>NC_053022.1:258430061-259030061 GCF_003073215.2 Triticum urartu | reverse complement strand
TCATCTTGCTTGTATGGAGCATCGAGAACCGCGTTCATGGCGTCTGTGACACGACGGGGTACTGTGTCGATCACATGATCCATATTGTTTACTCCCTCAGACGTGTAAAGATTCTGATAGAAAGCTGTAGTGTGGGCTTCCATCTCCCCTCTGTCTTCTGTAAGTTGGCCATCCGGCATTTGCAGAGATTTAATTTGATTTTTCCGCCTTCTTCTGCTTGCCCTAAGATGAAAAAAGAAAGTGTTTTTGTCTCCATGTCTCAGCCAATCCAGCCTTGCTCTCTGGCGCCAGAGAATCTCTTCTCGATGGAAGAGTTCGACCAGCCTGTCGTGGACTTTTATTTCCTCATGATTAGGTCCCAATCTTCCTGGAATCGCGCGCAGCATTTTCAGTTTGTTTTTTAATTTTTTTATCTCATCCCGAACGCTGCCAAATTCGCTCCGATCCCAAGCCGACAGGTCGCTCGCCAGCGCGCCTAGTTTTCCGTGCAGCTCTACCACCGAAGCCGCAGGTTTGCTGTTCCATCTAGCTCCAACGGCCTCAAAAAGTGACTGCTCCCTCTCCCACATCAATTCGTATTTAAAAGACCTGGGACCCAGCCTGCATGCATGCAAGTCACGTATGCGCAGAAGAATCGGAACGTGATCGGTGCTTGCCGCTGATTTATGTTCCAAAACTGATGTTGGGTAACTTAGGGACCAAGCTGGATTAACCAAGCATCTATCCAGCCTGACCCTAGTATATGACCCCCCTGCAACTTTTTTCTAAAATGTCCAGCTTGTTCCCACATATCCAATGTCAGTTAGGCCGCACACATCAATTACATGTCTAAACCCATCCATCTGGGCTTGGCTGCGTGATCCAACACCATCATGTTCATGACCATGCAGAACTTCATTAAAATCCCCTATCATCGCCCATGGCTGCTGTTGGGATCCCACTATGCTTTTCAGCAAGTTCCACATTTTATATCTTTCTGGCACTTGGGCCTCTCCATACACAAAAGTTACTCTGATTTGAGACTCCACAAGTCCATCAATCAAAACATCAATATGGTACTCCGAGTAACCAACAACCTAAATATTTATTTCATCGTTCCAAAAAATACCAAGACCTCCACTTCTACCAGAACTGTTTACAGCAAAGCTTTTGTTGAAACCTATTGTATTAGCCATACTCTCAACTCTTGATCCCTCTATTTGGGTTTCTAAAACGCATAGTACAGAGGGGGCAAACTGCCTCGTGAGATCACGAAGCTCTCGAACTGTCGCGGGATTGCCAGCTCCGCGATAGTTCCAAGAAAGGAGACTCATTGCGCTTGGCGCGACCCCGCTAGGGGGCCCGCCACACGCGTATCATTGTTTTTTGGAGCATTCAAAGTCTTCCCGTTGTTCTTGTCATTCGCCAGAGTAGGTTTGTTCCTCTTCGGTTCTTGTTTTGGTGGTGGACTGTGAGGAACCTCAGAGGTGCTAGAGGTTGAAGGCAGGAGCAGCAGCTGGGTTGTTGCGTTTGTGGCCGCCCCTGGAGTTGCTAGTGCTGAAGGGCTAGCCTCCATCGATCCCCTCTTCCTGGTTTTATCAGCATCAACCATAGCTGTGTCCTGGCGCTCTTCCTCCGTCTCTCTAGTGTTGTCTGTATAGTTTTGCCCGGTGAATCCACGTCCACGGCCTCGCCCTGCCCGGCCTCTACCACGGCCACCTCGTGAGCCACCAGCTTCTGGGTCTCCTCTCCCCTCACCGGGTCCTCTGCCTGGTCCTCTAAACCACGTTGCCCTCAGATCTTTGAAAACTAGAGCCTTTGGTGCATGAACTCCATCACCGCATTCTTTAAACAAGTGGCCAAGGTATCCACAAACAGCACATCAGTCAGGGAGACGCTCATATTTCACCCTGAAGATCAACCTTTCAAGTGCATCCTTTTTCCTGATCACCAGCGACACCGCATTCTTCAGAGGCTTTGTGACATCGATCCTCAGACGCTCAGAGGCTTTGATCTTGGGGTAGAAACCGTCCGGCAGATCGTGTATCTGCATCCATATGTCGATCGTTTTCAGCTCTATTGTAGATGGCTTCGTGAAGCCGTCATAGGGCGCAAGTACCACTGCCTTCCCCTTGAACTGCCATGGACCCTCCTCCATAACGCGTTCCCAGTCGCCTAGACAACCAAATTGCATGGTGTATAGGTTCTCTTCCAAGGGTTTTATCTTCACCTCCTTTGCCAAGTCCCAAGCTATCTTCATGTTTCTGAAAAACCAGTATTGACTGTAGGGTTTTTCGGTATGAACCCTAGCTATTGCCATCCATCGTGTTGCCTCTGCCGGAAGTTCCTCGTCCTCGATCACAACATCTTGCAGGTTGTCCTCAGTCAAACCCAGTTCTTCCATCATCGCTTCTAGATCGGAGACGCCATGCCCTGACCCAGACGCTGTATCTGCCATTATCCCTTGCCCGAAGAGTTCTATCCGCGGGCGGTATGGTCCCTAGCGATCCTTGATCCCCGCCCTGCTGGCGAGGCTAAGACGGCCCCGGCAATCGCCGGCGGAGGAAGAAGGGGAGGGGAGATCAGATCTCTACGGTGGTGTCGCTGACGCCGCCGAGAGGAGAGAGAAAACCCTAACGAGAGGGGATCCCCAGACGAGACCAGCAGGTGGTCGCGTTGGGTTGCTAGCGATCAAGTGAGCCAAGGCGT
Source organism: Triticum urartu (assembly GCF_003073215.2). NCBI lineage: Eukaryota > Viridiplantae > Streptophyta > Magnoliopsida > Poales > Poaceae > Triticum > Triticum urartu. Next base: position 259,027,373 of record NC_053022.1, on the reverse strand, counting down.
AAGCGAGTAGGGAGGCTAGCGAGCAAGCTGGCGAGGCGCGCTGGGCTGCGGCCCATGATTTGACCTGCTCTAGGGTTCCTGGTGAGAGGGGTAAGTAGGTGGAGGGGTGGGCCGGCTTGTGGAGAGGCCGACTGGGCGGTTGGCCCAGTTGACCAGGAGGGTTGTTTCTCTTATTTTTATTTTCTGTTTTATTCTTTTTTAAGGATAGCCTACTATTTTGCAATTATTCCGAGCACCATATGACTCTTTAAAAATGTTCCACATGCCACAATAAATACTTCACAATATTGTGAAGTTGCACAAAACTTGTTTTGAGCATTTGAAAATGTTTAAGAACTTTTAGAAATTGAAAAGGCCAATTTAATTGTTGTTGGACCACTCAAATAATTTCCAGGAGCATTTTTGGAATCCAACAGAGGTAGTTCTCATCATGACAAATACTTAGAGAATATTTGCCATAGTGTGAACTATTTTATTTGCATGAAAGAAGAAGCAAATATTTGACATGCAATTAGAATTTAAATTTGAAGCAGATTTTGGAAAAGTGGCGTTTGGGCATGATGATCATGATTACATGACCTTCATTAAGGGGACATTACTGTAGTGTGATGCTGGGGATGTTACACTTAAGGAGGTTATTTTCCCAAGGTTTGGAGTCCCTAGATATTTAATGACTGATGATGGTTCACACTTTATTCATGGTGCTTTCCGTAAAATGCTTGCCAAGTATGTTGTTAACCATAGAATTGCATCACCTTATCATCCTCAGTCTAGTGGTCAAGTTGAACTTAGCAATAGGGAAATAAAGTTAATTTTGCAAAAGACTATCAATAGGTCCAGGAAGAATTGGTCTAATAAATTAGATGATGCCCTTTGGGCTTATAGAACAGCATATAAAAATCCTATGGGCATGTCTCCTTATAAAATGGTTTATGGAAAAGCTTGTCATTTGCTTCTTGAGTTAGAACATAAAGCATATTGGGCAATCAAAGAACTCAATTATGATTTCAAACTTGCTGGTGAAAATAGGTTATTTGATATTAGCTCACTAGATGAATGGAGAACCCAAGCTTATGAAAATGCAAAATTATTCAAAGAAAAAGGAAAAGGATGGCATGACAAAAGAATTCAAAAGCATGAGTTTACAGTCAGAGAATATGTTCTTTTGTACAACTCTCGTTTCAGATTCCTTACAGGAAAACTCATCTCAAAATGGGAAGGTCCATACGTCATCGAGGAGGTTTACCGGTCTGGAGCCATCAAAATAAATAATTCTGAAGGTACTAACCTGAAGGTTGTCAATGGGCAACGAGTAAAGCATTATATCTCAGGTATGCCTATTAATGTTGAAAGTAATATTATCCAAACTATGACACCCGAAGAACACATAAAAGAGTCTTTCCGGAACACTCCAAAATCGTGAAAATAAGGAGGTACGTGATATGATAAGTAAACGGACTCCAAAAAAGCCACACAATATTTTTTATCAGTTTCGGAATATTTTAGAATTTTGGGAATAAAGAAACTTCCAGGAAGCGTCCCCTGGTGGGCACAAGACACCAAGGCACACCAGGCAAGCCTGGCACACCCAGGTGGGTTGTGCCCACCTGGGCACCTTCTGTACTCCGTTTTTCTACCATATACTTGTCCCCCAAGATAAAAAAATCTATATATACTCCCCGAACCTGTTGATCACCGTAACGCGGAGAAATCCCTTGTTCTCTTTTCTTGCTATTTCCTGCGCAGTTTTGAAAATATGTCGTCCCAAGACTACGACGGTGAGAGCTATGTCTCACATCTCATTGCTGACCCAAAGGCCTATGGGGACCTATCTCCTTACGGTGGAACTACGGATGATGAAGAGGATGCTCACTTGATGAGGATCGATGACTCATGCTCAGAGGAGGAGGAGGATGTTCCTCTACCTCAACCTGGGGATATGCACATAAAGTTTAAGAAGTCCAGTCTCCCTAAGAGAGCTAACCGTTCTAATAGCCGATCTGTTCCTTCTCGTTTTCAGCAGAAAAGTAAACGAGATCTATGTGACAAGATCTTGAAGTTGGATTTGGAAGTCGATGATTTAAATGAGGAAATTGCTCTCCTCAACTACAATATGAAAAAGTTGAAGGCACAATTGTCCTCACCACCACCACCATCACCTTCTTCACCACCAAAGGAGAATTGAGTATCGGGTAAGGGCACTCCCCTTGGCTTCCGCCAAGCTTGGGGGAGGTTGCCCGGTGTCATATCATCCCACTATATTTTTGCTTTTACTTATTTTAGTTTGATCATTTTGCTTTAGATGAACAAAAGTTTAGTTTGATCATATCTTATTTGAGAGTTTGCTTAGTGATCTATCCTTGTAATCATGTGCAAGTTATATAATAAAGTTTAGTATGAGTTTTTGCTTTCTTTACTTTCATGTTGCAAATAAAATAAAATAAAATAATAAAGGAAGCAAATAAAAGAAAGGAAATAAATAAATAAAGAAAAGATTATATACTAATCCTATGGTAGGTGATGGCACCACATAAGGAAAAGTATAAGTAGAAAATTTTATTAGAGATTGACAAACATAGCAATATTCAATGATGCAACTCATGAAAGAATTAATAAGGGAAGACAAGATTCACATATAAATATACTATCCTAGAAATCTTGTGTAATTGTGAGCTCTCATCAAAATATTATATGCCAAAATTGTTGACGTTGGACAAGGAACACAACTTAATGATTTATGTTTGTTCAAATTCACATAGAAGTCATATTTTCATATATCCTTTAACATGTGGTGCTTACCCCTATCTTTGCTAGCCAAAAATTCTGCACTAAGGAGAGATACTACTTGTGCATCCAAAAACCCTTAAACCCAAATCTTATTTTCAAGTGTCCACCATACCTACCTAGGGATTGAGGAAGATCCCTCAAGTAAGTTGTCATCGGTGCAAAAAGGAAATAAAAATTGCTTCTAGAAGTGTGAGATCATTTAGTGTAAGAGAAAATTGAGCGTTGCACGAACTTGTGATGGTGAAGAATAAAAGCGACAGACTGCATAATAAAGGTAGCTATCACAAGGGGCAATGTAAAGTGACGTTCTTTTGCACTAAGGGATTGAGCATACAAACAAATAAGCGCATGGCAACCTTAGCTTCCCTTTGCAAAGGGCCTATCTTTTACTTTTATGCAAAGAGTCAAAGTTTTTCTCTCTATTCCTTTTATTTTTCTCTTTTGGCAAGCATCATGTGGTGATGAAAGATCTAGGCACGTATGTCCAGTAGAATATGGGTGGCATGAGTTATTATTGTTGACATCACCCTTGAGGTGAGTATGTTGGGAGGCGAAACCATAAGCCCCTATCTTTCTATGTGTTCGGTTGAAACGTTTTGCTCATGGGTACGCGGTGAGTATTAGCAATCATAGAAGACTATATGATGGTTGAGTATGTGGACTTGCCTAAAGGCTCCTACACGTGACTCTTCCTGAAAAGATGATGAAATGTACTTGCAAAGTTGACTGAGAACATAGTTTGTTGGTTTCTAATAGAGTTTTTGCTTTATACTTCGATTGTGTGATGAACTATTACTTATTCATGGGAAGTATATGATGAAAGTTCTATGATAAAAGTCCTATGTTTAATTTTGTTGTTGTTATAATAATCAATATGATGCTTCTCTGTCTGTATTTTGTATTTATCGACACCTCTCTCTCAAAGCATGTGGACATGTTTTTTGATTTCAGTCTTCGCTTAAGGACAAGCGAGGTCTAAGCTTGGGGGAGTTGATACGTCCATTTTGCATCATGTTTTCTTACTATTATTCATAATGTTTTTATCCATAATAATGCTTTTTGGAGTAATTCTAATGCCTTTTCTCTCATAATTTGCAAGGTACACACCGAGAGGGAGAATTCTGGCAGCTGGAATCTGGACCTGGAAAAGCTACGTCAGGCCACCTATTCTGCACAACTCCAAACAAGTTGAAACTTCATGGAGATTTTTTATGTATTATTTAAGAATTATTGGAGAAAATAACAACCAGAGGGGGCCCACCAGCTGGGCACAACCCACCTGGGCGCGCCAGGGAGCCCAAGCGCGTCCTGGTGGGTTGTGCCCTCCTCGGCCCACCTCCGGTGCCCATCTTTTGGTATATAAGTCATTTTGACCTAGAAAAAATAAGGAGAGGACTTTCGGGATGAAGCACCGCCGCCTCGAGGCGGAACTTGGGCAGGAGCACTTTTGCCCTTCGGGGGAGCGATTCCACCGGGGGAACTTCCCTCCCGGAGGGGGAAATCATCATCATCATCACCACCAACAACTCTCCCATCTTGGGGAGGGCAATCTCCATCAACATCTTCAACAACACCATCTCCACGCAAACCCTAGTTCATCTCTTGTGTTCAATCTTGTTACCGGAACTATAGATTGGTACTTGTGGGTGACTAGTAGTGTTGATTACATCTTGTAGTTGATTACTATATGGTTTATTTTCTGCAAGATTATATGTTCAGATCCAATATGCTATTTAATACCCCTCTGATCTTGAGCATTATTATTATTTGTGAGTAGTTACCTTTGTTCTTGGGTCACGGGACAAATCATGTTGCAAATAATCATGTGAATTTGATATGTGTTCGATATTTTGATAGTATGTATGTTGTGATTCCCTTAGTGGTGTCATGTGAACGTCGACTACATGACACTTCACCATATTTGGGCCTAAGGGAATGCATTTTGGAGTAGCAATCAGATGATGGGTTGCGAGAGTGACAGAAGCTTAAACCCCAGTTTATGCGTTATTCCATATGGGACCGATTGGATCCAAAAGTTTAATGCTATGGTTAGAATTTATTCTTAATACTTTTCTCGTAGTTGTGGATGCTTCCGGGAGGGTTAAGCATAAGTAGGAGGTTTGTTCAAGTAACAACAACACCTAAGCACCGATCCACCCACATATCAAATTATCAAAGTAGCAAACACAAATCGAACCAACATGATGAAAGTGACTAGATGAAATTCCCATGTACCCTCAAGGACGCTTTGCTTATCATAAGAGACCGTTTTGGCCTACCCTTTGCCTCAAAAGGATTGGGCTATCTTGCTGCACTTTTGTTACTACTATTGTTGTCGGGTTTGGGGTTGCGGCAGACCCTTGAGGTTCGAACACTGGGGTGCGCACAGAGATCTCTCCCCTACCGATCTACGTCTGATCCTCTCGTGCGAACTAAGATGAAAATGATGAACAACACAAGAGACATGAGGTTTATACTGGTTCGGGCCACCGTTGTGGTGTAATACCCTACTCCAGTGTGTGGTGTGGTGGATTGCCTCTGGGGCTGATGATGGACAGTACAAGGGAAGAACAGCCTCGCGAGAGGTGTTCTTGAGTTGGTGCGATGAACTGCTAGGGTGAGTTCATCGCCTCTCTGTCTCTCTCTCTCTCTCTGCTAGGGTTCTACCAGATCTCTCAATGTTCTTGGGGTGTCTAGATGTCTAGATGATCTCTCCTCTGTGGTGGCTAGCTCTAATTATAGAGGCCCTGAGCCTCTCCCCAAATAATGAGCGGGAAGGGCGCCAACAATTGGCCATTTCAAAGGGGAACATCTAGTACAAGTTATCCTGACCAAAGGTGGTCTTCGACTGCCAAAAGCACTGGCGATGACGCCGTCTTGGGCTCCACGGTGACCTCCGTCCTCCCGTCCGGCTGGTCTTGGTCTTGTTGCACCGGAATGGTAACCTTTGCCTGATGCCTAGGCCTGTGCTTGCCTCCTTTGCACCAAAGGGGAAACAAGGACACTACACTGGCGGGCACCCGCCTGGCGCCCGCCTAGTCTCGATCGTCATGGCTTGCATCACGGGTTCCTCGCGAGGTACCCCTGCCATGATCTCTTTGCCTCCTCGTGAGCCTGCCTGATGAGGCTGCTTCTGAGGAAGCTTCCTGTCGTCCGCCCCGCGAGGCTTGGCCCCTCGCGAGGGTCTTTGAGCTTGAGCTGATAAAGATGGGCCGCGCTGGGCCCCCGCTTGAGCCACGCCGCAGGCAGGCAAGTCTGGGGACCTCCGTTCCCAGAACGCCGACAGTAGCCCCGGGCCCAAGGCACGCGCGGGCTTGGCTTAGCAGAGAAGCGGAGGGGCAAGCGCAAAGCGCCGCGGGCCCTAACAGCCTGCGGCCTTGGGCGCCACGTGGCGGTTGATTGGGCGTGGGCGTGGGCGTCTGCACTTCCCACAACGCCTTGGCAACTACACGACTGACAAAAAAGGGGGGGCTTGGCTAGGCTTACTTGCCCTGCTCTCGTCCGTCTTGCCCTAGATCCCCTTTCTCGTTCTCCTTCCTCTTGCTCCCGAAATCCTCCAGATCTGTCTCAATCCTTCGCACCCGGCACGCCATGGCGCCTCGCAAGTCCCCGGCTGATGCTTGGTACTCGCCAGCCCTAGATTCCCCGAATTTGTCGGAGAAGAACCTCGCCCTCGCGCGCCTGATGACGGTGGCGTAGGGCAGCGAGGGAACGACTGTGCTCAAGGTCGGCTTCGATCAGCCTGAGGGCAAGGTGAGAACCTTCTACCCGTTCTTCGTGAGCGCCATTGTCGCTGGCCTGGTGCCTCCTTTCTCTGAGTTCCTCCATTGGGATAGAGGCTCTGCATCTCCACCCCAACTCTGTCCTTCTCCTGGCGATTTTCGCCTACTATTGCGAGGCTCATGTTGGTGTGAAGCCCTCGGTGGCCTTGCTACGCCACTTTTTCTCCCTCCGGGTTTCTGGTGCTCAGGTCTCTGCATCCGCGAGCTTCATTGCCTATTCCAGCTCCAACGCCATCTCGAAGCCTGGGAAGAGGATTGAAGGCTATCGGAGCAAGTGGGTCATGATGGATGTTGGGCGCCTCCACCCTCGTCTGGTATTGCCCACGGGGCAACCTAAGTCCATTGATGCATGGTCCCGCGCGGAGCTCGTCGACCCTCGCGCGAAGGCGGTGTTGAGGAGGATGAACGCGGAGCTGAGACCAAGCAACACGGAGGCGGCGAAGCTGACTAGGGCCACACTCCTGAGGGAGTTCTTGGAGCACCAGGTGGCTCCGCTCCAGGAGCACCCGCTCCCACTGTGGGGGCTTGGAGGAGCAGACGCCGCCCTGCGCCTGAGCTCCGAGGCCCTGACCGACGAGGATCTGGCTACGGCCCTCCATTCCTTGGTTGGGGGAGACGTGGCGAGCCCGGTGGGCGCCCACGTCCCCCTGTTCCTTTGTGACGACTGGGAGCTGGTGGTGAACGCCATGCCCACCTTCAACAGTGAGGGGCTGGTGCCCGCGGCAGCTCCCGAAGATCTGGTAGTCTTGGCGATGGTGAACTTGTCCTCCGGCAGCTCCAGCGGGGAAGAGGAGGAAGAAGAGGCGGAGGAGGAAGCGTCCGACCCGGAGGAGACTGGCGAGGATTGGGGGGAGTCCTTCCCTTGGCGCAGGTCCCAGGCCCTCCGCTCCATGCCGGACGACGACGAGGCCGACGCCAGGCGAGGAAAGGAGGGTTCTTCCTCGGTCACGAGGAAGGGCAGGTCGAGCCCTGGTTCCCCCAGGGTCTGCTCTGGTCCCTGGGGGGTCCAAGGCCATCTTCGTCTCTCCTGACGCGCCTTCTGCTTCCGGGCCCTCCAAGGCTAACCCCCGTTGCAGGCTCTCGGGCTTCAAGTATGGCCGGAAGTTGCTTGATTCCATGGACGACGTCCATTAAGTGCTCGATTTGTGCTTTGCTTAGTTTCTGCCACTGAGGCTTGATGTTTGCGCTCTTTTACCAGGCCCGCACCTGCGGCCAAGAGGTTGAAGGAGGCTTCTGTGGCCCTGCTCGGGGCGAATCTGTCTGCCGGGAGACGCCTTCGGCTGTTGGGGGAGAGGACGGCGAGGCCCGCGCCTCTCCGACCCGACCGCCCTTGCGAGGCCAACTGGGCACCCCGGCGAGGAGTCAGCCCCGGTGGCCCCGCTGGACCTGGAGTCGACTGTGCCTAATGCTGCGGCTGTGGCGGCCAAGGCTCAGGAGGTCCCTTCCTGCCAAGTCGTGGCCATGCTGCCATGCGGCTGTGCGGGATCCCTGAGGTTGGTACGGCCATGGGCCGCCCTCAGTTGTTTATCACCAGTGCAGAGCATAGCGCTTCCGTATGTGTACGGGCATAGCCGCTCCTCGGCAGTGTCGTCAGCCAGCGCGGAGCATGGGGCTTCCACTAGTGCGTGGGAGGGGGCTCCCCTCCGGTAGGAGCCCCCTCCGGTAGGAGCCCCCGGGGCATGTACAGCCCCACCCTGACACGTGGCCGACACGGTAGGGCTAGGAGAGGTGTATCTGGGCACCCATGAGCCAGCGCGGGACTCACGAGGCCCTACCTCAAGGCGGGTTGCGCCTGGCTCTGGGCCTTTATCAATTGGTGTGTTCCTGCAGGGTTGTTAGAATGCAAATGCTCTATGTCCTCAGGTCCCGGCCCCAGAGCGAGCTCAGCCGCCGCTGGTATGACAGGTCGCGATGCTGTGGGTCAAGGCCAGGGGGTGAGGGCTGGAGAGCCAGTAAGAGCCCATGAGTTGCGATGCTCAGGCGCCCCCCTTTTAACGTGCAAGCGCTTTGCACGACGACAAGCAATAGGTGATAATTATGGGAAGCGTGAAAGAACAACTTCATCCTAGGGTAAACGCTGGAAAAGCAACTGCCGCTGGGTCGTGCCCGAGTGGCGTGGGGATGATGCAGCCCGAGGGGCACGCCCAACAAGGTAAATAAAAAGCATAAACAAAATGGATACATGCCGCGGGGATGGACCCACGCGGCCTGGGAATGGTGCAGCCCTGTGGGCGCTCCCAGCTGAAAGTAGAACTCTGAAAGATGTCACCTGGTGCTGTTGAAGATGAAGTGATGCTGAGGAAGTGAGCGATGCGCGGTGAAGATGTCGGCCCTCATGAGCCCCCAGGCTCAGGGGCCTCGGGAGGCTCTGGTGGCACGTGCAGGTCTTCGGGGACCATCGCCACCTCTGCCAGGACCGCGCGATGCTTGACCTCCTAAGCCTCCAGAATGCTCCTCAACAGGCGCTGATGTGCGGCGACCGCGCTCGGCAAGCCGAAGGGCATGCGAACGTAGCTGTGGGGTGGTCCCACGCAGCGCCCTACGGCCGAAGGCCATAGACGCTCCTGGGACGCAGCTCGGTTGAGCCCTGGTACGTCGACGCAGACGCGAAGTCCTCCATCCTCGCCTGGATGTGGGGCCACGGCAGGCAAGAGGCGGCTGCCGCACATGACTCTAGACTCTTGTAGCTCTTGGGTGTTCCTTGCAATGAACTCCTGAGGGTTTTGTCTCCTTTGACTTGTACCTTTCTGAGGGAAGCGTGCCTGGAAGCACCCCTCCAAGTGGTGCCCAAGCGCCTCCCCCGCGATCTTGGCAAGGTCGGTGGCTCTCCAAGAGAGAGCCCCCGAGCCCTGCCTGAGGAGGGCACCGGGTGCACCTTCCTATGCACGAGAGGGCGGCGCTCCTTGATCGGGCGCGAATCCTGACGCAATACCTCCGGAGGTGCCTACTTCCTTGTGGCTCTGGCCAGGTGAGGTCTTCTTCTTCTTGAGGGTCGCCTCGGGAGGCCTCCCGCTCCTGCGATATGGGTCTTCGATTGCTGCGGCTTGGAACGCACGCTCGAGCGAGCACACTGCGTCCCTTTCTTCACAACGTACGGTGATGACTCCACTGCTTCCTAGCATCTTGAGGACATTGTAACCATGGTGAGTCACTGCCATAAACTTGGCTAGGGCTGGGTACCCGAGGATGGCGTTGTACGGCAGGCGGATGTGAGCGACGTCGAAGTCGATGAGCTTGGTGCGGTAGTTGTTGCGTTGCCCGAAGGTGACCGGAAGGCGAACCTGCCCAATTGGAACAGTGGAACCATCGGTGACTCCTGAGAAAGGCTTGGCCGGCTGAAGCTGGTCGTATGGCACTTGGAGATTGTCGAGCGTTTCGACGGACAGGACGTTGAGTCCTGCTCCGCCATCGATGAGGGTCCTGGTGACCTGCACGTTGCTGATGATTGGGGAGCAAAGCATCGGGAGGACTTCGGCCGTTGCCACACACTTGAGCTGGTCTGCGGAACTGAATGTGATCGCGCACGAAAACCACCTGAGAGGGCGCGTGGCCTCAAGCTTGGGAAGGATTGCATTCACCTCGCGAGCAAACTGCTTGAAGATGCGCTGTGAGGCTGGGGCCTGGGCACCGCCCAGGATGCAAGCAATTGCATGCGGCTCTTGGAAGCCCCCAGCCCCATCGTCTTGGTGTTGCTCTTCGTTCCTCCTCGGTGGAGGCGGCAGAGGAGGGAGACCTGCGTTGCCGCGGGGACGGTCCTCACGAGGCTGGTCCCTCCAGCCTCCCTCGCGAGGCTGGTCCTGCCAGTGCTCCTCGCGAGGGCGGTCACGCCATCCCTGGCGAAGTACCACGGTCTTCCCATCGTCCACTGCCTCTTCCTCCTCCTCGGCCATATCCCCTGACGTGGCGCTCTGGGCATCGGCCGATTCGCCCATCTCGCACAGCTCCGAGCTCTTGACATTCATTGGTGTTGTGGGTGTGGAGGTCGTGGTACATGCAGTACCGTCCGCCCTTAGATGACTCAGGATGATCCCTGCCTCGCTTGGTGTCCAGTTCCACTGCTAGCACGACAGCCCCCTCGCGCTTCACATCCTTGGCCTTGAGCTTCTTTTCTTCCGGGTCGGCTGCCGGGAGCTCGAGAAGGGAGAGACGCCCTTCCTCAGCCCTGGCGCACTTGGTCGCCAAGTTAAACAGCTCCAGGGATGTGCACAGGTCTTCATGGATTGCTAGCTTTTCCGTCATCTTGACGTCGCGCACGCCGTCGGAGAAGGCTGAGATGATGGCTTCTTCAGTCACCTTGGGGATCTTGAGGCGAGCGTAGTTGAAGCGCTGGATGTACTTCTGCAGGGTTTCTCCTAGCTGTTGCTTGATGCGGCGCAGGTCGCTCACGGCTGGGGGCCGGTCATGAGTGCCCTGGAAGTTGGCGATGAAGCGGGTGCGCATCTCGCTCCAGGAGGAGATCGTGCTGGGCGCCAGGTTCAGGAGCCAGGTGCGGGCGCCGTCCTTGAGCGCCATGGGGAACCAATTCGCCATGACCTTCTCGTCTCCGTTGGTGGCTACGATGCCCAGCTCGTAGAGCTGCAGGAACTCCGCGGGGTCCGCTGTGCCATCGTAGCGGGAAGGGAGGTCGGGCTTGAACTTGCCTGGCCATGTGACGCCGTGCAGCTCGGGGGTGAAGGTGAGGCAGCCCGCCGTGGCCACTGGCGCCCCTTGCTGGTGCTGGACTCGTTCTTGCGGGTCACCACGCGCCGCCACTGGGAGCAGCGCGGGGTTTTGTCATGGAGGCGCTGGGGCGCGATCTTGGCGCGCCGACGCTGGGAGCGCGCAAGCACCTTCCCGGGGACGTGGGATCTCCTGGCAGCTCCTTTCTTGCTGCGCTGGCGTCGGACGTGGAGGGTCTCGCCCTAGGGCTGCGCGCCTTGGAGCCAAGGCACCTTCTTGGGGAGGAGGCGGTGGAGGCGCCTCCTGATCCTCGCCCCCTGCATGGGACGGAGGGCGAGGCAACGAGACGGACCGCAAGGGGGAGCCCCCTGCGGCACTAACGAGCTCGGTGATGCGGGCGAGCCAGTCCTCGTAGAGGTCGTCGGCGGGGCGATAGTGCAGGAGCTCCCGCGCCAAGAGCAGTGAGGCGTGCGCATCCATGGGTGCGCGATGGGCGTGGGACGACGAGCCAGCTAGAGTCAGCGACGTGGTGGCGGTGCGGCCATCCCGCCGCACCGAAGGGTGCTGGGACAAGGCCTGCTGCTCTTTCCCCGCCGGGCCGGTGGCGGCGTTGGCGGCGGGCGACGGGGAAAGACGAGGGGGGCCGCCTACGGGCGCCGTCTGGGCGACGCGAGCAACGTGAGCAGCCCGGTGCTAGGCGCGAGCCCGACGAGTGTTAGCCATGGACACGACGAAAGATCACACGCGAATGGCGGAAGGAAGATTTCGGCGCACCCCTACCTGGCGCGCCAAATGTCGGGATTGGGGTTCCGGCAGACCCTTGAGGTTCGAACACTGGGGTGCGCACGGAGATCTCTCCCCTACCGATCTACGTCTGATCCTCTCGTGCGAACTAAGATGAAAATGATGAACAACACAAGAGACACGAGGTTTATACTGGTTCGGGCCACCGTTGTGGTGTAATACCCTACTCCAGTGTGTGGTGTGGTGGATTGCCTCTGGGGCTGATGATGGATAGTACAAGGGAAGAACAGCCTCGCGAGAGGTGTTCTTGAGTTGGTGCGATGAACTGCTAGGGTGAGTTCATCGCCTCTCTCTCTCTACTAGGGTTCTACCAGATCTCTCAATGTTCTTGGGGTGTCTAGATGTCTAGATGATCTCTCCTCTATGGTGGCTAGCTCTATTTATAGAGGCCCTGGGCCTCTCCCCAAATAATGAGCGGGAAGGGCGCCAACAATTGGCCATTTCGAAGGGGAACATCTAGTACAAGTTTTCCTGACCAAAGGTGGTCTTCGGCTGCCAAAAGCACTGGCGATGACGTCGTCTTGGGCTCCACGGTGACCTCTGTCCTATCGTCCGGCTGGTCTTGGTCTAGTTGCACCGGAATGGTAACCTTTGCCTAATGCCTTGGCCTGTGCTTGCCCCCTTTGCACCAAAGGGGAAACAAGGACACTGCGCTGGCCGGCGCCCGCCTGGTCTCGATCGTCATGGCTTGCATCACGGGTTCCTCGTGAGGTACACCTGCCATGATCTCTCTGCCTCCTCGTGAGCCTGCCTGATGAGGCTGCCTCTGAGGAAGCTTCCTGTCGTCCGCCCCGCGCGGCTTGGTCACTCGTGAGGGTCTTTGAGCTTGAGCTGGTGAAGATGGGCCGCGCTGGGCCCCCGCTTGAGCCACGCCGCAGGCCGCAGGCAGGCAAGTCTGGGGGACCCTCGTTCCCAGAACGCCGACAATTGTTACTTGCTCGTTACAAATTATCTTGCTATCAAACTACCTTGCTACTTACAATTTCAGCACTTGCAGACATTACCTTACAGAAAACTACTTCATTTCCTTCTGCTCCTCGTTGGGTTCGACACTCTTACTTATCAAAAGGACCTACAATTAATCCCCCATACTTGTGGGTCATCATGTAACACCCCTTCTCCCCGCTGTAATCTTTACTTAAACATGGTGCTCAACACTATATGTTATTTCCCAATGATTTGTGGCTATCCTATGATGTTTGAGTAGATCTGTTTTGTCCTATGGGTTGATTGATGATCGTGATTGGTTTGAGTTGCATGTTTTATTATTGGTGTTGTCCTATGGTGCTCTCCGTGTCGCGCAAGCGTGAGGGATCCCCGTTGTAGGGTTTGCAATATGTTCATGATTTGCTTATGGTGGGTGGCGTGAGTGAAAAAAGCACAGACCCGAGTAAGTAGGTTGTTTGCGTATGGGAATAAAGAGGACTTGATACTTTATTGATATGGTTGGATTTTACCTTAATGATATTTAGTAGTTACGAATGTTTGCTGGAGTTTCAATCATCAGTGCATATGATCCAATAATAGAAAGTATGTTAGCTTATGCCTCTCCCTCATATAAAATTGCAATAATGATTGCTGATCTAGTTATCGATTGCCTAGGGACAAATAACTTTCTTGTGACAAAAAGCTCTCTACTAAAACTAACTTAGTTGTTTCTTTATATAAACAGCCCCTAGCTTTTATTTGCATGCTCTTTATTATCTTGCAAACCTATCCTACAACACCTACAAAGTAATTCTAGTTTCATACTTGGTCTAAGTAAAGCGAACGTTAAGCATGTGTAGAGTTGTACCGGTGGTCGATAGAACTTGAGGGAATATTTGTTCTACCTTTAGCTCCTCGTAGGGTTCGACACTCTTACTTATCGAAATAGGCTACATTTGATCTCCTATACTTGTGGGTTATCAAGACCTTTTTCTGGCGCCGTTGCCTGGGAGCAATAGCATGGGGTGAATATTCTCGTGTGTGCTTGTTTGCTTTATCACTAAGTAGATTTTATTTGTTGTTCTAAGTTGTTCTCTATCTTTAGTTGTGGATATGGAACACGAAATACCAAACAAATTAGTTTTACTTGCTACTCATGGAGATGGGGAACCTCCTAAAACCCTCGATGCTCATTATGTGAAAGATATTATGCACTACTTTAATAATCCTGAGAAAACCCCATTCAATTATGTAATGGGAGACATGTTGGATCAACGTGAATACTTTAGGGATTATCGCTTGACTCAAAAAGGGAAAATATTATGGGATCAAATTCATATGTTGCATTGGTATGCTCGGGAACTGTGCTTGAGATATGATTATACTTGTTGCTCTAGGATGAAGGCTCCACACCTTCCCTTTTCTTGTAAATTTAACGATAATGAAACCTTAGCTTCTTATGCTAATGGTATATATGATTACTATGATGTGGAACAAATAGAAGAATTCGTTGCTTTTAAGGGTGCTTATGAAATTGAATCTTTGTTTGAAAAGTATGAAGCTTTTGATGATGATGTTTATAGGCTTGAAAATTTTGCTATACTTAAATATCGCTATGAGAATTATGAGTATAATGCCAATATTGATGCGTTTATTGAGAAAGTATCTGTTGTCCAAGGAGAGACTAATATTTTGCAGGAATCTATGGAAGAAGAAATTGATGGCACTATGAGCTCATTGGATGAAAAAGATGACGAGGAGAGAGAAGAACAAAAGGAGGAAGAGCGGATTAGCTACCCGTGCCCACCTTCTAATGAGAGTAACTCTTCAGCTCATACATTGTTTAATTTCCCTTCATGCTTACCGAAGGATGGTTGCTATAATAATTGCTATGATCCCTTGGATTCGTTTGAACTATCCCTTTTTGATGAACTTGATGCTTGCTATGCTTGTGGACGATGCCAATATAGATGATGCTTATGGGTATGAACTTGCTATAGTTCCTTATGTTAAGAATAAAATTGTTGCTATTGCACCCGCACATGATAGTCCTATTATCTTTTTGAATTCTTCCTACTACACTATATCAGAGAAGTTTGCGCTTATTAAGGATTATATTGATGGGTTGTGTTTTACTACTACACATGATGATTTTGATAGATATAATATGCATGTGCTTGCTTCTCCTACTTGCAATTATTATGAGAGAGGAACTATATCTTTTTCTCTCTATGTTTCCAACACAATAAAATTGCAAGAAATTTCTTATGCTATGTATTGGCCTTTACTTAATGTGCATGAATTGTTCTTTTATGACATGCTAATGCATCGGAAGAGAGTTAGAATTTGTTGTTGCATGATATATATTATTTTGTGATCAATACTAAATCACAAATCACTGTTAATTAAAATTGGCTTTGATATACCTTGGGATCCGGGTGGATCCATTACTTGAGCACTATATGCCTAGCTTAATGGCTTTAAAGAAAGCGCTGCCAGCGAGACAACCTGGAAGTTTTAGAGAGTCATTTATTTCTGTTGTGTGCTTTTATAAAGTTTAAAAACAAAAAATAAAGAGGGGAGCCTAAAACTTTTCAAAAAGAAAAGTGAAAGTGAGAAATGCGAGCATTGTTAAAGTGGGAGCCAGCCTTGAACTTTGTTCATGCCCATGGAAACTTTGTGAACCTTAATTACAGAAACTTTTCAACAAAAATAATGATCCCCTCGTACAAATCCATTGTATTATAAAAATAATGTGCCAAGATTTGCCTTTAGGAGGAGTAGATTAATTGTTTGTGTCGGTGCAACAAACCCTGGGTCTATTGCCCAAACTGTGCACAAGCACGAGGTCAAGATTGAAGCACCAACCCAAGTCAGAGATTGAAGGACCAAGAGATTTGAGGAACCAACATGTAGTCCGGAAAGACCAAGATCAAACCAGAAGAGCAAGATATTAGCAAGAGAAGGGCCTCCCTTGCCGGGCAAGCGAGCCCGGCAAGGGGCAAGGCCACCGCAAGGAGCAGGCAACCAAGGCACCCCGGCAAGGCATGCCGGGGGCTCGCGGGGGCAGAGCAACCCCACCAACCACTCAAGCATGACCCACGTCATCAATTAGTGCGGTATCAAGCTACAGATGATTAAGTGACAGCCATTCGCCACATGGCAGCCATTTTCTACAGAAGAAGCCTATAGATGACACTCGTCCTGCGAAGTGTCAAGGAAACAGGCGCAGAGCTGGCAAGATAGCCTAGAAAGCCTTGTCGGGCAACCAGTGATGTGACACCAAGCGGCGCATTTAATGCACCCTGTCAGCCCGCAGAGTTAGGTATGATAGCACTATTTGCTATCATATCAGTGGATAATGACTACTTTGCCACTTTGGTGTCCCCTTAATCTATAAAAGGAGGCCCATGGCACTCGTAGGAGGGGTTAGAAGGTTGGAAAGTTGACAAACCCAAGCCACCATGCGCGCATAGTTATTGTGGCCCCGAGGCGAACCCTGTCGGGCAAGTGTACTACGCTTCACCACATTCAGTCCACCATCACCAAAGCAGGAGTAGGATCTTACGCCTCGCGGCAGCACGAACCTGGGTAAATTGCTTGTGTGCTCTTCGCTGCGCTGTCGTACGCTGGTCTCCTCCTTGTGCAACGCGACGCCCCCCTGCTGAACCAGCAAGGGGCCGCCTGGTCCCATAGGTGGCCGTGGACATCCAGCGACATCTTTGGCGCTCCAGGTAGGGGGATCGCTTGCGCGAACCAGAAAGTGTGGGCAGCGCGTCATCTTCATCATCATCTTCATCCTCGACGGCGCCATCGACCATGGCGCCCAAGAAGAAATCTGGTGCTTCGGCCCATCCATCCACCTCGAAGGCTCCACCGCCCGCGGCCTCTAACGCCATGGGGGACACGGGGGCACACGAGGACGTGGACGCTGCTAGGGACATGGTTGGAGCAGGTGGCACCATTACCACCTCCCCCGCGACCGACACGGGGGTCGGAGCTACCAGAACAGAACTTCATCAGCAACGTCTCGACGGTCGGGCTCTACAAGGTACGGGCGAGGGGGTCACTCCATCCACGCCCCCTCCTCTCATAGACGAGCACAGCCGCAGCAATGGCGCTTGGTCCGGGGCGAGCCATTGCCCTCCGGTCGCCCCCACCAAGGGAGTGACCGTAG
The DNA here is from genome assembly GCF_003073215.2 of Triticum urartu. Taxonomy (NCBI): domain Eukaryota; kingdom Viridiplantae; phylum Streptophyta; class Magnoliopsida; order Poales; family Poaceae; genus Triticum; species Triticum urartu. Next base: position 259,010,237 of record NC_053022.1, on the reverse strand, counting down.
TGCATGTGCCTCCTCTTGGGCGAGCCAACCAGACCGCCGTGCTCGACGGAGCCACTGATCTTCGAGCACCACCGCCCCACGACCATGCTGCCTCGATGGTCATCCCACAGCAGCGCGGGCACGGCACCGCCGCCGCCGCCGCTGGCACCATCAGGAGCCAGGCGATGATGCGGTCGACGTCATCGGCATCCGTGCCAAGCACAGCCACGGAGGCTATGGCACAAGCTCAGCTACTACTAAGGTTCCCTCCTGAAGCCAAGCAGATGGATGAATGGCGTGCCACCATCCAAAGCATGCTCGGTTTCGCCGAAGCTGGGGGCTCACGACGACCTTGCCCACTACAATCTCCCCAAGCGACAACCATCACCCGCACCGCTGGCCGTACGGAGGGGGCCGTCCCTATGGTTCAGTCCCCACCACGGCAGCCGGCGAGGGCAGCAGAATCACGACCCCGACGACGTCTCGATGGCCTCTTATGACCCTCGAGCGCGTCCAGGCCAACGTCGAACCCCAAAAGATAGACGGCAGGGAGACGCGCGCGTCATCACCGAACGGCGCCGCAATGACCCCCGCCAGACCGATGGGTGCGATGGACTCAACGTCGATGAGCGTGCGCTCGGTGTTGGCGGGTGCCTGCTCTCGAGGTCGGCTGCCCTGCCTTTACACGAGAGCTGTGGCAAGTCCGTTGGCCGTCCGTTCGCACGTTTAAGCCAGAGATACCTGAGAAGTACAGCGGGAGGCTGAACCCGGCAGAGTTTCTGAGCATCTAAACCATCGCTGTTCAGGCTGCCGGGGGAAGAGATGGGAAGGTGTTCGCCAACTACTTCCCTTTGGCCCTCAAGTACAATGTGAGGTCTTGGCTGATGCACCTGCCGGAGGACTCCATTTCGTCATGGGCGGACCTGTGCCACGAGTTCATCAGTGCCTTCACCGGTGGCCACCAAGAGCCCGGCAGGCCCAGCGATCTGTAGCTTCTCTAGCAGAAGGAATGAGAAACCCTCTGTAAGTATTTGAAGATTCAGTAAAGTTCATAGAAATATTCCAAACATCCATCCGGCAGCCGTTAAAGCAGCTTTCCAGTCCAATGTGCGCAACTGCCGCATTCGTTCCAAAATGAACGTGCGGTTCCCCAAGACTGTGAAAGAACTATATACGCTAGTGGATAAATGTGCCTGGATGGAGAAGGAAGCAAGTTGCCCAAAGAAGAAGATTGCATTAATGTTGATTCAGAAGATGAAGGTGAATCAACTAGTCAAAAGAAGAGCAAGAAGAGCAATAAGAAGCCAAGGGATAAGGCAGTAATGATTGTGGAAGGATCGGTCACGCCTAGTACCGGCAAGAAGGCCAAGATTGAGGCCCCCGGCAAGGAAGCTACCGCGTGCACTGCCTGCCGGGAAGCCACTACCACCGGAAAAGTTTGGAAAGGTGATAGGACGTACTGCAAGATCCACCAGACCGAAGGCCACGACCGTCAGGAGTGTTATCAGGTTGAGCAGCTCATCAAGAAGCAGAGGGCAAAGCATGATAGGCGTGACAAGGAGAAAGATCAGAACACTGTTGGCGATAAGGGCCGGGGTGGTAAAGCAAATCACCCCGGTAGACCCTTTCGGAACGAAGGAATGCCCGCCAGGGTTCAAGAGAAGGAAATCTGTGATGATGCCAGTGATGGAGGGGATGAAGAGGAAACTAGTGAGCAGGAATTTCAGAAGGCCGCTGACGCCCTATGCATTGATGGGGGTGCATCTTTGCACACCTCTCATCGCCAACTCAAGCGATGGGCACGGGAGGTCAATGTTGTGGAACCAGCGCCAGAGGCCCGGAAACAACTCAAATGGTCCCGCATACCCATCATCTTTGATGAAGAGGATCACCCTGATCGCACCACTGCGGTAGGGTGTTTGCCATTGTTGGTCTCCCCAACAATTCGCAACCTCAAGGTTACAAAGATGCTAGTGGACGGCGGGGCCGGGTTGAATCTGATTTCCCCAGCAGTTATCAGCAAGCTTCAGATAGGAGAAGAAGAGCTAGACGCCACCGGCACATTTCAAGGAGTTAATCCCGACAGGAGTCATCCTAAGGGGAAGATTACGTTGCCGGTGACGTTTGGGGAGAGCTAAATTACCGGACTGAGAAGATTGTGTTTGATGTGGTTGATCTCCCCCTGCCATACAATGGGATTCTTGGATGACCAGCCCTGGCCAAGTTCATGGCAGCATCCCACTATGCTTACAACACCTTGAAAATACCTGGGCCACTAGGGGTCCTCACTATTCCATTTGATGAGCAGGATGCAATTATTTGTGTGGAAAAGATGTATCGGGATGTAGTTGCAGCAAAAGCGGCAGCAATGACAGTTCCCGCCAAGGAAAGCAAAGGAAAGAAGAGGGATTGTAGGACCTCCGGCGAGAAGTCCGGGAAGCATGCCCCTTCCGAGTGCACGACACCCGTTGATGACGTGCCGGAGTGTTCCAACAACAAGAGATCCAAGGTTACTGCACCCCAAGTGAAGAAGGTCCCGACAGGGCTGGCTGGCATTGATGGTATCTTCACTATTAGCGCCACCCTCGATGACAAATAGGAAAGCGCGCTTGTTGCCTTCCTACGGGCGAATATCGATGTGTTTGCTTGGCAACCATATGATATCCCTGGTGGTCCTAGGGAGGTAATTGAGCACCACCTTGCTGTCTGCCCACATGCCCGACCCATCAAGTAGAAAGTACAGAAGCAGGCCTTGGAAAGGCAGCAGTTCATTGCCGAAGAGATCAAGAAATTGGAGGCAGCTGATTTGGTCAGAGGAGTACTGCATCCTACATTGTTAGCAAATCCAGAAGTGGTCCATAAGGCTAATGGGAAGTCGAGGCTCTGCATTGATTTCACAGACCTCAACAAGGCTTGCCTGAAGGACCCATTTCCCTTTCTGCGCATCGACCAAATCATGGATTCTACTTCGGGATGTGATTTTCTCTCCTTTCTAGACGCATACTCCGGATATCATCAGATCTTCATGTCCAAGGAAGATGTAGAGAAGACATCATTCATCACTCCGTGCGGTACATACTACTTTGTTCGCATGTCGTTCGAATTAAAGAGTGTTGGGTCCACTTTTGCAAGGGCAGTCCAGATCGGTTTTGAGCCACAGTTGCTCAAAAATATAGAAGCCTATATGGATGATATCGTGGTCAAAACCAAGGATAAGGCCACCCTTATCCAGGATTTGGAAGAAACATTTGCTAATCTGCGCAAGACCAATCTGAAGCTTAATCCGTAGAAGTGTGTATTCGGTGTTCCCTCCGGCAAGCTACTTGGGTTCTTCGTGTCCCATCGGGGGATAGAAGCCAACCCAGACAAGATCAAGGCCATTGAGCTGATCCAAGCGTCAAGGACTGTTAAGGATGTGAGGCGCTTGACGGGATGCGTTGCTGCGCTGAGCAGATTCATCTCCAAGTCTGACGAGCGTGCCATACCGTTCTTCAAGGTTTTGAACAAGGCAGGGCCTATGAAGTGGACCCCGGAAGTAGATGCGGCTCTACAAGAGTTAAAAGCCTACCTGTCGTTCATACCCACCTTGGTTGCGCCCAAACCTCAAGAACCATTGCTGCTATACTTAGTGGAAACCAACCAAGTGGTCAGTGCAGCTTTGGTAGCACAGCGAGAGGTGGATGAGATAGGAACTAAATAGAAAACAACAAAGTCGGAGAAGGATCAAGACAGTAGTGAGGATGCCAATGAAAACAACCCAAGGGACACGACAAGGAAGAAAGTGGTGCAACGCCTAGTGTACTTCGTTAGCTCCTTGTAACAGGGGGCTAGATCGAGGTAGTCTGCACTACCAAAAAAAGACACTTCCGTGATGATATGTGTTTGTCACAGTAGGTCACGTTTTCTGTCATGCATGTACATCCATGATGATTTTATGACAGAATCAAGATAGTCATACCTGTGTTGTCGTAGAAGTGTTCCATGACATTACCAAAATTATCATCATGGAAGTGTCCACTTCCATGACGATAAATCGTGCGTCACAGAAGTGCTTTCATCAAGGGTGACCGACACGTGGCATCCACCGTAATGGGTCACCGTTAAGCTATCGGTTCCGGTTTTGGATCCGATAACCCGTTAACAACCCGGACCAATGGGAAATTTCCACGTGTAAAATTCTGATTGGCCGGAGGAAACACATGTGAGCTCGTCAGTGGGTCAGATAGGCGCCTATGATATGTCGACACGTGCAACGGCCCACCATCGGCCCATTTAGCTTCCAAAGGCCGTCCCGTTTGACTTGGTCAAAAGTTAGCGGGTTGGCCCATGAAAAGCATGTTAACGGTCCCTTGGCAAGTAGCCCATTTTATGGCCCGGTAACTCACGGCCCGTTAGGGCCTACCCAAAATCGGCCCAACAACGTCATGTGGGCCATCGAATATAACACCATCCTATTTCACTTTTGGCCCATGTATGGCCCACGACGTCTTTCGACCCATATGAGGCCTTCATATCTTTAGGCCCTTTAAAGGCCCACGATGACTCTAGCCCAGAATGAATAGTAAATTTCTTTGTACCCGTTAACAGCCCATGATTCACATGGGCCGTTTCTAGCCCGTGTTAGCTTTCGGCCTACTGACAGCCCATACGTTCTTGGGCTCCTTTCCGGCCCTCGATTACTTCTGGCACATTACTCGCCTGTTCCCCTAATGGGCCAAATTCGGCATGTGGCAAGAGTCGGCCCGTTCCTGGCTTGTTAACCCATTGCGCCATTTCCAGCCCGTCCTATATTCTGGCCCATTAACGACCTGTTATGACTGTGATAGAATTAAGCCTTTGCTATCCTCTAGCCTGTTAACGGCCCGTTACCGTGTTGGGCCGATACCAATTACGCCCGTTTACGGCCCATGTAGACCCATTTATCTGATGACCCAAGGCCCACTGATTCTACGGCCGTGTTGGAGGCCCATTTAAAGACGGCCCGTAGGAGGCCCATGGATCCTATGGCCCGTAGCAGGGTCATGGTTACCACGGTCTGTATATGGCCCATGGTTGTTGCGGCCACTAGCAAACCAGGGAAAACAAAGACTAGTCAATAAATAAGCCCGAAACCATCGCTAGGCTATTAAGGCGATTGCACAGATTACATCCACTGGGCATCAAAGATCGCCACCAATGCAAATATAGGGAACACCCTACACTATACAAAAATGGCTTGATGTTTTCTTCAGCCGGTGGTTGCACGTTAAGAACAAATTTTGTATCGCAACAAAACAAATTACAACTATAAAACAAAAGGAAGGTTGGCATAAAAGTTAACAGTCTAGCAGATAAATGCACCACCAGAAGTTCAGAAGCTTAGTTTATTTGACCCGGCTGTTATGTTTTCATGCTGTATTGTCCGATGGAGCACCATAACATTCGCCTTCATTTCTCCTAGGCTCCTGAACAACATAGCAAATGTCTGATAGTCTATTTCAAAACCATGCATATCTTGACGACATCGAACAATGTCTGTCCTTGTTTCACAAAGGGTCGCTATTAGGGAATAGACTTGTGTCTGGAGCGCAGATATAACATTGTTTTGAGCTTGCATATCTTGATCATGAGGCAGTTTGGACGAGATTGCCTTACAACCAACCCAGTATTACGTAGGAATGTGCTTTTGGCACTGTTAGTGGACAGGTACTGACCCACTACAGCAAGAGCTGACATTGCGGTTATAGTTGCCTCGCCACCTTCAGAAGGTGGCGGTTCCACCATTTTTTCCATAGCTTGCTGAAAAGTTGAGTTTTTTACATTAGTACCAGAACAGAAGATATTAAGGAGGCAACAAAACCGAACAAAATAGCTTTGGTCTATATACAGAACTTATTCTGGTGAACCCATGTAAAATATTAGTTATATTTTACTGCAAAGTACATAATAAAACCAGGTTCCACACATATGACCATGTACCATGGCTAATGTATTGTCTATTTCTTCACATTGTATTGACAGCTAAGAATAAAGAGACAAAGTTTATAATATAGTAAGCATAATATGACATCATTCATATCACAAAACAATTGAGAACAGACAAACAGGCAATTGTAACATTGTGTGGGCAAGTCCAGCACGGAACTAGATTACAGGTCAAGATCAAAGGAACATCACTCCTTTCTTTTAAACCTTCTAAGGTGCAATGATACGCTAAGACAATTGTGTATAAAATTGAAAAGAGTAATAGACATTGGCTACAAACCATGCAGTTCAAGGCACGAGAAAGAGTAAGTAGTAGTTAAAAGTCATGAGGATTAAGGACTTACAACAGCGGCTTTGACTGGTTTAGTCATGCCCTTCGTCTTGCTGGAGACATCATTTGGTTTAGGTACTTTTTGGTCCTTGCGGGCTTTCCTCTACATTTGGAACAAGTCAATATAGATATGATAATATGGTACAGCAAAAAGAATGAAACATCAGCTAATTATAAGAGCCTCGTAGTGTGCAATATAGCTACGAGATCCTGTCGTGTCTCGGAATTTCACTTTCGTACGGTTGGCCCTGTTCTTTGAACAGTTCACCTACAAGAAGATAGATTTGTGTGGCACATGCGTAAATAGGACTTCAACATGTGATCTGATCACATATATATAATGTACCTGATACTTCGGATCGGACGAGTGTTTAAAGAGGCCTCTCCAGTCTTCATCCGATATATTTTCCACTGGAGATGTTTGGGCAAGTTCACTGTTAGCCTTGCCTTCAAAGTGAGTTTTCCTCAAGTTATACCAATACTATCGCAGAGCAGACTTGAAAACATGGGTTCAAGCTTGAGTATTCTATAGTCTCACCTAAATAGCTTGGCGTAATCATGGTCATAGCTGTTTCCTGTGTGAAATTGTTATCCGCTCACAATTCCACACAACATACGAGCCGGAAGCATAAAGTGTAAAGCCTGGGGTGCCTACATAACCATACTTACAGATAAATGGTCGAGGAAGGTGTTGAACTAGGTTTCGTCTTTGTCATTCTTGTAGTGAATCCATGTTGGGAGGATATGTACATGACACCTAACAGCAACTGCTGCCTCTGATACTAACTTGGCTGACTCTGTAGCATCACGTGGCCTTTTTAAACCTGCCTCAAAACGGATCTCCATTCTTCCTCCTCTAGATTTAGTTAACCTATCGAGCATTATCCCTGATGTTTGTTTCCTCTTGCGCCTAGGTGCCAACAACAAACATAGGAAGTGTTAGTGTACATCAAACTATGAGGCTGCATATAAAGAAGCATGCAACTGTAACTTGGCTCCAGCAACTACCTTCTTGCTGTTGAAGCTCACAAAGTCCATCTGATCTTGCCAACTCATCTTGTGTCAAGAGTGCTTCGGAAGTAGTGTCAGGTGGCAAGGGAGCTTGGGAACGTGCTGCTAGCTGAGTTGACCAACGAGTAAATCGTGCAGCTGGTGGTACTGTGGAAGGTGTTGCAATAGCTAGGGCTGTCTTTGCTTGTTTGGTGGTAGCTATTTGTTTCTGTTTGGCTTGTTCTGCAGCTCGTGTAGCACGGGATACCCTGTCGGTACAATTTTCTGCTGGACTTTGACCTTCTATTGCACCATCAGTACTAGCAGAATCTGCAGGATTCGTCCGCTTCCCTTTCCCTGCCGTTATGTCTTTCTTCCTCTTTGTCTGTTGAAAGTGCAACTATCCCTAGGTGGTTTTGGTAATTCATAACAACATATAGCTCATTGAGCTAATGCTATTCCAAGATGACTATTTCAGGAAAGCTCAATGATTGGCATGGCATGGATGTGAAAGTGGAACCCTCAAAATGCTAAGGACAAAGGATTGGCTCAAGCTCAAAAGCTCAAGACTCTTCATTTTATATTTTAGTGATCCAAGATCACATTGAGTCTTTAGGAAAAGCCAATACTATCAAGGAGGGATGAGGTGTTGCTTAATGAGCCTCTTGCTTCATGTGCTTAGTGATATGCTCCAAAACCCTCAACCACTTTCCCATATCCACATATGACCTAAACCCTAAGCCAAACTCGGTCCTACCGATTCTTTCTATCCGGCGCCACTGAGTTTCACTTGTCATAAGCCACTGCCAAACCCTAGCAATTTGGTTCTACCGATAGGGATCTCGGTCTCACCGAGATGGGATTGCAAACTCTCTGTTTCCCTTTCATAACTTTTCGGTCTCACCGAAAGAGCGAATCGGTCCCACCGAGATTGCAATGTAAACTCTATGTTTCCCTTTTGTAACTTTTCGGTCTCACCGAAAGAGCAAATCGGTCCCACCGAGTTTGCCTGACCAACTCTCTGGTTAGCTTATTACCAAACTCGGTCTCACCGAGTTTGTGTAATCGGTCTCACCGAGATTACGTTATGCCCAAACCCTAACCATATCGGTCCTACCGAGTTGCATGTCAGTCCCACCGAAAATCTCTAATGGTCACTAGGTTTACCTTTTCGGTCCGACCGAGTTTGTTGATTCGGTCCAACCGAGATTGGAAAACTGTGTGTAACGGTTGGATTTTGTGTGGAGGCTATATATACCCCTCCACCTCCTCTTCATTCGTGGAGAGAGCCATCAGAACACATACACAATTCCAACTCATATGTTCTGAGAGAGAACCACCTACTCATGTGTTGAGACCAAGATATTCCATTCCTACCATATGAATCTTGATCTCTAGCCTTCCCCAAGTTGCTTTCCACTCAAATCTTCTTTCCACAAAATCCAAATCCTATGAGAGAGAGTTGAGTGTTGGGGAGACTATCATTTGAAGCACAAGAGCAAGGAGTTCATCATCAACACACCATTTGTTACTTCTTGGAGAGTGGTGTCTCCTAGATTGGCTAGGTGTCACTTTGGAGCCTCCGACAAGATTGTGGAGTTGAACCAAGGAGTTTGTAAGGGCAAGGAGATCGCCTACTTCGTGAAGATCTACCGCTAGTGAGGCAAGTCCTTCGTGGGCGATGGCCATGGTGGGATAGACAAGGTTGCTTCTTCGTGGACCCTTCGTGGGTGGTTGCTTCTTCGTGGACCCTTCGTGGGTGGAGCCATCCGTGGACTCGCGCAAACATTACCCTTCGTGGGTGGAGCCCTCCGTGGACTCGCGCAACCGTTACCCTTCGTGGGTTGAAGTCTCCATCAACGTGGATGTAGGATAGCACCACCTATCCGAACCACGGGAAAACATCCGTGTCTCCAATTGCGTTTGAATTCTCCAAACCCTTCCCTTTACATTCTTGCAAGTTGCATGCTTTAGTTTCCGCTGCCAATATACTCTTTGCATGCTTGCTTGAATTGTGTGATGATTGCTTGACTTGTCCTACAATAGCTAAAATCTGCCAAGAACTAAAATTGGGAAAAGGTTAAGTTTTTATTTGGTCAAGTAGTCTAATCACCCCCCCCCCCTCTAGACATACTTTCGATCCTACATCTGTGCCATGTTAAGTCAAGCCGACAAGAAAAACGAATAGCAATTTAGTTCTTCAGAACAAATTGATGCGTGATACAGGCGAACTGAACTTTGATGTTAGACAACCACATGATAGGAGGATGTAATATGTACGAAAAACAGGATGGCATGAGATAACCAGAACTATGATGTGTAAACTAAGCAGAAGACATTTCACTAAATTAGAAGCAATGCAATGGAAGGTAGACACCATATGAAAGATGCTACAAATATCGCTCTGCCAAGTTAATAGTGTCTCATCATAAATGTCGTTTAAACAAATGTGAAGCAGTACAAGAAATAAATCATATGCAAGATGAAAACAACATCACACTACCAAGTTAAAGGTCTCTCGTCATTAGTGCCATTGCATATTCACAGCATTGCATATTCACAGCTTATGATGTGCAAACTAAGGAGAAGGCATTTCAACAAATTAGAATCAATGAAAGCTAGACACCATATGAAAGATGCAATGAATATCACTCTACCAAGTTATAATTGTCTCGTCATAAGTGCCATTTCAACAAATTAGAAGTAGTACAAGCTAGAAAAGAATGTGAGATGTAACATATATCACACTCCCAAGTCAAACGTGTCTTATGATGAGTGATTGTTGCAGGTTACACAACCGTAGTACTTTGATGTAAGAACATGGTGTGATAGACAGATATTGTATGTTCTAGAAACAGGAACACGTGTCTTATTCACAAGTATAATGTGTAAAGTAAGCAGATGAAATTCAATAAAATTAGAAGCAATACAAGCTAGACATCATACATAACATGCAACCACATATAATAGTGCCAAGTTAGAGGGAGCACCTGTGATGGTGCACTAGGGGAGACGTGCTCATCATCAACATAGCTATGTTGAGTGTCTATGCATGTGTTGTCTTGGAAATCATCTTGGGGGGATGGAGGAGTAGAATCTATAGAGGACCTCCGTTTGGAAGGAGCACCATCATCCGCTGCCTTGCTAACTTCCTTCCGCTTTATTGATTTTGAATTGTCAAGTAAAACTGACAAGAAAAAGCAATAAAATTCACTCTTCAGAACTCATTCATGCATGATACTAACAATAACTACTTTGATGTAAGGCAAACACATGATTCCAGGATGGAATAATACGAAAATCAAGACAGCATGGCATATTCACAACTGTTTGTGTAAACTAAGTAGAAACCATTTCATCAAATAACAAGCAATGCAAGCTAGACACCGCATGAAAGATGCAACCAATATGACTCTGCCAAGTTAAAAGCGTCCCATCATAAATGGCAGTTCAACAAATTAGAAGCAGCGCATACTATAAATCATATGAAAGATGCAAGTAATATGACACTACATATACTAAAGGTGTCTCGTCATATTGATTTATGCGGGATACAAAAAAATAGTTTTATGTAAGGACATGCTTAATAGACAGATGTACTATGTACTAAAAACAGGAAGGCATGTCACATTAACAGGTATAATGTATAAACTAAGCAGAATAGCACATGCAATTTAACTAGATTGGAAGAATACAATCTAGACACCATAAGCAAGTTAGAGCAAGCAGAATAGCACAGGAAGGCATTACAATCTAGACACTAAGTAGAATAGCACGCTGCCAAGTTAGAGCAAGCACATGCGATGCTAGTGTAGGGGAAATGCGTTAATCAACTATATAGTTACGTTCACTACCTTCATCTAGCCTTGTTGTTTCTTGCGAATCATGTGGGAAGGCTGGCGCTGCAATCTTTAAATGAGGATATTTTCTCACAGTAGTCCACTTTCCTGACTGCCTCATCATAAGTGATTGATGAGGGATACACAAGAACATTAGTTTGACGTAAGAACATGGTTAATAGACAGATGTACTAGTATGTACCAAAAACAGGAAGGCATGTCATATTCAAAGGTACAGTGTGTAAGCTAAGCAGATGCAATTTGACCAAATTGGAAGCAATACAAGCTAGACATCCGGCTGGAGTGGTGAGCATGATCATCTTGGACCTGAGAGCCTAGTGGGAGGCGGGCTGCTTCGCCACCATCGTGGCTTTTTAGTTGACTTCCAGGTGATGCATTTCTGTGCTGGGCTTGTCACTAGCTCGGCCAGTGCCCTGACTAGCCATTTGACTTCTGGTGCTCCCGGGATGGTGGTTCATGTAAAAAATATCTTCCCTTACCTTAATAAAGACTGACTTCGGCCTTTCAAATACAAGCTAGACACCATATGCAACATGCAACCAGATATGACACCGTGAAGTTAAAGCAGTCACCTGGGATGGTGGTTCATTGGGAGCGAGGTCATCAACTCGAGAGCTACGTTTACTGTCTGCATCTGCTAAAACTACAACCTTTAAATGGTTGAAACGTGTCTGGCTTAGCCGCGTACCACGTTGGAGCAACTTCTCTCTTTTATTTTCTGCTTCTGTGAAGGCAGCGGAGTCTGAAATACCCTTGCATAAAAACACAATAGTGAGAGTATGGGTGAAGTGTGTGCAAAACTAGTTCATTGTAAAAGTAGCAGATAGCAGGTGGCTGAAAAATAAATGACATGAGACATATGATAGCTCTACAACATTGCGGGAAACAAAATTAGATTCTACTCCGTATGATTTTGTAATATATGAGCACATGAAATGCAGGTACTCCTCCAGCACACCACCACATGTGGTCCTATCAAGATAACAGTAGACTGAAAATAAATAGGTCGGTCAATTTTTTATGAACCGTCCGATCTATTAGGAACGGGCAGATGGTCTTTGTCTACCTCCCGCCAGTCACTATTGACGATCTTTCTCGAACCGCCAATGACCACCGGCCCAGACCCCTGCCTCCGCCGCCCCGCCCTCCCCTCGACCTCACACCACCTCTGTGCTTGGCAGCGCCCCCAGGCCATCCCTTTAATCCCGGCCGACCTCCAGATCGTGCGCCAGCAGCTCTAGGCCCCACACGCCCCTAAGATAAACACCGAGGTGCTGCTTCCCTGGGGTAATAGGCGGACTAGCGCCTGTTACGCCGGGGAATGCTTCCGTTAATTGAGAATCAACTGACCAGGAATTGAAATCCAGGGGACGATGGACCTCTGGCTAAGGTGAAATAGTATATGAGGATAAACCTTGTGCATCGCGAGTAACTAGGAACATCTAGTATCAAGAAGAAGCGGTCAACTAATGTCTTCTATGGGATGAATACCGTGCAAGCAGACACGTAAGATTTGCACGAATAAGGGAAGAGGAGTACCATTTCCGTTTGCTAGTGTGGTTGCCTCCACATGTCGTGCTGATCTTCTTCTTTTTGCCGGGGAAACCGATGTTTTGGAGGAGGGTGCAGGCTTGGACGAACCCATGGCCAAATTGTTGACCGTGTTGCCGTGGTCGTATGTCGGCGGAGAGGAAGCAGATCCGAGGCGGTGAAGGACGGCGTAGCAGGAACAGCTCCGGTGCGGTGGACGGTGGCAAAGTTGGAACGGTAGCGGTGAGGCACAGGACGGCGTGGTTGAACTGGCTTGGGTACGGACGGCTCGACCTCGGCTTCAACTACTAGCCTTGGAGGGCGTTGCGGTTGAGGTTGCGGTGGACGACAATGTCGGGGTATCGGCTCCCGCGTGATGGAGGAGGGCGGCGGTTGATGGGTGGGATGGGGTGGCGGATGGAGGACGCCGGGGTTTCGCGGCTGGTGGAGAGGTAGTTTTGGCACCCACGGAGTATGAATGGGGAATCGGGCAGGGGGCGGGGGCGGGGGTAGCTAAGGGAGAACCATGTTTCGGTCTGGGACGCGCTTGTTTTTGGCTTTTTTGAACAGATGGGACGCACTTGTTTGAAATTTGGGGAAAGTACAAACTTTGCCCCCTCTTAAATTTCGGACCTACTGCGGGTCGGGGTAGGATGGTAATCCCAGGTGTCCCAAATAGTGGGCGGGAGCGATTTCGGCCGCGCGCATGTGTGCTTAGGCGGCCATTGTGTATGAATGTTTTTCGAAGGCGGTTGCGTGGAGTCTAGATGAAGCTACAAACCCACCCCGGTTTAGACTTTTGGACATCGGGCCGGTAGGTTTCATAGGTTGGAGTCAGAAAAGTAATTTCTTTCTACTACCAAACATTGGTCTCATGCGGTTTTGGGCGAGTAGAGGCTCTTTTGGCACTTCGTTCGAAATTTGAAACAGAAGCATTCACATTTAGAGTACTCTTGAACTTTGAGGATTGACCTAAATAGACAACGTTAAATGACCTTGTATGTTTGAAAACCTCATTAAATTATCCGCTTCTTTTTGAAAATTTTGACACTTGAAAATCCTATAACTACGATTATTTTGGAATGGAGGAGCTAAATTTGAATCTATTTTGTACACGACTATATATGCTATTATGTACAAAATCAGAGCAAAGATTGGTGCCCCCATAATTTACGTATGATTTACAAATGCCATGATAGCGAATTCAAATAATTGAAGGGACTTCATGTTGAATTCGATTTTTTAAAACCACCTTAAGTTGAATTCAAATGTATACTAGTTCATAGCTAGCTATTTATAATGCTCATTGTGTAACTTTCGTATGTATAATGTGCTTTACACACACAACATGAACTATACTCACGTTTATATTTGATTGCTAAAGGATGCATTGTCTGGAGTTCAAAATACTAACTATGTGGATCAATTATGTCGAATAATAACATATACATGCTCAAATTCGATATAGTCTAGATGTCTGATGGATCAATGACCGTTCCTTACGTGAATTGCAAATATCATGATCCCATCCTAATATTTGGATACAATTTACATCTTTAATTAGTGTGTACATCGGTCTTTTACGTGTAGTTTCACTCTCCATCGGTGGTCTCTCACACATGCTCACCTCTCTCGAGGTGTCTTTCTCGCATGCATGCTCTCGATATAACCCTCTGTCCCTCTCGTAACCATTTATGATTGTTTTCACTAACCTTTATCCCAAGCACTCTTCCTCTCACAAGCATACACACGCACAATCCCCATCGACCCTTTCTATATACATAGACCTGCCTATGTGTCTCATGTACGCACATTATCTTTAGGTATGACTCTCACGCATTGTCTCACACCTCTCTTCCTAATCGACGATTATGATTCTAGCAGAGCATTCTGTAGGATGCCCCTTAAAGTTAGGTTGGATGAATAGTAATATCAAAGATAAGGGGTTACCTTAGTCCGAGAACCTAGGGTTACTAATCCTTGCCGGCTTTGTTAGTGGACACAAAGTCCTTCACAATTCTGCTATCATTGTCTTGTACGACAAGTCATCCATGGGTCTCCCTAAATGCGTCATGGGCCGACTAATGCGGCACAGGAACCAAACCAAGGGCCTCACCTCGACCCACCAGACCTCACGCGGTGACACACCCTCTGCCCCTAGGTCTCGTTATCTTCTCACACCCACACAGACCAACACAGACACCACAGAAAAAAAAAATCTCCTCATGCCTCTATCCCCTCCCCCTTGCATATACACACTCAAGGGAATCTCTCGCCGTGACATCATATTAGTCTCTCTCTCTAGACCTCTCTCATTTCTCGTGCTATCTCTCCCACGCCCCCTCCGCCCACCGGCCCCTCTATCCATGCCTCTCTCGAATACGTAATACACACCATACCTCTCTAGGCCCTGCCAAATACATCAACTACACATTCACACATGTTACGTCACGTACCCATTGATCTAAAAAGCCCTCTCTTCACGTTTATTTCGCATACAACATTCCTTTTGAATAAAGTGTGGCCAAAAAAATTATTTTATAATTTCTACATATATACAACATTACAAAGTTATATGGAGGAGTATGAACGCTAATTTGTTGCATGGTGCCCACAATGATATTTATTCCACACTGTGAATTTTTATATTTTTATACTATATATAAAGTTAGTCATAATAAAGAGAAATGAAGAGCATCTCTCTCCCCATCGCATACACCCCCTCTACGCCCCTTTCACGTACGCACACAAACTATCTCCAGGTCCTCTAAAATTAAGCCCCAAGCACATTCACGCATGTTTCATCTTTCTGTCGCGATATATACAGTGACGATCATTGTATTTGGAGCGAAAGCACGATATGTACATTGGACTTCAGAATCCACTCATTATGGTCACCATTTACGTTTTGTGGTTATTATACAGTCACGGGATCACCGTACAGCTCTGTATTTGCTCAAGACATGACTAGTTGACCAGTTAAACGCTCCACGTGGCACCTCTAGTGTTGCATCACATTATCTCACTACCATTGGGCCCACCTGTCGGCTTGTATCTACTCTTCTACACTCTTATAAAAAACAGAGTTGGTGATGATGGTGTGCCTTCCATCCTGCAATATAGGCCGTGCAATTTATATCTGACGGATAGGAAGGAAACTATGGCAATTTTGCAAAAAGGTACCCACACACCGCTCCACATTTGCAAATAAGGCCTTCCCTCGTTCATCCTTTTCTCTCACAAGATAAACTAGTCATACAAATGCATCTTGATGTTACGTGCAACGCACGGGCATCTTGCTAGTAAGAATGAAAACAAACGACAAAAAAATATTGGACGGTGGTTCGAAGTCATGACTGCGGGCACAGTGGACAAGGTGGCGTTGTATTGGTATGCTAAGCCGTCTGTTTAACACACAGGAGGTGGTGTGGTGATTATACACAGGCACACATGCACACGAACAGCATGCACGCAAAACTCACACATGCAGCCACGCACGCACGCAACACTCACATGTACACACGCAGCCACACACACACGCAACACTCACATGCACACACGCACGCATGCATGCACACACCACATGACCAACACACTCTCACGCTCAAGTGCTCAACCTACACATGCATGCGCACACATCAGACCCTGACAGACACATACACAACCAGGTGATTCCCGCGCACGAGTTGGAGTCTTGTCGCGCCTGCGTAAATTTGTGTTTATCTGACATTTTTCCTATGCGAACTGGTAGGTGGGACCCACAAGGAACGTGGTCAATTTAACTAGTCAACATAGTTCCACGCAAACTATTTGGCCAGTCAACAGAGTGCAATCCGATGCTGAACGGTGAGCAACTGACCGTATAATCACCGCAAAACGTATATAGTGACCGTAATGAGCGTATTCTGAAGTTCGGTGACCGTATTATGCTTTCTCTCTATAGCCCCTCCAAAACTACATCTCTACACGTTCTCGCATGTTACATCTAACAACTATGCAATACAACACTACTACTACACTCTAACACAATAAATCATATGCGTTTTTAGTCTTACTAGATATCATATTATTACTTAATTATTCAGTTTGCATACATTAAAATTGCCTTTGAAATGTATGGCCAGTGTCATCTACCGCGCGGGAAAAATCCCTCCCTTTCCTGTTTAATCGGGTTTGTATCAATGGATCGTGCGAAATAGCAAAACTATAGTACTAGTATACAGTACAAGTGACAGTTCACTTGGTCGCAGTGTCGTGTACTCCTCCGTCGTAAGAGTGGAGCGCTCGCTTTCATAAATGTTCTAGTCCCTTTCGCCGACATGTGGGACATCAAGCTACCGGGTCCATGTGCCATGCCGAAATACAGTGCAGAGCAGTAGGGGTGAAGCGCCCCAGTCATGGTGCCAACGTAGTAATGAGCAATGAGGCGTCAAATCAGAAAGCTGCACCTTTCCTGCAGTTAAGTTGGAGGGACGAAATAATAATAATGCTAGTAAAAAAATAAGTTGGAGGGACGAAGCAACCATCATTTCACTCGTTGCTGAATCCGCTTCTCCCTCGTCTTCTTCAAGTTAACCACGTGTTGCTTCTGCCGTTGTTCTGCCTCATGTGGGACGTGGATCGGCTTGGTAAAGCACTGACACGTGGGACCGCATGTTAGCAAACCGCCAGGCCAACATCCTCTAAAAATAAGAAACCTCCCCAGCCATCCGCGCGGCAAAATCACCTCCTTTTTACTAATCTTGATTCTATAATTTTTTAGATCAATATAATTGAGATTTGTATAGATAGCACATAGGAGGAAAACCAAGTGGTACGGTTAAGGGCAGCCACAATGTGTAGCCAAATGTGAAAATAGCTTTTGTCATTCTTGATAACCCACAAGTATAGGGGATCGCAACAGTTTTCGATAAGTAAGAGTGTCGAACCCAACGAGGAGCTAAAGGTAGAACAAATATTCCCTCAAGTTCTATCGACCACCGATACAACTCTACGCACGCTTGACGTTCGCTTTACCTAGAACAAGTATGAAACTAGAAGTACTTTGTAGGTGTTTTCGGAAAGTCTTGCAAGAAACTAAAGAGCACAAAAATAAAACTAGGGTCTGTTAAGGTAAAGAAGCAACTAAAGTAAATATAGAGAGTGTGGAAAAGTGGTGGTAGGAGTTGCGAAATTGCCCCTTAAGCAATTGACTACTTTACTAGACCGATAGCAACTATTATGTGGGAGAGGCCACTGCTAGCATGTCATCCCTTACTTGGAATTCTAAGAACTTATGATTGGAACTATTAGCAAGAATCCGCAACTACTAATGTTCATTAAGGTAAAACCCAACCATAGCATTAAGATATATTGGTCCCCCTTCAATCCCGTATGCATCAATTTCTATGCTAGGTTGAAGCTTCTGTCACTCTTGCCCTCCAATACATAGTCCTATCAACATACAACTAACCCTAGGGTGTGATCCACGCGCGCAATCATATGATGGGCACCAAAGGACAGCAACATAACCACAAGCAAATTAAATCAATCATAGCAATTCATCAACCACCGATAGGACAACGAAAATCTACTCAGACATCATAGGATGGCAACACATCATTGGATAATAATATGAAGCATAAAGCACCATGTTCAAGTAGAGGGTACAGTGGGTTGCGGGAGAGTGGACCGCTGTAGATAGAGGGGGGAAGGTGATGGAGATGTTGGTGAAGATGGCGGAGGTGTTGGTGTAGATCGCGGTGATGATGATGGCCCCCGGTGGTACTCCGGTGCCACCGGAAGCGAGGGGGAGAGAGCCCCCCCTCCTTCTTCTTCTTCCTTGACCTCCTCCCTAGATGGGAGAAGGGTTTCCCCTCTAGTCCATGGCCTCCATGGCACGGGAGGGGCGAGAGCCTCTCCGAGATTGGATCTGTCTCTCTGTCTCTCTTTGTTTCTGCATTCTCAGATTCTTCCCTTTCACCGTTTCTTATATTCTCGGATATCTGTAACTCCAATTGGGCTGAAATTTTAACACGATCTATCCCCAGAAATTAGCTTTCTTGCAGTGAAAGAAGGGCTCCAACCGCCTTACGGGGTGGCCACGAGGGTCAGGGGCGCGCCTGACACCCTCGGGCGCGCCCCCCTACCTCGTGGGCCCCTCGAGCATCGTCTCGCGTGGATTCTTCTTCCCAAAAATCATATATATTCCAAAAAAATCTCCGTCAGTTTTTATTCCGTTTGGACTCCGTTTGATATGGATATTCTGCGAAACAAAAAACATGAAACAAACAAGAACTGGCACTGGGCACTGGATCAATATGTTAGTCCCAAAAATAGTATAAAAAGTTGCCAAAAGTATATGAAAGTTGAATAATATTGGCATGGAACAATCAAAAATTATAGATACGACGGAGACGTATCAGTCATCGATGGGAACCATTTGTGGACGGTGCTGCCAAAGCCAAAAAGATGGAAACGAAGCTCCCTGATTGATTGATTGAAGGAATAGAAAAAATGCAATGTCACTCCTCTTTCTCCCATGCTTGGACGCATGTACAGTATAGAGCACAGAGTCTACTCCCCTGTCCCTTCTATCACAAATCACAAAGCAGTGAGGCATCAAATCACAAAGCACGGACGAAGCAACCATCATTTCACTCTTCGCTGACTCTGCTTCTCCATCGTCTTCTTCGAGAAACCACCTCACCGCACTAAGTTGGACGGATGACGCTATTGTGTACTAGTAGTACTAGTACATTTACGCGTCCTTTGGTTCAACAGGCTTCCTGGATGCAAATAAGGCGGTTGTCTCGGCTTGCAGGCGGCACTTGCAAATGACTTACCGTGGTCTCCCACAATGGTGTTCTCCGTCAAATGCACTTCGCCAAACCACAACGTTTGAGATATCATCGATGTCACCGCAATGGGGAAGGAAGTCAAATAGTTACTACCTCCATTTTTTTGTACACCAGGCCAGTATATCAAAATTACAATTTGCAAAAGGCCACTAACACTAATCGAGGCAGAATTGATGGGGTTTGCCTCGTACTAGCAACCAAGGACATTAATATACCCTTGCATGCATGCGGAAGTGAGAAGGTTTGTTTGCATGGCGCTGCATTAATCAAGCGATCAGGAGTGAGATGGTTAGCTCTTTGGGCTTTGGAGAAAAAATATGCATTAATTGACACGTCAAACGATGATTTGTATCGAACCGCACCCTCACACGGTCGCTCCTGCACGCCGCGGTCGCACCGCACCCTCACACAGTCGCTCATGCACGCTGCAAACCCAACCAAGGGAACGCACCCTCACTGACACGTGCTACCGCTGACAGGTAATTTTCGTTCAGACATTATGTTTATCCAACCGCATGTTGGGGTGGATCCTTACGGCCCAGTCCTTTCACGAGGACATCTGCCGTGACAAACCCACGACAGTTGGCGCCCACCGTGGGGCTATCGCACGATGGTTTTGAGTTCTTGAAGGGCAGCTTCGATGGACTCAAGGGATACGCTGTGGGCCGGATGACGAAGAGTCGTCGCGGAAAGCTCTACACCGACAACGCGGGATGGGGTCCCGAGGCTGATTCAATCGAATACGGGTACCGGGTCCCCTTTGGTGGGATTCACGTCTTCATCGGCAAGATCGGCGAACCGGCCCCCGAGCCGGACATCTGCACCGACATCATCGAAACGGCTCGGCGTGCAAGTTCTTCGCCGGTTCAACCCGAGGCAAGGCATGTTTTCGTAGGTGTCGTCCATGGATCGGGGTACTAGGATGGACCGGTGTCCGATGGACAAATCGTAGTCTTCTCTGATGACGAGTCTTCTGGAGAAACCGAATCGCTTTAACAGTTGCAGGACGGCCGGATTGAGGGAGGATCTGAGGGCAACAGTATTCCGGATTCCCCCGGTCTGCCAAACCGGGCCGCCATCTTCATGGCCGGCACACAATCGGCGCCTCATTCATCTACCGCCGCAGCAATGCTCTCCGGTTCAACGACGGCCACACCAGCAGGGGCAGGAAGCTTGGCGCCACCTCCGGCCCAAGTCTTGTCTGATTTGTTCGACGCTATGGAAACATTGATGTCCGCGGAGGTAGACGTAGTAGCCAGGGATCAGCACAATGCGAAGATTGTAAAAGTGAAAGATCAGATAGCCCAAGCTAAAGCGGACCTGGCAGCAGAGAATGCCAGGATGGCTATGGAGCGGGCCGAGTTGGAAGCATAGGCTTACCGGATTAGACTGGATCAAAATGCTTCAGAGGAAGTCATGAGAAGAAGGTACCGATCACGTCTCCCGTCGGTTTATGAGCCGCAGAATCTTTTCAACACGCCAGGTGCAGGAGCTGGTAACCAACCCATGCTAAACCGGGCGGGGGCGCCGGGAGCAGGAGCGCCGGTTCAGCCGCGCACGACGGACCTGCCTTGCCAGAACAACGTTGTACCATCAACGCCGCCCGGGCATTATTCCAACCCGTTGGACAACATTGTGGACGCCGCTTCACGCCTGGCGGCCCTCCCAACCGACAGCGAGTCACTAGTTGCAGTGGAAGCGCGTCGGGCCAGGGATCTCCTTCAGACAGCACTAAATCAACAGCAAGCATATTCACACAGCCGTGAGAGGATTCATTCCACTCCCCGTCCAAGCCGGAGTTATAGCAGACACGTGGAAGACGAACCGGCCGTGTCCAGTAGTGCATGCCGCCGAAATTCGCCACGAGGGAACAACCCGGATGGGGGAGGTGCTAATGCGCAAGATGTTGTGGACCATGGCCGCGCACGTCGAGAGGCCGAGTTGACAGCTCGACACGAAGCACAACAGCATACTCCGGTTCACCCCACCGCCTCCGTGGAGCCAGGGGCGATGTTCAGTTCCTTAGGGGTACCGTGTTTAACTCCCGCTTTGCGTAATGTGCGACTACCCAAGGATTTCAAGGGACCTCGTAAGGTACCAAATTATACCGCCGATTTGCAGCCAGAGGCGTGGGTGGAGAGCTATGAGATGGAAATGGAGATGTTAGATGTGGATGAGGCGGTGTGTGCTAAATATTTCACCATGATGTTGGAAGGAACAGCTCGCACTTGGTTGAAGAGCTTGCTGACCAACTCTATTGGATCATGGGCCGAACAGAAGCACCGGTTTATCCAGAACTTCAAGGATACGTGTAAGCAGCCAATGTCAATTGTAGATCTGGCCTCTTGCATCCAAGAGGAAGGGGAGTCCATGACCCATTGGGTTAAACGGGTCTCGGCGATTTTACATTCATCAGGTCGTATCAATGCAGACACCGCAGTGTTAACTTTAGAGGGCAATTGCTGGTTCAAACCGTTTGTGAAGGCTCAAACGTCACTGCAAGGACATATCAACACTCATGGCCGCTTTGGTTAAATATGCCGATTCAGATAATACCAAGGATCCGGATTCAGAGGAGGACAAACCGGAGAAGGGTAAGAAGAACAACAATGACAAAGGCCAACAACACAATCTGGAAGGCCATGGAAACGCTGGTAAGTGCAAGGCCGACAGTGGTTTGGACTTTGTCGCAAATACCAACGCGCAGGAGAATGGCCAGCGCCGTAAAGGCAAGCAGCCCCAGAGGGGTGGAGGTCCAGGCAACAATTTGGAGCGTTTGTTAAATCAACCCTGTCCAAAGCATGGATCGAAGGAGAAACCGGCATCACATCTCTGGAAAGATTGTTATATCATGCGGGATTTCAAGAATTCCAACATGTTCCAATATGACAGCGGCCCGCCTGGCGGTCCAGGAGGAGGTTTCCACGGGCCGGGTTACGGAGGTGGTGGTTCCGGTTCAGGGTTTCCAGGCAATCAAACCGGACACGTCAATCAAGGACACCAAGGCAACCAGGGAGGTTACAACCATCAGGAGAGTCAGCAGCAGCAGCAGTCAGGTTATCAGAGCAATCCCAAATAGCTGAACAGCGGGCAATATCATGTCTTCACTACTAGTTTGTGCAAACGTGATCGGAAGCTTCACAAAAGGGCAATCAACTCTGTTGAGCCGGCAGTACCTCAGTATTTACGCTGGTCGGAGCAACCTATTTTGTGGAGCAGAGAGGATCACCCACCCCAGGTTGATAATCCAGGTCATTTGGCCTTGGTGGTAGCCCCTCAAGTTGGGGGATACAAGTTCACTAAAGTGCTCATGGATGGGGGAAGTAGTATCAATATTTTGTATTATGATACATTCCGCCGTATGGGGTTGACAGATAAGGATCTTAAACCGTCGAATACGGTATTTCATGGTGTGGTGCCTGGTAAGTCTGCATATCCTGTTGGTAAGATAGCTTTGGAGGTAGCTTTTGGAGATGACTATGATTCAAGGTCAGAAACATTGACATTTGAGGTGGTGAAGATCAAAAGTCCGTACCACGCCTTGTTTGGGCAGCCGGTTTATGCTAAGTTTATGGCAAGGCCATGTTATGTTTACCTACAGCTTAAAATGCAGGTCATAAGGGGACTATCACAGTACATGGAAGTAGAAAGATTGCTTTGGAGTGTGAAGAAGGCGGTGCGGCTTATGCTGAGTCAGTTTGTGCCACGGAGGAGTTAAAATTCTATAAGGAGCAAGTTGATCCGACAAACATGACCTCCTTAAAAAAGCCAACTACGGAACATGATCCAGCATTGAAGTTCAAATCAGCTACAGACACTAAGATGGTTGACTTTGTCCCTGGCGATTCATCCAAACAGTTCAGCATCAGCGCTAACCTGGATCCCAAATAGGAAAGCGCACTCATCGAGTTCATCCGTGAGAATCGGGATAGCTTTGCATGGAAACCTTCTGACATGCCAGGTGTACCGAGAGAACTCGCTGAGCACACACTCAACATTGATCCTAAATTCAAACCGGTCCGACAGTTCCTCCGCCGTTTCAACGAGGAAAGACGCAAGGCTATAGGTGAAGAGGTAGCCCGTTTGTTGGCTGCTGGTTTTATTGTTGAAGTTTTTCATCCAGAGTGGTTAGCCAATCCGGTGCTGGTTCTTAAGAAAAACGGCACTTGGCGCATGTGTGTGGACTACACAGATTTAAACAAGGCTTGCCCTGCAGACCCCTTTGCTCTCCCTCGCATTGATCAGATAATTGATGCTACGGCGGGTTGTGACCGTTTGTGTTTTTTGGATGCTTACTCTGGTTATCATCAGATCAAAATGGCAGTTAAGGACCAGGAGAAGACAGCCTTTATAACTCCCTTTGGAGCCTTCTGCTATGTTTCCATGCCCTTTGGACTCAAGAGTGCCCAGGCAACTTACCAGCGATGTGTTCAGAATTGCCTTCATAAGAAAATTGGGCGCAATGTTCATGCATATGTAGATGATATTGTGGTCAAATCCAGAAAGGAGGGGACATTGATAGATGATCTTCGGGAAACCTTTGACAATCTCTGGGTTTACAAGATGATGCTCAATCTGGAGAAGTGTGTTTTCGGTGTCCCGGCAGGCAAGCTCTTAGGCTTTCTGGTTTCAAACAGAGGCATTGAGGCTAATCTGGAAAAGATTGCAGCAATTACGTCCTTGGCTAAACCGGCGTGTATTAATGATGTGCAACGTCTGGCCGGCCGGATTACAGCCTTGAGCCGGTTTATCAGCCGCCTTGGAGTGAGGCAGCTGTTCAAGAAAACGGATAACTTTGTCTGTACAGGTGAAGAGCCTATGTTTGAGGCCATCCCCTTATATCAGATGCTCAAGAAAACGGATAACTTTGTCTGGAGTGAGGCAGCTGATAAGGCGTTTGAAGATCTGAAGAGGCAGCTAGTGGAACCGCCCGTGCTGGCAGCACCGATCGATAAAGAGCCATTATTATTATATGTGGCTGCTAATGCCTGGGCTATCAGCATAGCCATTGTGGTAGAGCGCAAGGAGCCTGGCAAAGAGTATCTGGTTCAACGGCCGGTTTATTATATCAGTGAGGTGCTCATTGAGTCAAAGCAAAGGTATCAACATTGGCAGAAATTGGTGTATGGGGTGTTTATGGCAAGCCGGAAGCTCAAACACTATTTTCAGGGCCATCCTATCACAGTGGTCAGTTCAGCTCCTCTGGGTGACATCATTCAAAACAAAGAGGCAACTGGCCGGATTGCCAAGTGGGCCCTTGAGCTTGGACCTCAGGGGCTCAAATATATACCCTGCACAGCGATCAAGTCCCAGGCACTCGTAGATTTCATCAACGATTGGACGGAGTTACAGGCACCTGAGGAGAAACTAGATAATACATATTGGACTATTCATTTTGAAGGGTCCAGACAGTTAGAGGGTTCGGGGGCTGGAGTCGTATTAACTTCCCCACGAGGTGACAAGTTTTGTTATGTCCTCCGTTTAATGTTCCCTTGTACTAACAATGAAGCTGAATATGAGGTTTTACTCCATGATCTTTGGATGGCTAAAGAGATGAATTTGAGCCGGGTTAAGTGCTTCGGCGATTCAGATCTAGTGGCTCAGCAAGTGTCTGGCACATGGGATTCTAAGGACCCACTCATGGCTGCATATTGGCGAGAGGTGGACGCAGTGGCTGGTCACTTTAAAGGTTATCAGGTGGACCATATAGACCGGCGGAAGAATGAAGCGGCGGACGCTTTAAGTCGTCTTGGTTCCCAACGTAAACCGGTTCTGCCCAATGTCTTTTCTTGATGTATTGCACAATCCATCAGTCAAAATACCAACCGAAGAAGATTTGGCTCTTCCTGATCCGGAGGCTCAGTTGGTGGCAGCTCTGCATGCCATACCGGATTGGACAATCCCATATCTGGATTACATGAACCGGGGCAAGTTACCAGCTGAGGAAACGTTGGCTCGACAGATAATCCGGCGTTCCAAGTCCATGACTATACTCAACGGGGAGTTACATCGTTACAGTGTTTCAGGAGCAATTCAACGATGTGTTTCTCCTCAAGAAGGTTGTGAGATTTTGCGAGAAATTCATGAAGGGGATTGCGGTCACCATGCCGGTTCAAAGTCGTTGGTTGCTAAAGCTTTTCGCCACGGTTTCTACTGGTTGACTGCGCATGCTGATGCAGAGGATTTAGTCAAAATATGTGATGGATGTCAAAAGTTTGCCCACCGTGCGCACATTCCGGCTCAAGAGTTGTGGATGATTCCAATTACGTGGCCATTTGCAACTTGTGGGCTGGATATGGTTGGACCCTTCAAGCGCTCCAAGGACAAGAAGACCCACCTGTTAGTAGCAGTTGATAAATTCACTAAATGGGTAGAGATAGAGCTAGTCAGCAAGTGTGATGCAGCCACGGCGGTTCAATTCATCAAAAAGGTGATATTCCGATTTGGCTTTCCACATAGCATTATAATAGATAATGGTACTAACTTATCAAAAGGAGAGATGGAAGAATTCTGTCAACGTGAGCACATCCGGCTTGATCTAGCATCAGTGGCTCACCCCCAATCTAATGGTCAAGCGGAAAGGGCAAATCAAGAAATTCTACGGGGTATCAAACCAAGACTTATGGTTCCCTTAAAGCGGACGCCGGGTTGTTGGGTCGAGGAGCTACCTTCTGTGTTATGGAGCATCAACACCACACCCAATAGGTCTACGGGTTACACGCCTTTCTTCATGGTTTATGGAGCAGAGGTGGTTCTTCCTAGTGACATCCATCACGATTCGCCCCGTGTGGCAGCTTATGTTAAACCTGATAATGAGAAGGCACGTCAGGATTCTCTGGACCTGTTGGATGAAGAGCGGGATCTTGCAGCAGCACGTTCGGCGATTTATCAACAAGATCTTCGACGTTATCACAGCCGCTGGGTTAAAACTAGAACCTTTCAAGAAGGTGATTTGGTGCTTCGGCTCATCCAGGATCAGACTGATATGCACAAGTTATCCCCCCCTTGGGAAGGACCCTTTGTGGTCAGCAAAAATCTGCACAACGGATCGTACTACCTCATTG
This sequence comes from Triticum urartu, assembly GCF_003073215.2. Classification (NCBI taxonomy): domain Eukaryota; kingdom Viridiplantae; phylum Streptophyta; class Magnoliopsida; order Poales; family Poaceae; genus Triticum; species Triticum urartu. The sequence continues at coordinate 258,983,680 of NC_053022.1, read as the reverse complement.
ATGTTCGAGAGCATGAAGACTCACGTCAATCGGAGGAGGAGACAAAGCGGCCATGGAACATAGCTCTCCTTCGGCCTTACTATACTTGAAGCCATAGGCTCTTCACCTGTACATATTTATGACAGTGTATATACCATATAATAAACCGGAGCCTCCGTTATAAGCGGGGTATCTGTTCTTTCTTATATCATATGTGTGCTTTTCCAAGTTAACGGTCAAAGCGGAGTCTTTGTTAAACCGGCTTTAGCAGTTGCATAAAGATAGAGAAAATTACTAGGGGGCTTGGTCATGTTTGAACCACAACTACACCTCTTGATAGGCATTTCAGCCACACAAGGAAAAATTTGTGGAGCCAAAGAGAGTATTGTACACAGTACAAACTCAAACATAGGCACACGCCGAGCATCGCTCACAAAGTTACTTGGGGGCTCTTTTTCCAAAGCAACAAAGAGTTTGAAAGGACCCTTGTAATTGGCTATCAAGCCACGGCTTGGAAGCCTGGTATATTCACCTAAAACCCTAGGTTAACCTGCCTTCATCAAGTAAGCCACTCCTATCCAGGTAATCCTGGCATGACCCATCGAACGTTTGACAAGTCAATCTTTTACAGACCCTGAACTTGTCACAGTTAAAACAATGATTGGTTAATTGGAGGCCCATCTTAAAAGGCTTTGTTAAATGGTTTAACTCAGAGGCCTGGCAGCCCACGAAAAGCCTCGATTTGGAGCCTGGCAGCTCGTAAAAAGCCTCGCATATTTTCCTATTTGAATTTTGGTTGTTGAAAATCATAAGTATTTTTTTTGATAAACCGGCGTCCTTGACCCGGATTGCTTTCCAACCACCAGTTGTTGGCACATGATCAATTATAAACCGGTGGTCATTGACCCGGTCTGGTTTGACTAAATCACCAGTGTTATAAAGAAAATCCGGTAGTTATACCGGTCCGGTTTAATACATAGACCAACATTATGAAGATGAAATTATCAAACGTATCGGGTTGGTGTTAAACACCTTTGCTGTATACACGTTTGGTCAATCAATGAGGTATGTTCTGTACATTATTTTTTGTACAAACACTTGATTATTCAGCTAAAGTACTATATACTTCTTGGATATTATGACATGTTTAGCGGTAAACCCCTAGACATTTTTAAGTTTTTTTGGACCCAGGAAGGCAAGTCATCATAGGCTATGCATAAAATATATCCTGAAGGGCGGCACATATTGTTACAAAGCGTTATGAAACATGCTCGATGGCATGGCAGATAAACAAAGTTTCAGCTACCCTATTACATGAAGCTTCAAAGCGGCTCAAATAGTGCCATTGTTTTTCACAGTAGCCATATAAACCGGCGACCGGATCAGGACTCTTCATCGCGGTGGTTTGACGGTTGCGGATCAGTTGGTGTAGGTACTTCTTCATCCCTCCCCAGCCGCTGGAAATCAGCCGTTGACCAATCGATTCCAGTTAAAGCTTGGAATACTGCATCCTCATGGATAAGATCAGAAGGGTTAATATCAGGGGCATAAGTGTGCTTACGAATCGGAGGCACAAGTTCTTTTACTTCATGGATCTCGGTCGGCTGTCTTTTCCCTTCTGCATCATAAAACGGTTGAAAATGGGACAAATCGGTGTCCTTAGCCAATTTGCTGGCCGCTGGCCGCATCTGTTTGGTCAGCCGCCGAAGATCATCATTGTCAAAGTTTGAACTGTCTTCTTTAACGGCTGGATATCCTTTAATGATATCCTCCACTTCAAGGTCTGGAATCCAGGCCTTGGCTCGAATAAGGGCGGTTAATGCTCCTGCTCTCGCAGCGGCTCTTTTCAACTCGGCAATACGTGCCGGTAACATGCCCAGCTTCTCAAGGGTCTCCTTAATCAACGTTGGCGCTAGTTTGTTATAAGCCGCTGTACTAATGGCTCGCTGAGACCCAGAGTATAGCTGCTCAACCAATGTATATGCCGCTTTCAGCTTCATCCGCATATCTGCACCAAGATGAGTGATCCGAGTTCCTGCCAAAGATTTTATCAGCATTTTGGTTAGTTTTAAGATTCATTGACCGGTGCAACATACATAAATAGACACTTACCAAAGATAGCAGAGGTCATAGCGTTGATTTGGCGCTTCAAACTGGCTAGTTCTTCAACCACCGGTTTCAGGGCTTCCTCGGCATCTACAGCTCTTTTGGTTAAACCGGCCTTTTTGGTTTCCCATTTAGCATGATCTTGGTTGAAGGATTCTTTCAATTTTTCCATTCCGGCCGGGGCCTGCGTCAGCTCCTCTTTGGCTTTTGCAGCTTCGGCTTGTTGAGACTTCACATTTTCTTGCAAGTCAGAGTTTTGGGCATCTTTGCTTCTCAGTTCAGCCTGCACCATTGAAGGTATATTCAACAAAACAGCATATTTATGCACTAAGTATAAAGCATATAACAAGTTATCCACTTCATACTTGGGGCTAATGCCTATTTGCTCTCAAATACTACCCTCCATACAAGTCTCCAGAACAATGCAAGCATTATCCTTGACACTTGGGGGCTAATGTACGTTTGTTCTAAGCCGGTGGTGTGGGTTAAAAACTGGATTAACTTGCCAAGTTAAACCGGCCTTTGGGGGCTATGCTGCAGAACGTTATCTAATTTTTCAAACATGAGTCTTATCTATGATTGAGGACACGCCTTTGCAAGGATCAATGATGGGATGCTTGAAGTGTTACAAAGACCCGGTTTATGATTAACAATCATAAAAGGGCTCTTGGAGGCTACTTGGAATAGTCTTTCAGCTACAAATCAATGTGCAAGGGAGAAGCATTTACCTCATATCGTTCTTTCATCAAATTCACCAAACCGGCTTCATAATCCCGGTTTGAGTGCAGACGGTTCAAGAAGCCGGAATGAAGCTCATCAGTGTTAAGATGAGCATAGTTTGATAAGTCGCTGCTCCATTTACCTTTATCCCTGGCAATTTGCTCTTCTTTGGCACTATGCTGAGCCAAAATGACGGGATGACCAGGAGAGATGTGGCCTGTTCCAGTAATAATAGCGTCATCACCTTGGCCTTCAGGATTTTTGGTGGATGATGGTGGAATTTCAGTGTCTTTCATTGGATTAGCCCGGTTTGGTTCTGCCAGTTCAGTATCAGGGGCGGCAGGCTCGGCATCTGTTGGTTCGTCAGTATGTTGGCCGTCAAGGGGCGGATCATCAAAAGTTGTTTCAGGATGGAGGCCTTCCGGTTCACCAGTCTGCTCTGGTTCACCTCTTGGTTCTTCTTCTTCGGCAACAGGGTCTTCTGGCGGATTCGTGACCCGAGGTTTCTTGCTGGGTATGGCTTTGGCCTTGCAAACAGAATAAAAAATGATTAACATCCTGTTCAAAAGATGTAGGGCGCATTGAAAGGAAAGGTTTTTCATAACTCACCCGGCCAAAGTTTTCAAAGGGGGGAGTTGAGTTGCTGTCGATTCACCAGAAGAGGAAGGAGGTGTCACTTGATAATTTGAATCGGACGGATTAAGAGGCTGTCTGAAATAACCTGCCTTGGGATAAGAATGGTCAGAAGTAGGAGATACCTCAGACCAGCGCTTCCGAACTGAAGTATCAGGTAAACCGGTAGAGGTGACCTGTTGGCCACTATGCTGGGTTGTCCGGCGAGCTTCATGCTGTTGAGTCTTCAAAATAAATGTTGGATCCAAGTGAGCAAGAGGATGAGAAAAGCTTACTTTCCGGATTGTTTGGCGAGTTTTTTGTGTTGGCATAGAGTCTGAACCGGAGGAAAGGGTAATTACCTCTACGTCCTCAGCCTGACTAGCTTCTGCCTCCTCCTGAGGAAGATCATTGTTAACAAGATGCATAAAAAGAGAGCCAAGTGAGTCAAGTTCTACCTCAACTTCTGGGTCATCAGTATCATCATCAAGTTCCATATTAATCCGGTCAGCCGTTTTCCGCTTTGACGTCCGTTTTACGGCTTTGGTCTTCGGGCGGGTTGGTTTGACCACTTTATCTCCAGTTGGCTTTGCCGATTTCTCTATGGATTTCCGTTTCCAGAAAGGGTCATCACCCTATATATATAAAGAAGAAGGGTTACAGCTTGTATAAGTCAAAGATATTAGAGATGAAGAGGAAGTGTAATGCTTACAGCAGGCGGTTTGTTCTTGGTGTAGAAGGGACTCAGACCGGTTTGACTACAGACCAGTTTCGATTCATTCAGAATTTTCTTTACACCTTCAGTAACTTCTTCCTCAGATAATTGGATGTTGAAGTGGCATTGAGGATCGTCAACTTCACCGGTATATTCGCACATTAAACTGGGACGCTAGCTTAGCGGCAAGATACTCCAGGATATCCAACAGCGCACAAAATCCACACCTGTTAAACCGTTTGCCATAAAGGCCCGGAGCTTGGCGATTTGAGGAGCGTATTTTTCCCTTTCTGAAGAGCTCAGGCGTTGTGGCATTGGGTGAGTATTGGATAATCTATGATCACGGAAGCCGAGGAGTTATTTTCATCCTCAGCCAAAGTGTCTCTGCAATAGGACCATGTTTGGTTCCATTCCTTTAGGTGGCTATGATGTTTGGCATGAGGAAATTCCACTTCTTTCCGCTTTTGAATCAAGACACCACCAAGCTCTGTGTTCGGGCCATTCACAAACTCTGTGCGCTGGTTTAAGTGAAAGAAATCCCAGAACAGTTCCGCAGTTGGTTCTTCTTGTAAATAGACTTCACAAAAGACATGGAAATTGCATAAGTTGGTGTAACGCCCTCGATGCGGCTATATCTCTCACGTGTCGAAGCACGACTTAGAGGCATAACCGCATTGAAAGCAATGTCGCAAGTGAGGTAATCTTCGCAAACAACCCATGTAATACATAAAGGGAAAGAGATACATAGTTGGCTTACAATCGCCACTTCACACAATTACATGAATAAAACATTACATCAACCAAATACAATCAATGCCCGACTACGGAGCCAAAATAAAAGAAGACTACCCTAAAAGTTACACAGATCCCCGATCGACCCCAACTGGGCTCCACTACTGATCAACTAGAACGAAACAACACCAAGGACAAGATCTTCATCGAGCTCCTCCTTGAGCTTGGTTGCGTCATCTGCTCGGTAACATCAGCACCTGCAAACTGGTTTTGGAAGTAACTGTGAGTCACGGGGACTCAGCAATCTCACACCCTCGCGATCAAGACTATTCAAGCTTATAGGAAGGGTAAAAGGTATGAGGTGGAGCTGCAGCAAGCGACTAGCATATATGGTGGCTAACATACGCAAAAGAGAGTGAGAAGAGAAGACAAAGCACGATCGAGAAACTATGATCAAGAGGTAAAACAAATGGTAAAACAAATCCAGCAAAGCTGCCCGATGCGCCGACATCCTGATGGGAGCTGCACATATCTCGTTCTCAGGGCAACACCGGATAGGTCAAGCTACAAGTAAAACCAGCCCTCAAGTTTCCCCGAGGTGGCCCCGCAGGCTGCCCATTTCGGACCAACACTTAGACAAGCACTGGCCCGGGGGGTTAAAATAAAGATGACCCTTGGGCTGGCCTAACCCAAGGGAAAAAGAGGCTAGGTGGCGAATGGTAAAACCAAGGTTGGGCCTTGCTGGAGCAGTTTTATTCAAAGCGAACTGTCAAGGGGTTCCCATTATAACCCAACCGCGTAAGGAACGCAAAATCCGGGAACATAACACTGATATGACGGAAACTAGGGCGGCAAGAGTGGAACAAAACACCAGGCATAAGGCCGAGCCTTCCACCCTTTACCAAGTATATAGATGCATTAATTAAATAAGCGATAGTGTGATATCCCAACAAAATGTCCATGTTCCAACACGGAACAAACTCCAATCTTCACCTGCAACTATCAATGCTATAAGAAGGGCTGAGCAAAGCGGTAACATAGCCAAACAACGGTTTGCTAGGACAAGGTGGGTTAGAGGTTTGACATGGCAATATGGGAGGCATGATAAGCAAGTGGTAGGTATCGTAGCATAGGCATAGCAAAAGAGCGAGCATCTAGCAAGCAAAGATAGAAGTGATTTCAAGGGTATGGTCATCTTGCCTGAAATCCCGCAAGGAAGAAAACGAGTCCACGAAGAAGACAAACGGACATAGTCAACGGATCCTCACAAACGCAATGTTACCGGAACCTACCCGAAGAAGCAACACCGGAAAGGAGCAAACAACATAGTAAACAACCATCACATAAGCATGGCACAATGCGCAAACAACTATGATGCATGTCCGGTTTAATGAGGCATGGCATGGCAAAATGCACAAACAATCCTACAAATTAAGTGGAGCTCAACATGCAACTCCGTTGCATATTGATGAAACCCCACATGACTTATTTAGTTTGATCTTGTTTATGTACCCAACAATATTAAATGTTGTTAAACATGGCAAGAGGGTGAAGCAAATGAAAACTACCTATCTAGGCAAGTTTAAATGAGGCCGGAGACAACGAACAGCAATTTCGGAAAATCCTCATATGCATATATTAGGTTTGGTACTGTTCTGCCCTAAACCATATTTTATAGTTGTTAAACATGCAAAGTGATGCCAACATGTTAAACTAGGCATTTTGCTACCCCATTTACATATAAAGATTATTTAAATCCGAGCTACGGTTATTTAGTTATGAATTAAAGCATTTTAACATGGCATAGAGGCAAATTTCATCAAACCGCATTTTAAACATAGATGAAAATGGCAAATTATGAAACTAGACAAAATTCTAAGCAAGTTTCATATATTAAGTTTTTACATGTGATGCTTAGTTATTAAGTTATTATATGCATGAACTATGAGGGGTTTTCTGTAAAACAGGCTGTCTCTGGTTAAATGGCAAAATTCGCAGCGCATAAGAAAATACAATGGGCTGAAACAGGTTGGCCCAATCGACGGGAAAAAAATAACAGAGGGTGCTGGGGGGGCTGCTCACCCTGGGCCGAGGCCCGGTCGGTGTAACAGTGGCAAGCCGGCAGGGGCACATCTAGGCCTCGGGCGCTGGCAGGCCGGCCCACTCGGGCGCTGGATCAAGTCAACGAGGGGCGCGCCTCGTCATGAAGCAGGGGATGCAGCGGCGACTCCCGCGGTCGGACATGGCGACGGGGACGACGTGGAGGCGAACGGGGCCGGCCGCGATGGAAGGGAGCTACAAGGCCATGGCGTAGCGCAGCCATGGACGAGCTAAGGCTGGTCGGTCAACGCAGGTAGGCGCACGTTCTGTTGTAGGGGAAGTAGAGGCTGTCGACGATGTGGACTTGCGGCGGCGCTGAGCTGCAGCGAGGTCGTGGGGGCGCGGGACTTGGACGCGGGGTTCCAGGACGACGCGTCGGCGGATCCGGGCGTGGGGAAGGAGGAAGGGGCGCGCGACTCATCCCCTGGGCTCACTGGCGAGAGAATGCAGTGACTGCTGCTGTTGATTGAAGAAAAGAGAGAGAGAGAGAGAGACAGAGGTTTAGAGAAGGTTCAGGGGAAGGAAAGCAAAGAGAGACGGCGGACAGGGGACTCCGGCGGGCAGGTGATGGTGACGAGGTGCAGCAGTGCCGCTCGCACAGCCTCCTCATGGTCGCGGGGTCCGAGCGAAACAGGGGCATGGGGACGAGGGGCTCCGCGGGCAGGAGCTGCGGCTTGACGGCAGGGGCCATGGCGCGGTGTTGCTCGGGGCCTGACGGCGCTGCTCTCGATCCATCCTCGATCAAGGCACGGGAGGGGGGATGAGGCGCTGGATGGAGGCCGAGAGGATTTTTGGATCGATGGGGATTGGGTTTGGATCGGGCAAGATGGAGGCTGGTTGGTTGGTTGGTTTGGCGCTGAGAACAAGAGAAGTGGCGCGGCGTGGGGATGGGATGGATGGGACATAATCCTAGATTATAGGGTTTGGTCTGGTTATAAATACCGAGTGGATTTGGGTAGGGGCTAATCCGTCCCTTCGATCGTAATCGGACGGTCGGGAAAAATAGGCTAAGGAGCCCAAATAAGAAAACGGAGACATTTTGTAGATGTTTGGGGATGATCCGGACACAACGGTAACGACTGTCCGGGTCGGGTTTGGGACAACTTTCGGACGCGTGCGAGGGGAGGTCCGCGGGCTGAAGAGAGAGGTTAGGTTGGGCCTATCGGTAGGCAGTGGGCTGTGCAGAAAGCCTTGGACTGAGAGAAGAGAAGAGAGAGACCCGGCGACTGTTTCCGGAAACCGAAAACGTCCGACGTTAGACCGGCTATAATGCCGCTATAGTTTAATGGTTGGGCTGTCAAACGAACTCCGAATGCGATGAAACTTGACAGGCGGTCTATCTACACTATAATAAGACCACACGCCAACTTTCATCCCAATCCGAGAACATTTTCCAGCCACTTATAAAATACTATTTCGGGCATGCCGCGGGCGTGTGCAAGTGTGGTTGGGCTCAGAACGGACAACGGAGAGAACTCGGAGAACCCGGCTGAATGCAAGTTTTAAAAACATGATGATGCAATGCACCTGATGACATGGCAAGATGCAACACGCAAGCGAATGACATGGCAACGTCGGCGAATAACTGGAAGACACCTGGTGCATCGGTCTCGGGGCGTCACAACACTCCACCACTATGAGAGGATCTCGTCCCGAGATCTAGAATGGCACCGTAGGGAAAACGGAAGAGAAAGAGAAGAGGTAAAACTAAGTTGCTTCTTTGACAAACGAGTGAAACCAAAGAACCTTGAAAAGGTTAAGCCATTTTGAGGAAAGAATACAATGGATATGAACGAAGTTGAAAGCACTCCGTTAGGAAAGAGGAACAAGGAAGAACAAATTCGTATGGCACTCCGGTTAAAAGAGATGCATGACTTGATAAGGCGAGAATAACTTGAGCAAAAGGGCACAACACTCCGGTTAAATGGATAGGCCTGAAAAGAACATGATCTTTGTCAAAACGAGATGATGGGTGAAAAGAACAACATCGCAATGCCTCCGGAACGAAACAATAGAAGATAGATAATTGAAATAGGAGAATGGAGAAGAAAATGTCAACTTCTGCCTCAAAAGAGCTTGAAAAGGCATACTTAGGATAAGGTTCGGACGGAGTTGTTGGAAAACCAACAATGAAAAAGGATAAGCTTGATATGGTCTTATGGAATACATCTCAGATTATGAGGTGACAACCTGCCACTCACGAGAAAAAGAATTGGATTGGTATGAACAAGGAGACGAGAAAATATTTCACCGGGAGGATAAAGAAGAACTTGGGTCCTTTATAAGCACCATAGACAACAACAAACCTTAGGGAAGGCTTTAGGTGGAATATAACCCAAGATAACTCAAATCACGAGATTGATGGATTTAAAATATCTCATCCTTGACAACATGTGAATCATGAAACATGAGCTCAAATTATCGAGAATGACATAATACCACCTCCAATGATATGGAAGAAAGAATTGCACTTCGAAATGCAAGATGAAGAATGCTTGAGCTCCTCTAAAAAGAATCTCGATGAACACTTCGAGAAGGAATTAAATCCTTGATGATCCATCATGTAGAACCTTCATAAAGAACTCCAGTAAACAAAAGGAATGATCAAACGAAAGGAAAGAGAAGTTGAAAACACAAGGTGAAACCTTGTAATGATTTAGATGAAACTCCGTGGTGAAATAATTGTAAAGGTTGGGACTCCGGAAAAGAAAGATCAGACGCATGAAATCAAGAATTTGATGAACCTTGGAATAAGGAATTAATCACTTGGATGAAACAAGAATAAGAAGTACATTATGCTTATCCTTCACCAATTAAATTGATGACCATCAACGGATTTTACAAACTACTTATTCTCGTTGCAAAGGATTGAAGACAGATGTAGCATAAACTTGGGAAAATATTGAACGAACCACCGGTAGGATAAAAATAACAAATGAATCGATACAATAACAAAGGAAGAGAAATCTTGAACGAGCCACCGGTAAGAATTGAAAATGAATGAAGTAAAGATAAAGAAACACCGGGAAGAATTATAAAAAGAACAAAGATGCTTGAGACAATCTAGATACATGAGAACGAAGGGATCATAACTGATTAGAGATCACTTGAACGATGCACCATTAAGATTGGAGAATGATAACTGAATTATGAGAATGAATAAACCTGAAATGATGTACTCTGGAAAAAACAAACTAAGAAGACTCTTGAATAGCTCCGGATGGGTGAAAAGGATTCTCACAATCAAAAACAATTATGAGATGATGGCCGAGAATGGGGCAAGATTTAAAAGAAACTCTTCTTCGGTCTTCAAAATCTGAGAATTACGTCGAGAAACACCACCAAATTGTTGAGATCCTCCGGAATAAAGAAGAATGGAAAAGTTGAACCAACGATGAAAAGAATTTGAAAGATCTTGGAGAAAGGCATTTGACTGAAGATAAATCATTCTTACGTCAAACTTCGAAAAGAATTTGATGGTAGCTCTGGGAAAAATAGAAGAGCCAGGTAAGATCCTGGAGAAAGACCTGTGGGTTAGGGCCCACTCAAAAGATATACCATTGAATGATTTGAAGGAGAGATTGCACCGGTTGAATTAAATGGCTTGAATGGGATAATAACCTCGAAATAGGTTGAACGGATCTTGGATGATAAGACAAGCCTTCTGAGATATCTTCAGGGCACCGAAACAAATGAATAGCAAGAAATAAATGATTATGTGGTACACCGGCCTGAGAAAACATTGAAATACGGAAAAGAATATGATCAACACCGAAAGCTTGAATTGAAACCACTGGAGAAGAATTAGAATGGGTAAAGATGTACTTGAGGTTCCATTAGGATCTTCATGAAAATCACCGGGTAAGAACATTGACGGAAAAGAATGGAGAGACTTCACAAGAATAAAAGGATACTTGATAAAGAAATCTTAGTCCTTGAGGAAAAAGGGTGGGTGGGTGGGAAAAACAAAGGCAACTTGGAGATGGATGAAACAAACACCGTTGAGAAGAACTGATAATTGATCTTGCGAATGTTGAAGTGATCTGATCCACTTGAAGAGAAGCACGCCGGTTAAAAAGGATTGACAAAACAATCTTGATGATCAAGAAGGATTAGTATTCACATAAAAATATGAGAACACTGTTTAGGAAAGGGATGGAATCCACATTTGTTTCTGAAGCAACTCGAATACCACAACTCAAAACAAAACAAAGGATTGGCTTGCAGAATAAGCCGGAACAAACATATGATAGAGATTTCGTCCGAAGTTTTCGTGGTGGGGCCTACACGGGCTCGATCGTACAGCACCATCATGTACAAGGCAGTGCACATGACATACGAAGCGTCCCCGAGTCAGCATAGCCAAGGACTCTTTAAGACACAACGAGACCACTGTAAAACCAACCGTGGATAGGCGGACCACTAGACGTCGAACCCCAATTTCATATCATACATCTGTCGGAAAGATATCCTAGGAGCTACTTGAATTCCCACTTATAAACTCCCGAAACTTTCTGGTTATGCAATCAGGTGTTGGGGATACAGGGGAAGCATAATATCTCACCCAAAACTAGCAAATCCTACATCCAGCTGTATCCATCCTTCAACACATAACCAAGAAACCTTCGGAAATCATCTACCTCAACCTTCGAAAAGCATCCATTATACGAGTTATGGCAATACTCCCGAACTCCCGCCCCAGTACTGGGTGGCGTCGAGGTTATCTCACCAACAACTGCATAAAAGAGATTTTTGATGTCGGCAAAACTAACTCAGGTATTCCAGAACTGCAACGATAAAATTGTGACGACAACACCTCGGAGCTCAACTCCCCGGGACACTGCCACAACCCCTAAATGACAGGAGGCACCAAGAACAATGTTCTCGTCACAAATCCATCGGAACGATTCCAAGATACCCGCGTGATCCTAAATTTTTTTTAATGAAATTTGAGAAGAGAAGAGTCAAAACTCTACGTCAGGATGCCTCACCAGAGCGACGAAGGGACTGAGGAGTAAAAACAAATTCCTAACTCTCTGATATATATAATCCTAAATGACTCAAAACATTTCTAGACTCAATAACGCCAGTGATTCGATCAAGCAGGGGGCTCCTAAGGTCAGGGAAGGCTCTGATTACCAACTTGTAATGCCCTCGATGCGGCTATATCTCTCACATGTCGAAGCACGACTTAGAGGCATAACCGCATTGAAAGCAACATCGCAAGTGAGGTAATCTTCGCAAACAACCCATGTAATACATAAAGGGAAAGAGATACATAGTTGGCTTACAATCGCCACTTCACACAATTACATAAATAAAACATTATATCAACCAAATACAATCAAGGCCCGACTACGGAGCCAAAATAAAAGAAGACTACCCCAAAAGCTACACAGATCCCCGATCGACCCCAACTGGGCTCCACTACTAATCAACTAGAATGAAACAACACCAAGGACAAGATCTTCATCGAGCTCCTCCTTGAGCTCCATTGCGTCATCTGCTCGGTAACATCGGCACCTACAAACTGGTTTTGGAAGTAACTATGAGTCACGGGGACTCAGCAATCTCACACCCTCGCGATCAAGACTTTTCAAGCTTATAGGAAGGGTAAAAGGTATGAGGTGGAGCTGCAGCAAGCGACTAGCATATATGGTGGCTAACATACGCAAAAGAGAGCGAGAAGAGAAGGCAAAGCACGATCGAGAAACTATGATCAAGAGGTGATCCTAGAACAACCTACGTCAAGCATAACTCCAACACCGTGTTCACTTCCCGGACTCCGCCGGAAAGAGACCATCACGGTTACACACGCGGTTGATGTGTTTTAATTAAGATCAACTTCAGGTTTTCTACAACCGGACATTAACAAATTCCCATCTGCCCATAACCGCGGGCACGACTTTCGAAAGTTCAAATCCCTGCAGGGGTGTCCCAACTTAGCCCATCACAAGCTCTCACGGTCAATGAAGGATATTCCTTCTAGCGGGAAGACCCGATCAGAATCGGAATCCCGGTTACAAGACATCCTCGACAACGGTAAAACAAATCCAGCAAATCCGCCCGATGCGCCGACATCCTGATGGGAGCTGCACATATCTCGTTCTCAGGGCAACACCGGATAGGTCAAGCTACAAGTAAAACCAGCCCTCAAGTTTCCCCGAGGTGGCCCCGCAGGCTGCCCATTTCGGACCAACACTTAGACAAGCACTGGCCTGGGGGGGTTAAAATAAAGATGACCCTTGGGCTGGCCTAACCCAAGGGAAAAAGAGGCTACGTGGCGAATGGTAAAACCAAGGTTGGGCCTTGCTGGAGGAGTTTTATTCAAAGCGAACTGTCAAGGGGTTCCCATTATAACCCAACCACGTAAGGAACGCAAAATCCGGGAACATAACACCGATATGACGGAAACTAGGGCGGCAAGAGTGGAACAAAACACCAGGCATAAGGCCGAGCCTTCCACCCTTTACCAAGTATATAGATGCATTAATTAAATAAGCGATATTGTGATATCCCAACAAAATGTCCATGTTCCAACATGGAACAAACTCCAATCTTCACCTGCAACTATCAAAGCTATAGGAAGGGCTGAGCAAAGCGGTAACATAGCCAAACAACAGTTTGCTAGGACAAGGTGGGTTAGAGGTTTGACATGGCAATATGGGAGGCATGATAAGCAAGTGGTAGGTATCGTAGCATAGGCATAGCTAAAGAGCGAGCATCTAGCAAGCAAAGATAGAAGTGATTTCGAGGGTATGGTCATCTTGCCTGAAATCCTACAAGGAAGAAGAACGAGTCCACGAAGAAGACAAATGGACGTAGTCAACGGATCCTCACAAACGCAACGTTACCGGAACCAACCCGAAGAAGCAACACCGGAAAGGAGCAAACAACATAGTAAACAACCATCACATAAGCATGGCACGATGTGCAAACAACTATGATGCATGTCCGGTTTAATGAGGCACGACATGGCAAAATGCACAAACAATCCTACAAATTAAGTGGAGCTCAACATGCAACTCCGTTGAATATTGACGAAACCCCACATGACTTATTTAGTTTGATCTTGTTTATGTACCCAACAATATTAAATGTTGTTAAACATGGCAAGAGGGTGAAGCAAATGAAAACTACCTATCTAGGCAAGTTTAAATGTGGCCGGAGACAACGAACAACAATTCCAGAAAATCCTCATATGCATATATTAGGTTTGGTACTGTTCTGCCCTAAACCATATTTTATAGTTGTTAAAAATGCAAAGTGATGCCACCATGTTAAACTAGGCATTTTGCTACCCCATTTACATATAAAGATTATTTAAATCCGAGCTACGGTTATTTAGTTATGAATTAAAGCATTTTAACATGGCATAGAGGCAAATTTAATCAAATCGCATTTTAAACATTTTGAACATAGATGAAAATGGCAAATTATGAAACTAGACAAAATTCTAAGCAAGTTTCATATATTAAGTTTTTACATGTGATGCTTAGTTATTAAGTTATTATATGCATGAACTATGAGGGGTTTTCTGTAAAACAGGCAGTCTCTGGTTAAATGGCAAAATTCACAGCACATAAAAAAACTACAATGGGCTGAAACAGGTTGGCCCAATCGGCAGGAAAAAAATAACAGAGGGCGGTGGGGGGCTGCTCACCCTGGGCCGAGGCCCGGTCGGTGTAATAGTGGCAGGCCGGCAGGGGCGCATCTGGGCCTCGGGCGCTGGCAGGCCGGCCCACTCGGGCGCTGGATCAAGTCAACGAGGGGCGTGCCTCGTCGTGAAGCAGGGGATGCAGTGGCGACTCCCGCGGTCGGACATGGTGACAGGGACGACGTGGAGGCGAACGGGGCTGGCCGCGATGGAAGGGAGCTACAAGGCCATGGTGTAGCGCGACCATGGATGAGCCGAGGCTGGTCGGTCAACACAGGTAGGCGATCGTTCTGTTGTAGGGGAAACAGAGGCCGTCGACGACATGGACTTGCGGCGGCGCCGAGCTGCAGCGAGGTCGTGGGGGCGCGGGACTTGGACGCGGGGCTCCGGGACGACCCGTCGGCGGATCCGGGCGTGGGGAAGGAGGCAGGGGCGCGCGGCTCATCCCCTGGGCTCACCGGCGAGAGAATGCAGCGACTACTACTGTTAACTGAAGAAAAGAGAGAGAGGTTCAAAGAAGGTCCAGGGGAAGGAAGCAAAGAGAGACGGTGGACAGGGGACTCCGGCGGGCAGCTGATGGTGACGAGGTGCAGCGGCGCCGCTCGCACAGTCTCCTCATGGTCGCGGGGTCCGAGCGAAACAGGGGCACGGGGACGAGGGGCTCCGTGGGGCAGGAGCTGCGGCTTGACGGCGGGGGCCATGGAGCGGTGTTGCTCGGGGCCTGACGGCGCTGCTCTCGATCAAGGCACGAGAGGGGGGGATGAGGCGCTGGATGGAGGCCGAGAGGATTTTTGGATCGATGGGGATTGGGTTTGGATCAGGCAAGATGGAGGCTCGTTGGTTGGTTGGTTCGGCGCTGAGAACAAGAGAAGTGGCGGTGGCGTGGGGATGGGATGGATGGGACATAATCCTAGATTATAGGGTTTGGTATAGTTATAAATACCGAGTGGATTTGGGTAGGGGCTAATCCGTCCCTTCGATCGTAATCGGACGGTCGGGAAAAATAGGCTAGGGATCCCAAATAAGAAAACGGAGACGTTTTGTAGATGTTTGGGGATGATCCATACACAACGGTAACGACTGTCTGGGTCGGGTTCGGGACAACTTTCGGACGCGTGCGAGGGGAGGTCCGCGGGCTGACGAGAGAGGTTAGGTTGGGCCTATCGGTAGGCAGTGGGCTATGCAGAAAGCCTTGGACTGAGAGAAGAGAAGAGAGAGACCCGGCGCCTGTTTCCGGAAACCGAAACGATGTTAGACCGGCTATAATGCCGCTATAGTTTAACGGTTGGGCTATCAAACGAACTCCGAATGCGATGAAACTTGACAGGCGGTCTATCTACACTATAATAAGACCACATGCCAACTTTCAACCCAATTCGAGAACATTTTCCGGCCACTTATAAAATACTATTTTGGGCATGTCGCGGGCGCATGCAAGTGTGGTTGGGCTCAGAATGGACAACGGAGAGAACTCGGAGAACCCGGACGAATGCAAGTTTTTAAAACATGATGATGCAATGCACCTGATGACATGGCAAGATGCAACACGCAAGCGAATGACATGGCAACATCGGCGAATAATTGGAAGACACCTGGCGCATCGGTCTCGGGGCGTCACAGTTGGAGACTGAGTTGGGACCAATATCTTGTGGATGCAGTTGGAAGCTGGCAAGCACATCTCGATAAAATTTTGACCCTGGCGGTTTGAAACCACGACCTATATGGTCAACAAAGATTACCACCTCGCCTTGTCTTGGGGTTGGAGGATTCTCAGTTCCTGGAACTCGCCATTTGATCTCAGTTTTCTTAGGCAGAGAGCCGATGCTATCCATCTCATTCAATTGAGCCTCAGTAACCCGGGAACGAGCCTAGTTGCAGGCAATGAATTGTTTGGCCATTGCAAAGCGAACAAACTGAAAATGAAAGGCTGGTTTATAAATTATGCATGATTATACACAAGAGACAAGGGAGTAAGAAACATACTAATATGATAAATGGTACAACCCGGAGACTAGTATAATGAGAAAGAAAGGTAATGCTAGCGCAGGATTGATCAGACACTGTTAAACCGGAGCATAATTATGAAGGTAACATGCTCTTCCGGTTTATCAGAGGGCTAATGTCATAGACTATTTATACAATGTTAAACCGCTTATATTGGTGCGAGGAGAAACGGATCTCACAGGAACATAGAAACAGATCTCACAGTGATGTTTGAAACTTTAGGATCTAAAGATAAGACAGAAAAGCAAAAATAATTGGATCTTGAAGGGGTGCAGAACTGAAGCAATTTTTGACAGACTAGATCAGTTCTTTGCGCATAAGGATTTGTGATGACCATGGTAGGTAAGCTACGGTAAGAGATGCATCAAGCATGAAGAGTCCATCTATTAAAGGAAGAACAGGGAAGAATAGCACTGATGAACTTCGGAAGAACTGCGAAGAATGTCGAAACCCTAGAATAGATCTATGGTGAAAAAAGCAGAGAACTTACCGGAGCTAGTGAGGAAGCGGAAGGGCGCCGCAGTATTCTGGTGTGTTCAGGGCGATGCAGCGGCCAAGGTCGGAGCAGGGACGATGGTCGACGGTGGCGGCGGAGCTCCAAAAGCTGAGCGGCGTGAGGAAGATGACGCGAAGAGGCACGGGGGGAAACAGTGAAAATTACCCCTCGGTCCTATTTATAAGGCGAAGTGATAAAATGGCAAGTACGGGAATCGAGGAGCCCAAAAATGGATAAGTTAATAAAGGTGTCGCCTCGATGACTGGATATATATTAAATGAGGGAAATCTCCGACATCAACGGATGGATGACGTCAGGGCGGTTTATCATAATTTTGAAGTATGACGTCACAGCGGTTTACAAGATCAAAAAATGAAGATAAGAGAGAAGATTTTTTCTAAAGTGTGGAAGATTGACATGAACAAGTTCAAACCAATCTGGGGCCTAATGTTGGGGATATTACTACTGGAGGTAAACCGTCCTTATGTAGCCGGGTTGACTCTTTGAAGATTAGAAGCCCATGAAGATGTAAAGATGATGGCACTTTACGGAGGGCCCAAAGGCGGGTTACAGTCTGTAAATGTAAAACGGCCTAGTCATGTAACTTGTATAGTAAGATAGAAAGAGAGAGGCCGAACCGGATACGTTTATAAACCGGCTTCGGGACTCTGTAGCCCAGCGGGCGTCAACCTATGTATATAAAGGGACGACCCGGCCGCGGTTTAGGGACAGAGAACAACAACTCGAGAGCCAGACAAAGCGGATTCGCTCCCTGGCCTTCGAAACCCTAGCAATACCAATCACAACTAGACGTAGGCTTTTACCTTCATCGAAGGGGCCGAACTAGTATAAACTCCCGTGTCCCCTTGTCCGGTTTAACCCCTTTAAGCTAACCCGTTGTGATGGCTCCACGACTAAGTCCTTTCACGAGGACATCTGCCGTGACAAACCCATGACAGGTGGTCTGTTGGGGAAGAAGAAGAGGTGAGGAAGTAGGGTTAGGAGACGTAGGATATTCATCCAACTGCCTGAAATGGTAGACTGACCCAAATGATGAAATTCAGGTGACTTGCATAACAATATATGTTTTTACACAACAAAAGATCGCTAAAAACAACAACATAAAGAAAAACTATCACTGCTCGCGGAACGAGACGGCCTTGTTGTCTTTGGCTGCCGGCGCGAACCAGCTGTAGCTGCTGACGCGTGTCTCCGCACCGTGGTTGTCCTCGGCTTCCAGCTACTCGTTCATGCGGAGCATACGGGCACTCTGCACGAACGAGAGCACCGCCTGGTTCAAGTCGAGAACGTCCGGTTCCGCCTGCAGGAGGGCCTCGATGGCAACGTCATCTGTGCGCTCCGCGTCGAGTTGAGCCTCCGCCGCCCGGTTCGAGTCAAGGATGTCCGGTTCCGCCTATAGGAGGGCCTCGATGGCAGCGGCATCTGCACGCTCCGCGTCGAGTTGAGCCTCCGCCGCCCGGTTCAAGTCTAGGACGTCCGGTTCCGCCTGCAGGAGGGCCTCGATGGCAGCGGCATCTGCGCGCTCCGCGTCGAGTTGAGCCTCCGGCGCACAGTTCACATCCACGACATCCGGTTCCGCCTGCAGGAGAGCCTCGATGGCAGCGTGATACGTCTCCATCGTATCTATAATTTTTCATTGCTCCATGCCAATATTATAAAACTTTCATATACTTTTGGCAACTTTTTATACTATTTTTGGGGACTAACATATTGATCCAGTGCCCAGTGCCAGTTCGAGTTTGTTGCATGTTTTTTGTTTCGCAAAAAATCCATATCAAACGGAGTCCAAACAGGATAAAAACTGCCGGAGTTTTTTTGGAATATATGTGAATTTTGGGAAGTGAAATCAACGCGAGACGATGCTCGAGGGGCCCAGGAGGAAGGGCGCGCTCCCTTGACCCTCGTGGCCACCCCGTAAGGCGGTTGGTGCCCTTCTTTCGCCGCAAGAAAGATAGTATCTAGATAAAAATCGTGTCCAAAATTCAGCCCAATCGGAGTTATGGATCTCTGGGAATATAAGAATAGGTGAAAGGGCATAATCTAGAACGCAGAAATAGAGAGAGACAGAGAGACAGATCCAATCTCGGAGGGGCTCTCACCCCTCCGCCGCCATGGGGGCCATGGACCATAGGCGAAACCCTTCTCCCATCTAGGGAGCAGGTCAAGGAAGAAGAAGAAGAAGAAGAAGGGGGCTCTCTCCCCCTCTCTTCCGCTGGCGCCAGAACGCCGCCGGGGCCATCATCAACACCGCAATCTACACCAACAACTTCACCGCCATCATCACCAACTCTTCCCCCCTCTATGCAGCGGTGTAACCCCTCTTTTACCCGATGTAATCTATACTTAAACATGGTGCTCAACGCTATATATTATTTCCCAATGATGTATGGCTATCCTATGATGTTTGAGTAGATCTGTTTTGTCCTATGGGTTAATTGATGATCGTGATTGGTTTGAGTTGCATGTTTTTATTATTGGTGTTGTCCTATGGTGCTCTCCGTGTCGTGCAAGCATGAGCGATCCCCTCTGTAGGGTTTGCAATATGTTCATGATTTGCTTATGGTGGGTGGCGTGAGTGGCAGAAGCACAGACCCGAGTAAGTAGGTTGTTTGCGTATGGGAATAAAGAGGACTTCATACTTTAATACTATGGTTGGGCTTTACCTTAATCATATTTATTAGTTGCGGATGCTTGCTAGATTTCCAATCATAAGTGCATATGATCCAAGAAGAGAAAGTATGTTAGCTTATGCCTCTCCCTACAATAAAATTGCAATAATGATTACCGGTCTAGTTATCGATTGCCTAGGGACAAATAACTTTCTTGTGTGACAAGAAGCTCTCTACTAAAACTAACTTAGGTGTGTCTTCATCTAAACAGCCCCTAGCTTTTATTTACATGCTCTTTATTATCTTGCAAACCTATCCTACAACACCTACAAAGTACTTCTAGTTTCATACTTGTTCTAGGTAAGGCAAATGTTAAGCGTGCGTAGAGTTGTATCGATGGTCGATAGAACTTGAGGGAATATTTTTTTCTAACTTTAGCTCCTCGTTGGGTTCGACAATCTTACTTATCGAACGAGGCTACAACTGATCCCCTATACTTGTGGGTTATCAAGACCTTTTTCTGGCGCCGTTGCCGGGGAGCAATAGCATGGGGTGAAAATTCTCGTGTGTGCTTGTTTGCTTTATCACTAAGTAATTTTTATTTGCTGTTCTAAGTTGTTCTCTATCTTTAGTTATGGATATGGAATACGAAATACCAAAAAATTAGGTTTACTTGCTACTCATGGAGATGGGGAACCTCCTAAAACCCTCGATGCTCATTGTCAGTGTCAAAACCGGCGGATCTCGGGTAGGGGGTCCTGAACTGTGTGTCTAAGGCAGATGGTAACAGGAGGCAGGGAACACGATGTTTTACTCAGGTTCAGGCCCTCTTGATGGAGGTAAAACCCTATGTCCTGCTTGATTTATTCTTGATGATATGAGTATTACAAGAGTTGATCTACCACGAGATCGGAGAGGCTAAACCCTAGAAGCTAGCCTATGGTATGATTGTATGTTGTCCTACGGACTAAAACCCTCTGGTTTATATAGATACCTGAAAGGGCTAGGGTTACACAAGGTCGGTTACAAAGGAGGAGATATCCATATCCGTACTGCCTAGCTTGCCTTCCACGCCAAGTAGAGTCCCATCCGGACACGAGACGAAGTCTTCAATCTTGTATCTTCATAGTCCAACAGTCCGGCCAAAGGATATAGTCCGGCTGTCCGGAGACCCCCTAATCCAGGACTCCCTCAGTAGTCCCTGAACCAGGCTTCAATGATGATGAGTCCGGCGTGCAGTATTGTCTTCGGCATTGCAAGGCGGGTTCCCCCTCCGAATACACAACGGAAGAATTTGTATACAAGGATAGTGTCCGACCCTGCAAAATAAGTTCCACAAGCCACCGTAGAGAGAATAATATTTCCTCAAATCTAATCTGCTGACTTGTTTTGGCAACATGACATTATGCCATGGCCCGGTGATTATTCGAACCGTTTCCTTTAACTAGCCCCGCACATAATGCGAGGCAGTTTTTTGACACGTCTTGTCAAAGCAGAGATCATGTCCCCCTTATTACGGGATCCTCATCAATACGGGCGTGGGTAACCCAACCGCGCCATCGATTACGATGCTTGGGGGATAAGCAAGTTTCACCAGGCTAGTGGGGGCGCATAGTTTCGGCCGCCCTTATAAAGGGACAAGGTTCAACCTTTTTCCTCCCACGCCTTCTTCCTCCGTGCCCATCCTCTCTTGTGCACTTGAGCTCCAACGCCCAAGCCTACATCCTTCCCCTCAACCTTCTCCAATCATGTCCGGAGCGGGAGGCAAATGGATGGCTTCCTCCATTACGGAGGGACACATCAAGAAGCTGCGCGGGGCCGGATACTTGGCCGTGAACATTGCGCACCGGCTGCCCGCTGCGGGGCAGATCGTTCCTACCCCTGAATCTCACGAGAGGGTAGTCTTCCTCCACCACTTCCTCCGCGGACTGGGGTTTCCCCTCCATCCATTCATCTGTGGTCTCATGTTCAACTACGGGCTGGACTTCCATGATCTGGCCCCGAACTTCGTCCTCAACATTTCGGCGTTCATCGTCGTTTGTGAGGCTTTCCTCCGCATCCGGTCCCACTTTGGCCTGTGGATAAAGACCTTTAATATCAAGCCGAAGGTGGTGGGCGGCCAACAAGCAGAATGCGGGGGAGCCATGGTGGGCAAAATGCCCAACGTTATATGGCTTGAAGGCTCCTTGGTGGAGACCATAAAGGGGTGGCAATCGGCGTGGTTCTACATCACCGAGCCGCGCGACGCCAAATGGGTGGCCGCCCCCAAGTTTTGATCTGGAATCCCCACGCAGCTCACTTCCTGGAGTAGGGTATTACACCACAACGGTGGCCCGAACCAGTATAAACCCTGTGTCTCTTGTGCTGTTCTTTCCATAGCTTAGATCTAAGCAAGGCGGAGGGGTGCAGGTAGGTAGAAGGCGAAATCTCCGCGCGCACCCCAGTGTTCGAGCCTCAAGGGTCTGCCGGAACCCGAAATCCGACATTTGGCGCGCCAGGTAGGGGTGCGCCGGAATTCGTCTTGCACCACCCCGTTCTCCTCCGACCATCGCGTCCATGTCTGACGCTCGTCGGGCCCGCGCCGAGCGTCGGGCCGCTCTCGCTTCCCGCGTCGGCCAGACGGCTCCTGTCGGCGGGCGTCCTCGCCGTTCCCCGTCACCTGCCGTCAACGCCGCCACCGGCCCGGCGGGGGACGAGCAGCAAGCATCGTCTCAGCATCCGTCCGTGCGACAAGACGGCCGCACCGCTACTCCCTTGCTCACCCCAGCTGGTTCTTCGTCCCGCGCGCTCCGCGCACCCATGGAGGCTCGAGCTGCGCTCATCGCGGCAAACGAGCTCCTGCGTTACCGTCCCGTCGACGACGTCTACGAAGAATGGCTCGACCGCGTCGCCGAGCTCGTCCGTGCCGCAGGGGGCTCTCCTACGCCATCCGTTCCGCTGCACCGCACCCCACCCCGCGCGGGCGACAAAGCTCCGGCGGCTCCCCAGCCACCTCCTCCTCAAGAAGGCGCCATGGCTCCAAGGTGCGTGGCCCCTGGGCGGAACCCGCTCCGTCAGGTGCCAGCGCGGCAAGAGCAGAGCTGCCAAGAAGTCCCTCGCCCGCAAGAAGCTAACCGGGCACTCCCTGCTCCAGCACGTCGCGACCATGCTCCTGCTCCCGCACGTCAAGACCCCGTGCTGCTCCCAGCTGCAGCGCGTGGGGACATGCAAGACCAAGCATCGCGTGGCCCGGCAAGTTCAAGCCAGACCTGCCTCCTCGTTACGACGGCACGGCCGACCCTGCGGAGTTCCTCCAGCTCTATGAGCTAGGCATCGAAGCTGCCAACGGAGACAAGAAGGTCATGGCAAACTGGTTTCCCATGGCGCTCAAGGACGGGGCCCGCACCTGGCTCCTGAACCTGACTCCAGGCACGATCTCCTCCTGGGACGAGATGCGCACCCGCTTCATCGCCAACTTCCAAGGTACTCATGACCGGCCACCCGCCGTGAGCGACATGTGCCGCATCAAGCAACAACCCGAAGAGACCCTGCAGAAGTACATCCAACGCTTCAACAACGCACGGCTCAAGATTCCCAAGGTGACCGAGGAGGCCATCATCTCAGCCTTCTCCGACGGCGTGCGCGATGTCAAGATGAAGGAGGAGCTGGCGATGCATGAAGACCTGTGCACTTCCTTGGAGTTGTTCAACTTGGCAACCAAGTGCGCCAGGGCTGAGGAAGGGCATCTCTCCCTCCTCGAGCTGCTTGCCGCAGACCCAGAAGAGAAGAAGCCCAAGGCCAAGGATGTGAAGCGCAAGGGGGCTGCCGTGCTCGCGGCAGAACCAGACACCAAGCGGGGCAGAGATCAGCCCGAATCTTCCAAGGGCAGTCGGTACTGTGTGTACGACGACCTCCACACCCACAACACCAACGAATGTCAAGAGCTCTGAGCCGTGTGAGAAGGAAGGATCGGCCGTCGCCCCGACCGCGGTGACCGGGGCTACGGTCGAGGAGGAGGAAGGAATGCAGGACACTGGGAAGACCGCTGCGCGCGCCAAGGGTGGCGTGATCGACCTCGCGAGGATCGCTGGCAAGACCCGCCTCGCGAGGGAGACTGGAGGGATCAGCCTCGCGAGGATCGCCCGCAAGGCAACGCAGGCCTCCCTCTGCTGCCGCTGCAGCCAAGGAGAAACGAGGACCGCCATCAGGACGAGGCGGCTGGGGGCTTCCAGGAGCCACGCGCGATCGCCTGCATCCTGGGCGGGGCTCAAGCCCCAGCCTCTCAACGCATCTTCAAGCAGTTCGCCCGCGAAGTGAATGCAGTCCTCCCCAAGCTGGAAGCCACGCGCCCTCTCAGGTGGTCGGCGTGCGCCATCATGTTCAGCTCAGCAGATCAACTCAAGTGTGCGGCCACAGCCGGAGTCCTCCCGATGCTTTGTTCCCCAATCATCAACAATGTGGTGGTCACCAGGACCCTCATCGATGGCGGGGCAGGGCTCAACGTCCTGTCCGTGGAAACATTCAACAATCTCCAAGTGCCCTACAACCAGGTTCAGCCAACCAAGCCTTTCTCCGGAGTCACCGACGGCTCCACGGTCCCGATTGGGCAGGTCCGCCTCCCTGTTACCTTCGGGGCACGCGAAAACTACCGCACCGAGCTCATCGACTTTGACGTCGCTCACATTCACCTGCCGTACAATGCCATCCTTGGGTACCCAGCGCTGGCCAAGTTCATGGTCGTAACTCACCACGGCTACAATGTCCTCAAGATGCCAGGAAGTGGCGGAGTCATCACGGTGCCCTGTGAAGAGAAGGACGCGGTGTGTTCCTTGGAACGAGCCTTTCAGGCTGCATCACTGGAAGACCCGGATCGCGGAAGCAGGAGGCTTCCCGAGACCGCCCCCAAGAAGAAGAAGACATCGTCCGGCTTGGCCCCTCAGGAGGCAGGCCCCTCAGGGCCCGCGCCTGCCCAGTGGGAACCTCCTTCCATCGCATAGGAAAGCGCGCCCGGCGCCCTCCTCAGGCAGGGCTCGGGGGCTCTCCCCTGGAGGGCCACCGACCTGGCTAAGGTCATGAGGGAGGCGCTTGGGAACCACATGGAGGCATGTTTCGAAGCACGTTTCCCTCAAGAAGGAATAAGGCAAGGAGAGCCAGACCCTCAGGAGTTCGTCAGCAAGGCCATTCAGGAGCTACAGGAGTCAAGAGTCATGAAAGGCGGCCGCCGCCTACCAGTTGTGGCTCCCCATCCAGGCGAGGATGGTGGGCTGCGCGTCTGCATGGACATACCAAGGCTCAATTGAGACACCTCTCTGGAGCGCCTCTGGCCCTCTCGAGTGGGGCGCTGCGAAGGTCCACCCCACAGCTACGTTCGCATGCCTTATGGCTTGCCGAACGCGGTTGCCACGTACCAGCGCCTCATGAGGGGCATCATGGAGGCTCAAGAGGCCAGGCGTTCTGCAGCCCTAGCGGAGATGGAGATGGTCCGAGAGGAGACACCAGCACCTCCGGAGCCTCCTGAGGCCCCTGGGCCTGGGGGCTCGTGAGGATCGGCTTCCGCAGCCCACCGAGTCTGCTACACCAACACTCCTTCATCCTCAACATCATCAGGTGACATCTTTCAAGTTTCATTTCCAGCTGGGAGCGCCCCCCAGGGCTGCATTATTCCCAGGCCGCGTGGGTCCGTCCCTGCGGCATGTATCCCTTTTATTTCATGTTGTTAGCTTACTTTGTTGGGGGCGCCCCTCGGGCTGCATCATCCCCAAGTCGCTCGGGCCTAACCCAGTGATGTCCGCCTTCCCAGCATCTATTTGAATGAATCCACTCCTTCGCGGCTAATGTGTTTGACCTAGTTGCCCGCTCAACTGACGCCAACTGACGGAACTGCTCCCAAACGGCACGACGCTTGCGCATGGGTCCGTCCCTACAACGCCGACAAACCTGAATGGCTGAGCTCTGGCCGCGGCGGCCCCGCATGGCGCCACCTCGTCAAGCCTTCAGTGCCTCATCGCCCCTCGAAAGCAACCAACGGCTGACTGTCAATTGTCATGGCAACCCCTCGTTCTTTCTATGATGGGTCTACAGGATCTCCTAAAGGAGCTGCGTCAGGCGAGGCCCTTGCGGTGTCTCCTTCGCTCTCATCCGCGCGAACCGCTTGCATGTTAAAGGGGGGTGCCTGAGCATCGCGACTCAGGGCTCCTATTGGCTCTCCAGCCCTCACCCTCTGGCCTTGTCCACGGCATCGCGACCTGGCATACCAGCGACGGCTGAGACTCGCTCGAGGGCCGGGACCCGATGACGTAGAGCAGAAAGGGGAGCAAAGGCGAGAGGCGAGGGACACGCGAGGACCTCACCGAGCAACCTCACGCCTGCCGATGCACGGACCCGGCGACACACCAGAGAGCGGTCCCTGATTCTCGAGATAAATCACCACCCGGAAGCACCAGCTATCGTGGCACCATCCCCGCACCTAATGCAATCCCGTGTTAGCGACTCTGCTCTCCTTTCTCACCGAACGACGGCTGCTTGAGCGCCAAAGGGGACCTCCTGAGCATCGCGACTCAGGGGCTCTTACCGGACCCCGGGTCGCTCACCACCTGGCCTTGACCACGGCATCGCGACCTGGCATACCAGCGACGGCTGAAGCCGCCTTGGGACTGGGACCTGTCGGCACAGAGCACCAAGCCCTCGTGAGGTTCGAAAGGGAGAACTGAGCTAAGACGGAATGAGCAACTCGCACAATTCTACGACAAGGGTTATATTAACAAACAGGATCACAGGCACCTTACAGGCCCTCATGGGACGCGTCTTTGATTCCTTGCAGGGAACAGATCCTAAAAGGACGCTAACTACACGCGCCCCTGCGAAAGACGCCATCGTCAATAGCGGGCCGTCAAGCACCGGCACCAACCCCATCCAGATCAGAGTCGGTGACGGCCTGACGAGCCCGCCCTGCTCCAAGAGCGGCGCCGGCTCGGGGGCTCGTAGCTGTCGTCGCTCGTCTTCGGAGTCGCGAAGAGCCCGCCAGAGTCGCTGGACCCTCCGACGCCTCCGCCGCTTGAGCAGCCGCCAAGGGAGCAGTCGGCGGGCCCAGTCCTCGCCATAGCAGGGTCCTGACCACCTCTCCCAGGGCAGCACTCCAGCCGGCGCCCGTTCGCATCGAATACCTTGAAGAACATCACCGAAGCACCGTCGTACTCCAAGTGGATCGTGAAGGCGCCTCTTGTCCTGCAAACCCGGGCGATTTCGCTCCAGCCTCGAGTCATGAAGACCTCGCCCGGGGCAACGGCCGCGACCTCTGCCTCGGTCGCGAGGGTGCTGCAGCCGGCGTGCTGCAGCCAAAGCTCTAGGAGTTCTCCCTGCGGGATGATGGAGGCGAAGAAGGGAGGAAGGCGAATCCAAGACTGAGGAGGCATGGCGGCGTGGAGCACGAACTCTTGGGGGGAGCCCTCGGTGTGGACCCCAGGGGGGACGACCCACACCTTCGTGACCCGTCGGCACCGACGGCGGCGCCGCCCGTGGCGATCGGCATCGACTCCTTTAGAGCCCTCGATGTGGGTGTACAAGGGAAGCGGGAACCCCGACGGTGGCCGCTCGCACCAGGGCCTTGACACCACCTGATGGGCCCCCTCGTCCCGGCCGTGGAGGGCGAGCCGTTTCTTCGGCGGGAGCGGGTCTGGTTCCTCTCGGGGAGCCTTTCCCTTCTCTGACGTCGAGAACCGGCGGATCGAAGCCATCGCAGCAAGACAGAGCAAGGACCGGGAAGAAGGAGAAGCAAGAAGGGATGGACTGGAAGGGCGCGCGTCGTTCCATACTTTTGGCCG
Organism: Triticum urartu; assembly: GCF_003073215.2. Taxonomy (NCBI): domain Eukaryota; kingdom Viridiplantae; phylum Streptophyta; class Magnoliopsida; order Poales; family Poaceae; genus Triticum; species Triticum urartu. The sequence continues at coordinate 258,956,130 of NC_053022.1, read as the reverse complement.
GCGAAGGCCAACCGCCGACCTCCATGATCACAGGTAATCATGACCCGCTTTGCATCCAGGGACTTGTCCAATCCGTGCAGTTGCCAAGGTGTCATGGGGAAGTGGAGACGCCCATGTCCAGTCAACCGCCACGCAGCACCCAAGGCCGCAGGCTGTTAGGGCCCGCGGCGCTTCGCTCTTGCCCTTTCGCCTCCCAGCACGGCCAAGTCCGGGCGCGCCTTGGGCCCGGGGGCTACTGTCGGCGTTCTGGGAACAGGGGTCCCCAGACTTGCCTGCCTACGGCCTGTGGCGTGGCTCAAAGGGGGCCCAGCGCGGCCCATCTTCATCAACACAGACCCAAGACCCTCGCGAGGGGCCAAGCCTCGCGGGACGGATGACACGGAGCTTCCTCAGGCATGGCCTCATCAGGCTAGCTCGCGAGGAGGCGGAGAGATCAAGGCGGGGTACCCCACGAGGTGCCCGTGACGCAAGCCATGACGACCAAAGGCGCCAGGCGGGCGCCAGCCGCGCAGTGTCCTCCTTTCCTCTTTGGTGCAAAGGGAGCAAGCGCGGGCGAGAGCATCAAGCAAAGGCACCCGTTTCGGTGCAATGAGACCAAGACTAGTCCAACGGCAGGGTGGAAGTCATTGTGGAGCCCAAGCCAGCGTCACCACCAGAGCCTTTGGCAGGCGAGGACCAACTTTAGTCAGGATAAGTGTACCAGATGTTCCCCTTCAAAATGGCCAATTGTTGGCACCCTTCCCGCTCAATATTTGGGAAGAGGCCCAGGGCCTTTGTCTATAAATAGGACTAGCCACCCCCAGGGTAGGGGATCGCAATCAAGAAGGGAGAATCTAGAAGCCAAGATAGAGACTAGATAGGATCGAAATCGGAGAGAGAATCGACAAGAGAGAGAGAGAAGGGTGACTGAACTCCTCCTAGCAGTTCATCCCCTCAGCCAAGAACAGACCCACGCGAGGTTGTTCTTCCTTGTATTGTTCATCATCATCATCCCAAGAGGCAATCCACCACACCACACACTGGAGTAGGGTATTACACCACAACGGTGGCCCGAACCAGTATAAACCCTGTGTCTCTTGTGCTGTTCTTTCCATAGCTTAGATCTTAGCGAGGCGGAGGGGTGCAGGTAGGTAGAAGGTGAAATCTCCACGCGCACCCCAGTGTTCGAACCTCAAGGGTCTGCCGGAACCCGAAATCCGACATTGAGGACCGCGGGCTAAGCGCGAAGCGCCGAGCGCATTCGGTGAGTTCCATACATCCGGTAGGATATTTTATTTCCCCTAGCTTAATCATGTGCGGGAGTCTGATCTCCACGCCTTTGACAGGACTGGGTGGAGACGTCGGGGCAGATTAACTTTTCGGCCCCTCTGCCCGAGGACACTGCGGACGCTCTCCTTACGGAGATGCTGACTCCGGCCCCTTATAAGGTGCCGGCGAAGACCAAGAAGGCCAAGGGAGCCCGAAAGAGTTCCTGACGCCAGGTGTTATCGGACTCATCGTCCGATAACTCTGCGACACACTCCTCCCCCGAAGACGCGGAGGAGGAAGAAGAAGATGCTCCCTCTACAGTTGTGGGAGACAAGAAAAGGAAGGCCGCCCCAACCGGGGGGGGCGAAGGGTCCAAGAAGGGAAGGACTCTCCTTCCGGACTATTCCACCACCGCCGCCGAAGGCGAAGACGAGTGGCTGCTCAGGTCCAAGCCCCTGGGGAAGTCGTAAGTATTCGGATGCCAGAATAACTCATAGCATAGCTTTGTCGCACTGCCTCTCCTAAAGCCGAATTATGACTATGCAGACCGCAGCGAGCCCGTATCGATGTATCGTCGGACGGCTCCCTGGGCTCGTCGGATATGGATAGCGAGCCACTTCCGACCGCCACCTCCCCTTACCCTACAGACAACACCGAGGTATTGTCTCAAGAGGCACCGGGCCGAGGGGAGACAGTCCCGGAGGCACCTCAAGGCGACATTCCGGACTCCGGGAGCCGAGGGAGCAAGGCTCCCGAGGGCTCCGAGTTCGGCCCTCGGCCGAACACCGCACCGGAACCCCCAGTGGTTCCGGACTCGGGCAGGCGGCCTCCTTCCAAAAGGGCCAAAACGCCTGTGCCGGTGACCTCTGTCCATCTAGAGGCACCGGACAATCTGCTGGGAGCGCTTCGCAGCGCTTCCATCGACGAAGAGAACCGCACTATTATGAGTGCGGTGGTCTAGAAGGTTCAGTCCGCCAAGAGCGGACTGACTGAAGCCTGTGCCAGCCTTCTAACAGGCTTTGAGGTAAGTTTTTGAAATATAGGAAAAATATTACCGCATAGACAGTAGCCCCTGATGCTCTGTTCGGTGTTCAAAAAGAAAAGCCAAATAGAGGATCAAACAATATCGCAGGAGTCTAATATAAGTATGTCTATATGCGTATGCAGGCTTCGTTGTTGGCCTCTGCCGCACTTACTGCGGAGGTTGCCGCACTGAAGGAGGACCTTAAAGGGTCCAAGGACGAGCTCGGCTTTGCCAAGAGGCAGCTCGAGGAGAACGAAGGTAAGTAGTACCTAGTCTATGGATATATATAAAAAGAATGCGATTGCAAAATGACAGGATCATCGTAAATTTGCCAGGGGCCACGACCGAGGTGGCGACCCTAAAGCAAGCGCTATCCAAGGCCGAAAACGAAGCGGCCAAGGAGCGCACCGAGCGGGGAAGGCATGAGGCACGGGTGGGCGAGGTGCAGCAAGAGCTCCACGCTCTCGTGACAAAGCACGAGGCGTTGCAGCTTGACTTGAACACGCGAGAGTCTGAGCTTACCGCGGCCCTCGAGAGCGCAAAGAGTGCCAAGGCCGAAGCCCAAAAGGCCCTCCAGGAGATTGATGCGATGAAGAAGATAGCGGCGGGTATGGCATTCTATATGCAAAGCAAGCATGTGAAAGTGAATTACTTGTTACTTACCCGAATCCGAAGCTCTCCAGGAGCATTCGTAGATTTGCCCCGCAGCGTGTCGGATGCCGCACAGTTTTACCAGGCCAAGGAGAGAAGCTCAACGGAGAAGCTATTCTGGTCTCAGTATACTGGGACCGAACACCCGATGCCTCTAAGCGACCAGCTGAAGCAACTGGTCGTGCTGCACAAGGCGGCCGAACAGGCCATGAGGGGCTTTATAGTCCGGATGTGGCCTGGCGATGCCCTTCCCAACAGCTACTTCGGCCTGGTGAGGTGGCTTGTGGATGCCTGCCCACGGCTTGAAGTCGTCAAGCGGTCCGTCTGCATCGAAGGTGCACGCCGGGCTTTCGCCCGTGTGAAGGTGCAATGGGCCAAGATGGACGCCGTGAAGCTGGTGAAGGAAGGGCCACCGTAGGGCAAGGAGCATCGCCACCCCGAGATGTACTATGAGAGTGTCCTGAAGGTCGCTCGTCTCGTAGAGGACGAGTGTACGAAAGATATAATATTCGAGTAAACTCGCTCGTGCAATCCTGTATTTATGAAAACTTGTTCATATGCGCTATGCAACGCTTGTTTGAATTTAAAATATTACCTTCTGTTCGACTGTTTATCAAATCTGAGAGATGGCTAGTCGTCGGCTTTTGCCCCCACGCCACGAGTGCTGGGGTGTTCCGGATAAACCTAAGCACTCTTGTTCCCATTGTTGGGTCCTTCGAGGGAGGTGCTCAGCACAATGAACAAGGCAATCGGACTATAATGCGTTATCACTCTCACTTAGCCATAGAATTCTATAATTTTAAATTTCGGCGAAGCCCCTAGTATTCGGAAGGCCGAATTCGGGGCGCGATACACACCTTAAGCCGGACAGGGCCGGCTCCTCGCTCTAAGCGGCATAAGTCTTTAGGGACTCGAAAACCTCTCGAACAGTGACCAGTCTCTCGCCTTATCATGACAGTCAGTTTTAGCTTTCTCTACTGAGGTGCTTAGCCCAGCAGAACCGGGGCACAATCGCAGTAGTTCTCCTAGTGCTACCTTAGCCAATATAGCGGAATGTAAGGTACCAAAACATGGGAGCCGGGCAAACCCAACTATTGACCCAAGACATGATTCGGAGCTGATGCATATAATGCTATAAGTTCGGGGTGCCGCACTGTCGAAAGTGTTCGGACTTCTCACGCCGTATTATGAGGTATGCTTAAGCCCCTGGCGTATTGGCCGTACCATAGTGTACGGGTGCTGGATGTCATGAATGAACACACACACACACATATATATATAAGAAGAATGCAATAATAGTCTTAATGTTATGCATTTTTTATTCAAAAAGGTGTGTTAAAGCAGAATGATACAAGTAGTGCGATAAGCAAAAAGTAGGACTGTTTGACATGTCCCTCCCAAGGGCAAGCTGAGGAATAGTATTAAAACAAATATTTCACTCGTTATCGTAATCCACCTGGGAGTTCCGTGGTGTGACATAGCTTTCTGCCTCCTTGGTTGCTGCATCATGTGTTCGGCAATCACGCTGCCGGACAGGGTTTCCGGAGATTAAAGTCCTGAAAGAGAAAAATAACAAAGCGGGAAGCCCCTAGTGCGGTTTAAGCCGCGACTTGGGGCGTGCCGCCGTCGTGCCCCCCTCCCCGCCTGTGCCCATGGTATTTTTAATGCATAATTATGTACGCGTGGCACGGATTTCACCATTTGGATGGGGCCGGGGTGGGGGCCGCATTGCTATGCGAGCTCGGGACGTGCCAGGCGGTCCGGTTGCCGATTACTCCGGGCGCGCTTGAAGTTGTCCGGGTCCTTAATCGCCGAACTAGTGGATTGCCTTAAGAGGCTGCTTTGCGCTTGTGCTGCAAGGGCCGCAGTGTGCTCCTCCATGCGGAGAGAGCGCTCTGTGTTTCCATTGACTGTGATGAGCCCCCGAGGCCCTGGCATCTTGAGCTTGAGATATGCATAATGCGGTACCGCATTGAACCTTGCAAATGCGGTTCGCCCGAGCAGTGCATGGTAGCCACTGCGGAACGGGACTATGTCGAAGATTAACTCTTCGCTTCGGAAGTTATCCGGAGATCCGAAGACCACTTCTAGTGTGACTGAGCCTGTGCAATGGGCCTCTACACCTGGTATGACGCCTTTAAAGGTCGTTTTAGTGGGTTTGATCCTTGAGGGGTCTATACCCATTGAGGGAGTCCTGGATTAGGGGGTGTCCAGATGGCCAGACTATACCTTCGGCCGGACTCCTGGACTATGAAGATACAAGATTGAAGACTTCGTCCCGTGTCCGGAAGGGACTTTCCTTGGCGTGGAAGGCAAGCTTGGCAATACGGATATGTAGATCTCCTACCATTGTAACCGACTCTGTGTAACCCTAGCCCTCTCCGGTGTCTATATAAACCGGAGAGTTTTAGTCCGTAGGACGAACAACAATCATACCATAGGCTATCTTCTAGGGTTTTAGCCTCTCTGATCTCGTGGTAGATCTACTCTTGTACTACCCATATCATCAATATTAATGAAGCAGGATGTAGGGTTTTACCTCCATCAAGAGGGCCCGAACCTGGGTAAAACATCGTGTCCCCTGCCTCCTATTACCATCCGACCTAGACGCACAGTTCGGGACCCCCTACCCGAGATCCGCCGGTTTTGACACTCACATTGGTGCTTTCATTGAGAGTTCCTCTATGTCGTCACTTTTAGGCCCGATGGCTTCTCCGATCATCAACAGTGATGCGATCCAGGGTGAGACTTTTCTCCTGGGGCAGATCTTCGTATTCGGCGGCTTTGCACTACGGGCCAATTCGCTTGGTCATCTGGAGCAGATCGAAAGCTACGCCCCTGGCCATCAGGTTAGATTTGGAAGTTTGAACTACACGGCCGACATCCGTGGAGACTTGATCTTCGACGGATTCGAGCCACAGCCGAGCGCGCCGCACTGTCACAATGGGCATGATTTAGCTCTGCCGCCAAACAGTGCCCTGGAGGCCGCACCCGTGTCCGCTCCGACCCCTAGCTCGGAGCCGATTACACCAACCGAGGATGGGTGGTTAGACACCACCTCGGGGGCTGCAATCTCTATGGCGATCGAGCTGAACACCAGCCCTATTCCCTGCGAAGCCCGTGACTCCAAGGAGCCGGACTCCTCTCCGGACTCCGAGCCCTCTGCGCCCCGACCGATCGAACCCGATTGGGCGCCGATCATGGAGTTCACCGCCGCGGACATCTTTCGGCACTCGCCCTTCGGCGATATTCTAAACTCACTAAAGTCTCTCTTTGTCAGGAGAGCCCTGGACGGACTATGGTCGGCAAGGTTGGGATGCGGATGATGAAGAAATTCAAAGCCCACCCACCACCCACTTCGTAGCCACTATCGATGATTTAACCGACATGCTCAACTTCGACTCCGAAGACATCGACGGTATGGACGCCGATGCAGGAGACGATCAAGAACCAGCGCCTATAGGGCACTGGAAAGCCACCTCGTCGTATGATATATACATGGTGGACACCCCAAAAGAAGGCAATGGTGATGGAACAGCGGAGGATGACCCCTCCAAGAAGCAGCTTAAGCACCGGCGTCAGCGGCGCCGCTCTAAATCCCGCCAAAACAAAAATGGTGATTCCGGCACGGGGGATAATAACACCCCGGACAGTGCCGAAGACAACCATTTCCAGCAAGATTCAGCACAGGAGGATAGAGAAGCCATCCCTCATGAGAGAGGGGCAGACAGAGAGGTCGAGGACGATAATTATATGCCTCCCTCCGAAGACGAGGCAAGCCTCGACAACGACGAATTTGTCATGCCGGAGGATCCCATCGAACAAGAGCGTTTCAAATGCAGGCTTATGGCCATGGCGAGCAACCTCAAGAAATAACAGCAACAGCTTAGAGCTGATCAAGATTTGCTAGCCGACAGATGGACTAAAGTCCTTGCGGCCGAAGAGTATGAGCTCGAATGCCCCTCCAAGAGCTACCCAAAGCGCAGGTTGCTACCCCAATTAGAGGAGGAAGCACCTAAACCTACATCACCAGCGCATGATGCAGCCGACCGGCCACCCCGTGGCTGCGACAGAGAGGCCTCTCGGCCCTCCACTCAAGCCGCACCCCGGCGCCGCTCAAAAACTACCAAGGCATGGGAAAATGCGCCAGACCTGCGAGATATATTGGAGGATAAGGCAAGACAAACAAGATCGATCTACGGATCATGTGGGCGCCCCACGGCACGAGACGGTACTCGTCACGCCGGATACAGTAAATCCGGTCGGGCCGAACACAGTAGACAAAGCTCATTTGAGCTGCGTCGTGATGTAGCCCAATACAGAGGCGCCGCACACCCACTATGCTTCACAGATGAAGTAATGGATCATCAAATCCCCGAGGGTTTCAAACCCGTGAACATCGAATCATACGATGGCACAACAGATCCTACGGTATGGATCGAGGACTATCTCCTTCATATCCACATGGCCCTCGGTGATGACCTACACGTCATCAAATACCTCCCACTCAAGCTTAAAGGACCAGCTCGGCATTGGCTCAACAGCTTGCCAGCAGAATCAATTGGTTGTTGGGAGGACCTGGAAGCCGCATTCATCGACAATTTCTAGGGCACTTATGTGCGACCACCAGATGCTGATGACCTAAGCCACATAATTCAGTAGCCAGAGGAATCGGCCAGACAATTCTGGACACGGTTCCTAACCAAGAAAAATCAAATCGTCGACTGTCCGAACGCAGAGGCCCTAGCAGCCTTCAAGCATAACATCCGCAACGAGTGGCTTTCACATCACTTATGATAGGAAAAGCTGAAATCTATGGCATCCCTCACGACACTTATGACCCGCTTTTGCACGCGAGAAGACAGCTGGCTAGCTCATAGCAATAACATGACCAAGATCCCTGGTAATTCGGATACCAAGGACAGCAGTGGCAGGTCGCGTCGCAACAAGCAAAAGCGCCGCATTAACGGCGACAATACTGAGGATACGGTAGTTAATGCCGGATTCAAAGGCTCTAAACCCGGTCAGCGGAAAAAGCCATTCAAAAGAAACACTCCGGGCCCGTCCAGTTTGGACCGAATACTCGACCGCTCATGCCAGATACATGGCACCCCCGAAAAACCAACCAATCACACCAACAGGGATTGTTGGGTGTTCAAGCAAGCAGGAAAGTTAAAAGCCGAAAGAAGAGACAAGGGGTTGCATAGCGATGACGAGGAGGAGCCCCGGCCGCCGAACAACAGTGGACAGAAAGGTTTTCCCCCACAAGTGCGGACGGTGAACATGATATACACAACCCACGTCCCCAAGAGGGAGCGGAAGCGTGTGCTAAGGGACGTATACGCGATGGAGCCAGTCGCCCCAAAGTTCAACCCATGGTCTTCCTGCCCGATCACTTTTGATCGAAGGGACCACCCCACTAGCATCCGTCATGGCGGATTCGCCGCATTGGTTCTAGACCCAATTATTGACGAATTTCACCTCACTAGAATCCTTATGGACGGCAGTAGCAGCCTGAACCTACTTTATCTGGATACAATGCAGAAAATGGGCATCGATCCCTCGAGGATTAAACCCACCAGAACGACCTTTAAAGGCGTCATACTAGGTGTAGAAGCCAAATGTACAGGCTCAGTTACACTTGAAGTGGTCTTCGGATCTCCGGATAATTTCCGAAGCGAGGAGTTAATCTTCGACATAGTCCCGTTCCGCAGTGGCTATCACACACTGCTCGGGCAAACCGCATTTGCCAAGTTCAATGCGGTGCCGCACTACACATACCTCAAGCTCAAGATGCCAGGCCCTTGAGGCGTCATCACGGTCAATGGAAACACCGAACGCTCTCTCCGAACGGAGGAGCATACGGCGGCTATCGCAGTGGAAGTACAAAGTAGCCTCTCAAGGCAATTCTCCAGTCCGGCCATTAAACGTCCGGACACCGTCAAGCGCGCCCGGAGTAACCTACAACAAGACCGCCTGGCACGTTCCGAGCAAGCGTAGCAATGCGGCCCCAACCCCAGCCCTCGCGAACTTGCGAAACCAGTGTTACGCGTACATAACTACGCTCTAGAAATACCATGGGCACAGGGGGAGGGGCACCATCACGGCATGCCCGAAACGTGGCTTAAATCGCACTAGGGGCTGCCAATTTCTTAATTTTCTCTTATTTTCAGGACTCCATTCTTCGGAAGGCTTGTCCGACAGTACAATTGCCGCACAAATGATACAACCAGGGAAGCAAAAAGCTACGCCGCACTACGGAACTCTAAGGTGGTCTCTATAATGAGCAGTATACCTGTTTCGCATAACATTCCGCAGCTCGCCCCTGGAAAGGACATATTTGATAGTCCCATATTTTGCTTATCGCACTATTTGTATCGTTCTGCTTTGATTGCACCTTTTTTAAATAAACAATGCATAGCTTCCGTCTATTATTGCATTACCTCTTTTTTACGAATATATGTTCATTAATGACATGTTGCACCCGTACACTTTGGTACGGCCAATACGCCAGGGGCTTAAGTACCCCACAACATGGTGTGAGAAGTCCGAACACTTTCACAAGTGCGGCACCCCGAACTTATAGCATTATATGCATCGGCTCTGAATCATGTCTTGGGTTAATAGTTGGGTTTGCTCGACTCCTATGTTTTGGTACCTTACGTTCCATCATATCGGCTAAGGTAGCACTAGGAGAACTACTACGATTGTGCCTCAGTTGAGCTGGGCTAAGCACCTTAGTAGAGAAAGCTAAAACTGACCGTCATGATAAGGCGAGAGCTGGTCGCTGTTCGAGAGGTTTTCGAGTCCCTAAAGACTTATGCCGCTTAGAGCGAGGAGTCGGCTTTGTCCGGCCTAGGCGTGGATAGCGCCCCGAACTTGGTCTTCGAACACTAGGGGCTTCACCGAAATTTAAAATTATAGAATTCTATGGCTAAGTGAGAGTGTTCAAGCACTATAGTCCGATTTGCCTTGTTCGTTGTGTTGAGCGCATCCCTCGAAGGACCCAAGAATGGGAAAAAGAGCGCTCATGTTTATCCCGAACACCCCAGCACTCGTGCCATGGGGGCACAAGCCGACGACTCGCCATCTCTCAAATTTGATAAACGGCTGCACAGAAGGTAATATTTTAAATTCAAAAAGCATTGCTTAGCGCACATGAACAAGTTTTCAGCGCACAGGACAAAACGAGCGAGTTCACTAAAAATTACAGTCATGGAACATTCATCCGCCACAAGGCGGGCACCCTTCAGAACGCCCTCATAATACATCTCGGGCTTGCGATGCTCCTTGCCCAGCAGTGGCCCGTCCTTCACAAGCTTCTCAGCATCCAGCTTGCCCCAGTGCACCTTCGCACGGGCAAGCGCCCTATGGGCACCCTCGATGCATACAGAGCGCTTGATGACTTCGAGCCTTGGATAGGCCTCCACCAGCTGCCTCACCAGCCCGAAGTAGCTCCCAGGCATGGCCTCTCCATGCCACAGCCGGACTATGAGGCCCTTCATGGCCTGTTCGGCCACCTTATGGAGCTCGACCAGCTGTTTCAGCTGGTTGCTTAAGGGCACTGGGTGTTCGGACTCAGCATACTGAGACCAGAACACCTTCTCCGTCGAGCTTTCCTCCTCGGCGCGGTAGAAGCGGCGGCATCCGACACGCTACGGGCAAGTCTGCGAATGCTCCTGGAGAACTCCGGATTCGGGTAAGTGACAAGTAATTCACTTTTACGTGCTTGCTTTGCATAAAGAATGCCTTACCCACCGCTATCTTTTTTATTGCCTCAACCTCCTGGAGGGCCTTCTGGGCTTCGGCCTTGGCAGACTTGGCATCTTCAATGGCCACCGTGAGCTCAGACTCTCGCGTCTTCGAGTCAAGCTCCAAACTCTCATGTTTTTTCATGAGAGCCTGGAGCTCTTGCCGCACCTCGCCAACCTGCGTCTCATGCTTCTCCCGCTCGGTGCGCTCCGTGGCCGCCCTCTTTTCGGCCTCGGACAACGCTTGCTTAAGGGTCGCCACCTCTGTTGTGGCCCCTACAATAGCCGCGTTAATCCTGTCACTTTTCGCAATTGCACCTTTCACATATTTCAATAAGGTATTTCTTACCTTCCTTCTCCTCAAGCTGCTGCTTGGCTAGGCCGAGCTCTTGCTCGGACCGCTCGAGGTTCTGCTTCAGCGTATCCACCTCCGCAGTCAGTGCGGCGGAGGCCAGCAACGAAGCCTGCATACGCATATTCACTTGATTATGTTAGACTCCTGCGATTATTACATCCTCTATTCGGCTTTTCTTTTCGAATGCCGAACAGAGCATCAGGGGCTACTGTCTATGCGGTAATATTTTTACATATTCTTTGCTTACCTCAAAGCCTGTTAAAAGGCTGGCACAGGCTTCAGTCAGTCTGCTCTTGGCGGACCGAACCTTCTGGATCACCACACTCATAACAATGCGGTGCTCCTCGTCGATGGAGGCGCCGTTAAGCGTCTCCAGCAAATTGTCCGGTGCCTCCGGTTGGACGGAGGTCACCGGCTCGGTAGGCTTGCTCCTCTTGGAAGGAGGCTGCCTACTGGAGTCCGAAACCGTTGAAGGTTCCGGCGTGGTGTCCGGCTTAAGGCCGGACTTGGAGCCCTTGGGGGTTCTATCCCCTTTACGCCTAGAGTGCGAGAGGTTGCCTTGTGGCGCCTCCAGGACCACCTCCTCCTGGCTTGGAACCTGTTGGGACGCCACCTCGGCACCGTCCGTAGGGTGGGGGGAGGAAGCCGTCGGAAGCGAATTCACATCCGACGAGTCCAGGGAGCCGCTCGACGACTCGTCGAGCCCGGCCTTGGGCGGACTGCACTATCATGTTCGATGTAAGGAAAAGTTGTGCAATGGGGGAATACTATGAATCACTCTGGTATACGGATACTTATGATTTCGCCAGGGGCTTGGCCCTATGCGGCCACTCCTCTTCGCCGTCGTCGGCATTGGTGGAGTAGTCCGGAGGAGGGGTCTTCCCCCTCTTGGACCCTTCGGCCTCCCCGGTTGCGGCGGCCTTCCTTTTCTTCCCTCCCCCTGCTGGGGGGGGAGAGGTCTCTTCTTCCTCCTCCTCGTCTTCATGGGAGGAGCGCGCCTTGGAGTCGTCGGATGGTGAATCCGACACCTCCTGGCGCCGGGCACTCTTTCGAGTCCCCGTGGCCTTCTTCTTGGCCTTCTTCTCCGGCACCACGTAAGGTGCCGGAACCAGCAGCTTCGCCAAGCGAGCGTCCGCTGGGCCTTTGGGCAAAGGAGCCAGACAGTTGATCTTTCTGGACGTCTCCTGCCAATCCTGTCAAAGGTAAGCGAACTTAGATCCCGCATGGAGTCAAACTATGAAAAACTAATACCCTGTAAAAGGTGAAAACAGCTTACCGCACGGGCGTGACGCTGCATGCTGAATCCGCGATCCTCGGTAGCGGATGCGGGGGCCTCGACACCCTTGAAAAGCACCTTCCAGGCATCTTCGTACGTCGTGTCGAAGAGCCTGCTCAGAGTTCGGTGCCGCGCCGGGTCGAACTCCCACAGGTTGAAAGCCCGTTGTTGACACGGGAGGATCCAACGGATGAGCATAACCTGGGCTACGTTGACAAGTTTGAGATTCCTGTCCACCAGGGTTTGGACGCATGTTTGGGGTCCGGTCAGCTCTCCTTTTTTACCCCATGACAGGCCCATCTCTTTCCAGGAGGCGAGCCGCGTAGGGAGTCCGGATCGGAACTCGGGGGCTGCGACCCATTCAGGGTCACGCGGCTCGGTGATGTAAAACCACCCCGACTGCCACCCCTTTAGGGACTCCACGAAGGAGCCCTCGAACCATAGGACGTTGGGCATCTTGCCCACCATGGCGCCTCCGCACTCCGCTTGGGTGCCGTGCACCACCTTCGGCTTGACATTGAAAGTCTTGAGCCATAGGCCGAAATGGGGGCGGATGCGGAAGAAAGCCTCGCACACGACGATAAACGCCGAGATGTTGAGGACAAAATTCGGGGCCAGATCGTGGAAATCCAGGCCATAGTAGAACATGAGCCCCCGGACAAATGGGTGGAGAGGGAAGCCCAGTCCGCGGAGGAAATGGGGGAGGAACACCACCCTCTCATGGGGCCTAGGGGTGGGGATGAGCTGCCCTTCTTCAGGAAGCCGGTGCGCAATGTCGTTAGACAAGTATCCAGCCTTCCTCAGTCTTTTGATGTGTCCCTCCGTGACGGAGGAGACCATCCACTTGCCTCCCGCTTCGGACATGGCTGGAGAAGGTTGAGGTGGGGTGTGCAAACTTGGGCGCTGGAGCTCGAGTGCGCGGAAATGGATAGGCAAAGGAGGAAGAAGGCGTGGATGAAAAGGTGGATCCTTATCCCCTTATATGGGCGGACGTGACTATGCGCCCCCACCAGCCTGGTAAAACTCGCTTATCTCCCAAGCGCCGTAGTCAATGGCGCGGTTGGGTTACCCACACCCATATTGATGAGAATCTCGGAATAAGGGGACACGATCTCTGATTTAACAAGACGTGCCAAGGAAACCGCCTCGCTAAACGTGCTGAGGTGGGACGATAAAATGATTCGAATAAAGACTTGGCCATGGTGTGATGCCACGCTACGGAATACGTCAGCAGATTAGATTTGTGTAACTATTATTCTCTCTATGGAAATATGTGGAAACTTATTTTGCAGAGCCGGACACTACCTTTGTGTTCAAAATCTTCTATGAAGTACTTGGAGGAGGAACCCGCCTTGCAATGCCGAAGACAATCTGCGCGCCGGACTCGTCGTCATTGAAGCCTGGTTCAGGGGCTACTAAGGGAGTCCTGGATTAGGGGGTGTCCAAATGGCCGGACTATACCTTCGGCCGGACTCCTGGACTATGAAGATACAAGATTGAAGACTTCGTCCCGTGTCCGGAAGGGACTTTCCTTGGTGTGGAAGGCAAGCTTGGTGATACGTATATGTAGATCTCCTACCATTGTAACCGACTCTGTGTAACCCTAGCCCTCTCCGGTGTCTATATAAACCGGAGAGTTTCAGTCCATAAGACGAACAACAATCATACCATAGGCTAGCTTCTAGGGTTTTAGCCTCTCTGATCTCGTGGTAGATCTACTCTTGTACTACACATATCATCAATATTAATCAAGCAGGACGTAGGGTTTTACCTCCATCAAGAGGGCCCGAACCTGGGTAAAACATTGTGTCCCCTGCCTCCTGTTACCATCCGACCTAGACGCACAGTTCGGGACCCCCTACCCGAGATCCGCCGGTTTTGACACCGACACCCATTTTGCGAACTGTGTCCGGATAAAGCAGGTTCAGGCTGCTGCCGCCATCCATTAGGACTCGAGTGAGGTGAAATCCATCAATGATTGGGTCAAGGACCAGTGTAGCGAGTCCGCCATGACGGATGCTAGTGGGGTGGTCCCTGCGATCGAAGGTGATCGGACAGGAGGACCATGGGTTGAACTTGGGGGCGACTGGCTCCAACGCATATACGTCCCTTAGCGCATGCTTCGCTCCCTCTTGGGGATGTGGGTTGCGTATATCATGTTCACCGTCCGCACTTGTGGGGGGAACCTCTTTTGTCCTCCGGTGTTCGGCTGCCGGGGCTCCTCTTCGTCATCGCTATGTGACCCCTTATCTTTGTTTTTGGCATTTAACTTGCCGGCCTGCTTGAACACCCAATAGTCCCTGTTGGTGTGGTTGGCTGGCTTGTCGGGGGTGCCGTGTATTTGACACGAGCGATCGAGTATACGGTCCAAATTGGACGGGCCCGGAGTGTTTCTTTTGAATGGCTTTTTCCGCTGACCGGGTTTAGAGCCTTTGAATCCGGCATTGACTGTCGTATCCTCGGTATTGTCGCTGTTACTGCGGCGCTTATGCTTGTTGCGACATGACCTGCCATTGCCGTCCTTGGTATACGAAGTACCATGGTTTGTTGATATGTTATTACTGCGAGCCAGCCAGCTGTCTTCTCCCGCGCAAAAGCGGGTCATGAGTGTCATGAGGGATGCCATAGATTTCGGCTTTTCCTGACCAAGGTGTCAGGCTAGCCACTCGTCCCGGATGTTGTTCTTGAAAGCTGCTAGGGCCTCTGCATCCGGACAGTCGATGATTTGATTTTTGTTTGTTAGGAACCGTTTCCAGAATTGCCTGGTCGATTCCTCTGGCTGCTGAATTATGTGGCTCAAGTCATCGGCGTCTGGTGGTCGTACATAAGTGCCCTGAAAGTTGTCGAGGAATGCAGCTTCCAGATCTTCCCAACAGCCAATGGACTCTGCTGGCAAGCTGTTGAGCCAATGCCAAGTTGGTCCTTTGAGTTTGAGTGGGAGGTATTTGATGGCGTGTAGGTCATCACCGCGGGCCATGTGAATGTGCAGGAGGAAATCCTCGATCCACACCGTAGGATCTGTTGTGCTGTTGTATGATTTTATATTTATGGCTTTGAAACCCTCTCGGATTTGATGATCCATTACTTCGCCTGTGAAGCATAAGGGGTGTGCGGTGAATCTGTACTGGGCTATATCGCGCCGCAGCCCAAATGAGTCTTGTCCGCTGTGTTCGGCCCGGCCGGACTTGCTTTTGCTATATCCGGCGTGACGATTATCGTCTCGCATAGTGGCGCGCCCTCTTGATCCGTAGATCGATCTTGCATGTTTTTCTTTGTCCTCCAATACGTCTCGCAGGTCTGGCGTATTTCCCCCTGCCTTTTTATTTGAATGACGTCAGGGTGCAGGCTGAGCTTTTAGCTGGAATATCTCTCTGTCGCGGCCACGAGGTGGCCGATCAGCCGCATCATACGCCGGGGATGTAGGTTTCGGTGATTCTTCCTCCAGTCGGGGTAGCAACCTGCACTTTGGGTAAATCTTGGAGGGGCGTTCGAGTTTATACTCCTCGGCCGCCAGGACTTCAGTCCATCTGTCAGCTAGCAGATCTTGATCAGCTTGAAGCTGCTGCTGCTTTTTCTTAAGGCTATTTGTTGTGGCTATCAGCCTGCGCTTGAAGCGCTCTTGTTCGACGGGATCCTCTGGCACGGTGAATTCGTCATCGCCGAGGCTTGCCCCATCTTCAGAGGGAGGCATGTAATTATCATCCTTCAGCTCTCCATCTGCCGCATTCTTAGGAGAGCTGGCTCCTCCATCCTCCTGCCCTAAATCTTGCTGGAGCAGATTGTTGTTGTCTTCGGCACTGTCCGGAGTGCTATTATCTCCGGTGTCGATATCACCACTTTTGCCTTGGCGGGACTTAGAGCGGCGCCGCTGACGCCGGCACTTGGGTTGCTTCTTGGAGGGGTCATCCTCCGTCGTCTCGTTGCCATTGCCTTCTTTGGGTGTGTCCACCATGTATATATCGTATGATGAGGTGGATGTCCAGTGCCCTGTGGGCAGTGATTCCTCTTCGACTCCCGTATAGTCGTCCATACCATTGATGTCTTCGGAGTCGAAGTCGAGCATGTCGATTAAGTCATCGACAGTGGCTACTAAGTGGGTGGTGGGTGGGCGGCGAATTTCTTCGTCATCTGCATCCCAATCCTGCCGAACATAGTTCGGCCAGGACTGTCCTGACAAGGAGACCTTAATGAGTTTAGTATGTCACCAAAAGGCAAGTGCTGAAAGATATCCGCGGAGGTGAACTCCATGATCAGCGCCCAGTTGGATTCGACAGACACGGGCGTAGGCAGTTTGGAGTCCGTGGCCGGAGAAGGATTCGGCAGTTTGCCAACACGGCTCTCGTGAAGGGTAAGGTCGATATTCAGCTCGATCACCGCTGAGGATGCAGCCTCCGTGACGGGGTCCATCCACCCGTCCATGGATGGCGCAACTGGCTCCGAATTGAGGCTCAGAGCGGCTGCCGATGTGATCTCCTGAATATGGTCCGATGATAGAGCTAAATCGTACTCATCGTGACCGCGCGGCGCACAAGGCAGGGGCTCGAATCCGTCGAAGATCAAGTCTCCGCGGATGTCGGTCGTGTAGTTTAAGCTTCCAAACCTGACCTGGTGGCCAGGGGCGTAACCTTCGATCTGCTCCAGATGGCCAAGCGAGTTGGCCCGCAGTGCGAAGCCATCGAACACAAAGATCTGTCCGGGGAGAAAAGTCTCACCCTGGACTGCGTCGCTATCAATGATCGTAGCAGCCATCAAGCCTAACGGTGACGACACAGAGGAACTCTCAATGAAAGCACCAATGTCGGTGTCAAAACCGGCGGATCTCGGGTAGGGGGTCCCGAACTGTGCGTCTAAGGCAGATGGTAACATGAGGCAGGGAACATGATGTTTTACCCAGGTTCGGGCCCTCTTGATGGAGGTAAAACCCTACGTCTTGGTTGATTTATTCTTGAGGATATGATTATTACAAGAGTTGATCTACCACGAGATCGGAGAGGCTAAACCCTAGAAGCTAGCCTATGGTATGATTGTATGTTGTCCTACGGACTAAAACCCTCCGGTTTATATAGATACCGGAAAGGGCTAGGGTTACACAAGGTCGGTTACAAAGGAGGAGATATCCATATCTGTACTGCCTAGCTTGCCTTCCACGCCAAGTAGAGTTCCATTCGGAAACGATACGAAGTCTTCAATCTTGTATCTTCATAGTCCAATAGTCCGGCCAAAGGATATAGTCCGGCTGTCCGGAGACCCCCCCTAATCCAGGACTCCCTCACTCATTATGTGAAAGATATTATGTACTACTTTGATAATCCTGAGAAAACCCCATTCAACTTTGTAATGGGAGACACGTTGGATCAACGTGAATACTTTAGGGATTATCGCTTAACTCAAAAGGGGAAACTATTATGCGATCAAATTTATATGTTGTATTGGTATGCTAGGCAACTATGCTTGAGATATGATTATACTTGTTGCTCTAGGATGAAGGCTCCACACATTCCCTTTTCATGCAAATTTAATGATGACAAAACTTTGGCTTCTTATGCTAATGGTATATATGATTAC
This sequence comes from Triticum urartu, assembly GCF_003073215.2. Taxonomy (NCBI): domain Eukaryota; kingdom Viridiplantae; phylum Streptophyta; class Magnoliopsida; order Poales; family Poaceae; genus Triticum; species Triticum urartu. The sequence continues at coordinate 258,938,260 of NC_053022.1, read as the reverse complement.
TATGATGTGGAACAAATAGAAGAATTCATTGGTTTTATGGATGCTTATGAAATTGAATCTTTGTTTAAAGAGTGTGAAAATCTTGATGATGTTGTTTACAGACCTGAAAATTTTGCTATACTTAAATATTGCTATGAAAATTATGAATTCAATTCCGATATTGATGAAGTTATTGAGAGAGACTCCGATGTCCAAGAAGAGACTAATATTTTGCAGGAATCTATGAAATAAGAAATTGATGAAACTGTGATTTCATTGGATGAAAAAGATGATGAGGAGAGCGAAGAACAAAAGGAGGAAGAGCGGATTAGCTACCCGCGCCCACCTTCTAATGAGAGTAACTCTTGAACTCATACATTGTTTAATTTCCCTTCGTGCTTACCGAAGGATGATTGCTATGATGATTGTTATGATCTCGTTGATTCTTTTGAAACATCCCTTTTTGATGATGCTTGCTATGCTTGTGGCCAAGATGCCAATATGAATTATGCTTATGGACATGAACTTGCTATAGTTCCTTATGTTAAACATGAAATTGTTGCTATTGCACCCACACATGATAGTCCTATTATCTTATTGAATTCTCCTGACTACACTATATCGGAGAAGTTTGCCCTTATTAAGGATTATATTGATGGGTTGCGTTTTACTACTACACATGATGATTTTGATAGATATAATATGCATGTGCTTGCTGCTCCTACTTGCAATTATTTTGAGAGAGGAACTACATCTCCTCCTCTCCATGTTTCCAATATGATAAAATTGCAAGAAACAGTTTATACTATGCATTGGCCTTTACTATGTGTGCATGAATTGTTCTTTTATGACATGCCGATGCATAGGAAGAGAGTTAGACTTCGTTGTTGCATGATATATGTTACTTTGTTCTCACTACTAAATCACAAATCATCGTTAATTAAAATTGGCTTTGATATACCTTGGGATCCCGGTGGATTGATTACTTGAGCACCTTATGCCTAGCTTAATGGCTTTAAAGAAAGCGCTGCCAGAGAGACAACCTGGAAGTTTTAGAGAGTCATTTATTTCTGTTGAGTGCTTTTATATATTTTAAAAACAAAAAAGATAAAGAGGGGAACCCAAAACTTTTGAAAAAGGAAAGTGAAAGTGAGAGTGACAAGCATTGTTGAAGTGGGGGAGCTCCTTGAACTTTGTTCATGCTCACGGAAACTTTGTGAATCTTGATTACAGAAACTTTTCAACAAAAATAATTATCTTCTTGTACAATTCCATTGTATTATAAAAATAATGTGCCAAGATTTGCCTTTAGGATGTTTACATTACTTGTTGGTTTGTGCGGTGCGGAACAGAAACTTTGGCTCTAGTGCATGATTTTACATTTTTTTACTGGAATGTCAAACGGTTCTGAGACCTTTTGCACTGTCTTTCTATAAAAATTGTTTATTTTTCCTAATTTTGGCAGAATTTTTGGAGTACCAGAGGTATGGTGAATGTTCAGATTACTACAGACTGTCTTGTTTAAGACAGATTCTGTTTTTGATGCATAGTTTGCTTGTTTTGATGAAAATATCGATTTCTATCAATGGATTAAGCCATGGAAAATTTATATTGCAGTAGCTACAATGAAAAAACAAAGTATGAATTGGTTTGAAATAGTACTTAGAGTAGTGATTTGCTTTATTATACTAACGGATCTTACCGAACTTTCTGTTAAGTTTTGTGTGATTGAAGTTTTCAAGTTTTGGGAGAAATCACGATGGATGAAGGAATAAGGCGTGGCAAGAGCCTAAGCTTGGGGATTCCCGAGGCACCCCAAGGAAATATTCAAGGACACCCAAGCAACCAATCTTGGGGATGCCCCGGAAGGCATCCCCTCTTTCTTCTAACGATCATCGGTAATTTTACTTGGAGCTATATTTTTATTCATCACATGATATGCGTAAATCTTGGAGCGTCTTTTGCATTTAGTTTTCACTTTTCTTTTATGCACCATGCTGGTATGAGATAGTCCATGGTTGATTTGTAAATGCTCTTTGCACTTCAGTTATATCTTTTGAGTATGGCTTTATAAAATGCTTCATGTGCTTCACTTATATCATTTGAAGTTTGGATTGCCTATTTCTCTTCACATAGAAAACCGCCATTTGTAGAATGCTCTTTTGCTTCACTTATATTTGTTAGAGCGTGGGCATATCTTTTGTAGAAAGAATTAAACTCTCTTGCTTTACTTATATCTATTTAGAGAGATGACAGGAATTGGTCATTCACATGGTTAGTCATAAAATCCTACATAAAACTTGTAGATCACTGAATATGTATGTTTAATTCCTTGCAATAGTTTTGCGATATAAAGATGGTGATATTAGAGTCATGCTAGTGGGTAGTTGTGGATTGTAGAAATACTTGTGTTGAAGTTTGTGATTCCCGTAGCATGCACGTATGGTGAACCATTATGTGATGAAGTCAGAGCATGATTTATTTATTGATTGTCTTCCTAATGAGTGGCGGTCGGGGACGAGCGATGGTCTTTTTTTACCAATCTATGCCCCTACGAGCATGCGCGTAGTACTTTGTTTCGATGACTAATAGATTTTTGCAATATGTATGTGAGTTCTTTATGACTAATGTTGAGTCCATGGATTATACACACTCTCAGCCTTCCATCATTGCTAGCCTCTTCGGTACCGTGCATTGCCCTTTCTCACCTTGAGGGTCGGTGCAAACTTCGCCGGTGCATCCAAACCCCGTGATATGATACGCTCTATCACACATAAGCCTCCTTATATCTTCCTCAAAATAGCCACCATACCTACCTATCATGGCATTTCCATAGCCATTCTGAGATATATTGCCATGCAACTTCCATCATCTTCATATACATGACTTGAGCATCGTTGCCATATTGCTTTGCATGATCGTAAGATAGCTAGCATGATATTTTCATGGCTTGTCCATTTTTTGATATCTTTGCTACGCTAGATCATTGCACATCCTGGTACACCGCCAGAGGCATTCTTATAGAGTCATATTTTTGTTCAAGTATCGAGTTGTAATATTGAGTTGTATGTAAACAAAAGTGTGATGATCATCATTATTAGAGCATTGTCCCATGTGAGGAAAGGATCATGGAAGCTATGATTCCCTCACAAGTTGGGATGAGTCTCCGGACTTTACAAAAAATAAAAGAGGCCAAAGAAGCCCACAAAAAAAGAGGCCAAAGAAGCCCACCAAAAAAACAAAAAAACAAAAAAATGAGAGAAAAAGAGAGAAGGGGCAATGTTACTATACTTTTACCACACTTGTGCTTCAGTGTAGCACCATGTTCTTCATATAGAGAGTCTCTTGAGTTATCACTTTCATATACTGGTGGGAATTTTCATTATAGAACTTGGCTTGTATATTCCAATGACGAGCTTCCTCAAATGCCCGAGGTCTTCATGAGCAAGCAAGTTGGATGCACACCCACTTAGTTTCAGTTTGAGTTTTCATATACTTATAGCTCTTAGTGCATCCATTGCATGGCAATCCCTGCTCCTCGCATTGACATCAATTGATGGGCATCTCCATAGCCCATTGATTAGTCGCGTCGATGTGAGACTTTCTTCCTTTTTGTCTTCTCCACATAACCTCCATCATCATTTTCTATTCCACCTATAGTGCTATATCCATGGCTCATGCTCATGCATTGCGTGAAAGTTGAAAAGGTTTGAGAACATCAAAAGTATGAAACAATTGCTTGGCTTGTCATCACGGTTGTGCATGATTTGAATATATTGTGTGGTGAAGATGGAGCATAGCCAGACCATATGATTTTGTAGAGATAACTTTATTTGGCCATGTAATTTTGAAAAAACATAATTGCTTTATTAGTTTGAAGTATTATTGTCTTAATGTCAAATGATAGACTATTGCTTTGAATCACTCGTGTCTTAATATTCATGCCATGATTACATTACATGATCAAGATTATGCTAGGTAGCATTCCACATCAAAAATTATCTTTTTTATCATTTACCTACTCGAGGACGAGCAGGAATTAAGCTTGGGGATGCTGATATGTCTCGTCGTATCCATAATTTTTGATTGTTCCATGCCAATATTATACAACTTTCATATACTTTTGGCAACTTTTTATACTATATTTGGGGACTAACATATTGATCCAGTGCCCAGTGCCAGTTCCTATTTGTTGCATGTTTTTTGTTTCACAGAAAATCCATATCAAACGGAGTCCAAACGGGATAAAAACTGACGAAGATTTTTTTTGGAATATGTGTGAATTTTGGGAGGTGAAATCAACGCGAGACGATGCTCGAGGGGCCCACGAGGCAGGGGGCGCACCCCTGACCCTCGTGGCCACCCCGTAAGGCGGTTGGTGCCCTTCTTTCGCCGCAAGAAAACTAATATCCGGATAAAAACCTTGTCCAAAATTCAGCCCAATCGGAGTTACGGATCTCCAGGAATATAAGAAACGGTGAAAGGGCAGAATCTGGAATGCAGAAACAGAGAGATACAGTGTTACTGACTACATGGAAGCAGCAGATCACCATCTTGATCTACCTGATGCTCAGGTGGAGGAGGAGGAGGTGGTGGTGGTGGCGGAGCCAGTGAGTTTGACCAACATTGAAACAATGCTACGAAATGCTTGTGCATTTCGTGAACTTTCACCCGTAGAAGAAAAATGGTGGGCCCGCATGTTGGAACAATGCAACGTGGCTGTCACCCTAGGAAATAAGCTGTCAGTATTCTCAGCTATGGTCACCTTTCTCCAGGTGAAGAAATCTGAGCGGATGAGCAACAAATCATTCGATGCGATGTTGGCTGCTGTCCGCAAAGCTTTCCCATATGCGTCTGAGCTGCCACACACCTACAGTAAAATGAAGAATTTCCTTCGTGCAATTGGAATTGGATATGATATGATCCATGTTCGTAAGAATAATTGTGTTCTGTTCCGGAAGGATTATGACAACATAAGTGAATGCCCGAAATGCAAATCATCAAGATGGAAAGATGGTGATGCTGTGAACAGGATTCCTCATAATGTTCTGAGACATTTTCCAATTACACCAAGATTGTAGAGGTTGTTTCATGATGCTGAAACAAGAGAGGATGTTGGCATTCTAGGAACCAGGAGTACAGAGATCACAATGTAATGAGCCATCCATCACATGGTAGTGAGTGGAAAAGCTTCAATCAGAAACACAAAAAATTTGTTGCTGTCCCAAGAAACATTAGACTTGGCTTAGCTTCAGATGGATTTAACCCATTTGGCCACCGGAGCGCCACATATAGCATGTGGCCAGTGCTTGTTATCCCTTACAACATGCCTCCAAATGTCTGCACCAAAGAATCAAACTACATGATGGCCTTGCTCATCCCAGGTCCAAAAAGTCCTAGAAAGGATTTCGATTTATTCATGGAGCCTCTTGTGGAGGAACTTCAACGGCTATGGAGGGGTGTTCTCACTCGAGACCTATATAGCAGCCCACCGGCTGATTTCTTTCTGTGTGCTGTTTTAATTTGGTGCATCCATGATTATCCTGCTTTGGGCACTATGCCAGGCGAACGACACATGGTTACAATGCATGTGTTCGCTGTGAAAGGAGTCCGCTGTCATACGCAATACTTAGCAAGATCTGTTACATTGGACACCGTCGTTTCCTTGCCAAGGACAAGCCGTGTCCTACAAAATACCGAAGACATGTGTTCAATGCAAAGCATGAAAACCGCGATGCGCTAAAGAGGCTCACCACCGATGAGTTGCAAGTGGAATTAGAGAAGGTCAGGCATATTACACTAGGAAACCATCTTGATAATGGTAGCGGGAAAAGGAAGCGTGGCAGGGAAAAAGAGAGATTATTTTTTACCCGCAGGTCCACTTTGTGGGACTTGGAGTATTGGAAAGATTTAGATATGCGGCATAATCTTGATGTGATGCACATCGAGAAAAATATATGTGACAGCATTATCGGCACACTTCTTAATATTGAAGGCAAGACGAAAGATACCTTAAAATCTAGGATTGATTTGACACACCTGGTATCAGAAAGGATTTGCAGGTGCAAGATGAAGGTAAACCACGGGATATGGCACCAGCTGTGTACGTCTTGGACAAGGCAAAAAGAAAAGAATTCCGCGAGGTCCTGTCACGTGTGAGATTCCCACATGGATTTGCTTCCAACCCTGAAAGGAGAGTCAGTGCAGATGGAAACAAGGTACAAGGGTTGAAAACTCATGACGGCCACGTCCTACTTCAAAGGGTTTTACCTGTCATCCTTAGAGTATTGGGCCGCCCTGACTTATATAGAGCAGTTGCAGAGTTGGGACAATTCTTCAGGGAACTCTATAGTAGAAATATCAGGAAGATGCTTTGGAGCGTCTTAGAGACAAGATACCAACTATCCTATGCGACCTTGAGAAGATATATCCTCCAGCCTTCTTTGATGTGATGGTGCATTTGGTTGTTCATCTACCTGATGAGGCACTACTTAGAGGTCCAGTATAGTGCGGATGGATGTACCCTATTGAAAGGCGGCTCGACACTTTCAAGGGCTATGTTAGGAACAGAGCTAGACCCAAGGGTTCCATTGCAGAGGCCTACATTACTACAGAAGCATTGACATTTTGCTCAAAATACATTGAAACAGTTGATCAGCTTAGCAAAGAGGTGGGTGAAGACAATCTCGGGCTCAATGTTTTCGATTATTCTGTTCAAGTTACAGGGAAGAGTTGACAAGAGGACAAACCTAAAGATTTGGACAAAATGGTTTGGTATGTGTTGAATAACTATCCTGAGATACTACCTTATATCAAGTAACTGCTAAGTACTGCAGCTTATACATTGTAATCTACTAAACTTGCAGCACATTCTTGTATATTTAGATGTTTGACGCGATCACTATGTTGTGCAGCATCTACAAAAAGGAGTTATGGCCACAAAATCCAAGAAACATTGACAAACTGGTTATGGCAGGATTTGCGAAATGGTTCAAGAGCCATGTAAGCTTTTGAATTGCCCTGTCAGTTTTTTAATATATTGAGTACATGAGATGACCAGCTTGTCTATTTTCTAATCATAGGTTAAGAAGATGCGGGAGGATGGGAAGGCATTTGATGATGCCCTTTATGCACTAGCAATGGGTCCTGATACTCGGGTAAGACATTATGAATCTTGCATTGTTGGAGATGTGCGCTACAACACCCTTGCACGCGACAAAGGCAGGAAGACACAAAACAGTGCCAGGATAAGTATGGCATAGAGACAACTGAAATGCTAACATAACAGACATTGTTCAGTTGCAGTATATCTCCAGTTTCGAGGATCATCGGTGTGTGGTTCTGTTGTGCTGTCGTTGGTATAACCTGTTTTCCAGGATCGCAAAACCCACAGCTGATGATTATTTCAAATCCATCAATGTCAAGGCTGTGTACCAGACCAACGAGCCTTTTATTTTGGCAAATCAAGCAACATAGATATTTTTCTTGGAAGACACATTTGCACGTAGCGATGACTGGAGAGTATTGCAAAGGTTTGAGCAGAGGAATTCGTTTAATGAAGTTGTGCAACAAGATGATGCTTACACTGCTCCTGATGTACAAGATTCCATAGATGTTCCTAATATCTTTGAGAACCATCACGTCAATGACGCTGGCGAAAAGATTGCTTGTCGTGCTGTGGACATACAAGAGTTGATCAATAAGAAGCCAACGTTTGAGGATATTGAGGATGAAGAAGAAGATGACACTCTGGGGAATTACGATTCAGACTGATACACATGGCGAAGATGTTGACGCTGCTGCTGCGGATGATGATTAGATTGCTTTTGTCGTATTTGCCTGTCAGAAGACATTTTTTTATCTACTATGTGAAATTGTGTTTGCTATCACAACCGAAACCTGATGAATGTGTTGTTTAGTATTTTGCTGTGAGAACATCACTTGTTATGTATGTTCATTTGTGTTTGGTGATTGTATGACGACTAAAACACGATGGCATTGTTGTTTAGTTGTACTCATATTTGGCTATGAAACTTGAATTTGATGACATGGTTTGTTGCTGGACTGCAATTTGCTCAACGTCTTCAAATGGGAACAAAGCTGACCCGATAGGGCCTCTGCTAATTAATTTATTTATTACCAAAAGGGCCTACGCTATTTATTTATTTATGAGCAAAAGGGGATACCCCCCCCCATTTCTGTTCATAGAAATCATTAGATGTTCACAACACTACGCCCAGCCTGCTACATAGGTTTCATTCATTACTAGTTTTAGCAAAGTGCTCATGTCATAGCCATTGAATACATCACGAGTGCTACATACACTGCAAATAAAGAGACAATCATCCTACAGAGCACATCGATTTTGCCCATTATCTTCACAAGCTCTTTCATCTCCTCATTGCTGTCAAGGCCGTTCAGCAGTTGTTGCTTGGCCATGATCACAGGAACTGCATCTTTAATCTTCTGCTCTGCATCTTCCTCTTCTGCCGTTCCTTCAGTTACTTGTCCAACACCCCAACCTGCTGGTATTGGGATTCCTTGGCTAACCAAATAATCAGCGTAGTTGCGTTCCCCCACATCAGCAACTTCCCAGAAATACAAATCACACAAATCTTCCCTTTTCTGCATGAATCAAATTGGAAGATCATCAACGGAAGTATTAAAAATATCAGCAACTGAAAGCAGCGGAACAACACTTAAACATATTATTCCCCCATGATTCGGGTATTTCTAGAAGACTTGGTCAGGGTTGAGGATTGTGGTTGAGACGCGATGGATGATTGCGTGATTTGCAGCAGTGGCACCACACCAACGGCAGCGGGTTGCGATGAGCAGCCGGCTGCGGTGCGTGTGCCGGCAGGGGTGTGATGGGACCCATCGGCGATGGTACGGGTGGCGACTTGGTGCATATCTGGTTGTTGCTTGCTGAAGAGCAGGTGGATGAGCAGCCAGCGGACATGGTTGCTGCGGCCAGAGCTTCTGATGCTAGGCAGAGTAAGTAGAGAAGAGGAGAAGCGAACATTGGATATGTCAGTTTTATTACTTGCAGAGTAGCATAGCACCATATATAGCCATAGTCTAGGTTTGGATTCGAACCAGCTACAGGAGCACGTCTCTCTTTTTTCTAAAACTCAGCAACGTCTCTTTACTGGTACACTAGCTTGTTCTGTATGCCTTCTCAAGTCTTTGATTTTCTTTCTTTTTTGGCGGGGAAGGAAAGAGGACAAAATTGAGATTTCCTGGGACTCAAACCCAAACCTCTCGGTTGAAAACCAAGGGTGCTAGTCACTTATGTGGCGAACATAACCTGGGAGGAGGACGGCAGACGAACGCATTTTCCTCACAATTTTAGTTGCGACGCAAGATCGAACGGTCGCAATTTTGGGAATGTTATCAGGTGAACAAGCCCAGTTTTTGTTTTCTTCCTATATATAAAAAATTATGCTACTTGGTGTCAGCTTAGTCAACAAACGATTGTGCCAACCTTGACCGTTGGATTGACATTCAACGTATGTCATGTTTCTTCAGTCTCTTCTTCCTCCAGCCACCAAAGCCAAACCAGCGCCGGCGGGACCACCTGCTCCCGCCTCCCATGGCTAGCTGTGCTGCGACGCATGCATCGTGGCCGCATCGCACCCTAAAACTCTGCGCATTTTCCCCGGCTCATATTCGTTCCCGTCCGAGGCCTCACCATCGTCCTCCTCCTTGGTTCGCTCGCCGCGACGCTGCCCTCCGGTGTTGTCAACATGGTCAACAACCGAGAGGAATAAGGAGATGACTGGTGTCTACTACACAACCTTCTTCTTGTAGACGTTGTTGGGCCTCCAAGTGCAGAGGTTTGTAGGACAGTAGCAAATTTCCCTCAACTGGATGACCTAAGGTTTATCAACCCGTAGGAGGCGTAGGATGAAGATGGTCTCTCTCAAGCAACCCTGCAACCAAATAACAAAGAGTCTCTTGTGTCCCCAACACACCTAATACAATGGTAAATTGTATAGGTGCACTAGTTCGGCGAAGAGATGGTGATACAAGTGGTATATGGATGGTAGATAAAGGTTTTTGTAATCTGAAAATATAAAACCAGCAAGGTAACTAATGATAAAAGTGAGCACAAACGGTATTGCAATAATAGGAAACAAGGCCTAGGGTTCATACTTTCACTAGTGCAAGTTCTCTCAACAATAATAACATAATTGGATCATATAACTATCCCTCAACATGCAACAAAGAGTCACTAATATCAAAGAGCAAACGATGAGATTATGGTAGGGTATGAAACCACCTCAAAGTTATCCTTTCTGATCGATCTATTCAAGAGTCCGTAGTAAAATAACATGAAGCTATTCTTTCCATTCAATCTATCATAGAGTTCATACTAGAATAACACCTTAAGACACAAATCAACCAAAACCCTAATGTCACCTAGATACTCCAATGTCACCTCAAGTATCCATGGGTATGATTATACGATATGCATCACACAATCTCAGATTCATCTATTCAAACCAACACAAAGAACTTCAAAGAGTGCCCCAAAGTTTCTGCCGGAGAGTCAAGACGAAAACGTGTGCCAACCCCTATGCATAGGTTCATGGGCGGAACCCGCAAGTTGATCACCAAAACATACATCACGTGGATCAATAGAATACCCCAATGTCACCACGGGTATGCCACGCAAGACATACATCAAGTGTTCTCAAATCCTTAAAGACTCAATCTGATAAGATAACTTCAAAGGGAAAACTCAATCCATTACAAGAGAGTAGAGGGAGAGAAACATCATAAGATCCAACTATAATAGCAAAGCTCGTGATACATCAAGATCGTATCACCTCAAAAACACGAGAGAGAGAGAGAGAGAGAGAGATCAAACACATAGCTACTGGTATATACCCTCAGCCCCGAGGGTGGACTACTCCCTCCTCGTCATGGAGAGCGCCGGGATGATGAAGATGGCCACCGATGAGGGGTTCCCCCTCCGGCAGGGTGCCAGAACGGGTCTAGATTGGTTTTTGGTGGCTACGGAGGCTTCTGGCGGTGGAACTCCCGATCTATTGTGCTCCTCGAAGTTTGTAGGGTATATGGATATATATATATATAGGAGGAAGAAGTACGTCAGTGGATCTCCGGGCTGTCCACGAGGCAGGGGGCGCGCCCAGGGGGTGGGCGTGCCCCCCACCCTCGTGGGCAGCCCGGGAATCTCCTGGTCCATTTCTGATACTCCGTGGGATTCTTCTGGTCCAAAAATAAGTTCCGTGAAGTTTCAGGTCAATTGGACTCCGTTTGATTTTCCTTTTCTGCGATACTCTAAAACAAGGAAAAAACAGAAACTAGCACTGGGCTCTAGGTTAATAGGTTAGTCCCAAAAATCATATAAAATAGCATATAAATGCATATAAAACATCCAAGGTTGATAATATAATAGCATGGAACAATCAAAAATTATAGATACGTTGGAGACGTATCAGCATCCCCAAGCTTAATTTTTGCTCGTCCTTGCGTAGGTAAATGATAAAAACAGATTTTTTGATGTGGAATGCTACCTAACATATTTATCCATGTAATATTATTTATTGTGGCATGAATATTCAGATCCATAAGATTCAAGACAAAAGTTTAATATTGACATGAAAACAATAATACTTCAAGCATACTAACAAAGCAATCATGTTTTCTCAAAATAACATGGCCAAAGAAAGCTATCCCTACAAAATCATATAGTCTGGCTATGCTCTATCTTCACCACACAAAATATTTAAATCATGCACAACCCCGATGACAAGCCAAGCAATTGTTTCATACTTTTGATATTCTCAAACTTTTTCAATCTTCACGCAATACATGAGCGTGATCCATGGATATAGCACTATAGGTGGAATAGAATGGTGGTTGTGGAGAAGACAAAAAGGAGAAGATAGTCTCACATCAACTAGGCGTATCAACGGGCTATGGAGATGCCCATCAATAGATATCAATGTGAGTGAGTAGGGATTGCCATGCAACGGATGCACTAGAGCTATAAGTGTATGAAGCTCAAAAAGAAACTAAGTGGGCGTGCATCTAACTTGCTTGCTCACGAAGACCTAGGGCATTTTGAGGAAGCCCATCATTGTAATATACAAGCCAAGATCTATAATGAAATATTCCCACTATATATGAAAGTGACAACATAGGAGACTCTCTATCATGAAGATCATGGTGCTACTTTGAAGCACAAGTGTGGTAAAAGGATAGTAGCATTCTCCCTTCTCTCTTTTTCTCTCATTTTTTAGGCCTTTTCTCTTTTTATGGCCTCTTTTTTTTAGTCCGGAGTCTCATCCCGACTTGTGGGGGAAATCATAGTCTCCATCATCCTTTCCTCACTTGGGACAATGCTCTAAAAATGATGATCATCAAACTTTTAGTTACTTACAACTCAAGAATTACAACTCGATACTTAGAACAATATATGACTCTATATGAATGCCTCCGGCGGTGTACCGGGATGTGCAATGACTCATGAGTGACATGTATGAAAGAATTATGAATGGTGGCTTTGCCACAAATACGATGTCAACTACATGATCAAGCAAAGCAATATGACAATGATGAAGCGTGTCATAATAACGGAATGGTGGAAAATTGCATGGCAATATATCTCGGAATGGCTATGGAAATGCCATAATAGGTAGGTATGGTGGCTGTTTTGAGGAAGGTATATGGTGGGTTTATGGTACCGGCGAAAGTTGCGCGGTACTAGAGAAGCTAGCAATGGTGGAAGGGTGAGAGTGCATACAATCCATGGACTCAACGTTAGTCATAAAGAACTCACATACTTATTGCAAAAATCTATTAGTTATCGAAACAAAGGACTACGTGCATGCTCCTAGGGGGATAGATTGGTAGGAAAAGACCATCGCCCGTCCCCGACCGCCACTCATAAGGAAGACAATCAATAAATAAATCATGCTCTGACTTCGTCACATAACGGTTCACCATACGTGCATGCTACGGGAATCACAAACTTACACAAGTATTCCTCAAATTCACAACTACTCAACTAGCATGACTCTAATATCACCATATCCATATCTCAAAACAATTATCAAGTATCAAACTTCTCATAGTATTCAATGCACTTCTTATGAAGGTTTTTATTATATCCCACTTGGATGCCCATCATATTAGGACTAAATTCATAACCAAAGCAAACTACCATGTTGTTCTAAAAGACTCTAAAAATAATATAAGTGAAGCATGAGAGATCAATTATTTCTTATAGAATAAAACCACCACCGTGATCTAAAAGATATAAGTGAAGCACTAGAGCAAATGACAAACTACTCCAAAACATATAAGTGAAGATCAATGAGTAGTTGAATAATTATGCAACTATGTGAAGACTCTCTAACATTTAATAATTTCATATCTTGATATTTTATTCAAACAGCAATCAAAAAAAGTAACTGACATTCTAAGAATGGAAAACATCATGTGAAGAAGCAAAAACTTAGGACCAACCAAAACTAACCGATAGTTGTTGAAGAAGAAAGGTGGGATGCCAACCGGGCCATCCCCAAGCTTAGACGCTTGAGACTGATACGTCCATTTTGCATCATGCTTTTATATCGACATTTATTGCATTATGGGCTGTTATTACACATTATGTCACAATACTTATGCCTATTCTCTCTTATTTTACAAGGTTTACATAAAGAGGGAGAATGCCGGCAGCTAGGATTCTGAGCTGGAAAAGGAGCAAATATTAGAGACCTATTCTGCACAGCTCCAAAATTCCTAAAACTTCACGGAAGTCAATTTCAGAATATATATAAAAAATACTGAGCGCAAGAAGTTCACCAGGGGGGCCACACCCTGCCCACGAGGGTGGGGGCGCGCCCTACCCCCTGGGCGCGCCCCCCTACCTCGTGGGTCCCCTGGTGGCCCTCCAATGTCCATCTTCTGCTATATGAATTCTTTCGATGAGGAAAAAATCATAAGCCATCTTCTCGGACGAAACTCCGCCGCCACGAGGCAGAACCTTGGCGGAACCAATCTAGGGCTCTAGCGGAGCTGTTCTGCCGGGGAAACTTCCCTCCGGGAGGGGGAAATCATCGCCATCGTCATCACCAACGCTCCTCTCATCGGGAGAGGGAAATCTCCATCAACATCTTCACCAGCACCATCTCCTCTCAAAACCCAAGTTCATCTCTTGTATCCAGTTCTTGTCTCCAAGTTCGGGATTGGTACCTGTGGGTTGCTAGTACTGTTAATTACTCCTTGTAGTTGATGCTAGTTGGTTTATTTGGTGGAAGATCATATGTTCAGATCCTATATGCATATTAATACCCCTCTGATTATGAACATGATTATGCTTTGTGAGTAGTTACATTTGTTCCTGAGGACATGGGAGAAGTCTTTCTATTAGTAGTCATGTGAATTTGGTATTCGTTCGATATTTTGATGAGATGTATGTTGTCTCTCCTCTAGTGGTGTTATGTGAACGTCTTATACGTCCATTTTGCATCATGCTTTTATATCGATATTTATCGCATTATGGACTGTTATTTCACTTTATGTCACAATACTTATGGCTATTCTCTCTTATTTTACAAGATTTACATAAGGAGGGAGAATGCCGGCAGCTGGAATTCTGGGCTGGAAAAGGAGCATATATTAGAGACCTATTCTGCGCAACTCCAAAAGTCCTGAAACTCCATGGAACATCTTAAAACAAATAAAGAAAAAATCCTCGCCAAAGATGAAGGCCAGGTGGCCCACACCCTGCTCACGAGGGTGGGGGGCGCCCCCCCTAGGGCGTGCCCCCCTACCTCGTGGGCCCCCTGGTGGCTCTCCGACGCCCATCTTCTCCTATATGAAGTCTTTCGATGAGAAAAATATAAAAAGGAACTTTTCAGGACGAGACTCCGCCGACATGAGGCGGAACCTTGGCGGAACCAATCTAGAGCTCCGGCAGAGCTGTTCTGCCGGGGATACTTCCCTACGGGAGGGGGAAATCATCACCATCGTCATCACCAACGCTCCTCTCATCGGGAGAGGGAAATCTCCATCAACATCTTCACCAGCACCATCTCATCTCCAAACCCTAGTTCATCTCTTGTATCCAATTCTTGTCTCAAAGTCCAGGATTGGTGCTAGTAGGTTGCTAGTAGTGTTGATTACTCCTTGTAGTTGGTGCTAGTTGGTTTATTTGGTGGAAGATCATATGTTCAGATCCTATATGCATATTATTACCCCTCTGATTATGAACATTAATATGCTTTGTGAGTAATTATGTTTGTTCCTGAGGACAAGGGAGAAGTCTTGCTATTAGTAGTCATGTGAATTTGGTATTCGTTTGATAAGATGTATGTTGTCTAGCCTCTAGTGGTGTTATGTGAACGTCGACTACATAACACTTCACCATTATTTGGGCCTATAGGAATGCATTGGGAAGTAATAAGTAGATGATGGGTTGCTTGAGTGACAGAAGCTTAAACCCTAGTTTATGCGTTGCTTCGTAACGGGCTGATTTGGATCCACATGTTTCATGCTATGGTTAGGTTTACCTTAATACTTTTGTTGTAGTTGCGGATGCTTGCAATAGAGGTTAATCATAAGTGGGATGCTTGTTCAAGAAAGAACAACACCCAAGCACCGGTCCACCCACATATCAAATTATCAAAGTATCGAACGCGAATCATATGAACGTGATGAAAACTAGCTTGACGATATTCCCATGTGTCCTTGGGAGAGCTTTTCCTATTATAAGAGTTTGTTCCAGCTTGTCCTTTGCTACAAAAGGATTGGGCCATCTTGCTGCACTTTATTTACTTTTGTTACTTGTTGCTCGTTACAATTTATCCTATCACAAAACTATCTGTTACCACTTATTTCAGTACTTGCAGAGAATACCTTGCTGAAAACCGCTTATCATTTCCTTCTGCTCCTCATTGGGTTCGACACTCTTACTTATCTAAAGGACTACGATAGATCCCCTATACTTGTGGGTCATCAAGACTCTTTTCTGGCGCCGTTGCCGGGGAGTGTAGCGCCTTTGGTAGGTGGAATTTGGTAAGGAAAAATCTATATAGTGTGCTGAAATTTACTGTCACTTGTTACTATGGAAAGTAATTCTCCGAGGGGCTTGTTCGGGGTATCTTCACCCCATCCAGTAGAGCAAAGAGTTGCTCCTCAACCTACTGAACCTATTGAAAATGAAACTCCTTTTGAATTTCCTTCGGGTATGATGGAAAAACTGCTAGCTAACCCTTTTACAGGAGATGGAACAAAGCATCCTGATGAGCACTTAATATATGTGGATGAAGTTTGCGGATTATTTAAGCTTGCAGGTATACCCGATGATGTTGCTAAGAAGAAGGTCTTCCCTTTATCTTTGAAGGGAGACGCATTGATATGGTATAGGCTACGTGATGATATGAGATCATGGGACTATAAAAGATTCAAGTTGGAATTTCATCAAAAGTATTACCCTATGCATCTTGTTCATCATGATCGCAATTATATATATATAATTTCTGGCCTCGCGAAGGATAAAGCATCGCTCAAGCTTGGGGGAGGCTTAAATCAATGTTATATTCATGCCCCAATCACGAGCTCTCAAGAGAAATGATTATTCAAAATCTATATGCTCGGCTTTCTGATAACAATCGCACCATGCTCGATACTTCTTGTGCTGGCTCTTTTATGATGAAGACTACTGAATTCAGATGGAATTTATTGGATACAATTAAACGCAACTCTGAAGATTGGGACCTCGACGAAGGTAAGGAGTCAGGTATGACACCTAAGTTTGATTGTGTTAAATCTTTTATGGATACCGATATTTTCCGTAAGTTTAGCACTAAATATGGACTTGACTCTGAGATAGTAGCTTCTTTCTATGAATCTTTTGCTACTTATGTTGATCTCCCTAAGGAGAAATGGTTTAAATATTGAGGGAGTCCTGGATTAGGGGGTGTTCGGGTAGCCGGACTATACCTTCAGCCGGACTCCTGGACTATGAAGATACAAGATTGAAGACTTCATCCCGTGTCCGGATGGGACTTTCCTTGGCGTGGAAGGCAAGCTTGGCGATGC
This sequence comes from Triticum urartu, assembly GCF_003073215.2. Classification (NCBI taxonomy): domain Eukaryota; kingdom Viridiplantae; phylum Streptophyta; class Magnoliopsida; order Poales; family Poaceae; genus Triticum; species Triticum urartu. The sequence goes on along the minus strand of NC_053022.1, from coordinate 258,921,199 downwards.
GGATATTCAAGATCTCCTACCATTGTAACCGACTCTGTGTAACCCTAACCCTATCCGGTGTCTATATAAACCGGAGGGTTGTAGTCCGTAGGCAATCAACTCCATATACAACAATCATACCATAGGCTAGCTTCTAGGGTTTAGCCTCTTTGATCTCGTGGTAGATCTACTCTTGTACTACCCATATCATCAATATTAATCAAGCAGGACGTAGGGTTTTACCTCCATCAAGAGGGCCCGAACCTGGGTAAAACATCGTGTTCCCTGCCTCCTATTACCATCCGGCCTAGACGCACAGTTCGGGACCCCCTACCCGAGATCCGCCGGTTTTGACACCGACATTGGTGCTTTCATTGAGAGTTCCTCTGTGTCGTCGCCTTTAGGCCCGATGGCTCCTTTGATCATCAACAACGATGCGGTCCAGGGTGAGACTTTGCTCCCCGGATAGATCTTCATCTTCGGCGGCTTCGCTCTGCGGGCCAATTCGCTCGGCCACCTGGAGCAGATCGAAAGCTACGCCCCTGGCCATCAAGTCAGGTTTGGAAGCTTAAACTACACGGCTGACATCCGCGGAGACTTGATCTTCGACGGACTCGAGCCACGGCCAAGCGCGCCGCACTATCTCGAGAGGCATGATCTAGCTCTGCCCCCGGATAGTGTCCTGGAGGCCGCACACGCATCGGTTCCGACCCCTAACTCGGAGCCTATTGCGCCAATCGAGGATGAGTGGTTGGACGTCACCTCGGGGGCTGCGATCCCAAAAGCGATCGAGCCGAATGCTAGCCCCGCACTCTGCATGACCCGTGACTCCGAGGATCCGGACTCCTCCCCGGACTCCGAACCCCCCGCGCCCCTGCCAATCGAATCCGATTGGGCACCGATAATGGAGTTCACCGCCACAGACATCTTTCAGCACTCGCCTTTTGGCGACATCCTGAATTCTCTTAAGTCTCTCTCTTTATCAGGAGAGCCCTGGCCGGACTACGGTCAGCGAAGGTGGGATACGGACGATGAGGAAATTCAAAGCCCACCCACCACCCACTTTGTAGCCACTGTCGATGATCTAACCGGCATGCTTGACTTCAGCTCTGAAGACATCAACGGCATGGACGACGATGTAGGAGACGAACAGGAACCAGCACCTGTAGGGCGCTGGAAGGCCACCTCGTCATATGACATATATATGGTGGATACTCCAAAAGATGGAGATGGCGATGGAACAGTGGGGGATGATGCCCCCAAGAAACAGCCAAAGCGCCGGCGTCAGCGGCGCCGCTCTAAATCCCGCCAAAGCATAAACGGTGATTCCGGCACAGGAGATAATACTACCCCAGATAGCGCCGAAGAACACCCACCTCGGCAAGATTCGGCACAGGAAGATGGAGAAGCCAGCCCTCATGAGAGAGCGGCAGACCGAGAGGTCGAGGATGATAATTATACGCCTCCCTCCGAAGACGAGGCAAGCCTCGATGACGACGAATTCGTCATACCATCAGACCCCGCCGAACAAGAGCGTTTTAAACGCAGGCTTTTAGCCACGGCAAGCAGCCTCAAGAAAAAGCAGCAACAGCTTAGAGCTGCCCAAGATTTGCTAGCTGACAGATGGACTGAAGTCCTTGCGGCCGAAGAGTATGAACTCGAACGCCCCTCCAAGAGTTACCCGAAGCGCAGGCCGCTACCCCGATCAGAGGAGGAAGCACCTACATCACCAGCGCATGACATGGCAAACCGGCCACCTCGCGGCCGCGACAGAGAGGCCTCTAGGCCCTCCACCCAAGCCATGCCCCGACGCCGCTCAACTAAGGCACGGGAAAATGTGCCCGACCTACGAGACATACTGGAGGATAAGGCAAGACAAACAAGATCGATCTACGGATCGCGCAGGCGCCCTACGGCATGTGACAATGATCTTCACTCCGGATACAACAAATCTGGCCGGGCCGAACGCAACCGACATAGCTCTTCCGAGCTGCGTCGTGATATAGCCCAGTACAGAGGCGCCGCACACCCGCTATGCTTCACGAATGAAGTAATGGATCATAAAATCCCAGAGGGTTTCAAACCCGTAAACATCGAATCATACGATGGCACAACAGATACGGCGGTATGGATCGAGGATTATCTCCTTCACATCCACATGGCACGCGGCGATGATCTACACGCCATCAAATACCTCCCGCTCAAACTTAAAGGACCGGCCCGGCATTGGTTTAACAGCTTGCCAGCAGACTCAATCGGTTCTTGGGAGGACCTGGAAGCCGCATTCCTCGACAACTTCTAGGGCACTTACGTGCGACCGCCGGATGCCGACGACTTAAGCCACATAATTCAGCAGCCAGAGGAATCGGCCAGACAATTCTGGACACGGTTCCTAACAAAGAAAAACCAGATAGTCGACTGTCCGGACGCAGAGGCCCTAGCAGCCTTCAAGCATAACATCCGCGACGAGTGGCTTGCCCGGCACCTGGGACAGGAAAAGCCGAAATCCATGGCAGCCCTCACGACACTCATGACCCGCTTTTGCGCGGGAGAAGACAGCTGGCTAGCTCGCAGTAACAACTTATCAAAGAACCCTGGTAATTCGGATACCAAGGACAAAAGTGGCAGGACACGTCGGAATAAGCAAAAACGCCGCGTCAACAGCGACAGCAATGAAGACACGGCAGTCAATGCCGGATTCAAAGGCTACAAATCCGGTCAGCGGAAAAAGCCATTCAAAAAGAATACTCAGGGCCCGTCTAGTTTGGACCGAATACTCGATCGCTTGTGCCAGATACATGGCACCCCCGAAAGGCCAGCCAATCACACTAACAGGGATTGTTGGGTGTTCAAGCAGGCAGGCACGTTAAGGGCCGAAAACAGAGACAAGGGGCTACACAGAGACGACGAGGAGCCCAAGCCGCCGAACAATAATGGACAGAAGGGCTTTCCCCCACAAGTGCGGACGGTGAACATGATATACGCAACCCACATTCCCAAGCGGGAGCGGAAGCGTGCGCTACGGGATGTATACGCGATGGAGCCAGTCGCCCCAAAGTTCAACCCATGGTCCTCCTGCCCGATCACTTTTGATCGAAGGGACCATCCCACTAGCATCCGTCATGGTGGCTTCGCCGCATTGGTTCTCGACCCAATCATCGACGGATTTCATCTCACAAGAGTCCTCATGGACGGCGGCAGTAGCCTGAACCTGCTTTATCAGGATACAGTGCGGAAAATGGGCATAGATCCCTCAAGGATTAAGCCCACAAGAACGACCTTTAAAGGCGTTATACCAGGTGTAGAAGCCAACTGTACAGGCTCAATAACACTTGACGTGGTCTTTGGATCCCCGGACAATTTCCGAAGCGAAGAGTTAATCTTCGATATAGTCCCGTTTCGCAGTGGCTATCACGCCCTGCTCGAACGAACCGCATTCGCAGAGTTCAATGCGGTGCCGCACTACGCATATCTCAAGCTCAAGATGCCAGGCCCTCGAGGAGTAATTACGGTCAACAGAAACACCGAACGCTCCCTCCGTACGGAGGAGCATACGGCGGCTCTCGCAGCGAAGGTACAAAGTAGCCTTCTCAGGAAATTCTCCAGTCCGGCCATTAAAAAGCCAGACACTGCCAAGCGCGCCCGGAGTAACCCACAGCAGGACCGCCTGGCACAATCTGAGCAAGTGTAGCAATGCGGCCCCAACCCCAGCTTTCGCGACATAGCGAAACTAGTACCTCGCGTACATAACTATGCCCTTGAAATACCATGGGCACAGGGGAAGGGGCACAATAACGGCACGCCCAAAATACGGCTTAAAACGTACTAGGGGCTGCCAGATTCTTTTTTTTTAAGTTTTTCTTACTTTCAGGACACCATACTTCAGACGACCTGTTCGGCAATTCGACTGTCGCACAAACGATGCAAGATCCAGGGAGGCAGACAAGCCATGCCGCATTATGGAACTCCCAGGTGGTCTCTGTTACGAGTGGTATACCTGTTTTAAATACAATTCCGCGGCCTGCCCCTGGTCAGGACATACTGAATAGTCCAATATCTTTTGCTTACCGCATTATTTGTATCGTTCGGCTTTGATAAATAGCCTCTCTATAAACAATGCTTAGCTTCTTATCTATTTTTTGCATTATCCTCTTTTCACATTTATGTTTATTAAATGACATGATTGCACCCGTACACCATGGTACGGCAAACACGCCAGGGGCTTCAGTACCCCTCATAATGGTGTGAGAAGTCCGTACACTTTCACAGGTGCGGCACCCCGAACTTATAGCACTATATGCATCGGTTCCGAATCATGATGTGGGTCAATAGTTGGGTTTGCCCGGCTCCTATGTTTTGGTGCCTTATGTTCCGCTCTATCGGCTAAGGTAGCACTAGGAGAACCACTGCGATTGTGCCCCGGTTTAGCTGGGTTAAGCACCTCAGTGGAGAAAGCTAAAACTGACTGTCATGATGAGGTGAGAGACCGATCGCTGTTCGAGAGGTTTTTTGAGTCCCTAAAGACTTATGCCGCTTCGAGCGAGGAGCTGGCTTTGTCCGGCCAAGGCGTGGATAGTGCCCCGAACTTGGTCTTCCGAACTAGGGGCTTCGCCAAAATTTAAAATTATAGAGTTCTATGGCTAAGTGAGAGTGCTCAAGCATTATAGTCCGATTGCCTGGTTCGTTGTGCTGAGCGCCTCCCTCGAAGGACCGAACTATGGGAAAAAGAGCGCTCAGGTTTGTCCCGAACACCCCAGCACTAGTGGCATGGGGGCAGAAGCCGACGACTGGCCATCTCTCAATTTTTTGATAAACGTCCGCACAGAAAGTAATATTTTAAATTCAATAAGCATTGCTTAGCGCATATGAACAAGTTTTCAGCGCACAGGATAAACACGAGCGAGTTCATTCAAAAATCACATCCTTGGTACATTCATCCGCCACAAGGCGGGCACCTGCAAGAACATCCTTGTAGTAGTTCTCGGGCTTGTGATGCTCCTTCCCCGGCGGCGGCCCGTCCTTCACAAGCTTCTCACCGTCCAGCTTACCCCAGTGCACCTTTGCACAGGCAAGGGCCCGACGGGCACCTTCGATGCAGACGGAGCGCTTGATGACCTCGAGCCTCGGACAGGCCTCCACCAGCCGCCGCACCAGCCCGAAATAGCTCCCAGGCAGGGCCTCTCCGGGCCACAGCTGAACTATGAAGCCCTTCATGGCCTGTTCGGCCGCCTTGTGGAGCTCGACCAGCTGTTTCAGCTGGTCGCTCAAAGGCACAGGGTGTCCGGCCTCAGAATACTGAGACCAGAACACCTCCTCCGTCGAGCTGCCCTCTTCAGCTCGGTAGAATGCGGCGGCATCGAATACGCTGCGGGGAAGATCTGCGAATGCCCCTGGAGAGCTCCGGATTGGGGTAAGTAACAAGTAGCTTACTTTTATATTTCTGCTTTGCATGAAGAATGCCTTACCCGCTGCTATCTTCCTCATCTCCTCCAACTCTTGGAGGGCCTTTTGGGCTTCGGCCTTGGCAGACTTGGCAGTCTCAAGGGCCGTCGCGAGCTCGGATGCTTGCGCCTTTGACTCAAGCTCTAAACTCTCATGTTTTTTCATGAGAGCCTGAAGCTCTTGCTGCACCTCGCCGACCTGAGCCCCAAGTCTGTCTCGCTCGATGCACTCCGCGGCCGTTTTCTTTTCGGCCTCAGACAGCGCCTGCTTAAGGGTCGCCACCTCAGTCGTGGCCCCTACAATAAGTAGTACAATCTTGTTATTTTTTTGCAATCACGCCTTTTTATAGGCACTTTTTCTGTAAGGTATTTCTTACCTTCTTTCTCCTCGAGCTGCCGCTTGGCAAGGCCGAGCTCTTGCTCGGTCCGCTCGAGGTCCTACTTCAGGACACCCACCTCCGCAGTCAGTGCGGCGATGGATAGCAGCGAAGCCTGCATACGCATATTGACTCTTTTTGTTAGACTCCTGTGAAATTTAATAGATCCTCTATTCGGCTTTTCTTTCCGAACACCAAACAGAGCATCAGGGCTACTGTCTATGCGGTAATATTTTTACATATTTTTACTTACCTCGAAGCCTGTTAGAAGGCTAGCGCAAGCTTCAGTCAGTCCGCTCTTGGCGGACTGAACCTTCTGGATCACCGTACTCATAATAGTACGGTGCCCCTCGTCGATGGAGGCACCGTCAAGCACCTCCAGCAGATTGTCCGGCACCGTCAAGCACCTCCAGCAGATTGTCCGGCACCTCCGGTTGGACGGAGGCCGCCGGCTCAGAAGGCTTGCTCCTCTTGGAAGGAGTTCGCCTACCGCAGTCCAGAACTGTAGAAGATTCCGGCGCGGTGTCCGGCACAAAGCCGGACTTGGAGCCCTGGGGGGCCTTATCCCCTTCACTCCTGGAGTCCGGGAGGTTGCCTTGCGGCTCCTCCGGGACCACCTCCTCCTGCCCCGGAGCTTGTCGCGACGCCACTTCAGCGTCGTCTGCAGTGCAGGGGGAGACAGCGGGCGGAACTGAGTTCACGTCCGATGAGTCCAGGGAGCCGCCCGATGATTCGTTGAATTCGGCCTGGGGCGGGCTGCATAATTACGTTCGACATTAGGGAAAGCTGTGCAACAAAGGAACATCATGAGTTACTCTGATATCCAAACTTACGATTTCGCCAGACGCTTGGCCCTGTTTGGCCACTCCTCTCCGCCCTCTTCGGCGTCGAGGGAGTAGTCCGGCGGAGGGATCTTCCTTTTCCTGGACCCCTCGGCCTCCCCTGTTGGGGCGGCCTTCCTCTTCTCTCCTCCCTCCGCTGGGGGGGGAGTTTTCTTCTTCCTCCTCCTCGTTTTCACGGGAAGAGGGCATCTCGGACTTGTCGGATGACGAATCCGACACCACCACGTTGCGGGCACTCTTTCAAGTCCCCGTGGTCTTCTTCTTCTTGGCCTTCTTCTCCGGCACCACATAAGGCGCCGGAACCAGCAGCTTCACTAGTAGAGCTGGGGCTGGGTCTTCGGGCAGCGGAGCCAGACAGTTAATCGGTCCGGATATCGCTCGCCAAGCCTGTCAAAGGTAAGGGAGTTTAGATCCCGCATAGAGTCAAACTATGAAAAAAGCTTAACATCCTGTAAAAGGTGAAGATAGCTTACCTCGCTAGCGTGACGCTGCGAGCTGTACCCGCGGTCCTCGGAAGCGGATGCGGGAGCCTCGGCGCCCTTGAATAGCACCTTCCAGGCATCTTCGTACGTCGTGTCGAAGAGCCTGCTAAGGGTTTGGTGCTGCGCCGGGTCGAACTCCCACAGATTAAAATCCCATTGTTGGCATGGGAGGATCCGGCGGACGAGCATAACCTGGATTACATTAACGAGCCGGATTGGCTTGTTCACCAGGGACTGGATGCATGTTTGCAATCCGGTCACCTCTTTTTCGTCACCCCATGATAGGCCCGTCTCTTTCCAGGACATAAGCCGCGTGGGGGGTCCGGATCGGAACTCGGGGGTTGCGATCCAGTTCGGATCGCGTGGCTCGGTGATGTAAAACCACCCGGATTGCCACCCCTTCAGGGTCTCCACAAAAGAGCCCTCGAACCATAGGACGTTGGCCATCTTGCCCGCCATGGCGCCTCCGCACTCCGCCTGGCTGCCGCGCACCACCTTGGGCTTGACGTTGAAGGTCTTGAGCTAGAGGCCGAAATGGGGGCGGAAGCGGAGGAAAGCCTCGCACACGACGATAAACGCCGAGATGTTGAGGATGAAGTTCGGGGCTAGATCGTGGAAATCCAGGCCGTAATAGAACATGAGCCCCCGGACAAATGGGTGGAGTGGAAAACCCAGTCTGTGGAGGAAGTGGGGGAGAAATACTACCCTCTCATGGGGCCTTGGGGTGGGGAGAAGCTGCCCCTTTTCGGGAAGCCGGTGCGCGATGTCCTTAGACAAGTATCCGGCCTTCCTTAGCTTCTTGACTTGGCCCTCCATAGCAGAGGAGACCATCCACTTGCCTCCCGCTCCGGACATTGCTGGAGAAGGTTGAGGTGGGAAGTGCGGGCTTGGGCGCTGGAGCTCGAGTGCGCAGGAGATGGATAGGCAAAGGAGGAAGAAGGCGTAGGTAAAAAGGTGGATCCTTATCCCCTTATATGGGCGGATGCGGTTGTGCGTCCCCACCTGCCTAGTAAAACTCGCTTGCCTCCCAAGCGCCGTGATAAGTGGCGCGGTTGGGTTACCCACATCCATATTGATGAGAATCCTGTAAAGGGGGTACACGATCTCTGCTTTGACAAGGCGTGCCAAGGAAACGGCCTCGCAAAACATGCTGAGGTGGAAAAGTAAAAACGATTCGAGTAAAGGACTTGGCCATAGTGTGATGGCACACTGCGGAATACGTCAGCAGTTTTGATTTGTGTTAATATTATTCTCTCTATGGCGATATGTGGAAGCTTATTTTGCAGAGCCGGACATTACTCTTGGTGTTTACAATCTTCTATGAAGGACTTGGAGGAGGAACCCGCCTTGCAATGCCGAAGACAATTTGCGCGCCGGACTCGTCGTCATTGAAGCCTGGTTCAGGGGCTACTGAGGGAGTCCTGGATTAGGGGGTGTTCGGGTAGCCGGACTATACCTTTAGCCGGACTCCTGGACTATGAAGATACAAGATTGAAGACTTCATCCCGTGTCCGGATGGGACTTTCCTTGGCGTGGAAGGCAAGCTTGGCGATGCGGATATTCAAGATCTCCTACCATTGTAACCGACTCTGTGTAACCCTAACCCTATCCGGTGTCTATATAAACCGGAGGGTTGTAGTCCGTAGATAATCAACTCCATATACAACAATCATACCATAGGCTAGCTTCTAGGGTTTAGCCTCCTTGATCTCGTGGTAGATCTACTCTTGTACTACCCATATCATCAATATTAATCAAGCAGGACGTAGGGTTTTACCTCCATCAAGAGGGCCCGAACCTGGGTAAAACATCGTGTTCCCTGCCTCCTGTTACCATCCGGCCTAGACGCACAGTTCGGGACCCCCTACCCGAGATCCGCCGGTTTTGACACCGCCAAATATCATCCTCCCATAGAAGTAAAAGTAGCTACACCTATTAAAGTTGAAGAAAAGACTGTGACTTATAATGATCCTATTGTTCCTACTTCTTATATTGAGAAACCACCTTTCCCTGTTAGAATAAAGGATCATGCTAAAGCTTCAACTGTTGTTCGTAAAAGCAATATTAGAACTTATACACCTCCTGAGCAAGTTAAAGTAGAACCTAATATTGCTATCGTTAAAGATCTCTTGTCTGATAATATTGATGGGCATGTTATTCAGTTCGAAGGTGAAACTGCTAGAATTGCTAAACCCTATGATAAAGATAAACATAGACCTGTGGTAGGCGTGCCTGTTATTTCTGTTAAAATAGGAGATCATTGTTATCATGGCTTATGTGATATGGGTGTGAGTGCTAGTGTTATACCGCATACTTTATACGAAGAAATTAAGAATGAAATTGCACATGCTGAGTTAGAAGGTATTGATGTCACAATTAACTTGCCAATAGAGATACTATTTCACCAATTGGAATTGTTAAAGATGTTGAAGTCTTGTGTGGGAAGACTAAATATCCTGCTGATTTTCTTGTTCTTGGTTCCCCACAAGATAGCTTTTGTCCCATTATATTTGGTAGACCCTTTTTAAATACTGTCAATGCTACCATAGATTGCACAAAGAATGTTGTTACTATTGGCTTGGATGATATGGTTCATGAGTTTAATTTCTCTAAATTTAGTAAACAACATCGTGAGGAAGAATTACCTAGTAAGGATGAAATTATTGGTCTTGCTTCTATTTCCGTACCTCCTAGTGATCCTTTAGAACACTATTTGCTAGACCATGAAAATGATATGTTCATGAATGAAAGAAGGGAAATAGATGAAGTATTCTTTAAACAGGAACCTATTCCGCAACACAATTTGTCCTGTTGAAATTTTAGGGGATCCACCTCCACCCAAGGGTGTTCCCGTGTTTGAGCTTAAACCGTTGCCTGATAATCTTAAATATGCTTATCTTGATGAAAAGAAGATATATCCTGTTATTATTAGTGCTAACCTTTCAGAGCATGAAGAAGAAAGATTATTGAAAACTCTGAAGAAGCATCGTGCTGCTATTGGATATACTCTTGTTGATCTTAAGGGCATTAGTCCCACTCTATACAACAACAACAACAACAAAGCCTTTAGTCCCAAACAAGTTGGGGTAGGCTAGAGGTGAAACCCATAAGATCTCGCAACCAACTCATGGCTCTGGCACATGGAATAAATAAATTTGGAAGCAAATGCCAAACCAGTTCGTGATCCTCAACGACGTCTGAATCCTAAAATAAAAGAAGTGGTAAGAAAAGAAATACTAAAGCTTCTGGAGGCAGGTATAATCTATCTCGTTGCTGATAGTGAGTGGGTAAGTCCCGTCCATTGTGTCCCTAAGAAGGGAGGTATTACTGTTGTTCCTAATGATAAAGATGAATTGATTCCACAAAGAATTATCACAGGTTATTCTGGTTTCTCTCAAATACCTGTGTCGGCTAGAGATCAATCAAAGACTACTTTTACATGCCCTTTTGGTACTTTTGCTTATAGATGTATGCCTTTTGGTTTATGTAATGCACCTGCTACCTTTCAAAGATGCATGATGGATATATTCTCTGACTTTTGTGAAAAGATTTGTGAGCTTTACATGGACGACTTTTCCGTCTATGGTTCCTCTTTTGATGATTGCTTGAGCAATCTTGATCGAGTTTTGCAGAGATGTGAAGAAACTAATCTTGTCTGGAATTGGGAAAAGTGCCACTTTATGATAATGAAGGTATTGTCTTGGGGCACAAAGTTTCTGAAAGAGGTATTGAAGTTGATAAAGCCAAGGTTGATGCTATTGAAAAGATGCCATGTCCCAAGGACATCAAAGGTATAAGTTTCCTTGGTCACGCCGGATTTTACAGGAAGTTCATTAAGGACTTCTCAAAAAATTCTCGGCCTCTGACTAATTTATTGCAAAAAGATATACCATTTGTCTTTGATGATGATTGTGTAGAAGCATTTGAAATACTTAAGAAAGCATTAGTCTCTGCACCTGTTGTTCAGCCACCTGATTGGAATTTACCCTTTGAAATCATGTGTGATGCTAGTGATTATGTGTTGGAAATATGCCCTAGAGGCAATAATAAATTGATTATTATTATATTTCCTTGTTCATGATAATTGTCTATTATTCATGCTATAATAGTTTTATCTGGAAATCATAATACATGTGTGAATATATAGACCATAACATGTCCCTAGTGAGCCTCTAGTTGACTAGCTCATTGACCAACAGATAGTCATGGTTTCCTGACTATGGACATTGGATGTCATTGATAACGGGATCACATCATTAGGAGAATGATGTGATGGACAAGACCCAATCCTAAGCATAGCACAAGATCGTGTAGTTCGTTTGCTAGAGCTTTTCCAATGTCAAGTATCATTTCCTTAGACCATGAGATCGTGTAACTCCCGGATGCCGTAGGAGTGCTTTGGGTGTACCAAACGTCACAACGTAACTGGGTGACTATAAAGGTATATTACAGGTATCCCCGAAAGTATCTGTTGGGTTGACACGGATCGAGACTGGGATTTGTCACTCCGTATGACGGAGAGGTATCTCTAGGCCCACTCGGTAATGCATCATCATAATAAGCTCAATGTGACCAAGTGTTTGGTCATGGGATCATGCATTATGGTACGAGTAAAGTGACTTGCCGGTAACGAGATTGAACGAGGTATTGGGATACCGACGATCGAATCTCGGGCAAGTAACATACCGATTGACAAAGGGAATTAAATACGGGATTGATTGAATCCTCGACATCGTGGTTCATCCGATGAGATCACCGTGGAACATGTGGGAGCCAACATGGGTATCCAGATCCCGCTGTTGGTTATTGACCGGAGAGTCATCTCGGTCATGTCTGCATGTCTCCTGAACCCGTAGGGTCTACACACTTAAGGTTCGGTGACGCTAGGGTTGTAGAGATATTAGTATGCGGTAACCTCAAAGTTGTTCGGAGTCCCGGATGAGATCCCGCATGTCACGAGGAGTTCCCGAATGGTCCGGAGGTGAAGATTTATATATAGGAAGTCCAGTTTCGGCCATCGGGAAAGTTTCGGGGGTAATCGGTATTGTACCGGGACCACCGGAAGGGTCCCGGGGGTCCACCGGGTGGGGCCACCTATCCCGGAGGGCCCCATGGGCTGAAGTGGGAGGGGAACAAGCCCCTGGTGGGCTGGTGCGCCTCCCATGGGCCTCCCCCTGCGCCTAGGGTTGGAAACCCTAGGGGTGGGGGCGCCCCACCTGACTTGGGGAGCAAGTCCCCCCCCCCTTGGTCGCCGCCCCCCCTTGGAGGTTGGATCTCCTAGGGCCGGCGCCCCCCTACGAGTCCTATATATAGTGAAGGGAGGGAGGGCAGCCGCAACCAAAGTCCCTGGTGCCTCCCTCTCCCCTCGTAACACCTCTCTCTCGTTGGAGCTTGGCGAAGCCCTGCCGAGATCACCGCTGCTTCCACCACCACGCCGTCGTGCTGCTGGATCTCCATCAACCTCTCCTTCCCTTGCTTGATAAAGAAGGAGGAGACGTCTTCCCCAACCGTACGTGTGTTGAACGCGGAGGTGCCGTCCGTTCGGGACTTGGTCATCAGTGATTTGGATCACGATGAGTACGACTCCATGAACCCCGTTCTCTTGAACGCTTCCGCTCGCGATCTACAAGGGTATGTAGATGCACTCCCCTCTCCCTTGTTGCTAGATGAATCCATAGATTGATCTTGGTGATGCGTAGAAAATTTTGAAATTCTGCTACGTTCCCCAATAGTGGCATCATGAGCTAGGTCTATGCGTAGTTTCTATGCACGAGTAGAACACAAGTTGTTGTGGGCATTGATTTTGTCAATTTACTTGCCGTTACTAGTCTTATCTTGATTCGGCGGCATCGTGGGATGAAGCGGCCTGGACCGACCTTACACGTATGCTTATGTGAGACTGGTTCCACCGACTGACATGCACTAGTTGCATAAGCTGGCTAGCGGGTGTCTGTCTCTCCCACTTTAGTCGGATCGGATTCGATGAAAAGGGTCCTTATGAAGGGTAAATAGAAATTGGCATATCACGTTGTGGTTTTGACGTAGGTAAGAAACGTTCTTGCTAGAAACCTATAGCAGCCACGTAAAAATATGCAACAACAAATAGAGGACGTCTAACTTGTTTTTGCAGCATATGCCATGTGATGTGATATGGCCAAAAGGATGTGATGAATGATATATGTGATGTATGAGATTGATCATGTTCTTGTAACAGGAATCACGACTTGCATGTCGATGAGTATGACAACCGCAGGAGCCATAGGAGTTGTCTTAATTTATTTATGACCTACGTGTCAATATAAAGGTCATGTAATTACTTTACTTTATTGCTAAACCGTTAGCCATAGTAGTAGAAGTAATAGATGATGAGACAACTTCATGAAGACATGATGATGGAGATCATTATGATGGAGATCATGGTGTCATGCCGGTGACGATGATTATCATGGCGCCCCGAAGATGGAGATCAAAAGGAGCAAATGATATTGGCCATATCATGACACTATTTGATTGCATCTGATGTTTATCATGTTTTTGCTTCTTATTTGCTTAGAACGACGGTAGTAAATAAGATGATCCCTCACAATAATTTCAAGAGAGTGTTCCCCCTAACTGTGCGCCGTTGCGAAAGTTCGTTGTCTCGAAGCACCACGTGATGATCGGGTGTGATAGATTCTAACGTTCGAATACAACGGGTGTAAGCCAGATTTACACACGCAATACACTTAGGTTGACTTGACGAGCCTAGCATGTACAGACATGGCCTCGGAACACGGAAGACCGAAAGGTTGAACATGAGTCGTATAGAAGATATGATCAACATGAAGATGTTCACCGAGGATGACTAGTCCGTCTCACGTGATGATCGGAGATGGCCTAGTTGACTCGGATCATGTATCACTTAGATGACTAGAGGGATGTTTGTCTGAGTGGGAGTTCATTAAATAATTTGATTAGATGAACTTAATTATCATGAACTTAGTCTAAATACCTTTGCAAAATGTCTTGTAGATCAAATGGCCAACGCTCATGTCAACCTCAACTTCAACGCATTCCTAGAGAAAACCAAGCTGAAAGATGATGGCAGCAACTATACGGACTGGGTCCGGAACCTGAGGAACATCCTCATAGCTGCCAGGAAAGCATATGTCCTAGAAGCACCGCTAGGTGAAGCACCCATCCCAGAGAACCAAGACGTTATGAACGCTTGGCAGTCATGTGCTGATGATTACTCCCTCATTCAGTGCGGCATGCTTTACAGCTTAGAACCGGGGCTCCAAGAGCGTTTTGAGCAACACGCAGCATATGAGATGTTCGAAGAGCTGAAAATGGTTTTCCACGCTCATGCCCGGGTCGAGAGATATGAAGTCTCCGACAAGTTCTACAGTTGTAAGATGGAGGAAAATAGTTCTGTCAGTGAGCACATACTCAAAATGTCTGGGTTACACAACCGCTTGTCCCAGCTAGACATTAACCTCCCGGACGAGGCGGTCATTGACAGAATCCTTCAGTCGCTCCCACCTAGCTACAAGGGCTTTGTGATGAACTACAATATGCAGGGGATGGTGAAAACTATTCCTGAAGTATTTTCAATGCTGAAATCAGCGAAGGTGGAAATCAAAAAGGAACATCAAGTGTTGATGGTCAATAAAACCACTAGTTTCAAGAAAGGCAAGGGTAAGAAGAACTTCAAGAAGGACGGCAAGGGAGTTGCCGCGGCCGGTAAATCAGTTGCCGGGAAGAAGCCAAAGAATGGACCCAAACCTGAGACTGAGTGCTTTTATTGCAAGGGAAAGGGACACTGGAAGCGGAACTGCCCCAAATATTTAGCGGACAAGAAGGCCGGCAACACTAAAGGTATATGTGATATACATGTAATTGATGTGTACCTTACCAGTACTCGTAGTAGCTCCTGGTATTTGATACCGGTGCGGTTGCTCATATTTGTAACTCAAAACAGGAACTACGGAATAAGCGGAGGCTGGCGAAGGACGAGGTGACGATGCGCGTCGGGAATGGTTCCAAGGTCGATGTGATCACCGTCGACACGCTACCTCTACATTTACCTATGGGATTAGTTTTAAACCTCAATAATTATTATTTAGTGCCAGGTTTGAGCATGAACATTGTATCTGGATCTCGTTTAATACGAGATGGCTACTCATTTAAATCCGAGAATAATGGTTGTTCTATTTATATGAGAGATATGTCTTATGGTCATGCCCCGCTGGTCAATGGTTTATTCTTAATAAATACCGAACGTGATGTTGCACATATTCATAGTGTGAATACCAAAATATGTAAGATTGATAATGATAGTCCCACATATCTGTGGCACTGCCGCCTTGGTCACATCGGTGTCAAACACATGAAGAAGCTCCATACAGATGGACTTTTGGAGTCTCTTGATTTCGAATCGTTTGACACGTGCGAACCATGCCTCATGGGTAAAATGACCAAGACTCCGTTCTCCAGAACAATGGAGCGAGCAACCAACTTATTGGAAATTATACATACTGATGTGTGCGGTCCAATGAGCGTTGAGGCTCGCGGTGGCTATCGTTATGTTCTCACTCTCACTGATGACTTAAGTAGATGAAACACAAGTCTGAGATCTTTGAAAAGTTCAAGGAATTTCAGAATGACGTAGAGAATCAACGTGACCGAAAGATAAAATTCTTACGATCAGATCGTGGGGGAGAATATTTAAGTCACGAATTTGGTACGCACTTAAGGAAATGCGGAATCGTTTCACAACTCACGCCGCCTGGAACACCTCAGCGTAACGGTGTGTCCGAACGTCGTAATCGCAATCTATTGGATATGGTGCAATCTATTATGTCACTCACTGATTTACCGCTATCATTTTGGGGATACGCTCTAGAGACAGCTACATTCACTTTAAATAGGGCATGTCTAAATCCGTTGAGACGACACCGTATGAATTATGGTTTGGGAAGAAACCTAAGCTGTTGTTTCTAAAAGTTTGGGGATGTGTTGCTGATGTCAAGAAACTTCAACCTGAAAAGCTCGAACCCAAGTCGGAAAAATGCGTCTTCATAGGATACCCTAAGGAAACCATTGGGTATACCTTCTACCTCAGATCCAAAGGCAAGATCTTTGTTGCCAAGAACGGGTCCTTTCTGGAGAAAGAGTTTCTCTCGAGAGTAGTAAGTGGGAGGAAAGTAGAACTCAATGAAGTACTACCTCTTGAACCGGAAAGTAGCGCAGCTCAGGAAGATGTTCCTATGGTGCCTGCACCGACTAGAGAGGAAGTTAATGATGATGATCAAGGTACTTCGGATCAAGTTGCTACTGAACTTCGAAGGTCCACAAGGACACGTTCCACACCAGAATGGTATGGCAACCCTATCCTGAAAATCATGTTGTTAGACACGCTGAACCTTCGAACTATGAAAAAGCAATGGCGGGCCCAGATTCCAACAAATGGCTTGAAGCCATGCAATCCGAGATAGGATCCATGTATGAAAACAAAATATGGACTTTGACAGACTTGCCCGATGATCGGCGAGTGATAGAGAATAAATGGATCTTTAAGAAGAAGACGGACGCGGATGGTAATGTTACAATCTATAAGGCTCGACTTGTCGCTAAGGGTTATCGACAAGTTCAAGGGGTTGACTACGATGAGACCTTCTCACCCGTAGCGAAGCTGAAGTCTGTCCGAATCATGTTAGCAATTGCCGCATACTATGATTATGAGATATGGCAAATGGACGTCAAAACGGCTTTCTTAAGGAAGAATTGTATATGATGCAGCCAGAAGGTTTTGTTGATCCTAAGAATGCTAACAAGGTATGCAAGCTCCAGCGCTCCATCTATGGGCTGGTGCAAGCATCTCGGAGTTGGAACATTCGCTTTAATGAAATGATCAAAGCGTTTGGGTTTATGCAGACTTATGGAGAAGCCTGTGTTTACAAGAAAGTGAGTGGGAGCTCTGTAGCATTTCTCATATTATATGTGGATGACATACTTTTGATGGGAAATGATATAGAACTTTTGGACAGTATTAAGGCCTACTTGAATAAGTGTTTTTCAATGAAGGACCTTGGAGAAGCTGCTTACATATTAGGCATCAAGATCTGTAGAGATAGATCGAGACGCCTCATTGGTCTTTCACAAAGCACATACCTTGATAAGATATTGAAGAAGTTGAATATGGATCAGTCCAAGAAGGGGTTCTTGTCTGTGTTGCAAGGTGGGAAATTCAGCTCAGCTCAATGTCCGACCACGGCAGAAGATAGAGAAAAGATGAGTGTCATCCCTTATGCCTGAGCCATAGGGTCTATCATGTATGCCATGCTGTGTACCAGACCTGATGTAAACCTTGCCGTGAGTTTGGTAGGTAGGTACCAAAATAATCCCGGCATGGAACACTGGACAGCAGTCAAGAACATCCTGAAGTACCTGAAAAGGACTAAGGATTTGTTTCTCATATATGGAGGTGACGAGGAGCTCGTCGTAAAGGGTTACGTCAATGCTAGCTTCGACACAGATCTGGATGACTCTAAGTCACAAACCGGATACGTGTATATTTTGAATGGTGGAGTAGTAAGTTGGTGCAGTTGCAAGCAAAGCATCGTGGCAGGATCTACATGTGAAGCGGAGTACATGGCAGCCTCGGAGGCAGCGGATGAAGCAATCTGGATGAAGGAGTTCATCACCGACCTAGGAGTCATACCCAATGCCTCGGGGACGATCACTCTCTTCTGTGACAACACTGGAGCTATTGTCCTTGCCAAGGAGCCCAGGTTTCACAAGAAGACCAGGCACATCAAGCGTCGCTTCAACTCCATTCGTGAAAATGTTCAAGATGGAGACATATATATTTGCAAAGTACATACGGATCTGAATGTCGCAGATCCGTTGACTAAACCTCTTCCGCGAGCAAAACATGATCAACACCAGAACTCTATGGGTGTTTGATTCATCATAATGTAACTAGATTATTGAGTCTAGTGCAAGTGCGAGACTATTGGAAATATGCCCTAGAGGCAATAATAAATTGATTATTAATATATTTCCTTGTTCATGATAATTATCTATTATTCATGCTATAATTGTGTTATCCGGAAATCATAATACATGTGTGAATACATAGACCATAACATGTCCCTAGTGAGCCTCTAGTTGACTAGCTTGTTGATCAACACATAGTCATGGTTTCCTGACTATGGACATTGGATGTCATTGATAACGGGACCACATCATTAGGAGAATGATGTTATGGACAAGACCCAATCCTAAGCATAGCACAAGATCGTGTAGTTCGTTTGCTAGAGCTTTTCCAATGTCAAGTATCATTTCGTAAGACCATGAGATCATGTAACTCCCGGATGCCGTAGGAGTGCTTTGGGTGTACCAAACGTCACAACGTAACTAGGTAACTATAAAGGTATACTACAGTTATCCCCGAAAGTATCTGTTGGGTTGACACGGATCGAGACTGGGATTTGTCACTCCGTATGACGGAGAGGTATCTCTGGGCCCACTCGGTAATGCATCATCATAATGAGCTCAATGTGACCAAGTGTTTGGTCACGGGATCATGCATTACGGTACGAGTAAAGTGACTTACCGGTAACGAGATTGAACGAGGTATTGGGATACCGACGATCAAATCTTGGGCAAGTAATGTACCGATTGACAAAGGGAATTGAATACGGGACTGATTGAATCCTCGACATCGTGGTTCATCCGATGAGATCATCATGGAACATGTGGGAGCCAACATGGGTTCCAGATCCCGCTGTTGGTTATTGTCCGGAGAGTCGTCTCGGTCATGTCTGCATGTCTCCTGAACCCGTAGGGTCTACACACTTAAGGATCGGTGATGCTACGGTTGTAGAGATATTAGTATGCGGTAATCCAAAAGTTGTTCGGAGTCCCAGATGAGATCCTGCATGTCACGAGGAGTTCCGTAATGGTCCGGAGGTGAAGATTTATATATAGGAAGTCCAGTTTCGGCCATCGGGAAAGTTTCGGGGGTAGTCGGTATTGTACCGGGACCACCGGAAGGGTCCCGGGGGTCCACCGGGTGGGGCCACCTATCCCGGAGGGCCCCATGGGATGAAGTGGGAGGGGAACCAGCCCCTGGTGGGCTGGTGCGCCCCCCATGGGCCTCCCCCTGCGCCTAGGGTTGGAAACCCTAGGGGTGGGGGGCGCCCCACCTGACTTGGGGGGCAAGTCCCCCCCCCCTTGGAGATTGGATCTCCTAGGGCCGGCGCCCCCCCTAGGGGTCCTATATATAGTGGGGGGAGGGAGGGCAGCCGCAACCAAAGTCCCTGGTGCGTCCCTCTCCCCTCGTAACACCTCTCTCTCTCTCCTTGGAGCTTGGCGAAGCCCTGCCGAGATCACCGCTGCTTCCACCACCACGTCGTCGTGCTGCTGGATCTCCATCAACCTCTCCTTCCCTTCTTGGATCAAGAAGGAGGAGACGTCTTCCCCAACCGTACGTGTGTTGAATGTGGAGGTGCCGTCCGTTCGGCACTTGGTCATCGGTGATTTGGATCACGATGAGTACGACTCCATCAACCCCGTTCTCTTGAACGCTTCTGCTCGCAATCTACAAGGGTATGTAGATGCACTCCCCTCTCCCTCGTTGCTAGATGACTCCATAGATTGATCTTGGTGATGCATAGAAAATTTTAAAATTCTGTTACATTCCCCAACAGTGGCATCATGAGCTAGGTCTATGCGTAGTTTCTATGCACGAGTAGAACACAAGTTGTTGTGGGCGTTGATTTTGTCAATTTACTTGCCATTACTAGTCTTATCTTGATTCGGCGGCATCGTGGGATGAAGCGGCCCGGACCGACCTTACACGTACTCTTACGTGAGACTGGTTCCACCGACTGACATGCACTAGTTGCATAAGCTGGCTAGCGGGTGTCTGTCTCTCCCACTTTAGTCGGATGGGATTCAATGAAAAGGGTCCTTATGAAGGGTAAATAGAAATTGGCATATCACGTTGTGGTTTTGACGTAGGTAAGAAACGTTCTTGCTAGAAACCTATAGCAGCCACGTAAAAACATGCAACAACAATTAGAGGACGTCTAACTTGTTTTTGCAGCATATTCCATGTGATGTGATATGGCCAAAAGGATGTGATGAATGATATATGTGATGTATGAGATTGATCATGTTCTTGTAATAGGAATCACGACTTGCATGTCGATGAGTATGACAGCCGGCAGGAGCCATAGGAGTTGTCTTAATTTATTTATGACCTACATGTCAATATAAACATCATGTAATTACTTTACTTTATTGTTAAACTGTTAGCCATAGTAGTAGAAGTAATAGATAATGAGACAACTTCATGAAGACACAATGATGGAGATCATGATGATGGAGATCATGGTGTCATGCCGGTGACGATGATGATCATGGCGCCCCGAAGATGGAGATCAAAAGGAGCAAATGATATTGGCCATATCATGTCACTATTTGATTGCATGTGATGTTTATCATGTTTTTGCTTCTTATTTGCTTAGAACGACGGTTGTAAATAAGATGATCCCTCACAATAATTTGAAGAAAGTGTTCCCCCTAACTGTGCGCCGTTGCGAAAGTTCGTTGTCTCGAAGCACCACGTGATGATCGGGTGTGATAGATTCTAACGTTCGAATACAACGGGTGTAAGCCAGATTTACACACGCAATACACTTAGGTTGACTTGACGAGCCTAGCATGTACAGACATGGCCTCGGAACACGGAAGACCGAAAGGTCGAACATGAGTCGTATTGAAGATACGATCAACATGAAGATGTTCACCGATGATGACTAGTCCGTCTCACGTGATGATCGGACACGGCCTAGTTGACTCGGATCATGTATCACTTAGATGACTAGAGGGATGTCTGTCTGAGTGCGAGTTCATTAAATAATTTGATTAGATGAACTTAATTATCATGAACTTAGTCTAAATACCTTTGCAAAATGTCTTGTAGATCAAATGGCCAACGCTCATGTCAACCTCAACTTCAACGCATTCCTAGAGAAAACCAAGCTGAAAGATGATGGCAGCAACTATACGGACTGGGTCCGGAACCTGAGGAACATCCTCATAGCTGCCAGGAAAGCATATGTCCTAGAAGCACCGCTAGGTGAAGCACCCATCCCAGAGAACCAAGACGTTATGAACGCTTGGCAGTCACGTGCTGATGATTACTCCCTCGTTCAGTGCGGCATGCTTTACAGCTTAGAACCGGGGCTCCAAAAGCGTTTTGAGCAACACGGAGCATATGAGATGTTTGAAGAGCTGAAAATGGTTTTCCAAGCTCATGCCCGGGTCGAGAGATATGAAGTCTCCGACAAGTTCTACAGTTGTAAGATGGAGGAAAATAGTTCTGTCAGTGAGCACATACTCAAAATGTCTGGGTTACACAACCGCTTGTCCTAGCTGGACATTAACCTCCCGGACAAGGCGGTCATTGACAGAATCCTTCAGTCGCTCCCACCTAGCTACAAGAGCTTTGTGATGAACTACAATATGCAGGGGATGGTGAAAACTATTCCTAAAGTATTTTCAATGTTGAAATCAGCGAAGGTGGAAATCAAAAAGGAACATCAAGTGTTGATGGTCAATAAAACTACTAGTTTCAAGAAAGGCAAGGGTAAAAAGAACTTCAAGAAGGACGGCAAGGGAGTTGCCGCGGCCGGTAAATCAGTTGCCGGGAAGAAGCCAAAGAATGGACCCAAACTTGAGACTGAGTGCTTTTATTGCAAGGGAAAGGGACACTGGAAGCGGAACTGCCCCAAATATTTAGCGGACAAGAAGGCCGGCAACACTAAAGGTATATGTGATATACATGTAATTGATGTGTACCTTACCAGTACTCGTAGTAGCTCCTAGGTATTTGATACCGGTGCGGTTGCTCATATTTGTAACTCAAAACAGGAACTGCGGAATAAGCGGAGACTGGCGAAGGACGATGTGACGATGCGCGTTGGGAATGGTTCCAAGGTCGATGTGATCGCCGTCGGCATGCTACCTCTACATTTACCTACGGGATTAGTTTTAAACCTCAATAATTGTTATTTAGTGCCAGCTTTGAGCATGAACATTGTATCTGGATCTCGTTTAATACGAGATGGCTACTCATTTAAATCCGAGAATAATGGTTATTCTATTTATATGAGAGATATGTTTTATGGTCATGCCCCGCTGGTCAATGGTTTATTCTTAATAAATCTCGAACATGATGTTACACATATTCATAGTGTGAATACCAAAAGATGTAAGATTGATAATGATAGTCCCACATATCTGTGGCACTGCCGCCTTGGTCACATCGGTGTCAAACACATGAAGAAGCTCCATACAGATGGACTTTTGGAGTCTCTTGATTTCGAATTGTTTGACACGTGCGAACCATGCCTCATGGGTAAAATGACCAAGACTCCGTTCTCCAGAACAATGGAGCGAGCAACCAACTTATTGGAAATTATACATACTGATGTGTGCGGTCCAATGAGCGTTGAGGCTCGCGGTGGCTATCGTTATGTTCTCACTCTCACTGATGACTTAAGTAGATGAAACACAAGTCTGAGATCTTTGAAAAGTTCAAGGAATTTCATAATGAGGTAGAGAATCAACGTGGCTGAAAGATAAAATTCTTATGATCAGATCGTGCGGGAGAATATTTAAGTCACGAATTTGGTACGCACTTAAGGAAATGTGGAATCGTTTCACAACTCACGCCGCCTGGAACACCTCAGCGTAACGGTGTGTCCGAACGTCGTAATCGCACTCTATTGGATATGGTGCAATCTATGATGTCACTCACTGATTTACCGCTATCATGTCACATCCCTAGTTCTGGTATGACCTAGACTAGCTAGTCATGTGTGCATCATGTCTAAATTTCTGAAACTTGAATTGAGGATTGTTGAAACCTCAGAAATCTGATTAAAAGAAGGGCAAGCACCCTTTAAATTGCATTATGCGAATCCAAAATGCCCTAAAAATAGTTTTGTGAATTTTGGCAAGAGTTATATATCAAACCAAAATTCTGGAACATTTTTAAGGAATTATTTGGTCTCTGAATTTAAATCAATAATCTATTTGAATTTGGGGATATATTCATAATATATAATGAATATATTTTCAAATGCTTTGAAATGTTTTATGTACTTTTGGAATAGTCCAGAGAGGTAACATAAAATATCTCAGAATGTTTTGGCACTGTTTGAAATTATTTTGAATTTGAAAACAGTGGCAAAATAAAATGAAAAGGGAAACAGAACAGAAAAATTAAAAAAACAGAACTCACCTGGTCCACTTACCTGGTGGCCCAACAAGACCGGCCCAGCTAGGCCCAGCCCACTTACCTCCTCGCTCATCGTCTCCCTCTGCCAGTAGGCAGAGGCGAAGACGCACGCGCGCGCTGGGAGGCCTCCACCTCCTGCTTCACACTGGCAGCGTCCCCGCGAGTCCAGCTGCTCGCCTGGAGATGCCCGGCACCCCCTGCACCTCTTCCCTCTCCCCCTGGACCTCTTCCCCTCCTCTGCTTTCTCCGCGCAGCACCAACAAACACACCCGCCGCCGCCGACGAGCACCACCGCGGCCACCGGGCACCCCTCACCCTTCCGCTGAGTCCAGAAGAACCGCCAGAACCTCCTCGTCCTCCCAATCGAGCTACTAGATGCCAGGAGGCCCTGCTTCATCGTCATCGCGGTCATCTTCAACCTCGGGCACCCGAGCCCCTCACCGTCGATTCGCTGCACTCCGGCCGCCCTCGAGCCCACTGACCCTCCAAACGGACTCACGGTGAGCCCCCGAGTCGTCTCCCCCTTCTCCCCTCGTCGCTTTCGACCTCTAGGCCATAGCCCCGTCTTGGCCGAGAATTCCACGCTGCCGGCGATGTCGCTGCCGTCACTGCAGCCACTAAGGATCGAAACCGAGCACTGCACCGTGCTCCTAGCATCTTCAGGAGCTCAGTGAGCCCCTTAGCCAGCCCTCCCGTCCTCTGTGGCCTCACCCCACTTGAACCCGTAGCTACGGCCACCGCAGTTGCCATCATCGCTGTCGTTGTAGTGCCCCCCTAGCTGCTGCTGCTGGCCGCAACGGATGACCGCGAGCCTGGGCGTCTCGTAGAGCCCCTCCGCCGCTCTTTTGGTCGCCGGAGGGCGAAACCCGGCACCCTCCGCCGTCTCTGGCTCCGCCGGCGACGAGCCACGGGTCAACTCCGGCGAGTTGACCCAGGTTTGACCCTTGTTTGACCCCCCTGGTTCACTGACACGTGGGCCCCACCCCAGTTTAAATTTAGGTTAGGCAAAATATTAGTGCTAATTACCCTATTAAGCAGATGAGACACTGACCTGTGGGGCCAACCCCCTTACTAATCAGTTTAGCTTAATTTTAATTTAAAATAGTCATTGAGTCGTTGACCACTGGGACCCGCTGGTCAGGTTTGACCTGGTCAGCCTCAGTTGACTCGCTGACGTCATGCTTGCACAATGCTGACGCAGTTAATAATTTTCTGGATTAAAAATAATCCAGGAAATTTCAGAAAATATCCAAAACTTTGAAAAATCATAGAAATTAAACCGTAACTCCAAATGAAAAGATTTATATATGAAAAATGATCAGAAAAATCCAATCTATCCATCTGTACCATTTTCATGCATGTTAGAACAACTTATAGCTACTGTTTAGGACAAATCAAATGTATGGCATTTAAATAACCATATGTGGAGTTTGAATTTGAACCTAGTGTTCAAACCAACTCCATTTAACTTGTTGCTAGTTGCATTAGCTCAATCAACAGCATATTGCCATGTCATGATCATGCATCATATTGTTGCATCGCATTGATTGTGTTCTTCCTCGTTTGCCGGTAATTGTCTCCTCTCGGTAGACGCTGCTCCGACGCTGTGATCGTTGACATTGATGAAGACTCAATGTTATCTTCAGAAGTGCCAGGCAAGCAAAACCCCCTTGTTCATTCCGATACAATCCCACTCTCTCGCTCCTGCTCTCTTTTACTGCATTAGGACAACAACGTTTCAACTGTTACATGCTGCGGTAGCTGAACCCCTTTCCCTGCATGACCTGTCATTGCCACAGTAAATAGATGAAACCCACTAGCATGAGTAGGAGTTGTTTGAGCCCTGGTGTGCCTACTCATTCATGCTTGTTTGTCATGTCTTCTATTGCTTAGAGTTGAGTCAGGTCTGATTCATCAGGAATGAATTGGAATGGTGATGAACATGTCCTACTGTGTGTGAGCTAAGTGTGTGAACACGATTTGGTAAAGGTAGCGGTGAGAGGCCATGTAGGAGTACATGGTGGGTGGTCTCATTGCAGCCGTCCTTAGGAACTGAGTTCTGTGTTTGTGATCCATGAACAGTTACTACCACACATTGGGTTCCGGTAACTCGTCCCCTCTCGGCTTATTAATCAACTCGATCTCTGTCCAGGAGTTGCAACTAGTTTCTGGTGTTTGTAGGTAGTGTTAGTAGTCTACCAAGTGGCACCCGGTACAGATGGGCTTGGGACAGACTAGGCACAATGGCACGGTGTACCATGTGGCACCCGGATGGTGGGCTTGGGAACCCTGCTCACATCGTTTGGGGCCGTGAGCGACACCCCGGCCGGATCTCCTTGCGGATGGAACCCGAATAGGCGATAAACCTGGACTAGAGACTTGTCGGTTAGTCAGGTCGTGGCCGACACCCTCGCCCGGCTTCCGCTTGAAGGTTGCCGAGGTACATGACGTGTACAGGGCGATAAGTGGCGAGAGCGTGTGTGAAGAAGTACACCCCTGCAGGGTTATCATTATCTATTCGAATAGCCGGATTCCTCGGATATGGAAACTTGGACCCCTTGCATAGTTCATAGACAAGTGAAAGTGGATACTCTAAAACTCGCAAGATAAGCGTGAGTGCTATGGATGGCGTTCTCGTAGGGAGACGGGAGCGGATCCATAGTGGTGTATTGGTATGGTGAATTGTGGACTCGTGTGCGCCACCTCAAAAGAGTTACTTGCAGTCGTAGTTCAGGATAGCCACCGAGTCAAAGCTGGCTTGCTGCAGTCAAACTCCACCACCCCCTTTCTTGATACTGATGCATATGTAGTTAGTTCTGATGTAAGTCTTGCTGGGTACATTTGTACTCATGTTTGCTTAATTTATGTTTTGCAGAGGGACGTCAGTCTCGCTAGTAGTTCCACATGGACTTCGACGTTTAGCTTGTTACCTCAGCTACGATCTTGTACCCTTGGGAGGGTCTTGTAGATAGTCAGGCTTCTGAGCCTTCTTCATTTGTAGTTGTCTGTACTCAGACAAGTTAAGCTTCCGCATGTGCTTGTTACTTGTATGCTCTGTATGTTGGGTCATGAGACCCATGTTTGTAATATCTCGCTCCTCGGAGCCTAATGAATAAATACTTTGAGTCGTAGAGTTTTGTTGTGATGCCATGTTGTATTTACACATATCGAGCATATTGTGTGTATGATTGAATGCTTGGTATGTGTGGGATCCGACAACCTAGTTGTTTATCCTTGGTAGCCTCTCTTATGGGGAAATGTACTCTTGTGGTTCCATGAGCCATAGTAGTCCGCTACAGCCCGGTTCACCGGAGTCCTGCTAGCCCAGCATTACTGCTCCAGAACATTTGACTGGCCGGCATGTGATTCACTTTGTTCCTATGTCTGTCCCTTCGGGGAAACGTCACACGGCGACATCCGGAGTCCTGCCTAGCCTGCTACAGCCCGGTTCACAGGAGTCCTGTTAGCCCAGTGCTACAGCCCGGACTCGCACGCTGCTGACCGACATGCTCGATGTTGATTCATGTATGTATGTCCCCGTAAGTTAGTGCCACTTTGGGTTCACGACTAGTCATGTCGGCTCGGGTTCTCTGTCATATGGATGCTAGCGACACTATCATATACGTGAGCCAAAAGGCGCAAACGGTCCCGGGCCATGGTAAGGCGACACCCGTGGGAATACCGTGCGTGAGGCCGAAAAGTGATATGAGGTGTTACCGGCTAGATCGATGTGACTTGGAATCGGGGTCCTGACATATCATTTTGGGGATATACTCTAGAGACAGCTACATTCACTTTAAATAGGGCACCGTCTAAATCCGTTGAGACGACACCGTATGAATTATGGTTTGGGAAGAAACCTGAGCTGTCATTTCTAAAAGTTTGGGGATGCGATGCTTATGTCAAGAAACTTCAACCTGAAAAGCTCGAACCCAAGTCGGAAAAATGCGTCTTCATAGGATACCCTAAGGAAACCATTGGGTATACCTTCTACCTCAGATCCGAAGGCAAGATCTTTGTTGCCAAGAACGGGTCCTTTATGGAGAAAGAGTTTCTCTCGAGAGAAGTAAGTGGGAGGAAAGTAGAACACGATGAAGTACTACCTCTTGAACCGGAAAGTAGCGCAGCTCAGGAAGATGTTCCTGTGGTGCCTGCACCGACTAGACAGGAAGTTAATGATGATGATCAAGGTACTTCGGATCAAGTTGCTACTGAACTTCAAAGGTCCACAAGGACACATTCCACACCAGAATGGTGTGGCAACCCTGTCCTGAAAATCATGTTGTTAGACAACGGTGAACCTTCGAACTATGAAGAAGCAATGGCGAGCCTAGATTCCAACAAATGGCTTGAAGCCATGCAATCCGAGATAGGATCCATGTATGAAAACAAAGTATGGACTTTGACAGACTTTCTCGATGATCAGTGAGCGATAGAGAATAAATGGATCTTTAAGAAGAAGATGGACGCGGATGGTAATGTTACCATCTATAAGGCTCGACTTGTCGCTAAGGGTTATCGAAAACTTCAAGGGGTTGACTATGATGAGACCTTCTCACCCGTAGCGAAGCTGAAGTCCGTCCGAATCATGTTAGCAATTGTCGCATACTATGATTATGAGATATGGCAAATGGACGTCAAAACGGCTTTCCTTAACGGCTTTCTTAAGGAAGAATTGTATATGATGCAGCCGGAAGGTTTTGTCGATCCTAAGAATGCTAACAAGGTATGCAAGCTCCAGCGCTCCATCTATGGGCTGGTGCAAGCATCTCGGAGTTGGAACATTCGCTTTAATGAAATGATCAAAGTGTTTGGGTTTATGCAGACTTATGGAGAAGCCTGTGTTTACAAGAAAGTGAGTGGGAGCTCTGTAGCATTTCTCATATTATATGTGGATGACATACTTTTGATGGGAAATGATATAGAGCTTTTGGACAGTATTAAGGCCTACTTGAATAAGTGTTTTTCAATGAAGGACCTTGGAGAATCTGCTTACATATTAGGCATCAAGATCTATAGAGATAGATCGAGACGCCTCATAGGTCTTTCACAAAGCACATACCTTGATAAGATATTGAAGAAGTTCAATATGGATCAGTCCAAGAAGGCGTTCTTGTCTATGTTGCAAGGTGTGAAATTGAGCTCAGCTCAATGTCCGACCACGGTAGAAGATAGAGAAAAGATGAGTGTCGTCCCGTATGCCTCAGCCATAGGGTCTATCATGTATGCCATGTTGTGTACCAGACCTGATGTAAACCTTGCCATGAGTGTGGTAGGTAGGTGCCAAACTAATCCCGGCATGGAACACTGGACAGCGGTCAAGAACATCCTGAAGTACCTAAAAAGGACTAAGGATATGTTTCTTGTAAATGGACGTGACGAGGAGCTCATCGTAAAGGGTTACGTCGACGCTAGCTTCGACACAGATCTGGATGACTCTAAGTCACAAACCGGATACGTGTATATTTTGAATGGTGGGGCAGTAAGTTGGTGCAGTTGCAAGCAAAGCGTCGTGGCGGGATCTACATGTGAAGCGGAGTACATGGCAGCCTCGGAGGCAGTGCATGAAGCAATCTGGATGAAGGAGTTCATCACCGGCCTAGGAGTCATACCCAATGCGTCAGGGCCGATCACTCTCTTCTGTGACAACACTGGAGCTATTGCCCTTGCCAAGGAGCCCGGGTTTCACAAGAAGACCAGGCACATCAAGCATCTCTTCAACTCCATTCGTGAAAATGTTCAAGATGGAGACATAGATATTTGCAAAGTACATACGGATCTGAATGTCGCAGATCCATTGACTAAACCTCTTCCGCGAGCAAAACATGATCAACACCAGAACTCTATGGTTGTTCGATTCATCACAATGTAACTAGATTATTGACTCTAGTGCAAGTGGGAGACTATTGTAAATATGCCCTAGAGGCAATAATAACTTGATTATTATTATATTTCCTTGTTATGATAATTGTCTATTATTCATGATATAATTGTGTTATCTGGAAATCATAATACATTTATGAATACATAGACCACAACATGTCCCTAGTGAGCCTCTAGTTGACTAGCTCGTTGATCAACAGATAGTCATGGTTTCCTGACTATGGACATTGGATATCATTGATAACGGGATCACATCATTAGGAGAATGATGTGATGGACAAGACCCAATCCTAAGCATAGCACAAGATCGTGTAGTTCGTTTGCTAGAGCTTTTCCAATGTTAAGTATCATTTCCTTAGACCATGAGATCGTGTAACTCCCGGATGCCATAGGAGTGCTTTGGGTGTACCAAACGTCACAACGTAACTGGGTGACTATAAAGATATACTAAAGGTATCCCCGAAAGTATCTGTTGGGTTGACACGGATCGAGACTGGGATTTGTCACTCCATATGACGGAGAGGTATCTCTGGGCCCACTCGGTAATGCATCATCATAATGAGCTCAAGGTGACCAAGTGTTTGGTCACGGGATCATGCATTACGGTACGAGTAAAGTGACTTGCCGGTAACGAGATTGAACGAGGTATTGGGATACCGACGATCGAATCTCGGGCAAGTAACGTACCGATTGACAAAGGGAATTGAATATGGGATTGATTGAATCCTCGACATCATGGTTCATCCGATGAGATCATCGTGGAACATATGGGAGCCAACATGGGTATCCAGATCCCGCTGTTGGTTATTGACCGGAGAGTCGTCCCGGTCATGTCTACATGTCTCCCAAACCCGTAGGGTCTACACACTTAAGGTTTGGTGACGCTAGGGTTGTAGAGATATTAGTATGCGGTAACCCGAAAGTTGTTCGGAGTCCCGGATGAGATCACGCATGTCACGAGGAGTTCCGGAATGGTTCGGAGGTGAAGACTTATATATAGGAAGTCCAGTTTCGGCCATCGGGAAAGTTTCGGGGGTAATCGGTATTGTACAGGGACCACCGGAAGGGTCCCGGGGGTCCACCGGGTGGGGCCACCTATCCCGGAGGGCCCCATGGGCTGATGTGGGAGGGGAACCAGCCCCTGGTGAGCTGGTGCGCCCCCATGGGCCTCCCCCTGCGCCTAGGGTTGGAAACCCTAGGGGTGGGGGCGCCCCACCTGACTTGGGGGGCAAGTCCCCCCCCCTTGGAGATTGGATCTCCTAGGGCCGGCGCCCCCCTAGGGGTCCTATATATAGTGGGGGGAGGGAGGGCAGCCGCAACCAAAGTCCCTGGTGCGTCCCTCTCCCCTCGTAACACCTCTCTCTCTCTCCTTGGAGCTTGGCGAAGCCCTGCCGAGATCACCGCTACTTCCACCACCACGTCGTCGTGCTGCTGGATCTCCATCAACCTCTCCTTCCCTTGCTAGATCAAGAAGGAGGAGACGTCTTCCCCAACCATACGTGTGTTAAACGTGGAGGTGTCGTCCGTTCGGCACTTGGTCATCGGTGATTTGGATCACGACGAGTACGACTCCATCAACCCCGTTCTCTTGAACGCTTCCGCTCGCGATCTACAAGGGTATGTAGATGCACTCCCCTCTCCCTCGTTGCTATATGACTCCATAGATTGATCTTGGTGATGTGTAGAAAATTTTAAAATTCTACTACATTCCCCAACATTATGCTGTAGGTGTTGTTCTAGGGCAAAGAGTTGATAAGAAATTAAATGTTATTCATTATGCTAGTAAGACTCTAGACAATGCTCAAAGAAATTATGCTACTACTGAAAAAGAGCTTTTAGCAGTTGTATTTGCTTGTGATAAGTTCAGATCTTATATTGTTGATTCTAAAGTAACTATTCAAACTGATCATGCTGCTATTAAATATCTTATGGAAAAGAAAGTTGCTAAACCTAGACTTATTAGATGGGTTCTCTTGCTACAAGAATTTGATTTGCATATTGTTGATAGAAAGGGAGCTGAGAACCCTGTTGCAGACAACTTGTCTAGGTTAGAGAATATTCTTCATGACCCACTACCTATTAATGATAGCTTTCCTGATGAACAATTAAATGTTATAAGTACTTCTCGTAGTACTCCATGGTATGCTGATTATGCTAATTATATTGTTGCTAAGTTTATACCACCTAGCTTCACATACCAGCAAAAGAAAATGTTTTTCTATGACTTGAGACATTACTTTTGGGATGACCCACATCTTTATAAAGAAGGAGTAGATGGTGTTATTAGACGTTGCGTACCTGAGCATGAACAGGAACAGATCCTACGCAAGTGTCATTCCGAGGCTTATGGAGGACACCACGCTGGAGATAGAACTACACATAAGGTATTGCAATCTGGTTTTTATTGGCCTACTCTCTTCAAGGATGCCCGTAAGTTTGTCTTGTCTTGTGATGAATGTCAAAGAATTGGTAATATTAGTAGACGTCAAGAAATGCCTATGAATTATTCACTTGTTATTGAACCGTTTGATGTTTGGGGCTTTGATTATATGGGACCTTTTCCTGCCTCTAATGGATACACACATATTTTAGTTGTTGTTGATTACGTTACTAAGTGGGTAGAAGCTATTCCAACTAGTAGTGTTGATCATAACACTTCTATTAAAATGCTTAAGGAAGTTATTTTTCCAAGGTTTGGAGTCCCTAGATATTTAATGACTGATGGTGGTTCACACTTTATTCATGGTGCTTTCCGTAAAATGCTTGCTAAATATGATGTTAATCATAGAATTGCATCTCCTTATCACCCACAGTCTAGTGGTCAAGTAGAGTTGAGCAATAGAGAGCTCAAATTAATTTTGCAAAAGATTGTTAATAGGTCTAGAAAGAATTGGTCCAAGAAACTTGATGATGCATTATG
Organism: Triticum urartu; assembly: GCF_003073215.2. Lineage (NCBI taxonomy): Eukaryota > Viridiplantae > Streptophyta > Magnoliopsida > Poales > Poaceae > Triticum > Triticum urartu. The sequence continues at coordinate 258,888,978 of NC_053022.1, read as the reverse complement.
GGCTTATAGAACTGCATACAAAAATCCTATGGGTATGTCTCCGTATAAAATGGTCTATGGAAAATCCTGTCACTTACCTCTCGAACTAGAACATAAGGCATATTGGGCTATTAAAGAGCTCAACTATGATTTTAAACTTGCCGATGAAAAGAGGTTATTTGATATTAGTTCACTTGATGAATGGAGAACCCAAGGTTATGAAATTGCCAAGTTGTTTAAAGAAAATGTTAAAAGATGGCATGACAAAAGGATACAAAAGCATGAGTTTAATGTAGGTGATTATGTATTGCTATACAACTCTCGTTTAAGATTTTTTGCAGGAAAACTTCTCTCTAAATGGGAAGGCCCCTATGTTATCGAAGAGGTCTATTGTTCCGGTGCCATAAAGATCAACAACTTCGAGGGCACAAATCCGAAAGTGGTAAACGGTCAAAGAATCAAACATTATATCTCAGGTAATCCAATAAATGTTGAAACCAATATTATTGAAACCATAACCCCGGAGGAATACATAAGAGACACTTTCCGGAACGTTTCAGACTCCGAAAAGGAATAGGTATGTGGTACGGAAAGTAAACCGACTGCAAAACAATTTTTAAGGCAATATTTCTCCGTTTTGGAATATTTAGAAAAATAGAAAAATAAGTAGCAGTCCGGGAAGGACACGAGGCCCCACGAGGGTGGTGGGCGTGCCCTACCCCCCTGGGCGCGCCCCCCTACCTCGTGAGCACCTCGTGTGCCTTCCGGACTCCGTTTTCTTGCACGATGCGTATTTTGGTCGGTAAAAATTCATTATATAACCTCCCGAAGGTTTTGACTCCCGTATCATGCAAACCTCCTCTGTTCTTGTTTCGAGCCTTTTCTGTCAGGGTTTTCCAGGCTAGGCATCATGTCGTCTCCCCCCTCCAACAATGGTGACAACGATGCTTGGCTAATGAAGATAGATCTGAAGAGGGAAGAACCCACGAGGGTCTACAAGGATGAAAGGATCAAGAAGGCCACAAAGGATCAAGCTCCAGCAGCAAAAGACACCCTTCAACTTGATCATAACCTTCTTACCCCAACTGAGATCGAAGCTTTCAAGATGATTGAGTTAGCTCGTATACAAAACAAGTATCTCACACAAGAAAATATTTTGTTGAAGGAGCATATTGTTGCACTTAAGGGCATTATTCGCAAGCTGGAGGACCTCTTACGCTCGATGTGCGATTATCCGTCGCCTCCACCTTCTTCGCCAACAAAGGATATATAATCACATGGGTATGGGCACTCCCCTTGGCAACTGCCAAGCTTGGGGGATGTGCCCCGGTATCGTATCACAATCACAACTCCTACCTTTACCGTTTTTCTTAGTTCGATCCTATTAGTAGTATCTTGATCTAGCAGAATAAAGTTTATGGCATGATCTAGTTTTGAGTTTGCTTTATGATCTCTCTATGTAATCGAGTCCATGAGCTATATATAATAAAGATTAGTGTTGAGTCAAGGGCTTGATTATTTTGCCATAATCTTGGGTGAATAAAAGAAAAGAGAAAGAATAAAAAGAAACAAAAAGTTCATATTGATCTTATTGAGAGTAATGACTTCACATAGAAAGAGTATGATGATTAAAAGTTGTTGGGAGTTGGCAAGCATAGCTTTGGTCATTGTTGCAATTAATAGGAAGTAATAAGGAAAGAGAGGTTTTCACATATAGATATATTATCATTGACATCTTTTATGATTGGGAGCACTCATTAAAATATGACATGCTAAAGAGTCGATGTTGGACAAGGAAGACAACGTAATGAGTTATGTCTTTCTTATATCTGAGATAAAGTATGTTGTCATGGATCCTCTAACTTGTTGAGCTTGCCTTTCCCCCTCATGTTAGCCAAATTCTCAGCACCAAGTAGAAATACTACTTGTGCTTCCAAATACCCTTAAACCAGTTTTGCCATGAGAGTCCACCATATCTATCTATGGATTGAGTAAGATCCTTCAAGTAAGTTGTCATCGGTGCGAAGCAATAACAATTGCTCTAAATATGTATGATTGATTGGTGTGGGAGAAATAAGCTTTATACGATCTTGTGATGTGGAAGTAATAAAAGCGACGGACTGCATAATAAAGGTTCATATCACAAGGGGCAATATAAAGTGACGTTCATATCCAACCATAAAAGCGCATGGAAACCTCTGCTTCCCTCTGCGAAGGGCCTATCCTTTATTATTATCTTCTACCTTATGCAAGAGTCATGGTGATCTTCACCTTTTCTTTTTCATTTTATGCTTTGGCAAGCTCAGCATGTTGGAAAGAACATGATATATATATATATATATTTATCTAATTGGATGTAGGGGAGCATGAACCATTATTGTTGACATTACCCTTGAGTTAAAAGGTTGTGGGGCAAAACTATAAGCCCATATCTTTCTCTATGTCCGATTAAAACTCCGTAACCACAAGTATCGCATGAGTGTTAGCAATTATGGAGGACTAAATGATGGTTGAGTATGTGGACTTGCTTTTTAGCTCTGACATAGAATCTTTCCGATGTTATGATAAATTGCAATTGCTTCAATGACTGAGATTATAGTTTGTGGGAGCCCAATAAGGTTTATGATTTATACTTTTGCATTGTGAATAGATCATCACTTGAACATAAGTAATCATATGACAAAATCTATATATGTTGTTGTTATGAGAATAACCATGATGCCTTCATGTCCGTATTTTATTTTTATCGACGCCTCCACCTCTAAACATGAGGACATATTTATTGTTATCGGCATTTCGCTTGAGGACAAGCGAGGTCTAAGCTTGCAGGAGTTGATACGTCCATTTTGCATCATGCTTTTATATCGATATTTATCTCATTATGGACTGTTATTTCACTTTATGTCACAATACTTATGGCTATTCTCTCTTATTTTACAAGGTTTACATAAGGAGGGAGAATGCCGGCAGCTAGAATTCTGGGCTGGAAAAGGAGCAAATATTAGAGACCTATTCTGCGCAACTCCAAAAGTCCTGAAACTCCACGGAACATCTTAAAACAAATAAAGAAAAATCCTTGCCACAGATGAAGGCCAGGGGGCCCACACCCTGCTCACGAGGGTGCCCCCCCTATGGCGCGCCCCCCTACCTCGTGGGCCCCCTGGTGGCTCTCTGACGCCCATCTTCTCCTATATGAAGTCTTTCGACGAGAAAAAAATAAAAAGGAACTTCTCGGGACAAGACTCCGCCGCCACGAGGCGGAACCTTGGCGGAACCAATCTAGAGCTCGGGCAGAGCTGTTCTGCCGGGGATACTTCCCTCCGGGAGGGGGAAATCATCACCAACGCTCCTCTCATCGGGAGAGGGCAATCTCCATCAACATCTTAATCAGCACCATCTCATCTCCAAACCCTAGTTCATCTCTTGTATCCCAGTCTTGTCTCAAAGTCCGGGATTGGTGCTAGTAGGTTGCTAGTAGTGTTGATTACTCCTTGTAGTTGATGCTAGTTGGTTTATTTGGTGGAAGATCATATGTTCAGATCCTATATGCATATTATTACCCCTCTGATTATGAACATGAATATGCTTTGTGAGTAATTACGTTTGTTCCTGAGGACAAGGGAGAAGTCTTGCTATTAGTAGTCATGTGAATTTGGTATTTGTTTGATATTTTGATAAGATGTATGTTGTCTAGCCTCTAATGGTGTTATGTGAACATCGACTACATAACACTTCACCATTATTTGGGCCTAGACAAAGGCATTGGGAAGTAATAAGTAGATGATGGGTTGCTAGAGTGACAGAAGCTTAAACCCTAGTTTATGCGTTGCTTCGTAAGGGGCTGATTTGGATCCACATGTTTCATGCTATGGTTAGGTTTACCTTGATACTTTTGTTGTAGTTGCGGATGCTTGCAATAGAGGTTAATCATAAGTGGGATGCTTGTTCAAGAAAGAACAGCACCCAAGCACCGGTCCACCCACATATCAAATTATCAAAGTATCGAACGCGAATCATATGAACGTGATGAAAACTAGCTTGACGATATTCCCATGTGTCCTCGGGAGCGCTTTTCCTATTATAAGAGTTTGTTCCGGCTTGTCCTTTGCTACAAAAGGATTGGGCCATCTTGCTGCACTTTATTTACTTTTGTTACTTGTTGCTCGTTACAATTTATCCTATCACAAAACTATTTGTTACCACTTATTTCAGTACTTGCAGAGAATACCTTGCTGAAAATCGCTTATCATTTCCTTCTGCTCCTCGTTGGGTTCGACACTCTTACTTATCGAAAGGACTACGATAGATCCCCTATACTTGTGGGTCATCAACGTCGACTACATGACACTTCACCATTATTTGGGCCTAGAGGAAGGCATTGGGAAGTAATAAGTAGATGATGGGTTGCTAGAGTGACAGAAGCTTAAACCCTAGTTTGTGCGTTGCTTCGTAAGAGGCTGATTTGGATCCATATGTTTCATGCTATGGTTAGGTTTACCTTAATACTTTTGTTGTAGTTGCGGATGCTTGCAATAGAGGTTAATAATAAGTGGGATGTTTATCCAAGTAAGGGAAGTACCCAAGCACTGGTCTACCCACATACCAAATTATCAAAGTACCGAACGTGAATCATATGAACGTGATGAAAACTAGCTTGACGATATTCCCATGTGTCCTCGGGAGCGCTTTTCTCTATATAAGAGTTTGTCCAGGCTTGTCCTTTGCTACAAAAAGGATTGGGCCACCTTGCTGCACTTTATTTTCTTTTATTACTTGTTGCTCATTACAAATTATCCTATCACAAAACTATCTGTTACCACTTATTTCAGTACTTGCAGAAAATACCTTGCTGGAAACTGCTTATCATTTCCTTCTGCTCCTCGTTGGGTTTGACACTCTTACTCATCAAAAGGACTATGATAGATCCCCTATACTTGTGGGTCATCAAGACTATTTTCTGGCACCGTTGCCGGGGAGTGAAGCGCCTTTGGTAGGTGGAATTTGGTAAGGAAAAATTTATATAGTGTGCTGAAATTTACAGTCAGTTGATACTATGGAAAGTAATCCTCTGAGGGGCTTGTTTGGGGTATGTTCACCCCGACCAGTAGAGCAAAGAGTTGCTCCTCAACCTACTGAACCTACTGAAAATGAAAATGTATGCTTTGAAATTCCTTCGGGTATGATAGAAAAACTGCTAGCTAATCCTTTTGCAGGAGACGGAACAACTCGTCCTGATGAGCACCTAATATATGTGGATGAAGTTTGTGTATTATTTAAGCTTGCAGGTGTACCCGGAGATGTTGTTAAGAAGAAGGTCTTCCCTTTATCTTTGAAGGAAGATGCATTGACATGGTATAGGCTATGTGATGATACGGGGTCATGGAACTACAAACGATTGAAATTGGAATTTCATCAGAAGTTTTATCCTATGCATCTTGTTCGTTGTGATCGCAATTATATATATAATTTTTGGCCTCGCGAAGGAGAAAGCATCGCTCAAGCTTGGGGAGGCTTAAATCAATGTTATATTCATGCCCCAATCATGAGCTCTAAAGAGAGATGATTATTCAAAATTTATATGCTCGGCTTTCTGATAACAATCGCACCATGCTTGATACTTCTTGTGCTGGCTCTTTTATGACGAAGACTATTGAATTCAAATGGGATTTATTGGAAAGAATTAAACGCAACTCTGAAGATTGGGACCTCGACAAAGGTAAGGAGTCAAGTATGACACCTAAGTTTGATTGTGTTAAATCTTTTATGGAAACCGATGTTTTTTGTATATTTAGCACTAAATATGGACTTGACTCTGAGATAGTAGCTTTTTTCTGTGAATCTTTTGCTACTTATGTTGATCTCCCCAAGGAGAAGTGGTTTAAATATCATCCTCCCATAGAAGTAAAAGTAGCTGCACCTATTAAAGTTGAAGAAAAGATTATCACTTATAATGATCCTATTGTCCCCACTTCTTATGTTGAGAAACCACCTTTCCCTGTTAGGATAAAGGATCATGCTAAAGCTTCAACTGTGGTTCATAAAAGCAATATTAGAACATATACACCTCCTGAGCAAGTTAAAGTTGAACCTAATATTTCTAATGTTAAAGATCTTTTGGCTGATAATATTGATGGGCATGTTATTTATTTCTGTGATGAAACTGCTAGAATTGCTAAACCTTGTGCTAAAGATAAACCTAGACTTGTGGTAGGCATGCATGTTATTTCTGTTAAAATAGGAGATCATTGTTATCATGGCTTATGTGATATGGGTGCCAGTGCTAGTGCAATACCTATTGATCTATAGAGAAATTATGCATGATAGTGCACCTCTTGAGTTAGAAGATATTGATGTCACAATTAAACTTGACAATAGAGATACTATTTCACCAATGGGAATTGTTAGAGGAGTTGAAGTCTTGTGTGGGAGAACTAAATATCCTCCTGATTTTCTTGTTCTTGGTTCTCCACAAGATAGCTTTTGTCCCATTATATTTGGTAGACCCTTCTTAAACACTGTTAATGCTAAGATAGATTGAAAAAAGGATGTTGTTACTATCGGTTTAGATGATATGTCTCATGAATTTAATTTCTCTAAATTTAGTAGACAACACCGTGAAGAAGAATTACCTAGTAAGGATGAAATTATTGGTCTTGCTTCTGTTGCCGTACCTCCTAGTGATCCTTTAGAACAATATTTGCTAGACCATGAAAATGATATGTTTATGAATGAAAGAAGGGAAATAGATGAAGTATTCTTTAAACAGGAACCTATTCTGAAACACAATTTGCCTATTGAAATCCTAGGGGATCCTCCTCCAACCAACGGTGATCCAGTGTTTGAGCTTAAACCGTTGCCTGATACTCTTAAATATGCTTATCTTGATGAGAAAAAGATATATCCTGTTATTATTAGTGCTAGCCTTTCAGAGCATGAGGAAGAAAGATTATTGAAAACTCTGAAGAAGCACCGAGCTGCTATTGGGTATACTCTTGATGATCTTAAGGGCATTAGTCCCACTCTATGTCAACATAAAATAAATTTGGAAGAAGATGATAAACCAGTTCGTGATCATCAACGATGGCTGAATCCTAAAATGAAAGTGGTGAGAAAGGAAATACTAAAGCTCCTTGAGGCAGGTATAATCTATCTCGTTGCTGATAGTCAGTGGGTAAGTCCTGTCCATTGTGTCCCTAAGAAGGGAGGTATTACTGTCGTTCCTAATGATAAAGATGAATTGATTCCTCAAAGAATTATTACAGGTTATAGGATGGTAATTGATTTCCGCAAATTAAATAAGGCCACTAAAAAGGATCATTACCCCTTGCCTTTTATCGATCAAATGCTAGAAAGATTATCCAAACATACACATTTTTGCTTTGTAGATGGTTATTCTGGTTTCTCTCAAATACCTGTGTCAGCCAAGGATCAATCAAAGACTACTTTTACTTGCCCTTTTGGTACTTTTGCTTATAGATGTATGCCTTTTGGTTTATGTAATGCACCTTCTACCTTTCAAAGATGCATGATGGCTATATTCTCTGACTTTTGTGAAAAGATTTGTGAGGTTTTCATGGACGATTTCTCTATCTATGGATCTTCTTTTGATGATTGCTTGAGCAAGCTTGATCGAGTTTTGCAGAGATGTGAGGAAACTAATCTTGTCTTGAATTGGGAAAAGTGCCACTTTATGGTTAATGAAGGTATTGTCTTGGGGCATAAAGTTTCTGAAAGAGGTATTGAAGTTGATAAAGCCAAGGTTGATGCTATTGAAAAGATGCCATGCCCCAAGGACATCAAAGGTATAAGAAGTTTCCTTGGTCACGTCGGATTTTATAGGAGGTTCATTAAGGACTTCTCAAAAATATCTCGGCCTCTGACTAATTTATTACAAAAAGATATACCATTTGTCTTTGATGATGATTGTGTAGAAGCATTTGAAATACTTAAGAAAGCATTGATCTCTGCACCTATTGTTCAGCCACCTAATTGGAATTTACCTTTTGAAATTATGTGTGATGCTAGTGATTATGCTGTAGGTGTTGTTCTAGGACAAAGAGTTGATAAGAATTTAAATGTTATTCAATATGCTAGTAAAACCCTAGACAATGCTTGTCGTGGGTTTGTCACAGCAGATGTCCTTGTGAAAGGACTTAGTCATGGAGCCATCGCTACGGGTTAGCTTAAAGAGGGTTAAACCAGACAAGGGACACAAGGGATTTTATTCTAGTTCGGCCCCTTCGATGAAGGTAAGAGCCTACGTATAGTTGTGATTGGTATTGCTAGGGCTTCGATGACCAGGGAGCAAATCCGCTTTGCCTAGCTCTCGAGTTGTTGTGTGTTGTCCCTAAACCGTTGTGGGGTCGTCCCTTTATATACATAGGTTGACGCCCGCTGGCTTGCAGAGTCCCGAGGCCGGATCATAAACGTGTCCGGCTCGGTCTCTATTCCTTCTAACTTACAATACAAGTTACATGAAAGAGTCGGTTTACATCTACAGGCCTTAACTCGCCTTTGGGCCTTGGGCCTTCGTAAAGCGCCACCATCCTCACGTCTTCATGGGCTTCTATATTCATGGAGTTAACTCGGCCACACCTAGCCGGTTTACCTCCAGTAGTCATATCCCCAACATTAGGCCCCAGATTGATTTGAACTTATTCATGTCAATCTTCAATACTTAGAAAAATTCTTGCCCTGGCACCTTTGTATGGATCTGGTAAACCGCCGTGATGTCATCCTTTAGATCCGTAGTAAACTGCCATGATGTCATCTATTCGTTGAAGCCGAATATACCCTTCATTAATGAATATCCAACCATCGAGGTGACATCCTTATTAACTATCCATTTTAAGCTGCTCGATTCACGCACTTGTCGCTTATCGCTTCACCTTATAAATAGGACCAAGGGCCATTCTCTTTTCCCCCTTCATCTCCTTCACTTCTTCTTCCTCCTTGCGACGCCTCTGCATCCGAGCGCCGCCGCCGTCGCCGAGCTTCGCCTCCGCCTCTCCGTTGGCCGCTGCATCAGCCTGATTGCACCAGAGAACCGCGGCGTACCTCCTCTTCTTCAACAGCCGCTGTAAATCCTTTCCTTTCTCCTTCGTAGATCTGCCTAGGGTTTCCTTGTTCATCGAAGTTCATCAAGGCTATGGCACTTTTCTTCCCTGTTTCTCCTTAGCCCATGGATAAAAACCTCAAACTTGATGTATTCCATGTAATAGCTTATCTTCTGTTACCACCACAAACCCTTATGCGCATAAAAACTGATCTGGTCCTTTGCGAACCGCTTCGGGACCAACCTTTTTAGGTCTAAATCTTTTTGTTTTTCCTGTATTATGGTAGATCTAAAATTTTCAAGTAATCTTATGAAACCTGTTTTACCTTACTTGCCTTAGATCTGTACCTTCCGCATCATACAGTCGGTTTACCTTTGTAGAAAGCAAGCTATCACATACCATTAGTCCCCTTGTAAACCGGCAATTCCGTTATCTCCGCTACCATACTCCGGTTTAGCAGTATGCGTATACCTTTTGTTCCATTTATCGCTTTGGCATTCATCATTGTATCAGTCTCCGGTTTACGAAATGTACATACTTGGATTTCCGTATTCCGTTGCACCTTATGCACTACCATGAATGAATTGTAAACCGGTATTTCTTTTCAGCTCTTCACTTGCAATGGCCAAACAATTTTATTCCTGCAACTGGGCTTCCTCCCGGGTTACCGAGGAGCAACTTAACGGAATGGTCAGAATTGGTACATTACCAAAAAAGAATGAGATCCGATGGCGAGTTCCTGGGCTGGAAAATCCTCCCACCCCTAAGCAGAGTGAAGTAGTGGTTTTTTGTTGATCACATAGGTCGTGGTTCCAAACCGCCCGGGTCAAAGTTTTTCCGGGATGTGCTTGCCAGTTTCCAGCTCCATCCTCAAGATATTAGACCCAACTCGGTATCCAATATATGCAATTTCCAGGTCTTCTGTGAAGTTTATTTACAAGAAGAGCCAACAGTTGAGTTGTTCCGAGACTTCTTTCATCTGAACCGGCGTACTGAATTCGTAGATGGTCCCAATGCTGAACTTGGTGGCGTCTCCATTCAGAAAAGGAAGGAAGTTGAATTTCCTCATGCTAAGCTGCACAGTCACCCCAAAGAATGGAACCAAACTTGGTTCTATTATAAAGACACCTCCCTGAAGATGAAAACCCTCTGCCGGGCTACCGGTCTCACCGGCTCGCCAACACTCATCCACTGCCACAACGTCTAAGTGCCCAGGAACAGGCCTCATATGCCCCTCAACTCGCCAAGCTCCGAGCCTTTATGGACAACGGTTTATCAGGTGTAGACTTTGTGCGTTGCTGGATATCCTGGAGTATCTTGCCGTTAAGTCGTCGCTCCGGCTTAATGTGTGAGTACACTGGTGAAGTAGAAGACTCCCAGCGTCACATCAACATTCAGCTAACCGATGAAGAAGTCATTGAGGGTGTCAAGAAGATTTTGAATGAATCGGAATCTGTCTGCCGCCAAACCGGCTTAAACCCATTTTACGCAAAAAAAACAAACCGCCTGTTGTAAGTACTGTCCTTCCGCTTTACACTTGATATCTTTTAGACTGTACAACTTGTGAATACCCTTCTGCTTGTTTATAAACAGGGTGATGATCCGTTCTGGAAGAAGAAACCTCAAGAAAAAGCGGCAAAGCCTTCCCGTCCCAAAACAAAAGCCGTCAAGAAAACCTCAAAGCGGAAGGCAACTGAACGTATCAGCATGGAACTGGATGACAACCCAGATGAACCAGAAGTTGAGGTAGAACTTGATTCACTTGGTTCCCTTTTCATGCATCTCATTAACAATGATATTTATCAGGAGGGCGCGGAGGGCGGCCAGGTTGACGATGTAGAGGTAATTATCCTTTCCTCTGGTTCAGACTCTCTGCCAACACAAAAAATCCGTCAAGTGATTCGGAAAGTAAGCTTTTCACATCCTCTTGCTCACTTGGATCCAACATTTATTTTGAAGAAGCAGCAGCACGAGGCTCGCCGCACAACCCGGCACAACGGCCAAAAGGTCACTTCAGACGGTTTACCTGACACCCCGGTTCGAAAGCGCCGATCTGAGGTCTCACCTTCTTCTGACAATTCTTATCCCAAGGCAGGTTATTTTCGACAACCTCTTAATCCGTCTGATTCAAATTATCAGGTGACACCTCCATCATCCTTTGGCGAGTCAACAGCGACCCAACTTCCTCCTCTCAAAACTATAGCTGGGTAAGTACTTGAACCCCTTCTTTGAATGTTTCCATACCTTGTATACTATGCTTTCGCATCTTTTTCTATTATTAGAGCCAAAGCCAGACCCAGCAAAAAGGCTCGGGTGAACAATCCACCCGAAGACCAGGTGGTTCTTGAACCGGAGCAAACGATTGAACCGGAACAAATTGTTGAACCGGAGGGTCCCAATCCCGAAGCTACTTTTGATGAGCCACCCCCTCAAGATCACCATATCGATGAACAACCAGAAGTTGACATTGCTGTGCCTGATGCTGAACCGGCAGATCCAATCCGGGCTGATGACAGGTCTTCTAGTCCAGTGAGAGATACTCTCCATCAATTCCAGAAAAAGCTGCTAGAGACAAAGAAGGCGAGGTTATCATTACTGGTATTGGTCACACCTCTCCTGGCCATCCTGTAATCTTGGCCAAACATAGTGCCAAGGACAAGTGTGCTGCCATGGAAAAAGGTGAATGGAGCACTGACTTGTCAAGCTATGCCCATCTCAGCGCTCAAGAACTCCACTCCGGCTTTCTAAACCGTTTGCACTCAAACCGTGATTATGAAGCCGGTTTGGTGAACATGATGAAAGAGCGCTATGAGGTATTTTCATCACTTTCCTTTCTTGAATCCAAAGTACAAACATCAACCCAAGTAGCCCCAAGGGCCGGTTTATGATGACAATCATAAACCGGGACTGCATAATGTCGTAACTCCTACAAACTTGTCCTCCATATACCAACTGATCTTTTGAAGTAAATCAGACGTGATCATTTTATTCCTGTAGTTTTTTGCCTGTGTAGCTCCCAAGGGCCAGTTTAGCTTTGCGAGGTAAACCGGGTCTTGAATCAATGCGTCAACTTTGAACAGATGTACATTAGCCCCCAAGTGTTAAGGATAATGCTTGCATTGTACTTGAGACTTGTGAAAAATATATTGACGATAGAGCAAATAGGCATTAGCCCCCAAGTACAAAGTGCATAACTTGTTGTGCGCTTGGTACTTCATAACTTGTTTTGATGATATATCTCCCCTTTGTAGGCTGAGCTGAATAAGAAGGATGTTCAAACCACATACCTTCAAGAGAATGTCAAATCGCAGCAAGAAGAAGCTTCCAAAGCCAAGGAGGAATTAACAAATGCCCTAGCAGCCATGGAAAGGCTGAAAGAGACCTTCAACAATGAGCATGCTGACTGGGAAACAGAAAAGGCCGGTTTGACAAAAAAGGCCGAGGACGCAGAGGCAGCCCTGAAGCCGGTGGTGGAAGAACTGACCGGCTTAAAGCGGCAGATTAACGCCATGACTTTTGCTGTGTTTGGTAAGTGCCCTCTCGTGCAGTTTGTCTAATTCATAAGATCTTATCAATGGCCGGTTTACTGATGCTAAACCATGACAGGGACCCGCGTTGCTCATCTGGGCTCTAACATGCGGATGAAACTTAAAGTGGCCTACACCTTGATAGAACAGTTGTTCTCTAGATCCCAGCGTGCCATTTGCACTGCAGCCTATAACAAGCATGCGCCATCATTGATAAAGGAAACAATTGAAAAGCTGGCCATGCTACCTGCCCGGATCAACGAACTGAAGAGATCAGCCGCAAGATCAGGAGCGCTGACCGCGCTAATCCGGGCCAAGGCATGGATTCCGGATCTTGAACTGGCGGATATCATCAAAGGGTATCCTGGCGTGAAAGAAGGCAGCTCAGACTTCAATAATGACGATCTGCGAAGGCTGACAAAGAGATGCGGCCAATAGCAAGCAAACTGGTGGAGGACACAGATTTATCTCATTTCCAACCAGTTTATGATGCTGAGGGAAAAAGACAGCCAGCATTGATCCATGATGTTGAACATCTTGTGCCACCAATCTGTAAGCATACTTACGCTCCTGACATTGACCCCTCCAATCTTATCCATGAAGAGGCCGTTTTTCAAGCCTTAACCGGAATCAATTGGTCAACGGTTGATTTCCAGCGTCTGGGGAGGGATGAAGAGGATGTGACCGCACAAGATGACCCTCATCGTCAAGCCGTCCCGATGAAGAATCATAAACAGGTGGTCGGTTTACTAGTTGCAGTCTTCCACTCCTGGAAAACAATTATTCAATTTGGGCTATTTAAAGCGCCTTGTAATAGGATAGCATGAATACCTTGATCTGTCATACCATCGAGCATGTTTGTTTTGCTTGATACCTGAAAATTTTGCTCTGCCTTTGGCATATATTTATGCATAGTCCGTCATGAGTTGTGTTCCTGCATATAAGAACTTGAAAGTATCCTAGTGGTTTACCATTGGACGGGTCATGATGCCTAAATATATATATATATATATATATATATAACTTGGATTGATAACCAAGATTGTATTAAACAGATAAAATAGATGATGTATGTGGCATACCTTGTTGGCTGACCAACTTCTAGTAAGGGTTAAAAACACCAATCTGGAGTGTTGATGACGCCTTGTCCTTTTGCCGGTTCATATAAAAACCATACCGGTATGATAGCCGCTTATTTGTTCGTATAAGGCCGGTGACATCTAGTCAAAACCAGACCGGAGCAACGTACTACCGGTTTAAAACTGATCATGTACTGACAACTAAGCATTGAAAGTCACGCCGGATTGTAATAAACACCAGTTTATTAGAAATATTCATAAATCCCTTATCAAAAGATATAAAAAACAGCAAATCAAAAATAAATATACAAGGCTTTTCATGGGCTGCCAGGCCCTAAATCGAGGCTTTTCATGGGCTGTCAGGCCGCTGAGTTAAACCATTTTGCAAAGCCTTTGAAGATGGACCTCAATCTTTAACCATTCGCCGTTTTAACTTTGACAAGTTCAGGGTCCATGGGGTTGACTTGTCAAACGTTCGATGGGTCATACCAGGTTTACCTGGATGGAGTGGCTTACTTAAAGAGGCGGGATAACCCGGGGTTTTAGGTGAATACACCTGGCTTCCAAGCCTGGCTTGATAGCCTATTACAAGGGTGCAAGCTCGTTGTTCTTTCAGAAGCAAGGAGCCCCCAGATAATATTTGAGCTTTGCTCAGTGGTTAGCTATGTTTGAGTCGTGCTTGATGCTACAGACTCTTTTTGGTTCCACATAATTTCCTTTTGGCTTGAAGCCTATCAAGAGGTGTAGCTATGGTGTGTAGACAACCAAGCCCCCTAGTGATATCCCTTTTTGGTTTTAAACCCATCAAGAGGTGTAGCTATGGTTCGGATACGACCAAGCCCCCTAGTGACTTTCTTTATATCTGTGTGGCCTTATAGGCCGGGTTAATAAAACTCCGCTTTGTCAGTAGAAACCCTTGTGAAACCACACATGATGTAAAAAACGAACAGAGACCCCGCTTTAGCCGAGGCTCCGGTTTATTATATAATATATACATTGTCATAAGTATGTACATAAGAAGAGCTTGTGGCTCAAGTATAGTAAGGCTGAAGAAGGGCTATATTCCACGGCCGCTTAGTCTCCTCCTCCGATTTACGTGAGTCTTTGTGCTCTTGAACATCAATGAGGTAGTATGACCCGTTGTGCAGATTTTTGCTGACCACAAAAGGTCCTTCCCAAGGTGGGATAACTTGTGCATATCAGTCTGATCCTGGATGAGTCAGAGCACCAGATCACCTTCTTGAAAAGTTCTGGTCTTAACCCGGCGGTTGTGATAACGTCGGAGATATTGTTGATAAATCGCCGAACGTGCTGCCACTAAATCACTCTCCTCATCTAATAGGTCCAGTGAGTCCTGACGTGCTTTCTCATTCTCAGCTTCAACATAAGCCGTCACACGGGGTGAGTCATGACGGATGTCACTAGGGAGAACCACCTCCGCTCCGTAGACCATGAAGAAAGGTGTGTAACCCGTAGATCTGTTAGGTGTGGTGTTGATACTCCATAACACAGAAGGTAACTCCTCCACCCAGCAACCCGATGTCCGCTTTAATGGAACCATAAGCCAGGGTTTAATACCTCTCAAAATTTCTTGATTTGCCCTCTCTGCTTGACCATTAGACTGGGGGTGATCCACTAATGCTACATTAAGCCGGATGTGCTCACGCTGGCAAAATTCCTCCATCTCACCCTTTGACAGATTAGTACCATTATCAGTTATAATACTATGTGGAAAACCAAACCAGAATATCACCTTTTTGATGAATTGAACCAACGTGGCTGCATCACACTTACTAACTGGCTCTGCCTCTACCCATTTGGTAAACTTGTCAACTGCCACTAACAGGTGGGTCTTTTTGTCCTTGGATCTCTTAAAGGGTCCAACCATATCGAGCCCTCAAGTTGCAAACGGCCAAGTGATTGGAATCATTCTCAACTCCTGAGCCGGAACATGAGCGCGGCGTGCAAATTTTTGACAACCGTCACACCTTTTGACTAAATCCTCAGCATCAGCATGAGCTGTCAACCAATAAAAGCCATGACGAAAAGCCTTAGCCACCAAGGATTTTGAACCGGCGTGATGACCACAATCTCCTTCATGGATTTCTCGCAAAATCTCACAACCCTCTTGACGAGACACGCAACGCTGAATTGCTCCTATAACGATGTAACTCCCCATTGATAATGGTCATTGACTTGGATCGCCGGATTATTTGCCGGGCCAAGGTTTCATCCTCCGGTAACTCGCCCTGGTTCATGTAAACCAAGTATGGGACTGTCCAATCCGGTATAACATGTAAAGCTGCCACCAATTGGGCCTCCGGGTCCAGAATAGCCAACTCTTCCTCGGTGGGTATCTTGACCGACGGATTATGCAGTACGTCGAGGAAGACATTAGGTGGCACCAGTTTACGCTGAGAGCCTGGGCGACTTAAAGTGTCCGCCGCATCATTCTTTTGCCGGTCTGTATGGTCAACTTGATAACCCTTGAAATGACCAGCCACTGTGTCCACACCTCGTCGATATGCAGCCATGAGTGGGTCCTTAGAATCCCAAGTGTCAGATACCTGTTGGGCCACCAGGTCCGAGTTACCGAAGCACTTAACCCGGCTTAAGTTCATCTCCTTAGCCATCTGAAGACCGTGGAGTAAGGCCTCGTACTCAGCTGCATTGTTAGTACAAGGGAACATTAAGCGAAGAACATAACAAAACTTGTCACCTCATGGGGAAGTTAATATGAATCCATCCCCCGAGCCCTCCAATTGCCTGGACCCATCAAAGTGAATAGTCCAATAAGTTTTATCTGGCCTTTCCTCTGGTGCCTACAACTATGTCCAATCATTGATGAAGTCCACGAGTGCTTGAGATTTGATCGCTATGCGAGGTGTATACTTGAGCCCGTGAGGTCCCAGCTCAATATCCCACTTGGCAATCCGACAAGTTGCTTCTCTGTTTTGAATGATATCTCCCAAAGGGGCTGAATTGACCATTGTGATAGGATGACCCTGAAAATAATGTTTGAGCTTCCGGCTTGCCATAAACACCCCATACATCAGCTTCTGCCAATGCGGATACCGCTGCTTTGATTCGATAAGCACCTCACTGATATAATAAACTGGCCATTGAACCGGATATTCCTTTCCAGCCTCCTTGCGCTCCACAACAATAGCCACACTAACAGCCCTGGCATTAGCAGCCACATATAGCAGTAAAGGCTCTTTATCGATCGGAGCCGCAAGCACAGGCGGTTCAGCTAACTGCCTCTTCAGATCTACAAACGCTTTATCAGCCACATCGCTCCAGACGAAGTCATCCGTTTTCTTTAGCATTTGATATAAAGGGATAGCCTTCTCCCCTAGATGACTGATAAACCGGCTCAAAGCCACAATCCGGCCCGCCAGACGCCGAACGTCATTGATACATGCCGGTTTAGCCAGAGAGGTGATAGCTGTGATCTTCTCCGGATTAGCCTCAATGCCTCTGTTAGACACCAGAAAACCCAAGAGCTTGCCTGCCAGAACACCAAATACACATTTGTCCGGATTAAGCATCATCTTATAAACCCGAAGGTTGTCAAAGATTTCTCTCTAGTCATCTATCAATGTTTCCTCCTTCTTGGACTTTACCACAATATCATCCACATATGCGTGAACATTGCACCCAATCTGCTTATGAAGACAATTGTGAACAACGTTGATAAGTCGCCTGGGCACTCTTGAGCCCAAAGGGCATGGAGACATAGTAGAAGGCTCCAAAGGGAGTTATAAAAGTTGTCTTCTCCTGGTCCTTAACTGCCATTTTGATCTGATGATAACCAGAATAAGCATCCAGAAAAACACAAACGGTCACAACCCGTCGTAGCATCAATAATCTGATCAATACGAGGGATGGCAAAGGGATCTGTTGGGAAAGCCTTGTTCAAATCTATGTAGTCCACACACATACGCCAAGTGTCGTTTTTCTTAAGAACCAGCACCGGATTAGCCAACCACTCCAGGTGAAAGACCTCCACGATAAACCCAGCGGCCAACAGCCGAGCTACCTCCTCACCGATAGCCTTACGCCTTTCTTCGTTGAAACGGTGGAGGAACTTTCTGACCGGTTTAAACTTAGGATCTATATTAAGTGTGTGCTCAGCGAGTTCCCTAGGTACACCTGGCATGTCAGAAGGCTTCCATGCAAAGATGTCCCAGTTCTCACGGATGAACTCGGTGAGCGCGCTTTCCTATTTGGGATCCAGGTTAGCGCTGATGCTAAACTGCTTGGATGAATCGCCAGGAACAAAATCAACCATCTTAGTGTCTGTGGCCGATTTAAACTTCAACGCCGGATCGTGCTCCGTAGTTGGCTTTTTCAAAGAAGTCATGTCTGCCGGATCAAACTTGTCTTTGTAAAAGTTCAGCTATTCTGTGGCACAAACCGACTCAGCGTAAGCCGCATCACCTTCCTCACATTCCAAAGCAATCTTCCTGCTCCCATGTACTGTGATGGTCCCCTTATGACCCGGCATCTTAAGCTGCAGATAAACATAGCACGGCCTCGCCATGAACTTGGCATAAGTCGGTCGCCCAAACAGGGCGTCATACGGACTCTTGATTTTCAACACCTCAAAAGTATGTTTCTGACCTTGAATCATGATCATCTCCAAAGGCCATCTCTAGGGCTATCTTGCCCACTGGATACGCAGACTTACCGGGCACCACGCCATGAAAAACGGTGTTCGATGGTTTAAGATTCTTATATGTCAACCCCATACGGCGGAAGGTATCATAATAAAGGATGTTGATACTACTTCCACCATCCATGAGCACTTTGGTGAACTTATACCCCCCCAACTTGAGGTGCCACCACTAAGGCCAGATGACCCGGATTATCAACCCGGGGTGGGTGATCCTCTTGACTCCACAAAATGGGCTGCTCAGACCAGCGCATGTACTGAGGCACTGTCGGTTCAACAGAGTTCATGGCCCTCTTGTGAAGCTTCTGATCACACTTACACAAGCTAGTGGTGAAGACATGATACTGCCCACTATTCAACTGCTTCGGATTGCTCTGATAACCCAACTGCTACTGCTGCTAATTCCCCTGATGGTTATAACCTCCCTGGTTTCCCTAGTTCCCTTGATTGCTATGTCCGGTTTGATTGCCTTGAAATCCTGAACCGGAGCTGCTGCCACCATAACCCGGCCCATGGAAACCACCTCCTGAACCGCCAGGCGGGCCATTGTCGTATTGAAACATATTGGAGTTCTTGAACTCTCGCATGATGTAACAATCCTTCCAAAGATGTGAAGCTAGCCTCTCCTTCGATCCATGCATTGGACAAGGTTGATTTAACAGGCGCTCCAGATTGGGGCCTAACCCTACGCCTCTCTGGGGTTGTTTGCCCTCACAACGCTGACTGTTATCCTGAGCATTGGTGTTAGCCACAAAGTCCAAACTATTGTCTGCTTTGCGCTTACCATTGTTCCCATGACCTGCCGGGTTATGTTGTTGTCCCTTGGTCTTGCCGTTCTTCTTCCCTTTTCCCGGTTTGTCCTCCTCTGAGTCAGGGTCTTCGGTACTATCTGAATCGGCATATTTAACCAAAGCATCCATAAGCGTTGACATGTCATTGCAGTGACGTTTGAGCCTTCCTAACTTCAGCTTTAACGGTAGAAACCGGCAATTGCCCTCCAATGTTAACACTGATGTATCCACGTTGATACAATCCGACAAATGCAGAATAGCTGAGACCCGCTTCACTCAATGGGTTGTAGAATCCCCATCCTCTTGAACACAAGTGGCCAGGTCCACAATCGACATAGGCTGCTTACAAGTATCTTTAATATTCTGGATAAACCGGTGTTTTAACTCAGCCCATGATCCGACAGAGTTAGCTGGTAAGCTCTTTAACCAAGTACGAGTTGTCCCCTCCAACATCATGGTGAAGTATTTAGCACACACCGCTTCATCCACATCCAACATCTCCATTGCCATCTCATAACTTTCAACCCATGACTATGGTTGCAAATCGGCGGTGTAATTGGGCACCTTATGAGGTCCCTTAAAATCCTTGGGCAGTCGTACATTACGTAAAGCAGGGGTAAGACACGGCACCCCTAAAGAGCTGAAGACCATGCCTGGCTCCACTGAAGCGGTAGGGCAAACCGGAGTAGGTTGATGAGCTGCATGCAGAGCTGCTAACTCGGCTTCTTGACATGCACGACCCGATCCACCACATCCTGCGCATTAGCACCTCCACCTGCCAGATTGTGCCCTCGCGACGAGTTACGGTGACGTGCACTGCTTGATACAGCCGGTTCATCCTCAACGTGCCTGTTGTAGCTCCGACTCAGACGGGGGGTGGAATGAATCCTCTCGTGACTATGGGAATAAGCCTGTTGCTGGTTTAAAGCTGTTTGAAGGAGCTCTCTGGCCCGTCGTGTCTCAATCGCCACTGGTGACTCGCCGTCAGCTGGGAGGGCTGCCAATCGTGAAGCGGCGGCCACAATGTTGTCTAACGGGTTGGAGTAATGCCCCGGGGGCATTGGAACATACTACGGTACAATGTTGTTCTGACGAGGCGGGTCCATCATGCCCGGCTGAACCAACGCTCCTGTTCCCGGCGCCTCCGTCCGGTTTACCACTGGCTGGTTACTGGTTTCGGCTCCTGGCGTGTTGAAGAGATTTCTTGGCTCATAACCCAGCGGGAGGTGCGACCGATATCTTCTTCTCATGACCTCATCTGAGGCATTCTGGTCCAACCTAAGCCAGTAGGCCTGAGCTTCCAACTCGGCCCGTTTTGTGGCCATCCTGGCGTTCTCTGCTGCCAGGTCCGCTTTAGCCTGAGTTATCTAATATTTCACCTTTGCAATCTCCGCGGTGTGCTGATCTCGGGCTGCCGCGTCCACCTCCGCGGCCATCAATGTTGCCAAAGCGTCGAACAAATCAAATAAAACCTGAGCAGGAGGCGGCGCAGAGCACCCTGCTCCTGCTGGCGTTGCTGTCGCTGAACCGGAGAACATCGCTGCGGCGGTAGAAGAGTGCTGCGTTGGTTGGGCTCCGTCCATGAAGACAGCGACCCGGTTTGGCAGATCGAGGGGGTCCGGAATACTGTTGCCATCGAAACCTCTGCTAATCCAGCCGTCCTGCAACTGATACAGCGACTCGGTCTGTCCGGTTGAAGACTCGTCATTAGAACAGATAACGGTTTCTCCATCAGATGCCGGTCCATCCTCATGTTCTGCTCCATGGATGACACCTACGAAAACATGCCTTGCTGTTGGCTGAACCGGGGCAGGGCTTGCACGTTGAGCCGTCTCGATGATGTCAGTGCATGTGTCCAGCTCAGGGCCCGGTTCGCCGATCTTGCCGATGAAGACGTGAATCCCACCAAAGGGGACCCGGTACCCATATTCGATTGAACCAGCCTCGGGACCCCATCCTGCGTCGTCGATGTAGAGCTTGTCGCGACGACTCTTCGTCATCTGGCCCACAGCGTATCCCTTGAGTCCTTCGAAGCTGCCCTTCAAGAACTCAAAACCATCGTGCAATAGCCCCACTGTGTGCGCCAACTGTCGTGGGTTTGTCACGGCAGATGTCCTCGTGAAAGGACTTAGTCGTGGAGCCATCGCTACGGGTTAGCTTAAAGAGGGTTAAACCAAACAAGGGACATGAGGGATTTTATACTAGTTCGGCCCCTTCGATGAAGGTAAGAGCCTACGTCTAGTTGTGATTGGTATTGTTAGGGTTTCGATGAGCAGGGAGCAAATCCGCTTTGCCTTGCTCTCGAGTTGTTGTGTGTTGTCCCTAAACCGCTGCCAGGTCGTCCCTTTATATACATAGGTTGACGCCCACTGGCTTACAGAGTTCTGAGGCCGGATCATAAACGTGTCTGGCTTGGTCTCTATTCCTTCTAACTTACAATACAAGTTGCATGAAAGAGTCGGTTTACATCTACAGGCCTTGACTCGCCTTTGGGCCTTGGGCGTTCGTAAAGCGCCACCATCCTCACGTCTTCATGGGCTTCTACATTCATGGAGTTAACCCGGCCACTCCTAGCCGGTTTACCTCCAGTAGTCATATCCCCAACAATGCTCAAAGAAATTATGCTACTACTGAAAAAGAATTCTTAGCAGTTGTATTTGCTTGTGATAAGTTTAGACCTTATATTGTTGATTCTAAAGTAACTATTCACACTGATCATGCTGCAATTAAATATCTTATGGAAAAGAAAGATGCTGAACCTAGACTTATTAGATGGGTTCTCTTGCTACAAGAATTTGACTTACATATTGTTGATAGAAAGGGAGCTGAGAACCCCGTTGCAGACAACTTGTCTAGGTTAGAAAATGTGCTTGATGACCCACTACCTATTGATGATAGATTTCCTGATGAGCAATTAAATGTCATAAATGCTTCTCATACTGCTCCATGATATGCTGATTATGCTAATTACATTGTTGCCAAATTCACACCACCTAGTTTCACATACCAGCAAAAGAAAAGGTTCTTCTATGATTTGAGACATTACTTTTGGGATGACCCACATCTTTATAAAGAAGGAGTAGATGGTGTTATTAGAAGTTGTGTACCTGAGCATGAACAGGAACAGATCCTACGCAAGTGTCACTCTGAAGCTTATGAAGGACACCATGCTGGAGATAGAACTGCACATAAGGTATTGCAATCTGGTTTTTATTGGCCTACTCTCTTCAAAGATGCCCGTAAGTTTGTCTTATCTTGTGATGAATGTCAAAGAATTGGTAATGTTAGTAGATGTCAAGAAATGCCTATGAACTATTCACTCGTTATTGAACCATTTGATGTTTGGGGCTTTGACTATATGGGACCTTTTCCTGCCTCTAATGGATATACACATATTTTAGTTGTTGTTGATTACGTTACTAAGTGGGTAGAAGCTATTCCAACTAGTAGTGTTGATCATAAAACTTCTATTAAAATGCTTAAAGAAGTTATTTTTCCAAGATTTGGAGTCCCTAGATATTTAATGACTGATGGTGGTTCACATTTTATTCATGGTGCTTTCCGTAAAATGCTTGCTAAGTATGATGTTAATCATAGAATTGCATCTCCTTATCACCCTCAGTCTAGTGGTCAAGTAGAATTGAGTAATAGAGAGCTCAAATTAATTTTGCAAAAGATTGTCAATAGGTCTAGAAAGAATTGGTCCAAGAAACTTGATGATGCATTATGGGCCTATAGAACTGCATATAAAAATACTATGCGTATGTCTCCGTATAAAATGGTTTATGGAAAAGCATGTCACTTACCTCTCGAACTAGAACACAAGGCATATTGGGCTATTAAAGAGCTCAATTATGATTTTAAACTTGCCGGTGTGAAGAGGTTATTTGATATTAGCTCACTCGATGAATGGAGAACCCAAGCCTATGAAAATGCCAACTTGTTTAAAGAAAAGGTTAAAAGATGGCATGACAAAAGAATACAAAAGCGTGAGTTTAATGTAGGTGATTATGTATTGCTATACAACTCTCGTTTAAGATTTTTTGCAGGAAAACTTCTCTCTAAATGGGAAGGTCCTTACGTTATCGAGGAGGTCTATCATTCCGGTGCCATAAAAATCAACAATTTCGAAGGCACAAATCCGAAGGTGGTGAACTGTCAAAGAATTAAACATTATATCTCAGGTAATCCTATAAATGTTGAAACCAATGTTATTGAAACCGTAACCCCAGAGGAATACATAAGGGACACTTACTAGAACGTTTCAGACTCCGAAAAGGAATAGGTATGTGGTACGGTAAGTAAACCGACTCCAAAACAGTTTTTAAGGCAATATTTCTCCGTTTTGGAATATTTAGAAAATAGAAAATAAGAAGCAGTCCGGGAAGGACACAAGGGCTCCACGAGGGTGGAGGGCGCGCCCCTACCTCATGGGCACCTCGTGCGCTCTCCGGACTCCATTTTCTTACACGACACGTATTTTGGTCGGTAAAAATTCATTATATAATCTCCCGGGGGTTTTGACTCCCGTATCACGCAATTATCCTCTGTTTGTGTTTCGAGCTGTTTTTCTGACAGATCCAGGACATCATGTCATCTTCAAGTGCCCCCAAGGACTAGTTCTTTGAGAAGGTCATCAACCCCTACCTCGCGGAGGTGCTGCAACACCCTCAAACCATTGAGATGCGTGAGGGGTTGTTGCTCATCCGCGATGTTGAGGGACCAAGGAAGACCGGAAGCATGGAGGCAAGGCTCAAGGCATTGGAGCAAGATGTTTTCAGGTGTCAGGAGATGGTGGAGCGTGGAATCGATTCCAATCACATTATGATCACGGAGTTCACCAACAACCACAAGCTGGACGTCAAGGACATTGGGGAGGCCATCTTCAAGCTTCATGAGAAAATCGAGCACCTACAAGCCCAGATCTATGACCCGCAAAATCAAAACTGTGAGTATGAATATAGATTCAAGAGGATGAGTTTGGCTGCAGATTTGAGGTTTCAGGAGACTCGATCATCCTTCTATGATGGTGAGCCTATGCCTTGGAAGAAGGACGACAAGCCTACTCCATCAACAAAACCATCACCCTCTTCACCAACAAAGAAGAATTGAGTATCTGGTATGGGCACTCCCCTTGGCAACTGCCAAGCTTGGGGGAGTGCCCCGGTATTGTATCACCATCACTTTTATCTTTACCGTTTTTCTTAGTTCGATCCTTTTGGTAATATCTTGATCTAGTAGAATAAGAGTTCTTAGTATGATCTAGTTTTGAGTTTTGCTTTTATGATCCCTCTATGTAATCGAGTCCATGAGCTATATATAATAAAGACTAGTGTTGAGTCAAGGGCTTGATATTTTTCCATGATCCTAAGTGAATAAAAGAAAAGAGAAAGAAATAAAAAGAAACAAAGAGATCATATGGATCTTATGGAGAGTAATGAGCTCACATAGAAAAAGTATGATGAATAAAAGTTGTTGAGAGTTGACAAACATAGTTTTGGTCATCGTTGCAATTAATAGGAAGTAATAAAGACAGAGAGGTCTTCACATATAAATATACTATCTTGGACATCTTTTATGATTGTGAGCACTCATTAAAATATGACATGCTAAAGAGTTGACGTTGGACAAGGAAGACAATGTAATGGATTATGTTTTCTTAAATTTGAGATAAATTATATTGTCATGGATCATCCCACATGGTTGAGCTTGCCTTTCCCCCTCATGCTAGCCAAATTCATCGCACCAAGTAGAGATACTACTTGTGCTTCCAAATACCCTTAAACCAGTTTTGCCATGAGAGTCCACCATACCTACCTATGGATTGAGTAAGATCCTCCAAGTAAGTTGTCATCGGTGCAAACAATAAAAACTGCTCTCTAAATATGTATGACTTATTAGTGTGGGAGAAAATAAACTTTATACGATCGTGTGATATGGAAGAAATAAAAGCGACAGACTGCATAGTAAAGGTCCGTATCACAAGTGGAAATATAAAGTGACGTTCTTTCGCATTAAGATTTTGTGCATCCAACCATAAAAGCACATGACAACCTTTGCTTCCCTCTGCGAAGGGCCTATCTTTTACTTTTATCTCCTACCTTGCATAAGAGTCATGGTGATCTTCACCCTTCCTTTTTACATTTTATCCTTTGGCAAGCGCAGCATGTTGGAAAGATCCTGGTATATATGGCTAATTGGATGTGAGTTTTCATGAACTATTATTGTTGACATTACCCTTGAGGTAAAATGTTGGGAGGCAAAACTATAAGCCCCTATCTTTCTCTGTGTCCGATTAAAACCCCATACCCATAAGTATTGCATGAGTGTTAGCAATTGTGAAAGACTATATGATAGTTGAATATGTGGACTTGCTGAAAAGCTCTTATATATTGACTCTTTCCTATGTTATGATAAATTGCAATTGCTCCAATGACTGAGATTATAGTTGTTAGTTTTCAATGAAGTTTACGATTCATACTTGAAATTGTGATTGAATTATTGCCCTAGCATAAGAAATCATATGACAAGAACTATGTAAGTTATTGTTCTAAGAATGATCATGATGCCCTCATGTCCGTATTTTACTTTTATCGACACCTCTATCTCTAAACATGTGGACATATTTATTGATTTTGGCTTTCGCTTGAGGACAAGCGAGATCTAAGCTTGGGGGAGTTGATACGTCCATTTTGCATCATGCTTTTATATCGATATTTATTGCATTATGGGGTTGTTATTACACATTATGTCACAATACTTATGCCTATTCTCTCTTATTTTACAAGGTTTACATAAAGAGGGAGAATGCCAGCAGCTCGGATTCTGAGCTGGAAAAGGAGCAAATATTAGAGACCTATTCTGCACAGCTCCAAAAGTCCTGAAACTTCACGGAAGTCAATTTCAGAATATATAAAAATACCGAGCGCAAGAAGTTCACCAGGGGGCCACACCCTACCCACGAGGGTGGGGGCACGCCCTACCCCCTGGGCGCGCCCCCTACCTCGTGGGCCCCCTGGTGGCCCTTCGATGTCCATCTTATACTATATGAAGTCTTTCAATGAGGAAAAAATCATAAGCCATCTTCTCGGATGAAACTCCGCCGCCACGAGGCGGAACCTTGGCAGAACCAATCTAGGGCTCTGGCGGAGCTATTCTGCCGGGGAAACTTCCCTCCGGCAGAGGGAAATCATCGCCATCGCCATCGTCATCACCAATGCTCCTCTCATCTGGAGAGGGTAATCTCCATCAACATCTTCACCAGCACCATCTCCTCTCAAAACCCTAGTTCAAATCTTGTATCCAATTCTTGTCTCCAAGTCCGAGATTGGTACCTGTGGGTTGCTAGTAGTGTTAATTACTCCTTGTAGTTGATGCTAGTTGGTTTATTTGGTGGAAGATCATATGTTCAGATCCTATATGCATATTAATACCCCTCTGATTATGAACATGATTATGCTTTGTGAGTAGTTATTTTTGTTCCTGAGGACATGGGAGAAGTCTTGCTATTAGTAGTCATGTGAATTTGGTATTCGTTTGATATTTTGATGAGATGTATGTTGTCTCTCCTCTAGTGGTGTTATGTGAACGTCGACTACATGACACTTCACCATTATTTGGGCCTAGAGGAAGGCGTTGGGAAGTAATAAGTAGATGATGGGTTGCTAGAGTGACAGAAGCTTAAACCCTAGTTTATGCGTTGCTTCGTAAGGGGCTGATTTGGATCCATATGTTTCATGCTATGGTTAGGTTTACCTTAATAGTTTTGTTGTAGTTGCGGATGCTTGCAATAGAGGTTAATCATAAGTCGGATGCTTATCCAAGTAAGGACAGTACCCAAGCACCGGTCCACCCATATACCAAATTATCAAAGTACCGAACGCGAATCATATGAACAGGATGAAAACTAGCTTGACAATATTCCCATGTGTCCTCGGGAGCGCTTTTCTCTATATAAGAGTTTGTCCAGGCTTGTCCTTTGCTACAAAAAGGATTGGGCCACCTTGCTGCACTTTATTTACTTTTGTTACTTGTTGCTTCTTATAAATTATCCTATCACAAAACTATATGTTACCACTTATTTCAGTACTTGCAGAGAATACCTTGCTGGAAACCGCTTATCATTTCCTTCTGCTCCTCGTTGGGTTCGACACTCTTACTTATCGAAAGGACTACGATAGATCCCCTATACTTGTGGGTCATCAGAGACTTCTTAAAATATTATCTTGGGATGCCTTGGGCATCCCCAAGCTTGAGCTTTTGTGTCTCCTTAATTCCTCTCATATCACGGTCTCCCTAAATCTCAAAAGCTTCATCCACACAAAACTCAACAAGGACTCGTGAGATAAGTTAATATAAACCAATGCAAAAACCTTATCATACTCTACTGTAAAAAATCACTAAAATTATTATTCAACATTGCATACTAAATGCCTCTGAATATTTAATAGTCCAATCCTCAAATAGAATCATTAAAGAAGCAAACATATGCAAACAATGCAAACATAACAGCAATCTTCCTAAACAGGACAGTCTGTAAAGAGTGCAGCAAGATCCATACTTCCCTACCTCCAAAAATTATGAAAGAAAATTCCCACTGTAGTAAATTTATCAGAGCTTATTATGCAATAGGTTTCAACATTTTATCACATTCTGAATTTTCTAGGGAATTTTTGCAACACTGGTAAACTTTCTGTTTTCAAACAGCAACATGTGGACTTGTAAAATAGGCATAGTAAAGGCTATCAATGCCACTTCTATTGAAATAAAAGATGCAAAACATTTTTCTAAATAACAGAAAGCAAATCCTAACAAAATAAATTGACCCTCCAATCAAAACACATATCATGTGGTGAATAAAAATATAGCTCCAAGTAAAGTTACCGATGAACGAAGACGAAAGAGGGGATGCCTTCCGGGGCATCCCCAACCTTAGGCTCTTAGTTGTCCTTGGATATTACCTTGGGGTGCCTTGGGCATCCCCAAGCTTAGGCTCTTTCACTCCTTATTCCATAGTCCATCGAATCTTTACCCAAAACTTCAAAACTTCACAACACAAAACTTAACAGAAAACTCGTAAGCTCTGTTAGCGAAAGAAAACAAAACACCACTTCAAGGTACTATAATGAACTAATTCTTTATTTATATTAGTGTTAAACCTACTGCATTCCAACTTCTCTATTGTTTATAAACTATTTTACTAGCCATAGATTCATCAAAATAAGCAAACAACACACGAAAAACAGAATCTGTCAAAAACAGAACAGTCTGTAGTAATCTGTGACTAACGCAAACTTCTGGAACCCCAAAAATTCTAAAATAAATTTCTGGATGTGAGGAATTTATATATTAATAATCTGCAAAATTAATTAACTAAATATCACTCTCCAATAAAAAATGTCAGCAATTCTCATGAGCGCTAAAGTTTCTGTTTTTTTACAGCAAGATCAACAAGACTTTCCCCAAGTCTTCCCAACGGTTCTACTTGGCACAAACACTAATTAAACAAAAAAAACACAATCATAAAATAGGATAGATGATTAATTTATTACTAAACAGGAACAAAAAGCAAGGAGAAAAAATAAAGTTGGGTTGCCTCCCAACAAGCGCTATCGTTTAACGCCCCTAGCTAGGCATGATGATTCCAATGATGCTCACATAAAAGATAAGAATTGAAACATAAAGAGAGAATCATGAAGAATATAACTAGCACATTTAAGTCTAACCCACTTCCTATTCATAGGTATTTTGTGATCAAACAATTTATGGGAACAATAATCAACTAGCATAGGAAGGCAAAACAAGCATAACTTCAAAACTTTAAGCACATAGAGAGGAAACTTGATATTATTGCAATTCCTACAAGCATATATTCCTCCCTCATAATAATTTTCAGTAGCATAATGAATGAATTCAACAATATAACCATCACATAAAGCGTTCTTTTCATGATCTACAAGCATAGAAATTTTATTACTCTCCACATAAGCAAAATTCTTCTCATTCGGAATAGTGGGAGTATCATAAGAGACTCGAATACTATAAATTGTTTCCACATTAAAAGAGTAATGTTCAGAAAAGGGTAATCGTAATCATGACAAGTTTTATAAATATAATCATCACTACTTTTTATAGCATAAGTGTCATCACAATAATCATCATAAGTAGCAACTTTGTTCTCATCATAATCAATTGAAACCTCTTCCAAGATAGTGGAATCATTACTAAATGAAGTCATGACCTCTCCAAATCCACTTTCATAATTATCACAATGAGATTCAACATCCTCCAAAATAGTGGGATTACTACTTCCTAAAGTTGACAATCTTCCAAACCCACTTTCATCAATATAATCATCATAAGTAGGAGGCATGCTATCATCATAACAAATTTGCATATCAAAACTTGGGAGGCTAAAAATATCATCTTCATTAAACATAGCATCCCCAATCTTGGGACAAACATTAATTGCAGCAAGTATATTCTCAAAAACATCATCTTCTTCAAACATAGCATCCCCAAGCTTGGGCCTTTTCATATCATAAGCATAATCACTCTCATCATCAATAGTATGGATAACACCAATAGTATAGTAATTATCATATTCTTCCAAGCAAGTGCCAAAAAGATTTTCAAGATCATAAGAAGTATCATTATCTTCCCAATCATAATCATCAGAACAAGCAATAGGCATAATGAGATCATCATCAAGTGCATCATCTTCCACAATTATATTTTCATGAGGCACAACAGTAATAGGAGCAGCATTATTTGGGAGAGATATCTTTTTACCTCTCTTCCTTTTTGTTTTATTCTTCTTCACCACATCATGTGTGGGTTCAATCCTCTTTTTGGAGCTCCTTATTAATGAGATTGGTTGAATAGAAGGCTCCTCCTCGTTACCTGATTCATCATAAGAAATAATAGGAGGATATTGGGAAGTCTCTTCCCTTTCGTTAGTATTCTCTTCATCTTATATTTGTTTTCTTCTCTTTATATAATTGGCAATATAAGGATTTTCAATGCAATTCACCGCAAAATACATATAAATATCTTCTAGATCAGTATCGAGGAATTTCTCGAGGTTATATTCTGGAATAATCTAAGTTTGACGTTTCATTTATTTATAACCCAGAAGCAAACTAAGTTCATTATAATGTGCAAGGGAAATCAAGTCATCACAACTTTTGGAAACGATTCGATCATGAAACAATTTGCATTTGATATTTAAATGACCATATTCATTGCAAAGTTCACAAGTATTGCTAAGAAATTTTAAATTTTCAGCACTAACATTTAGCCTTTCTTGCAACCATTTAGTTTCTAAATGCTTATGCCTCTTGCAATATCTATCTTCCATATTTGGTGTGTACTTGCAAAACCAATGCACTCCACAAAAATTGACATGTTTATAGGAGACATTTTCATCATAACTAGTGCAATCATCATTAGTACTATGGATATTCAAAGAGTTCATACTAATAAACTTTGCAAGCATGCTCATCATTCAAAGATTTAGTGCCAAACATTTTAATGCATTCTTATTCTACACTTCGGCACAATTTTCCTTTCCATCATACTCACGAAAGATATTAAAAAGATGAAGCGTATGAGGCAAACTCAATTCCATATTTTTTTGTAGTTTTATTTTATAAACTAAACTAGTGCTAAAATAAGAAACAAAAAGATTCGATTGCAAGATCTAAATATATACCTTCAAGCGCTAACCTCCCCGGCAACGGCGCCAGAAAAGAGCTTGATGTCTACTACACAACCTTCTTCTTGTAGACATTGTTGGGCCTCCAAGTGCAGAGGTTTGTAGGACAGTAGCAAATTTCCCTCAAGTGGATGACCTAAAGTTTATCAATTCGTAGGAGGCGTAGGATGAAGATGGTCTCTCTCAAGCAACCCTACAACCAAATAACAAAGAGTCTCTTGTGTCCCCAACACACCTAATACAATGGTAAATTGTATAGGTGCACTAGTTCGGCGAAGAGAGGGTGATACAAGTGGTATATGGATGGTAGATAAAGGTTTTTGTAATCTAAAAATATAAAAACAGCAAGGTAACTAATGGTAAAAGTGAGCACAAACGGTATTGCAATGCTAGGAAACAAGGCCTAGGGTTCATACTTTCACTAGTGCAAGTTCTCTCAACAATAATAACATAATTGGATCATATAACTATCCCTCAACATGCAACAAAGAGTCACTAATAGCGGAGAACAAACGATGAGATTATGGTAGGGTACGAAACCACCTCAAAGTTATCCTTTCTGATCGATCTATTCAAGAGTCCGTAGTAAAATAACATGAAGCTATTCTTTTCGTTCAATCTATCATAGAGTTCATACTAGAATAACACCTTAAGACACAAATCAACCAAAACCCTAATGTCACCTAGATACTCCAATGTCACCTCAAGTATCCGTGGGTATGATTATATGATATGCATCACACAATCTCAGATTCATCTATTCAAACCAACACAAAGTACTTCAAAGAGTGCCCCAAAATTTCTATCGGAGGGTCAAGACAAAACGTGTGCCAACCCCTATGCATAGGTTCATGGGTGGAACCCGCAAGTTGATCACCAAAACATACATCAAGTGGATCAATAGAATACCCCATTGTCACCACGGGTATACCACGCAAGACATACATCAAGTGTTCTCAAATCCTTAAAGACTCAATCCGATAAGATAACTTCAAAGGGAAAACTCAATCCATTACAAGAGAGTAGAGGGGGAGAAACATCATAAGATCCAACTGTAATAGAAAAACTCCTGATACATTAAGATTGTATCACCTCAAGAACACGAGAGAGGGAGAGAGAGAGAGATCAAACACATAGCTACTGGTACATACCCTCAGCCCCGAGGGTGGACTACTCCCTCCTCGTCATGGAGAGCACCGGGATGATGAAGATGGCCACCAGTGAGAGGTTCCCCCTCCGGCAGGGTGTCGGAACGGGTCTAGACTGGTTTTCGGTGGCTACGGAGGCTTCTGGCGGTGGAACTCCCGATCTATTGTGCTCCTCGAAGTTTTTAGGGTATATGGATATATATATAGGAGGAAGAAGTACGTCGGTGGATCTCCGGGTTGTCCAGGAGGCAGGGGGCGCGCCCAGGGGGTGGGCGCGCCCCCCCACCCTCATGGGCAGCCCGGGACTCTCCTGGTCCATCTCTGATACTCCGTGGGCTTCTTCTGGTCCAAAAATAAGTTCTGTGAAGTTTCAGGTCAATTGGACTCCGTTTGATTTTCCTTTTCTTTGATACTCTAAAACAAGGAAAAAAACAGAAACTGGCAGTGGGCTCTAGGTTAAAGGTTAGTCCCAAAATCATATAAAATAGCATATAAAACATCCAAGGTTGATAATATAATAGCATGGAACAATCAAAAATTATAGATACATTGGAGACGTATCAATGACTGTACATGGTGAGGATGACAATAGGGACCCAGCAACGCGCGCAGTAATTTTGTTTTTTCGGGACGGAGAAGGGTATCAACTGGGTTGTTTGGGAGCTGTGTCCCGTCTAGCACATGACCTTCCCAATTTGTTTTTTTTCCTTTCTGAAAATGGCTAGCCCGGCTATTTTGTTTTTTGCAGAATAACCAACATAGGCCTACTTGTTTTTCTACGCCCTGCTGGGCCAAAAATCTTTCAAGACGAGGAGGGATGCATTTTGCCCAGAAAATGGGCTATAAGTAATAAAAAAATGGGCTATAAGTAATATTAAATGGGCTGTAAAATGAAAAAATACAACAAACAGGCAATTAGTTCCAAAATACTTTTTTCTTTCGGATTTTGATATTTTAAATTTCATTGTTTTTGTGCGGGTAAAATTTCATTGGATTGAAATTAAGGTATGTTTAGTTTTAAAATTAATTTGAATCTGGCTACAAATTTCGGGCTGTATGCTGTTTGGGACAGGTTTGGAGGCTGATTTGTGGGTCTACTAGGTTGACGTGTACGAAAGGCTTTGTCAACTTAGTCCACAAACGATTCTAGCAGCAGTGACCATTGGATGTTAATCCAACGGCCGTGCTGCTTATTCAATATCTGATCCTCTTGCTCCAGCCGCCCAAACCAGCGCTGGTGGGACTGCCTGCTCCTGCCTCCCATGGCCGGATGTGCTGCTGCATAGGCCGCACCGCCCCACCCTACTCCATTGCTGGCCAGGCCATTCCTCTACTCACCCACACCTCTTGTTATTTTCTGGCGATGGCAGCCGGACCAGTAAACCCTCATACTCCCCACCGCGTAGGCAACCACTGCCAAGTCTTCCCCGGCTCCGTCCCGTTCCCTTCCTAGGCCTCGCCGTCGTCCACCGCCCTGGTGCTCTTGGCGCGCCGTTGTCAACATGGTCAACGAACAACATCCATCGGACGTGGACTATACGTGGAGAGGCTGACAGTTGGGTCCACAGCTGCACACAAGGAAATGCCTCCT
Source organism: Triticum urartu (assembly GCF_003073215.2). Classification (NCBI taxonomy): domain Eukaryota; kingdom Viridiplantae; phylum Streptophyta; class Magnoliopsida; order Poales; family Poaceae; genus Triticum; species Triticum urartu. Next base: position 258,855,413 of record NC_053022.1, on the reverse strand, counting down.
TATTATGCACAAAATAATGATTCCTCCACCTGACAACTGGGGCCCACCAGAAGGGCCTCTGTATTTCACAAAAAAAACATTTCCCCCGCTGACAGGTCGGACCCACCAGCTATATCTTCGCACGCAAGGAAGTGCCTCCTTATTACGCACAAAAAAATGAATACCCCCCTGCGAGTTGGGACCCAGCATAGTGGGAGGCTGACATGTGGGCCTACTAAGTTGATGGGGACGGAGGGCTTTGTCAACTTAGTCAATATGAACGATTCTAGCTCCAGTGACCGTACGATGTCCATCCAACGGCAGTAGTGCTTCTTCAACCTCTGGTCTTCTTGCTCCAGCTGCCCAAAGCAGCGCCGGTCGTGTCGCCTGCTCCTGCCTCCCGTGGTCGGCTGTGCTGCCATGGAGGCCTCACTGCCCCCTACTACTCCCACCGCTGGCCAAGCCCTGCGGCGACGGCAACCTCACACCGCAGCCGAACCAGTGAACCCTCGTACTCCTCTCCGCGTGGGCATCCACTGCCGTGTCTTCCCCGGCTCCGCGTCGTCCCCTTCCTAGGCCTCGCCGTCGTCCACCGCCTTGGTGCTCTCGACGCGGCGTGGTCAGTGTGGTCAACAAACGACTTCCATCGGAAGAGTACTGTACGTGGAGAGGCTGACAGCTGGGTCCATGGCTGCAGCAAGGAAGTGCCTCCTTATTATGCGCAAAATAATGATTCCTCCACCTGACAGCAGGGACCCACCAGACGGGCCACCGTATTTCACAAAAAAAATGTTTCCCCCCTGACTGCTGGGACCCATGAGCTACATCTTCGCACGCAAGGAAGTGCCTGACAGTTGGGACCCATCCGGTCGAAGCGTACGTAGCGTTGTCATTCTGGTCGCGAACGTGTACGTACGTACGATCGGTCTGTCTGCAGGTTGCAGCGATGAACCGTGGCCGTGCAAGGAAGGGGACGTGTCGTAGTAGAGGCGCGCACATGTCATAGTAGAGGCACGCACGTAGCATGTACATGTACGTACAGCGGCCAGGGTGCAAGAAAGTAAATACACCCATGTACGTACATATGGGCGGGGTCTCAAACGCCTACTCACGCATACATACGGCCAGGGCTCGTGTACATGGCTGGGTCGGAAAGGAGAAATTGCGTCGTCGTCATGTTCATGGGGAGGCAACAGAATGCGTCGTGTTCATCGGGAGGCAACGGAACTCGTGCTGTTCATCGGGAGCCAACCGGCTTGGATGGAACAGCCGATGGAAACGAGGCCTGGCGTACCACGGAACGGAGGAAATGGCATTGTGTTCGAAGGGCCACGGTGGAAATGGGATCCTATTCATTGGGAGGGGTCTGGCGTACCACAAAATGGAGGAAACAGACCTCCTACGGTGGAAACGGGGTCCTGTTGATCGGGAGGGGTGTGGCGTACCGCAAAACGGAGGAAGCAGACTTGTGTTGGAGCGCTACGGTCGAAACGGGGTCCTGTTCATCAGGAGGGGTGTGGCGTACCGCAAAACGGGACTCCACAGGATACTGTTCATCTCCACCGTCGACCTCCTCCAGCCTCCACGGGCTACTGTTCATCCACCGTCGACCTCCTCCAGCCTCCACCTATGACTGTTCATCCATGGGCTCCTATTCATCCAGCCTCCACCGGCTACTGTTCAACCAGCCCTCTCCACGGGGTCCTGTTCAACCACCCCTCCAAGGGCTACTGTTCATCCAGCCTTCCACCGGCTACTGTTCAACCAACCCTCCACCGGCTACTGTTCAACCAGCCCTCCACAGGGTCCTGTTCATCCAGCCCTCCCCGGGGTCCTATTCATCCACCGGCTCGATCGATCGGGGTCCTGTTCATCCAGCGGCAACGACCTCTACTACCATGGGTTCCTGTTCATCCAACCCCCATAGGGAACTATTCATCCAAACCTCCCAACAATGCTCACTGCTCATCCAGAGGCAGCATCGATCGGCTTCAGTTAGCAGCATTAGCGAAGGAATCGTTCGATCGGGTTCAGTTAACAGCCATTGATCGATCGCTCGGGTTCAGTAACGCGTAGCCTGCAGTGCAATCGCTCGGGTTCAGTTAGAGCCCAACGCCTCGCACACACGCGCGTACGTACGAGAGAAACGCGCATTGCTCGGCCCCCGACCACCCACCGTAACCGGGAACTCCCTGATATTTTCCTCGCCCTCGCTTCTACCACGGTTTTTTCCGTCATGGACGACCCATAGAATGTCATGCAGCTGCGTCTCCGGCCTGCCCAGGACAAAAAGCCCATTTTCTGTCATGATTTTTTTTCGTAGAAGTAGGACCCCACCACATCTATGATGATACTGGTTTTTGTCACAATTATCGTCATAGAACTGTCAGAAGTATGACAGGGAAAAATTCGTTCGGCCCAAAATGTCACGGATGTGTCTTCTTTTGTAGTGCTGGTGTGCAAAATTTGATCTTTGGTCTCATTATGGCCTCAAGGAAACTGCGCCACTACTTTCAAGCCCATGAGATCATGGTTGTTACTCGTTTTTCGTTACAAAGGATACTCCAAAACCCTGAGGCAACTGGTAGAATAGTGGAATGGGCTTTGGAGTTATCCAGCTTTGGTTTGAAGTTTGAGGGCACTTCAACTATTCAGAGCAGGGCATTGGCAGAGTTTATTGCAGAATGGATGCCAACCCCTGATGAGGAAAGGACAGAGATAGCCATCCCCGGCAAGGAATCACCCCAAGAATGGATCATATATTTTGATGGTGTTTTCCCTACAAGGTGCAGGGGCTGGCGTGCTTCTTGTTGCCCCCTCCGGGGAGCATTTGAAGTACGTCCTCCAGATGCTCTTTGCTCGGGAAGAAGCCACCAACAATACATCAGAATATGAAGGGCTCCTTGCCGTGCTCAGGATTGCAGCAGAATTGGGAATTAAGAAGCCGATCACTCGAGGAGATTCATAGCTTGTGGTGAGACAAGTCAACAAGGATTACCAAAGCCCATTGATGGAAGCATACGTCGAGGAAGTAAGGAGATTGGAGGAGCACCTTGACGAGTTGCAAACAGAGCACGTACCCCATGCGGAAAACGGCATAGCTAATCACCTGTCAAAGTGGGTTGTGTAGAAGCTTCTTGTGGAACCAGGAACTTTTGTTCTCCATCTCTCTCAACCCTCCGTATCACCAGCCACAATGGCCCGGAGAGGAGAAAGTTGGCCTACGGTAAGCCTCTCTCGGCAGAGCCATCCGCTCCCGGCAGAGACCCTGCCGGAAACAACTCATCACAACCTGCCGGACCACCCCTCCAGCCGGGCCTATGGACCCCGCGAACGAGGCTGGTGCTCACGCAGCAGAGGAGGTGCCGCTAGTCCTCGTTGCCAAGCCCCAGGCTCCAACTTGGGCAAGGCACATTGTCCACTTCCTCCACACCAGAGAACTCCCTGGCAACCAAGATGAAGCTGAAAGAGTAGCCCAGAGGGCCAGTATGTATCAGTTTCTCGATGACACTCTATACAGAAGAAGGCCCAATGGTGTGAAATTGAAGTGTGTTTGCCAGGAGGATGGAAAGGAACTGTTGGCTGAGATTCATAGAGGAATGTGCGGCTCCCACATTGGATCAAGGGCATTAGTTGGGAAAGCATTTTGGCAAGGATTCTATTGGCCAACAGCCCTCCAAGATGCGGTTGAGTTAGTCACGAAATGTGAAGCCTGCCAGTTCCATTCCAATAAAATACACCTACATGCCCAAGATCTTCACACAATCCCTCTATCATGGCCATTTTCGGTCTGGGGGCTCGATATCCTTGGCCCCTTCCCCCGAGCAATCAGGGGCTTTGAATTCTTATTCGTTGCCATCGACAAGTTTACAAAGTGGCCGAAAGTGACTGCCGTGAGAAAGGTGACTGCTCAGTTAGCTATCAAGTTCTTGAAAGAATTGGTGTGTCGTTTCGGAGTTCCGGCAAGGATCATCACTGACAACGGCACCCAGATCATGAGCCACGCCTTCATGCAATATGTCATACCCTCAGATGCAAAATCTCATTCGCTTCTGTGGCACACCCCCAGAGCAATGGACAAGCTGAGTGGGCGAACGTTGAAGTGCTTCGTGGACTCAAGACACGAACTTTTGATACGCCACAGAAGCATGGTAGGCGATGGATCGAGGAGCTGTCAGTAGTTCTCTGGTCCCTCAGAACGACACCTAACTGAGCTACCGGGCAGACTCCCTTCTCCCTGGTCTACGGGGCAGAAGTAGTTATCCCCATGGAACTCATTTACGGGTCCCCTCGAGTGCTTCCCTATGATGAAGTAGCGCAAGATCAGCACCGGTGTGACGACGCTGTGCTACTCGAGGAAAACAATCTCTGGGTTGCTACACGTGTTGCACGCTACCAGCAAGCCCTGCGTTGCTATCATAGCCACAGGGTTCATGCCCGGTGTTTTGAGGAAGGTGACCTTGTCCTTAGGCGCGTCCAGTCCGCCAAGGGTACAAACAAGCTGTCACTGGAGTGGGGAGGCCCTTACCGGGTGGTACGAGTCACTAGACCTCGCGCAGTCTGTCTGGAGACCGGGAATGGCACACAGTTGCAAAACTCATGGAATATTGAGCATCTCCATAAGTACTACCCATAAGGTGCGAGGCTGCCGGGCACTGCCCGACAGCCACCCTTTTCTACAGGCCTTGCCTCAGTTGCATGTAACCCCTTGTACAAAGCCCGGGCGATGACCTCGTGCAAGAGAAAATAAAGAAGTGTTGTGGGGGGCGGTCAAGATTGCATGCATGCACGAACACACCCAGATCACTACATAAGCATTTCATGAGCATTTGCATATGCATATAGATAGGATTGCATCCTGCATTCATTCTCATCTACATGAAGTTGCAGGTTCCTGCCATGAACTTGACTTCGATAAAGGATGAGAAGATTGCACGGCACAGTGATCCTCGACAAGCCAAACAGATAAGTTTACCTCTTGTCCATTAGTATTCTGTAAGCTATAACTTGTGCATAGAGAAACCTCGCCGATCTCTTGGAACTAGGGTGCTCCCATCCTTGGCTCGAACGCTGCTTTGGCCTGGATAGTCGTAGTGGCCATTGGTAAAGAGCGAGCGGGCGGGGGGCTGGCACCTCGGTCTGTTCCCCGGCAGACATGGTTCTCCGGCAGACGAAAAGGGTGTCGGCAGGATATCCTAGTGGGGAAAGCTCGTTTAATTATAGTAAAGAGGCACTCCACCTCTGCATGGACATATACATGCACGGGTTCCCGACAAGGTTTATCTTTTTCATTGACATACAAATACAAGTACAAGCATTACAGAACAAAAGTTGGACTCGAGAGAATACATTATTTGAATTAAAATTTGGCGATTGCCTACAAATTTAAGATTGAAAAAAGATAAGTGCCCCATTACACCTTTGCCCTTGTCCATCTCCTACAGGAAGAGGTCGAAGGGGCCGGAGGCGCACACAGATGGGATTCGGCGCCTCCCCAGGATCAGGACGGCGCCGCTCCCCGGCATGGAGGAAGAAACCGGAGGGCAGGCATGGATGGTGACGCTGCCGGAGGACCATATGGGAGGCACGGAGTCACCGGCAAACATGACTCATCGGAATGGCCGTCCCCGTTCTTGACGCGTCGTGAGTTGCCGTTGCCGTCTGCATCACTAGCACCCGAAGACCTCAGCGCGACCACCATGCCGGACACCATGCTCTCTAAGCCCTTCCACATAGAGCATGGTCGTCCCCGGGAGCCCTGATGTTAGAAGTCACCGCATGTCCTGAAGACGTGTGAGAAAGCAAGAAGCCTTCCTGTCCGACAAGAAAACCACGCCCAGGAGGAGCAGATTCACCCCCATTAGCGGTGAATCTCTTCTATGGCTCCTCCCCGATGCTGCAAAAGGAAGAAGAATGGTGAGCGGTCGACTACCACACGTCGTGCCCATCTCGAGCCGCGACGTGGTGTTGGTCGCATCCCCTCCCACTAAAGTCGAGGACACGGGCGACCCGGAGGCAAGCACGCCGGGGTTGCCACTCCAGGCATCAGTGCCACGCTGCCCGAATCTTCCTCTCAGATCCAAGGGAGATCCCAACCAGGAGCCCGGGGGCTGGCCCCAGGCTCTTCTCTTCAGCATCGCCGGCAGAAGCGGAGAACAAGGGAAGAAGAGGGGGGATGCAAAGACGGATGTCTCTGCCCTCCTCCGCCACTCCCTTTTATAGGTCGGGTGGGGAAGGGCAATTGCTCCATCAATGGGTGACCACCGCCCTCCTCCGCCAATTCAAGGCGGCCGGACCCTTTCCAGGGTACTCTCCCACGCCACGCGCCTCCGTTACCTACCCCGTGCGATGCATACTGCATACGTGGCTAAGGATAAGGGCGCGTTGTGGGAAGAGTAAATTGGCAGTCTCTACCCCATGCGTTAAAGTCATTCACGTGCCATCACTAGAGCGGCCCCACCACTATTGGCTTTACAGCATGCATGGGGAAACCAGAAACTGGCCCGGAATCAAGGCTGATGAAGAAGCAACGAAAAACTCAAGGGGCCAGCCCCTTCAGCAACCTTGCGTGTGCACTTATTAGGCCCTACCACGATGACGCTCAGCGGCGCGTTCGGGGCAGGCCCGGGGGCTTCTGTCGGTGCAACAAACTCTCAGTTTATTGCCCAGACTGTGCACAGGCACGAGGTCAAGATTGAAGCACCAACCCAAGTCAGAGATTGAAGGACCAAGAGATTTGAGGAACCAACATGCAGTCCGGAAAGACCAAGATCGAGCCAGAAGAGCAAGATATCGGCAAGAGAAGGGCCTCCCTTGCCGGGCAGGCGAGCCCGACAAGAGGCAAGGCCACCGCAAGGAGCAGGCAACCAAGGCACCCCGGCAAGGCCTGCCGGGGGCTCGCGGGGGCAGACCCATCCCACCAACCACTCAAGCATGACCCATGTCTTCAATAAATGCGGTGTCAAGCCGCAAGATGATTAAGTGGCAGCCGTTCGACACATGGCAGCCACTTTCTACAGAAGAAGCCTACAGATGGCACCCATCCTGTGACGTGTCAAGGAAACAAGCGCGGAGCTGGCAAGATAGCCCGGCAAGCCTTGCCGGGTGACCAGTGATGTGACACCAAGTGGTGCATTTAATGCACCCTGTCAGCCTGCAGAGTTAGGTATGATAGCACTGTTCGCTATCATATCAGTGGATAATGACTACTTTGCCACTGTGGTGACCCCTTAATCTATAAAGGGAGACCCATCGCACCCATAGGAGGGGTTAGGAGGTTGGAAAGTTGATGAACCCAAGCCACCATATGCGCGTAGTCGCTGCAGCCCCGAGGCGAACCCTGCCGGGCAAGTGTACTACGCATCACCACATTCACTCCAGCATCAATCCACCAAAGTAGGAGTAGGGTCTTACGCCTCGCGGCGGCCCGAACCTGGGTAAATTGCTTGTGTGCTCTCCGTCGTGCTGTCGTACGATGGTCTGCTCTTTATGCAATGTGACGCCCCCTTGCCGAACCAGCAAGGGGCCGCCCGGTCCCATAGGTGGCCGCAGACATCCTGCGACAGTTTGGCTTGTGCAGTGCAAAAATAGAAACTTTGGCTGTAGTGCGTGAATTTTTGTTTTTTACTGGAACGTTGAATGTTTCTGAAACTTTTTGCAATGTACTTCTATACATTTTTTTTATTTTGTCCTAATTTTTCAGAATTTTTGGAGTTACAGGAGTATGCTAGATGTTCATATTGCTATAAATTGTCCTATTTAAGACATATTCTGTTTTTATGCATTGTTTTGCTAGTTTTGATGAAACTATCGATTTTATCGGTGGTATAAGACATGGAGAAGTTATTGTAGGATCGAAAATATGTCTAGAGGGGGGTGATTAGACTACTTGACCAAATAAAAACTTAACCTTTTCCCAATTTTAGTTCTTGGCAGATTTTAGCTATTTTAGGACAAGTCAAGCAATCATCACACAGTTCAAGCAAGCATGCAAAGAGTATATTGGCAGCGGAAAGTAAAGCATGCAACTTGCAAGAATGTAAAGGGAAGGGTTTGGAGAATTCAAACGCAATTGGAGACACGGATGTTTTTCCCGTGGTTCGGATAGGTGGTGCTATCCTACATCCACGTTGATGGAGACTTCAACCCACAAAGGGTAACGGTTGCGCGAGTCCACACAGGGCTCCACCCACAAAGGGTAACGGTTGCGAGAGTCCACACATGGCTCCACCCACGAAGGGTCCACGAAGAAGTAACCACCCACAAAGGGTCCACGAAGAAGCAACCTTGTCTATCCCACCATGGCCATCGCCCACACAGGACTTGCCTCACTAGCGGTAGATCTTCACGAAGTAGGCGATCTCCTTGCCCTTACAAACTCCTTGGTTCAACTCCACAATATTGTCGGAGGCCCCAAGTGAAACCTAGCCAATCTAGGAGACACCACTCTCCAAGAAGTAACAAATGGTGTGTAGGTAATGAACTCCTTGCTCTTGTGCTTCAAATGATAGTCTCCCCAACAACTCAACTCTCTCTCATAGGATTTGGATTTTTTGGAAAGAAGATTTGAGTGGAAAGCAACTTGGGAAGGCTAGAGATCAAGATTCATATGGTAGGAATGGAATATCTTGGTCTCAACACATGAGTAGGTGGTTCTCTCTCAGAACAAATGAGTTGGAATGATGTGTGTGTTCTGATGGCTCTCTCACTGAATGAGAAGGAGGTGGCGGGTTATATATAGCCTCCACACAAAATCCAACCGTTACACAGTTTTCCAATCTCGGTGGGACCGAATCAATAAACTCGGTCGGACCGAAAATGTAAACCTAGTGACCGTTAGAGATTTTCGGTGGGACTGACATGCAACTCGGTAGGACCGATATGGTTAGGGTTTGGGCATAACGTAATCTCGGTGAGACCGATTACACAAACTCGGTGAGACCGAATTTGGTAATTAGCTAACCAGAGAGTTGGTCAGGCAAACTCGGTGGGACCGATTTGCTCTTTCGGTGAGACCGAAAAGTTACAAAGGGGAAACACTGAATTTACATTGCAATCTCGGTGGGACCGATTCGCTCTTTCGGTGAGACCGAAAAGTTACGAAAGGGAAACAGAGAGTTTGCAATCCCATCTCGGTGAGACCGAGATCCCTATCGGTAGAACCGAATTGCTAGGGTTTGGCAGTGGCTTAATGACAAGTGAAACTCGGTGGCGCCGGATAGGAAGAATCGGTAGGACCGAGTTTGGCTTAGGGTTTAGGTCATATGTGGATATGGGAAAGTAGTTGAGGGTTTTGGAGCATATCACTAAGCACATGAAGCAAGAGGCTCATTAAGCAACACCTCATCCCTCCTTGATAGTATTGGCTTTTCCTAAAGACTCAATGTGATCTTGGATCACTAAAATATAAAATGAAGAGTCTTGAGCTTTTGAGCTTGAGCCAATCCTTTTTCCTTAGCATTTTGAGGGTTCCACTTTCACATCCATGCCATGCCAATCATTGAGCTTTCCTGAAATAATCATCTTGGAATAGCATTAGCTCAATGAGCTATATGTTGTTATGAATTACCAAAACCACCTAGGGATAGTTGCACTTTCAGTTATAATACAGTAGATACAATGAAAAATAAAATATGAATGGGTTTACAACAGTACTTAAAGTGGTGATTTGTTTTATTATACTAATGGATCTCATGAGGGTTTTGTTAAGTTTTGATTGAAGTTTTCAAGTTTTGGGTGAGATCACGATGGATGAAGCAATAAGGAGTGGCAAGAGCCTAAGCTTGGGGATTCCCGAGGCACCCCAAGGTAATATTCAAGGACTCCCAAGCAACTAAGCTTGGGGATGCCCTGGAAGGCATCCCCTCTTTCTTCTAACGATCATCGGTAATTTTACTTGGAGCTATATTTTTATTCGTCACATGATATGCACAAATCTTGGAGCGTCGTGTGCTTTTTATTTTTATTTTAATAATGAACCATGCTGGTATGAGATAGTCCTTGGTTGATTTATAGAATGCTCTTTGCGCTTCACTTATATCTTGTGAGTATGGCTTTATAGAATGCTTCATGTGCTTCACTTATATCATTTGAAGTTTGGATTGCCTGTTTCTCTACACATAGAAAACCACCATTTGTAGAATGGTCCTTTGCTTCACTTATATTTGTTAGAGCGTGGGCATATATTTTGTAGAAAGAATTAAACTCTCTTGCTTCACTTATATCTATTTAGAGAGTTAACAGGAATTGGTCATTCACATGGTTAGTAATAAAATCCTACATAAAACTTGTAGATCACTGAATATGATATGTTTGATTCCTTGCAATAGTTTTGCGATATAAAGATGGTGATATTAGAGTCATGCTAGTGAGTAATTGTTGATTGGTAGAAATACTTGTGTTAAGGTTTGTGATTCCCGAAGCATGCACGTATGGTGAACCGTTATGTGATGAAGTCGGAACATGATTTATTTTTGATTGTCTTCCTTATGAGTGGCAGTCGGAGACGAGTGATGGTCTTTTCCTACCAGTCAATCCCCCTAGGGGCATGTGTGTAGTACTTTGTTTTGATAGCTAATAAATTTTTGCAATAAGTATGTGAGTTCTTTATGACTAATGTTGAGTCCATGGATTATACGCACTCTCACCCTTCCATCACTCCAAGGACGAAGGCTTCTGTAGACGCTGAAGTAGACGCTGGAGTTGGAGCTGAAGTAGATGCTGGAGCTGGTGGAACTGAGGCTGTAGCTGGTGCTGAGGTGGTGGCTCTTGTGTCAGCAACTGGCACGATAGACGACCTCGGACCTCGTGGCACTCTGGCAAAGGCATGAGTGGTAGTCCTGCCTCTCCTCTCCTGCATATCATCTTGGAGCTGCTCCACTGCAGTCTGAATCTCCGTTACCTTGACATCCAAGTCATAGAACTTTTGTTCCATGATTCTCTCTAGGCTTGCCTGGTTTTGAGTTAGGGTGGCTAGTCTTGCTCAATCCGCAGGGTGGATGCAATCAGGTAACCAAGCTGCTCTTGTTTGGTCTTCAAGAAATACTCAGATGCCTCCTCTTGAGTTGGCATCTTGGCAGCTTTCTCCTTCCTTGCCTTCTCCTTCTTTGCGTATGCTTGGGCAGATGATGGCTCATTCTCAGTCATGACAACTTGATTGTCCTCAAAATATGGACGGATGGGCAGGTGTTCCTTGTCCAATAAATATATGCCCGTGCCCATCTTGGAGTTAATGAGCTCCTGGATCTGAGGGGCATATCCGCAACTCCTCTTCTGATCTGCTACAGTCCTTTTGATAGTTTCCACTATGAGGCTCATCACCTTGAACTTCTGAGGCACATCAAATACATGTAGCAAGTTGATAGCATGGCCTCTGATCATCTTGTGATCTCCAGGCTTGGGCAATAAGGTGTGCCTCAAGATCCAATTGATAGTTGGCAGCCCTGACAGAAGGTAATGCACAGACCCAAATTTGAAGGTGTCAAGAGCTTCATTGGGAATTTCCTTGTACATATTGGACATAGAGTTATGGTCCATCTTCTTCTTGGCATATATGTCCAAGTCATCATCATGCTCCTCTGGGGCATTAATGATCTGTGCCCACTCAGCAACTGTGGATTGGTACCTTGTACCCTCAGACATCCATGTGATCCTCCCATCTGAATAAAAATGTGTTGTGGAGTAGAACTGCATTATAAGCTCCTCATTCCACTTTGTGAGCTTCTGCCCAACAAAGTCAGCTACTCCACAAGCTATGAAGCTGTCTTGCACTCCAGGATAGTGCTCCTCATTGTCCTTGATGTACTGCCAGTCAACCCATCTCATATCACAGACTATTGGCTTCTTATCAAGCAGCACTGTCTCATAGAAGTCCTGTTGTTCCTTAGTGTGGAACCTGTAGTCAACAGCAGTCCTCCTCCTTGAAGCATACGGGTCTGCTTTCTCTCCACTTCCTCAGCCCTGAATCTCTCCTGAGCTTCATGTCCTCAGCCACAGGATGCGCATCGTTGTGGTCTGGGATCTTGGGCTTGAGCTTTCTCAGAACTTGCTCTTCATCCTCTTCTTCAGCAACAGTCTCAGGCACTGGGGCCTTGTTCTTCTCAGCTGCAGGAATGCTCCTTGTATTCCTCTTTGGTTTTGGCTTGGAGGCAGCTTTGGGCTTAGATGCAGTAGCCCCTGATCTTATGGCATCACCCATCAGCTTGGGTGCCTTGGGTGCTGGTGCAGCTACCTCTTCTTCCTCTTCCTCTTCCATGATGGAAGCCTTTCCTAGCACTCTGGCTATGGTCTTCTTGACCCTTTCCTTTCTTTTCTTTCCCTCAGCAGCAACTGGCTCTTTAGGTGCAGGCTTCTCAGTTGAAGCTCTTGCCTTTGACATGGGCTGCCTGCCTGCTGGCCTTTTGATTTTTAGCCCTGGCTTTGTGCCTTGAGCTGGCTCAACTCTCTTTGATGTGGCCTCTTCCTCTGCCACATAATCTTCATCTTCGGAATCAGAAGTTCTCTTCTTCCTCTGTCTGGTGGCAGCTTTTGGCAAGTTGCTAGGGATGCTCCTGCTGCCCTCACCTGAAGAGCTGGAGGGACTAGTGCCCTCACTCATGTGCACCTGCTGCTCTGACATGTTCTGGCTGTCACTTTGATCAGACACTGCAAGCTCTGACTGCTGACCCTGTGAACAGTTTATAGATGAGGTAGAAAAGATGAGCATCACAAAATGCAGAGATTTTTGCAAAAGAATGATCCAAAAACTTAGTTTTAGTTTCCCACTGAAATCATCTCAGATCTACCGATTTTCAAACTCGGTGATACCGAAGCAGTTTTGGAACCTAAGCTAGTGAACTCGGTAGGACCGAGTCACAGTTCGGTGGCACCGAGACTGCTAGGGTTTCACAAAGTTCCAAAATCGGTCACACCGATAAGTAATTCTCGGTCAGACCGAGTCTCACTTGTGCAATGGCATAAGCCAAATCGGTGGGACCGAGTTTTTCAACTCGGTGGGTCCGAGATGGTTTCGGCGGAAACCTAACCCTAAAATTTTCGAATCAAAGCTAATCTACGGGCGTATTGACTGGATAGGAGTGTTTCAATCGTGGCAAGAATCATGAAGAACACAATGTGCTAGGAATCGGACGGGGAATAGCACTGTGATCGAGTCCATACCCTAGTTCGGCGGAGACTCGCTACGGCGGCAACGGCGGGGCAGAATTCCCGTTGACGGTGACGGAGACCAACGACTGGAGGCGGCTGGCGGCGAGAAGATGATCCGGAGACCACGTTGGCAGAGCAGGCTATCGCGTGGGCGAAGGGGTTCGGAGAAATTTCCAAATTTTGCCCGTGACTATATATAGCCCGACCCTGTCGGTGTGACCGAGTGGAACAACTCGGTGGCACCAAGATTCATAACTACAGGCAGTTACTGAAACTCGGTGTGACCGAAATGTTCAAATCGGTTGCACCGAGATCGAAAACTTAGATCAACTTAATGATCTCGGTAGGACCAAAAGTGGGGTATCGGTCAGACCGAGAATCATAAAGAGGTTTTGGAAGTTTAAGTCTATGACGAATCGGGGACTCCGAGCGCTCCTCACACAGAGTGGTTCGAATCTGACTTGATCAAATTTTGTGATGCAGCATGAATAGAGTTTGAGACGAGAAAAGCATAGATAGCTAGAGGAGGTACTTAGGCATTCTTGTCCATCCACTTGGCAAAAGAAAATAAAACCAAACAATCAAAACAACAAGTGGATGTCCTCGAATGAGTAAAATATGCAACCAGCATGCTCACACAATAAGATGGCAAATGAAATGTGTGACAAGGCATGCACAACCAATTCTAGCAACTATCAAGCAATTTGCGATGACAAGGTCATCTATATATGAGTATATTGACTTAGGAGTCAAGTGAGAACACTTGATCATAGGTCATACTCATCATTTAAGCTCAGGTGGGGTTACCACTTTTACATAAAGCATTGTTGTGTTCACATCTTTAGAGTTGCTTTAGCTCAAGTCTTAGAGTAAAGCTCCCCCTAGATGTGATATCCCCCCTTAGAGGGATGAACTAACCTCGGGTTTTGTCGATGATGACTTCATGTAGATGTTGAAGATGTGGATGCTCAATGTTGATGTAGATCACTTGGAGCTATCCATTTGAGTGAATTGCACTTTCAATACATACATGGGTTAGTCCCACAAGGAACAAACAAGGATATCCATAGACATAGAGTGATGCACAGAAAAGATGATGTCCATGAAAACTTTTAGGTTACCTTGTCCCTTGTCTTACCAACAAGAGGGTTTGTGACTCCTTGAACTAGTGCAAGATGTGGAAGTTGATTGCACTTGTTCTTGCCAAAATGATAAGAGTGAAGTATGTTGGCGGAGTCACCCTCAAGAACTCTCTAGTTCTTCTTCTTTTGGATCCACATCATCTTGATGGGAATCCTTGGAGTTGTAGTCGTACTTAATGAAGTGGAACTTGAAGTAGTCTTGGGAATCCACTTGACTAAGGTCTTAGGAGCTTCTTCAAATGCGTCAATTTCCTCTTGAAGCTTGTCCTTGCCTTTTTGCTTCTAGTCTTGTGGTGGAAGATCATCTTGAGCTTGTGTCGCCTTGAAAGAAGTATCATACTTCTCTTGTTGAGGAACAAACTTTGTCTTGGGGTATTGATCTTCTTCCCACTCAACTCCATTGGCATTGAACTTTCGTTCAAAACCAACACCTTGATTCTTCCGGTGCATTCCTTGATTGCGCACAATTTCCTCGAATTGCTTACTCCCGGCAAGGCTTTTGTACACTCCTTTCTCTATAATTCCCTTCAATAAACTATTTTCTTGCTCAAGTGTAACTTGGCTAAGAGAATCATTAGTGGAATCAAGAGAACTACTAGAAGCAGCAATATTGGATTTAGCATGATCATTGTTACTGCTAGAGGAAGAATCTTTCTTGTTCTTGTTACTAGACTTGACTTGAGGCATGTAAGTGGATAAGAGTAAACGCTTGGCAATGTAAGAAGAGATTTTCTTGCGGAGATCATCATTGATTGCTTTTAAGAACTCATGCTCTTGCTCAAGATTGAGCTTTTCAAAGCGTAATTTCTCATGAGCTCTTAAAAGTTCTCGATGATCTTCGAAGATAGTTTCACGAGCTAACTTAAGAGTGTTTAGTTCTTTAGTTAGAGCCTCAATCTTCTCCTTATCATTGTCATTCGTTTTATCTTGATTAGCATGTTTAATTGACGTTTCATCATAGTATTCATCACTAGAGTTGTCAACAAGCAAATCATCACCTAACAAGTCATCTTCATCACTATTGAAATCAACATACTCGGGGTGTGTTACCTTAGGACCTTTGGCCATGAAGCATCTTCCAATTCCTTCATTTGGTGAGTCAAATATGTCGTAGGAGTTGGTTGACACAAGTGCTAGACCGGCAACACCTTCATCTTGAGTATCTTCGGAGTCGGAGTGATAACTTCTCTCGGAGTGGCTGTCGGAGTCGGAGCCGGATACCCATTCACCAACATGAGCTTGATGTCTTCGTCTTGTGTAGCTCCTTGATGATTTTTCCTTCCTTTCTGAATCCTTGCTTCTCCGTGAGTATCTTCGTTCATAACGATCATCTCTACTCCTCCTCTCTCTTGGTGGTGATTCTTTGCTTCTTCTTTTTGGAGAATCTTCTCTTCTCTTGTAGGGAGACGTACACTCATTGGAATAGTGTCCGAGTCTTCCACAACTGTAGCAGTTTCGCTCTCGACTAGAAGATCTTTTGTCATTGTAGGACCTTGACTTGAAGCTTCTATCTTTGCTTATACTCTTGTAGAACTTGTTGAAGTTCTTCACCATTAAGCTCAATTCTTCATTGAAGTCTTGTTTCTCACTTGATGATGTAGGGGCTTCACATGAGGCTTTATAGGCACCACTTGATTTGTTGTGAAGTTCCTCTTTATCCTTAAGTGACATCTCATGAGCAACAATTCTTCCAATCACCTCCGTTGGCTTGAGATCTTTGTAATTGGGCATCATTTGGATCAATGTGCACACGGTATCATATTTTCCATCCAAGGCTCTTAGAATCTTCTTGATGATGAATCTGTCGGTCATCTCTTCACTTCCTAAGCCGGCAATCTCATTTGTGATGAGAGCAAGCCTAGAGTACATTTCAGCGACACCTTCACCATCCTTCATCTTGAACTTGTCAAGTTGGCTTTGAAGCACATCCAACTTGGATTCCTTGACGGAGTCGGTACCTTCGTGCATATCAATCAAAGTGTCCCAAATTTCCTTTGCATTCTCAAGACGGCTGATTTTGTTGAATTCTTCGGGGCACAATCCGTTGAAGAGAATATCACAAGCTTGAGCATTGTATTGCAACATCTTCAACTCACCGCGGTAGCTTCATGGTTTGGTTCTCTCCCATCAAAGAAGTCACCTTGCAAACCAACACACACAATAGCCCAAACGGCGGGGTTATGTCCAAGAATATGCATTTTCATTTTATGCTTCCAACTAGCAAAATTAGTACCATCAAAGTAGGGACCTCTACGGTGGTAATTTCCCTCACTAGACGCCATACTCTCCTAGGTTGTGAAACCAAGGCTATGACCACCAAAGCTATGGAGATCAAAGCAAATGGAGACCAAAGCTCTGATACCACTTGTAGGATCAAAAGTATGTCTAGAGGGGGTGATTAGACTACTTGACCAAATAAAAACTTAACCTTTTCCCAATTTTAGTTCTTGGAAGATTTTAGCTATTTTAGGACAAGTCAAGCAATCATCACACAGTTCAAGCAAGCATGCAAAGAGTATATCGGCAGCGGAAAGTAAAGCATGCAACTTGCAAGAATGTAAAGGGAAGGGTTTGGAGAATTCAAACGCAATTGGAGACACGGATGTTTTTCCCGTGGTTCGGATAGGTGGTGCTATCCTACATCCACGTTGATGGAGACTTCAACCCACAAAGGGTAACGGTTGCGCGAGTCCACACAGGGCTCCACCCACAAAGGGTAACGGTTGCGAGAGTCCACACATGGCTCCACCCACGAAGGGTCCACGAAGAAGCAACCACCCACAAAGGGTCCACGAAGAAGCAACCTTGTCTATCCCACCATGGCCATCGCCCACACAGGACTTGCCTCACTAGCGGTAGATCTTCACAAAGTAGGCGATCTCCTTGCCCTTACAAACTCCTTGGTTCAACTCCACAATATTGTCGGAGGCTCCCAAGTGACACCTAGCCAATCTAGGAGACACCACTCTCCAAGAAGTAACAAATGGTGTGTAGGTAATGAACTCCTTGCTCTTGTGCTTCAAATGATAGTCTCCCCAACACTCAACTCTCTCTCATAGGATTTGGATTTGGTGGAAAGAAGATTTGAGTGGAAAGCAACTTGGGAAGGCTAGAGATCAAGATTCATATGATAGGAATGGAATATCTTGGTCTCAACACATGAGTAGGTGGTTCTCTCTCAGAACATACGAGTTGGAATGGTGTATGTGTTCTGATGGCTCTCTCATCGAATGAAGAGGAGGTGGAGGGGTATATATAGCCTCCACACAAAATCCAACCGTTACACAGTTTTCCAATCTCGGTGGGACCGAATCAACAAACTCGGTCGGACCGAAAATGTAAACCTAGTGACCGTTAGAGATTTTCGGTGGGACTGACATGCAACTCGGTAGGACCGATATGGTTAGGGTTTGGGCATAACGTAATCTCGGTGAGACCGATTACACAAACTCGGTGAGACCGAATTTGGTAATTAGCTAACCAGAGAGTTGGTCAGGCAAACTCGGTGGGACCGATTTGCTCTTTCGGTGAGACCGAAAAGTTACAAAGGGGAAACACTGAATTTACATTGCAATCTCGGTGGGACCGATTCGCTCTTTCGGTGAGACCGAAAAGTTACGAAAGGGAAACAGAGAGTTTGCAATCCCATCTCGGTGAGACCGAGATCCCTATCGGTAGAACCGAATTGCTAGGGTTTGGCAGTGGCTAATGACAAGTGAAACTCGGTGGCGCCGGATAGGAAGAATCGGTAGGACCGAGTTTGGCTTAGGGTTTAGGTCATATGTGGATATGGGAAAGTAGTTGAGGGTTTTTGGAGCATATCACTAAGCACATGAAGCAAGAGGCTCATTATGCAACACCTCATCCCTCCTTGATAGTATTGGCTTTTCCTAAAGACTCAATGTGATCTTGGATCACTAAAATATAAAATGAAGAGTCTTGAGCTTTTGAGCTTGAGCCAATCCTTTTTCCTTAGCATTTTGAGGGTTCCACTTTCACATCCATGCCATGCCAATCATTGAGCTTTCCTGAAATAATCATCTTGGAATAGCATTAGCTCAATGAGCTATATGTTGTTATGAATTACCAAAACCACCTAGGGATAGTTGCACTTTCAGTTATAATACAGTAGATACAATGAAAAATAAAATATGAATGGGTTTACAACAGTACTTAAAGTGGTGATTTGTTTTATTATACTAATGGATCTTCATGAGGGTTTTGTTAAGTTTTGATTGAAGTTTTCAAGTTTTGGGTGAGATCACGATGGATGAAGCAATAAGGAGTGGCAAGAGCCTAAGCTTGGGGATTCCCGAGGCACCCCAAGGTAATATTCAAGGACTCCCAAGCAACTAAGCTTGGGGATGCCCTGGAAGGCATCCCCTCTTTCTTCTAACGATCATCGGTAATTTTACTTGGAGCTATATTTTTATTCGTCACATGATATGCGTAAATCTTGGAGCGTCGTGTGCTTTTTTTTTTATTTTAATAATGCACCATGCTGG
Organism: Triticum urartu; assembly: GCF_003073215.2. Taxonomy (NCBI): domain Eukaryota; kingdom Viridiplantae; phylum Streptophyta; class Magnoliopsida; order Poales; family Poaceae; genus Triticum; species Triticum urartu. Next base: position 258,836,644 of record NC_053022.1, on the reverse strand, counting down.
TATGAGATAGTCCTTGGTTGATTTATAGAATGCTCTTTGCACTTCACTTATATCTTTTGAGTATGGCTTTATAGAATGCTTCATGTGCTTCACTTATATCATTTGAAGTTTGGATTGCCTGTTTCTCTTCACATAGAAAACCACCATTTGTAGAATGCTCTTTTGCTTCACTTATATTTGTTAGAGCGTGGGCATATATTTTGTAGAAAGAATTAAACTCTCTTGCTTCACTTATATCTATTTAGAGAGATGACAGGAATTGGTCATTCACATGGTTAGTCATAAAATCCTACATAAAACTTGTAGATCACTGAATATGATATGTTTGATTCCTTGCAATAGTTTTGCGATATAAAGATGGTGATATTAGAGTCATGCTAGTGAGTAATTGTGGATTGGTAGAAATACTTGTGTTAAGGTTTGTGATTCCCGAAGCATGCACGTATGGTGAACCGTTATGTGATGAAGTCGGAACATGATTTATTTTTGATTGTCTTCCTTATGAGTGGCAGTCGGGACGAGTGATGGTCTTTTCCTACCAAGTCATCCCCCTAGGGGCATGTGTGTAGTACTTTGTTTTGATAGCTAATAAATTTTTGCAATAAGTATGTGTGAGTTCTTTATGACTAATGTTGAGTCCATGGATTATACGCACTCTCACCCTGCCATCATTGCTAGCCTCTTCGGTACCATGCATTGCCCTTTCTCATCTCGAGAGTTGGTGCAAACTTCACCGGTGCATCCAAACCCCGTGATATGATACGCTCTGTCACACATAAGCCTCCGTATATCTTCCTCAAAACAGCCACAATACCTACCTATTATGGCATTTCCATAGCCATTACGAGATATATTGCCATGCAACTTCCATCATCATCATATACATGACTTGAGCATTAATTGTCACATTGCTTTGCATGATCGTAAGATAGCTAGCATGATATTTTCATGGCCTGTCTGGTTTTTGATATATTTGCTATGCTAGATCATTGCACATCCTGGTACACTTCTAGAGGCATTCATTTTGAGTCATATTGTTCTAGATATCGAGTTGTAATATTGAGTTGTAAGTAAATAAAAGTGTGATGATCATCACTATTAGAGCACTGTCCCATGTTAGGAAAGGATGATGGAATCTATGATTCCCTCACAAGTTGGGATGAGTCTCCGGACTTTACAAAAAAAGAGGCCAAAGAAGCCCATGAAAAAAGAGAGGCCAAAGAAGCCCACCAAAAAACAATAAATAAATAAATAAATGAGAGAAAACAGAGAAGGGGCAATGCTACTATCCTTTTACCACACTTGTGCTTCAGAGTGGCACCATGTTCTTCATATAGAGAGTCTCTTGAGTTATCACTTTCATATGCTAGTGGGAATTTTCATTATAGAACTTGGCATGTATATTCCAATGATGGGCTTCCTCAAATGCCCGAGGTCTTCATGAGCAAGCAAGTTGGATGCACACCCACTTAGTTTTTAGTTTGAGCTTTCATACACTTATAGCTCTTAGTGCATCAGTTGCATGGCAATCCCTACTCCTCGCTTTGACATCAAATGATGGGCATCTCCATAACCCATTGATTAGCCACGTCGATGTGAGACTTTCTCCTTTTTTGTCTTCTCCACACAACCTCCTCCATCATATTCTATTCCACCTATAGTGATATATCCATGGCTCACACTCATGTATTGCATGGAAGTTGGAAAGGCTTGAGAACATTAAAAGTATGAAACAATTGCTTGGCTTGTCATCGAGGTTGTGCATGATGAAATTGTTCGGGAACGTAGCATGCAATTTCAAAAAAAATCTACGAGCATGCAAGATCTGTCTAGGAGATGCATAGCAAAGAGAGCGGGAGAGTGTGTCCATGTACCCTCGTAGACCGAAAGCGGAAGCATTAGCTTAACGCGGTTGATGTAGTCGAACGTCTTCTCGATTCAACCGATCATGCACCGAACGTACGACACCTCTGAGTTTTGCACATGCTCAGCTCGATGACGTCCCTCGAACTCTTGATCTAGCAACGTGGTGAGGAGAGTTTCGTCAACACGATGGCGTGGTGACGGTGATGGTGATGTGATCCGCGCAGGGCTTCGCCTAAGCACTACGACAATATGACCAGAGGAGTAAACGGTGGAGGGGGCACCGCACACGGCTAAGAAACAATTGATGTGCTTAGAGGTGCCCCCTTCCCCTGTATATAAAGGAGGGAGAGGGGAGGAGGCCGGCCTAGGGAGCGCCAAGTGGGAGGAGTCCCACTTGGACCCCTAGTCCAATCCCCCCTTCCTTTCACCGAAGGGGAAAGGGGGAAGGAGGAGGAGGATGAGAAGGAAAAGGGGCCGCGCCCCTCCCCTTGTCCAATTCGGACTCCCCGTGGGGGGCGCGCGCCACCCATTGTGGGATGACTCCCCTCACCTCTATGGCCAATATGGCCCATATCTTTCCCCCAGAGGTTCCGGTAACCCCCCCGGTACTCCGATAAAAACCCGAAACACTTTGGAACCATTCCGGTGTCCGAATACTGTCATCCAATATATCAATCTTTACCTCTTGACCATTTCGAGACTCCTCATCATGTCTGTGATCTCATCCGAGACTCCAAACAATCTTCGGTCACCAAAACACATAACTCATAATACAAATCGTCATCGAACGTTAAGCGTGCGGACCCTACGGGTTTGAGAACTATGTAGACATGACCGAGACACATCTCCGATCAATAACCAACAGTGGAACCTGGATTCTCATATTGGTTCCTACATATTCTATGAAGATCTTTATTGGTCAAACCGCAATGACAACATACGTCATTCCCTTTGTCATCGGTATGTTACTTGCCCGAGATTCGATCGTCAGTATCTTCATACCTAGTTCAATCTCGTTACCGGCAAGTCTCTTTTACTCGTTCCATAGTGCATCATCCTGCAACTAACTCATTAGTCACATTGCTTGCAAGGCTTATCATGATGTGCATTACCCAGAGGGCCCAGAGATACCTCTCCGATACTCGGAGTGACAAATCCTAATCTCGATATATGCCAACCCAACAAACACCTCGAAGACATTTGTAGAGCATCTTTATAATCACCCAGTTACGTTGTGACATTTGATAGCACACAGGGTGTTCCTCTGGTATTCAGGAGTTGCATAATCTCATAGTCAAAGGAATATGTATAAGTCATGAAGAAAGCAATAGCAATAAAAACTTAACGATCATTATGCTAAGCTAACGAGTGGGTCTTGTCCATCACATCATTCTCCTAATGATGTGATCCCGTTCATCAAATGACAACACCTGTCTATGGCCAGGAAACTTAACCATCTTTGATTAACGAGCTAGTCAAGTAGAGGCATACTAGGGACACTTTGTTTTGTCTATGTATTCACACATGTATCAAGGTTCCGGCAAATACAATTCTAGCATGAATAATAAACATTTATCATGATATAAGGAAATATAAATAACAACTTTATTATTTCCTCTAAGGCATATTTCCTTCAGTCTCCCACTTGCACTAGAGTTAATAATCTAGATTACATTGTAATGATTCTAACACCCATGGAGTCCTGGTATTGATCATGTTTTGCTTGTGGAAGAGGCTTAGTCAACGGGTCTGCAACATTCAGATCCGTATGAATTTTGCAAATCTCTATGTCTCCCTCCTTGACTTGATCACGGATGGAGTTAAAGCATCTCTTGATGTGTTTGGTTCTCTTGTGAAATCTGGACTCCTTCGATAAGGCAATTGCTCCAGTATTGTCACAAAAGATTTTCATTGGACCCGATGCACTAGGTATTACACCTAGATCAGATATGAACTCCTTCATTTGCTGATTCCGAAGCAGCTATGTACTCCACTTCACTCGTAAATCCCGCCATGGTGCTTTGCTTGGAACTGCACCAACTGACAGCTCCACCATTCAATATAAATACGTACGGTTTGTGACTTAGAGTCATCCGGACTAGTGTCAAAGCTAGCATCGACGTAACCATTTACGATGAGCTCTTTGTCACCCCCCATAAACGAGAAACATATCCTTAGTCCTTTTCAGGTACTTCAGGATGTTCTTGACCGCTGTCCAGTGATCCACTCCATGATTACTTTGGTACCTCCCTGCTAAAATTATAGCAAGGCACACATCAGGTCTGGTACATAGCATTGCATACATGATAGAACCTATGGCTGAGGCATAGGGAATGATTTCCATTTTCTCTCTATCTTCTACAATGGTCGGGCATTGAGTCGGACTCAACTTCACACCTTGTAACATAGGCAAGAACCCTTTCTTTGACTTATCCATTTTGAACTTCTTCAAAACTTTATCAAGGTATGTGCTTTGTGAAATTCTAATTAAGCGTCTTGATCTATCTCTATAGATCCTGATGCCCAATATATAAGCAACTTCACCGAGGTCTTTCATTGAAAAATTCTTATTCAAGTATCCTTTTATGCTATCCAGAAATTCTATATCATTTACAATCAACAATATGTCATCCACATATAATATTAGAAATGCTACAGAGCTCCCAGTCACTTTCTTGTAAATACAGGCTTCTCTAAAAGTCTGTATAAAACCATATGCTTTGATCACAGTATCAAAGCGTATATTCCAACTCCAAGATGCTTGCACCAGTCCATAAATGGATCGCTGGAGATTGCACACTTCGTTAGCATCTTTAGGATCGACAAAACCTTCTGGTTGCATCATATACAATTCTTCTTTAAGAAATCCACTAAGGAATGCAATTTTGACGTCCATTTGCCAAATTTCATAAGCATAAAATGCGGCAATTGCTAACATGATTCGGATAGACTTAAGCATCGCTACGCGTGAGAAGGTCTCATCGTAGTCAACTCCTTGAACTTGTAAAAAGCCTTTCACAACAAGTTGAGCTTTGTAGACAGTAACATTACCATCAGCGTCAGTCTTCTTCTTGAAGATCCATTTATTCTCTATGGCTTGCCGATCATCGGGCAAATCAACCAAAGTCCATACTTTGTTCTCATACATGGATCCCATCTCAGATTTCATGGCCTCAAGCCATTTCGTGGAATCTGGGCTCATCATTGCTTCCTCATAGTTCATAGGTTCGTCATGGTCTAGTAACATGACTTCCAGAACAGGATTACCGTACCACTCTGGTGCACAACGTACTCTGGTTGACCTACCAGGTTCGGAAGTAACTTGATCTGAAGTTTCATGATCATCATCATTAGCTTCCTCACTAATTGGTGTAGGCATTGCGGGAATAGTTTTTTGTGATGAACTACTTTCCAATTCAAGAGAAGGTACAATTACCTCATCAAGTTCTACTTTCCTCCCACTCACTTCTTTTGAGAGAAACTCCTTCTCTAGAAAGGATCCATTCTTAGCAACAAATATCTTGCCTTCGATATGTGATAGATGGTGTACCCAACAGTTTCTTTTGGATATCCTATGAAGACGCACTTCTCCGATTTGGGTTCGAGCTTATCAGGCTGAAGCTTTTTCACATAAGCATCGCAACCCCAAACTTTAAGAAATGACAGCTTAGGTTTCTTGCCAAACCACAGTTCATATGGTGTCGTCTCAACGGTTTTAGACGGTGCCCTATTTAACGTGAATGTAGCTGTCTCTAATGCATAACCCCAAAATGATAGTGGTAAATCGGTAAGAGACATCATAGATCGCACCATATCTAATAAAGTATGGTTACGACGTTCGGACACACCAATACGCTGTGGTGTTCGAGGTGGCGTGAGTTGCGAAACTATTCCTCATTGTTTTAAATGAAGACCAAACTCTTAACTCAAATATTCGCCTCCGCGATCAGATCGTAGAAACTTTATTTTCTTGTTAAGATGATTTTCCACTTCACTCTAGAATTCTTTGAACCTTTCAAATGTCTCAGACTTGTGTTTCATCAAGTAGATATACCCATATCTGCTCAAATCATCTGTGAAGGTCAGAAAATAACGATACCCGCCATGAGCCTCAACACTCATCGGACTGTATACATCAGTATGTATTATTTCCAATAAGTCAGTGGCTCGCTCCATTGTTCCGGAGAACGGAGTCTTAGTCATCTTGCCCAGGAGGCATGGTTCGCAAGCATCAAGTGATTCCAAAAGCCCATCTGCATGGAGTTCCTTCATGCACTTTACACCAATATGACCTAAACAGCAGTGCCACAAATATGTTGCATTCTCATTATTAACTTTGCATCTTTTGGCATCAATATTATGAATATGTGTATCACCACGATCGAGATTCAACAAAAATAGACCACTCATCAAGGGTGCATGACCATAAAAGATATTACTCATATAAATAGAACAACCATTATTCTCTGATTTAAATGAATAACCGTCTCGCATCAAACAAGATCCAGATATAATGTTCATGCTCAACGTTGGCACCAAATAACAATTATTCAGGTCTAAAACTAATCCCGAAGGTAGATGTAGTGGTAGCGTGCCGACAGCGATCAGATCGACCTTGGAACCATTTCTAACGCACATCGTCACCTCGTCCTTAGCCAACCTTCGTTTAATCCATAGCCCCTGTTTCGAGTTGCAAATATGAGCAACAGAACCAGTATCAAATACCCAGGCGCTACTACGAGCATTAGTAAGGTACACATCAATAACATGTATATCAAATATACCTTTCACTTTGCCATCCTTCTTATCCGCCAAATACTTGAGGCAGTTCTGCTTCCAGTGACCAGTCCCTTTGCAGTAGAAGCACTCAGTTTCAAGCTTAGGTCCAGACTTGGGCTTCTTCCCAGGAGTAGCAACTTGCTTGCTATTCTTATTGAAGTTCCCCTTCTTTCCTTTGTCCTTTTTCTTGAAACTAGTGGTCTTGTTAACCATCAACACTTGATGCTCCTTCTTGATTTCTACCACCGCAGCCTTGAGCATTGCGAAGAGCTCGGGAATCGTATTGTTCATCCCTTGCATATTATAGTTCATCACAAAGCCTTTATAGCTTTGTGGTAGTGATTGAAGAACTCTGTCAACGACACTATCATCCGAAAGATTAACTCCCAGCTGAGTCAAGTGGTTATGGTACCCGGACATTCTGAGAATGTGTTCACTGACAGAACTGTTCTCCTCCATCTTGCAGCTATAGAACTTGTTGGAGACTTCATATCTCTCAACTCGGGCATTTGCTTGAAATATTAACTTCAACTCCTGGAACATCTCATATGCTCCATGACGTTCAAAACGTCTTTGAAGTCCTGATTCTAAGCCGTAAAGCATGGCACACTGAACTATCGAGTAGTCATCAGATTTAGCTTGCCAGATGTTCATAACGTCAGCAATTTCTCCTACAGCAGGCCTTGTACCTAGTGGTGCATTAAGGACATAATTCTTCTATGCAGCAATGAGGATAATCCTCAAGTTACGGACCTAGTCCGTGTACTTGCTACCATCATATGTCAACTTAGCTTTCTCTAGGAACGCATTAAAATTCAAGGGAACGGTAGCACGGGCCATAGATCTACAACATAGATATGCAAAAACTATCAGGACTAAGTTCATGATAAATTGAGTTCAATTAATCATATTACTTTGAACTCACACTTAGATAGACATCCCTCGAGTCATCTAAATGATCACGTGATCCATATCAACTTAACCATGTCCGAACATCACGTGAGATGGAGTAGTTTTCAATGGTGAACATCCCTATGTTGATCATATCTACTATATGATTCATGTTCGACCTTTCGGTCTCAGTGTTCTGAGGCCATGTCTGTACATGCTAGGCTTGTCAAGTTTAACCCGAGTATTCTGCACGTGCAAAACTGTCTTGCACCCATTGTATGTGAACGTAGAGCTTATCACATCCGATCATCACGTGGTGTCTCGGCACGACGAACTGTCGCAACGGTGCATACTCAGGGATAACACTTATACCTTGAAATTTAGTGAGGGATCATCTTATAATTCTACTGCCGTACTAAGCAAAATAAGATGCATAAAAGATAAACATCACATGCAATCAAAATATGTGACATGATATGGCCATTATCATCTTGTGCCTTTGATCTCCATCTCCAAAGCACCGTCATGATCTCCATCGTCACCGACTTGACACCTTGATCTCCATCGTAGTGTCATTGTCGTCTCGCCAACTATTGCTTCTACAACTATCGCTAACTCATAGTGATAAAGTGAAGCAATTGCATGGCGATTGCATTTCAAACAATAAAGCAACAACCATAAGGCCAGTTGCCGATAACTTTTACAAAACATGATCATCTCATACAACATCGTATATCACATCATGTCTTGACCATATCACATCACAACATGCCCTGCAAAAACAAGTTAGATGTCCTCTACTTTGTTGTTGCAAGTTTTTTGTGGATGCAACGGGCTTCTAGTAAGAACCATTCTTACCTACGCATCAAAACCACAACGATGTTTCATCAAGTTTGTTGTTTTAACCTTCAATAAGGACCGGCCATAGTCAAATTCGATTCAACTAAAGTCGGAGAAACAGACACCCGCCAACCACCTTTATGCAAAACAAGTTGCATGTCTGTCGGTGGAACCGGTCTCATGAACGTGGTCATGTAAGGTTAGTCTGGGCCGCTTCATCCAACAATACCGCCGAATCAAAATAAGACGTTGGTGGTAAGCAGTATGACTATGATTGCCCACAACTCTTTGTGTTCTACTCGTGCATAGCAATGAGAGGGGGAGAGTGTGTCCACGTACCCTCGTAGACCGAAAGCGGGAGCGTTAGCTTAACGCGGTTGATGTAGTCGAACGTCTTCTCGATTCAACTGATCAAGCACCGAATGTATGGCACCTCCGAGTTCTACACACGTCCAGCTCGATGACGTCCCTCGAACTCTTGATCCAGCAAAGTGTCAAGGGAGAGTTTCATCAGCACAACGGCGTGGAGACGGTGATGGTGATGTGATCCACACAGGGCTTCACCTAAGCACTACGACAATATGACCGGAGGAGTAAACGGTGGAGGGAGGCACCGCACACAGCTAAGAAACAATTGATGTGCTTAGAGGTGCCCCTGCCCCCGTATATAAAGGAGGGAGAGGGGCGGAGGCCATCCTAGGGCGCGCCAAGTGGGAGGAGTCCCACTTGGACCCCTAGTCCAATTCGGCCGCCCCCTTTCCTTTTACCGGAAGGGGAAATGGGGAAGGAGTAGGAGGAGGAGAAGGAAAGGGGGGCGTGCCCCCTCCCCTTGTCCAATTCGGACTCCCCGTGGGGGGCGCGCGCCACCCATTGTGGGATGACTCCCCTCACCTCTATGGCCAATATGGCCCATATCTTTCCCCCAGAGGTTCCGGTAACCCCCCCGGTACTCCGATAAAAACCCGAAACACTTTGGAACCATTCCGGTGTCCGAATACTGTCATCCAATATATCAATCTTTACCTCTCGACCATTTCGAGACTGCTCGTCATCTCTGTGATCTCATCTGGGACTCCGAACAATCTTCGATCACCAAAACACATAACTCACAATACAAATCGTCATCGAACATTAAGCGTGTGGACCCTACGGGTTCGAGAACTATGTAGACATGACCGAGACACATCTCCGATCAATAACCAACAACAGAACCTGGATGCTCATATTGGTTCCTACATATTCTATGAAGATCTTTATCGGTCAAACCGCAATGACAACATACGTCATTCCCTTTGTCATCGGTATGTTACTTGCCTGAGATTCGATCGTCGGTATCTTCATACCTAGTTCAATCTCATTACTGGCAAGTCTCTTTTACTCATTCCGTAATGCATCATCCCGCAACTAACTCATTAGTCACATTACTTGCAAGGCTTATCATGATGTGCATTACCAAGAGGGCCCAGAGATACCTCTCCGATACTCGGAGTGACAAATCCTCATCTCGATCTATGCCAACCCAACAAACACCTTCGGAGACACCTGTAGAGCATCTTTATAATAACCCAGTTACGTTGTGATGTTTGATAGCACACAAGGTGTTCTTCCGGTATTCGGGAGTTGCATAATCTCATAGTCGAAGGAATATGTATAAGTCATGAAGAAAGCAATAGCAATAAAAACTTAACGATCATTATGCTAAGCTAACGGGTGGGTCTTGTCCATCACATCATTTTCCTAATGATGTGATCCCATTCATCAAATGACAACACATGTCCATGATCAGGAAACTTAACCATCTTTGATTAACAAGCTAGTCAAGTAGAGGCATACTAGGGACACTTTGTTTTGTCTATGTATTCACACATGTATCAAGTTTCCGGTTAATACAATTCTAGCATGAATAATTAACATTTATCATGATATAAGGAAATATAAATAACAACTTTATTATTGCCTCTAGGGCATATTTCCTTCAGAAATACTTTGTGTGATGAAGATGGGGCATAGCCAGGCTATATGATTTTGTAGGGATAACTTTCTTTGGCCATGTTATTTTGAGAAAGACATAATTGCTTTATTAGCATGCTTGAAGTATTATTGTCTTTATGTCAAATGATAGACTCATTGGTACGCGTTGGTCCTAAACAAACGGTTTTTAACCCCTTTCCGCGATGACATTCAGAACCGTCACCAAATGAGTGTGGGCGATAGGGGGGGTCCTTCCCACACGACCCAGAAACCGTCGGGGATATGCTGTCCTGGCACACACGCTCGGCAAAATGAGATCGTGTGCGACTGGCGAGCACTCAAATACAGAAATACGTACATTAGTGCCCAAAAAATACAATTATACATGTGAAATCATTTCCGGTCATAAGTACATCCCACACAGTCAATCACCGCTAAACGTTTTCGTTCGTATATACATCCCACACAGTCACTCCAAGGAAAACGTTTGCGCAAGGTGGCATAACGCAAATAGTTTTCAAGAGAATGTCGTGTGTGATTGTTCATTGATCCAACACGGTTTATTCCTATAAACTATGTCCGTTGCCTGAGGTCATCGCCCACGGTGTTTTCTCATTAATCGTTTGCAATAGGAAAACCCAATTAGCAAGCTAATTAGCCAATTAGCGGGCTAATTGCCCTATTATTAATAATCTATTTACTAATATAATTGACATTCATATTAAGCACATAATATATTCCATTTCCATATTAAGGAAGCAGGAGTTCATAATTGAAATACATTGTAGTACAACATGATATAGCTTCAGCACTCAGCCACCCCATTACACAACTACACCAACAGCAAGTTTCACATGCAACATCTAGAACCTTTCGAAATTAGCATCATAGACGATACATAGAGAGATGCATCTCATGTGGAAAATTGCTAAAGCGGAAGGCGAATATTGAGCCTTCATTCATGTTGAAGGTCTTTGCAACTTTAGGCCAGTGCCTGTGGATGATTGACCGTCCATCCTTCGACCTCTTCAGGAACACTTCAATATTGAACCGTGGGTGTTGTATGAAAACTATCCTTGCCTCTTGACCACAGAGGTGGATTGAGAGGTAATCATTAGTGAAGCCTGAAAACAAGGATGTGCATAAATATCTTCTCTATATTGGAAATGGGGTAAAGGAATACAAAAAGGCAAGGTATAATAGTTAGTACCATCTTGTAAATCTTAGTGCTTCCCATTGTTTCCCTGCAACACATATAAGGTAGTTAGTCATCAGGTTAAGTAAGGGTTCGCATGCTATCAGTAAAATATGTTGATGAAAAATAAGCACATTGCAGATTCATCAGATTAATTCAAGCCACATGGAAAACCCATTTATCCAAACCAAGCATGATTAAGAACTAGGAAATATAGCACTTGTGAAAGTGCAACTATCCCTGGGTGGTTTTGGTAATTCCTAACAACATATAGCTCATTGAGCTAACATTATTCCAAGATTAATATTTCAGGAAAAGCTCAATGAATGGCATGGCATGGATGAGGAAAGTGGACCCCTCAAAATACTAACGACAAAAAGATTGGCTCAAGCTCAAAGCTCAAGACTCTACATTTTATATTTTAGTGATCCAAGATCACATTGAGTCTATAGGAAAAGCCAATACTATCAAGGAGGGATGAGGTGTTGCTTGATGAGGTTCTGGCTTCATAGTGCTTAGTGATATGCTCCAAAACCCTCAACTACCTTCCCACATCCACATATGACCTAAACCAAAAGTCAAACTCGGCCCCACCGATTCTTTCTATCCGGCGCCACCGAGTTCAGATGTCATAGCCACTGCCACAAACCCTAGGCAAATCGGTCTCACCGATAGGGATCTCGGTCACACCGAGATGGGGTTGTAATCTCTCTGTTTCCCTTCGTAACGTTTCGGTCCTACCGGGATGAGCGATCGGTCCCATCGAGATTGCAATGTAAACTCTCTGTTTCCCTTTTGTAAACATTTCGGTCCCACCGAAATGAGCAAATCAGTCCCACCGAGTTTACCTGACCAACTCTCTGGTTAGCTTATTACAAAAATTGGTCCCACCGAGTTTGTGTAATCGTTCACACCGAGATTACATTATGCCCTAACCCTAACCATATCGGTCCTATCGAGTTGCATCTCAGTCCCACCGAAAATCCTAATGGTCACTAGGTTTGCTAAATCAGTCCGACTGAGTTTCTAAATTCGGTCTCACCGAGATTGGTAAATTGTGTGTAACGGTTAGTTTTTGTGTGGAGGCTATATATACCCCTCCACCCACTCTTCATTCGTCGAGAGAACCATCAGAACATACCTACACTTCCAATACACATTTTCTGAGAGAGAAGCACCTACTCATGTGTTGAGGCCAAGATATTCCATTCCCACCATATGAATCTTGATCTCTAGACTTCCCCAAGTTGCTTTCCACTCAAATCTTCGTTCCACCAAATCCATATCCTGTGAGAGAGAGTTGAGTGTTGGGGAGACTATCATTTGGAGCACAAGAGCAAGGAGTTCATCATCAACACACCATTTGTTACTTCTTGGAGAGTGGTGTCTCCTAGATTGGCTAGGTGTCACTTGGGAGCCTCCGACAAGATTGTGGAGTTGAACCAAGGAGTTTGTAAGGGTAAGGAGATCGCCTACTTCGTGAAGATCTACCGCTAGTGAGGCAAGTCCTTCGTGGGCGATGGCCATGATGGGATAGACAAGGTTGCTTCTTCGTGGACCCTTCGTGGGTGGAGCCCTCCGTGGACTCGCGCAACCGTTACCCTTCGTGGGTTGAAGTCTCCATCAACGTGGATGTACGATAGCACCACCTATCGGAACCACAACAAAAACATCCGTGTCTCCAATTGCATTTGAATTCTCCAAACCCTTCCCTTTACATTCTGGCAAGTTGCATGCTTTACTTTTCGCTGCTCATAGACTCTTTGCATGCTTGCTTGAATTGTGTTAAGATTGCTTGACTTGTGCTAAGATAGCTAAAATCTGCCAAAGACTAAAATTGGGAAAAGGATAGATTTTTAATTGGTCAAGTAGTCTAATCACCCTCCCCCCTCTAGACATACTTTCGATCCTACAACTTGTATATGTTTCTCATGTATTAAGTGCAGCGAAATTTGATTTATTTCTCACATGGTATACAATAAGAGAATGCAGCCACATCAATTGAACATCGCATTGCAGAATTGAACCAAGTAGTTAACTAAACACCACAACAAATGAACCAAACGTTAACTGAGCACCACATTACACAATATAACATACTCCTAATAGAAGATCAGACAGTTAACCAAACAAAGCATGCTTAACAACTTGGAAATATAGCAATTGTATTTGTTTCTCATGTATTTAGTACAACCAAATTCGATTTATTCCTCACGTGGTATACAATAACAGAATGCCGCCACAACAATTGAACATCGCATTGTAGAATTGAACCAAGCAGTTAACTAAACACCACAACAAGTGAACCAAGCCACAACAAATGAACCAAGCAGTTAACTAAACACCAATTGAACAATATAACATACTCCTAATAGAAGATCAGACAGTTAACCAAACCAAGCATGCTTAACAACTTGGAAATATTGCACCCTGAAGAATTGAACATCACATTTGCAGAATTGAACCAAGCAGTTAATTGAACACCACATTGCACGACATATAGAACATATACACTATAGCAGAAGATTGCATGGTAAAAGTAGATAGCACAATTCACTAGAATTTGTTAAGGAAAGGCAGTAGCTAGCAAACTGAACATGGGTCCTTATAGTGAGCTAATAAGACAAGCTACTCCTCATTGTCGGAGATATTGATGACGATTGGCTCCTTGGACATGGAAGAGGGCGAGGCCTCCGCATCGTGGGTGCCCTTGTTGTAGTGGTGAGTTGCCTGAGCCACTCCGGGCACCAACCTGCTGGCTCTCGAGATGAGGTAAGCACGTGCACGCTGAGAAAACACATCGTAGTCTTCATCGAAGGCACCGACGGTGGCCTCGAGAAAATGCCATGAACTGTCGTTTAAAGCAGCCAACCACGTCATGGCGTCACCGCGCGAGGCGTCAATAGTGGCCTCGATGGTGAGGTGCTCCTCCAAGATCTGGGGGGCGGCATGAATGGCAGTCATCACGACCTCATCCGCGCGTGCAGCCGTGATTTGCTTCTCCGCTACCAAATGCTCCTTGAGGTCCTGGCTATACTGCGTGCACCATGGCTTAGGTCGGCGCTTATTTGGTGGAGGGGTCAGTGATTTGGGTGGAAGGTGTCGCGCTCGTGCCGACGGTCGGGGCATGTGGGATGTGGAAGGAGGAGGAGGATGGGGGTCGGGTGTGGATTACCTGCCTGGATAGGCGAGGCCGAGCAGCGTGAAGGAGGGTCGCCGACGAGGAGGCGGCAGCGCTGCAAGCAAGGAGTGAAGGTTTCAACTTGGAAAGGAAGGCAGAAACAGGGGAAATGTGGCTTGTGGTAAGGGGGAGGGGCGGGGAGGTAGATATTTCCACGGAAGCCAAAAATTTGGAATCGCTTCAGCCAAAAAACTGGCACGCAAAGTTTCATCAGACACAGTCCCTTATTTAGAGCGGGTTGTGGACTGTAGCGGTCGCACCTTATCATGTAAGTTGTATGCATACTATACTCCGACGGTGCTCCAAGATATTTTGTGCTGCATCTCACATGGTTGGTTATAATAAACTGTGTGGGATCTACTTGATTTTTGTCTTGATTTGAATTACATAATGGGGTCACAGTGTCTATGGACGGTGTTTGAATTGCTAGACCTTTTATCTGAAGTGATCATAAAAGAATTGGAATTATTTAGGGTTCCTTTGGACATATTTTATGCATTAAGTGAGTTTTCAATGCATTTATGTGCATAATTAAAATTTGAACTACATGCACATGCTCTGGTGCATATAAATTGGTTGAAAAATCAAATCTTTGTCCTTGGGTGCATGCTTAGGTCCCATGCAAGAAATGGGAATGAATGTCAAACACCTTGCCACTGTCACTCGGCCGCAAACATTGAGATACCTGGTTTTTAAATTCTAGTAAATCCAAAACTCACCTGAAATTCATGAAACTTGGCATGCTATCATGGAGCGGCATCAACATGGCACGCTAATTTGTTTTGTCCCATTTGGGGCGGGTTTGGGTATATGCTTATCACAAACCAGAGCTTCTCACAACAAGAATGATGGTTTCGGTAGGGAACGCCCCAACTTTGGGGACGAAACGATATCCATTGCCTCTTATTGCTTTCAAATTTTTCCTGGTGTCAACATAGAACAACAGGAGTGTTGTGTTATTTTTTGTGATTTTTCAGGGTTCGTTTGGACATTTTTATGCATTAGGTGAGTTTTTAATGCATTTATGTGCATAATTCAAATTTGAACTACATGCACATGCTCCAGTGCATAAAAATTGGTTGAAAAATCAAATATGTGTCCTTGGGTGCATGCTTAGGTCCCATGCAAGAAATGGGGATGAATTTCAAACACCAGGGCACCGTTGATTGCCGGCAAAACATTGAGATGCCTGGTTTTTAAATTATAGTAAATCCAAAACTCGTCTGAAATTCATGACACTTGGCATGCTATCATGGAGCGGCATCAACATGTCGTGGTAAAAAATTTGTCCCATTTGGGGCAGGTTTGGGTATATGCTTTTCACAAACCAGAGCTTCTCACAACAAGCATGATGGTTTCGGTAGGGAACGTCCCACCTTTGGGGACGAAACAATATCCATTGCCTCTTATTGCTTCCAAATTTTTTCTCGTGTCAACATAGAACAACAGGAGTGTTGTGTCAATTTTTGTGATTTTTCGGGGTTCGTTTGGATATTTTTATGCATTAACTGAGTTTTCAATGCATTTATGTGCATAATTCAAATTTGAACTACATGCACATGCTCCAGTGCATATAAATTGGTTGACAAATCAAATATGTGTCCTTGGGTGCATGCTTAGGTCCCATGCAAGAAATGGGAATGAATTTCAAACACCAGGGCACCGTTGATTGTCGGCAAAACGTTGAGATGCTTGGTTTTCAAATTCTAGTAAATCCAAAACTCGTCTGAAATTCATGAAACTTGGCATGCTAGCATGGAGCGGCATCAACATGTCGTGGTAAAAATTTTGTCCCATTTGGGGCAGGTTTGGTTATATGCTTTTCACAAACCAGAGCTTCTCATAACAAGCATGATGGTTTCGGTAGAGAACATCCCACCTTTGGGGTCAAAACGATATCCATTGCCTCTTATTGCTTCCAAAATTTTTCTCGTGTCAACATAGAACAACAGGAGTATTGTTTCAGTTTTTGTGATTTTTTGGGGTTCGTTTGGGCATTTTTATGCATTAACTGAGTTTTTAATGCACTTATGTGCATAATTCAAATTTGAACTACATGCACATGCTCCAGTGCATATAAATTGGTTGAAAAATCAAATTTGTGTCCTTGGGTGCATGCTTAGGTCCCATGCAAGAAATGGGAATGAATTTCAAACACCAGGGCACCGTTGATTGCCGGCAAAACGTTGAGATGCATGATTTTTAAATTCTAGTAAATCAAAAACTCGCCTGGTGCGTAGGTTCATCAGGAAGCGTGCGAGATGTTCAATGATGGATTTCTGCATCTCTTCAACGCAAACGGTTCAGTGAGACAGTAAAGCGGCAGAAAATAAACCAAAAAATATACGTGCTGCCACACGCCCGTGTGCCGTGCGAGTAGGCGTGAGTTGACGGGACGCATGCGGGCAGTCCGCCGCGCAGGAAGATGGGGAGGCGTGCGTGCAAGTGTGGGAATTGACGGGGAGGCATGTGTGCAGGTGTGTGAATTGACAGGGAAGCGTGTGAGTAGCTGTGTGAAATGATGGTAGGAATGGCAGACGTCCGCCGCGCAGGCTCACCGGGAGGCGAGACAACTTTTGACCACAGCCTGCATCGCTCCCACTGGTCCGTATTAATTGCGCGTCCGAGCCTTCGGCCATAATAGGCGGCCGCACCCCCGGTCCACAGTGGTCACCGACGTCTCGACTCCGGAGTGTATGACGATGCCGCCGAAGCGCACCATCGGAGGGAGTGGCGACGCCAGGGCTGGTGAAGCACCCACACAACGCGTGAAGCTGGCCACATAGGTTTCCGTTGCCGCCGACGAGGTCTCGCGCGGATAGCAGCACGACCATGAATTCTTCGGCGCCGTCGTGCCCCCCCCCCCCAGTCAGAGCTGGAGGTCAACAGCAACTCCGGCAACAACTGCGACTCCGACGGAAAACCGGTTAGTCATCTATATACCCATTTGTGCGGCAAACATATCAAGTGTTTTCTTTGGTTAATCCCCCCCCCCCACCCCACCCCTCTATAATTTTTCTGGAATACAAATCCTATGGTTATGTTCTCTCAGTCCATGAATTAGAGTAATTAAGATCCAGATGCACGTAGTGTATTGATTGTTTGAATGTTACCCGTATAGAGTTAGTGATTAATTGTTTGTTCTATACAAAATGATTTTTGCTAATAATCCAACTAGGGTCAGATTGCGTGCTAATAATTCGTGGCCAGATATTGAGAATTGATTTTGAATGTCCTACATATATGTTTGTGCCTTTTTTCTTCCTGATCTTGAGAATTGATTTCGAATGTCCTACATGTTATGCCACTTTTTTCTTTCAGATTGGTATGTACATAGATGAGGCTCCGACCAGCGCCGCCGCTGGATGTAGATCTTGGACCCAGCTGTGTGGCCAGAAGCGCCCCTGGACCTGAGGAACCAGTAGAATCTCCGGCGGACCGCCTCAGCGATCTCCCGGACGGAATCCTTGGGGATCTCCCTTCTCCCCACCAAGGATGGCTGCCGCACACAACTCCTCGCATATCAGTGGCGCACTCTGTGGTGCACCACGCCTCTTAATCTCGACTGTCATCAGCTATCTGTCAATGATGATTCTAAACTCCCCGGAGCCATCATCTCCTCCCACGGGGGCTCCATTCAACGCATCTGCATCCCAGCATGCTACCTACCGGACATACCCTACATGGTGGCCGCCTGCTGACATCCCATCAATTCGATAAACTCCAGCAGCTTGAGTTCTACCATGGCTATGTATGTAACATACCACGAACCGATGTAGCTGTGCCCTCACCACCGACGTCCATCACGTGGTTTCCTCCTCTCTCCACGCCACCACCTTTGCCCGGTGCCATCTAGCAGACAATCTGGTACAAATGCTTCGACTCCCACTGCTAAAAAAAACTTGTGCTTGTGGTGGTTGATTTGTCGGAGACCGCATTGCACAGCATCATCCACTCCAGCTGCCCTGCCCTGGAGCGCTTGCTGCTTGTTTTTGCAATGAGAATTCATAACCGTTGTCTCAAAATAAAGTCGCCCCACCTTGTAAGCATGGGAATTTGTTTTTTTGGACATGATCTCATCATCGAAGATGCCCCTTCACTTTAAAGGTTGCTCCTTGATTCTGGTATAGTACCTTCGCAAATAACTATAGTCTTTGCGCCTAAACTGGAGACCTTGGGTGCAATTCATGATCCTTTTAGATGGTTCAAAATGGTGTTTGGCTCCACACCCATTGAGGTACTGTATATTATTCACGTAAACTTTTGTAATCTGCCTTTTTCATTTGTGCGCATAAGTTCAGTATCATCTTGGAGTACACTTTTGGCACTAATATTATGTTCTATGCTCAATGAAGAGCTTGTCCATCCTATCAGTGGTGGTGGATTCTGTCAAGACCTTACATATCAGTATGTGGTGTTTTGATCTAAACACGATTATTGGCTTGCTGCAATGCTTTCCATGTCTGGAGAATTTGTATATAAAGGTGATGATTTCACGCACATTGAAAGCCCATATGTAATGTACTATAATTAATCGTTGAGCTATCACTCTTTCAACATAATCTTTTTAGATATTAACTGTTTTCAATCTTCATCTCTATTTAGGCACTAACACATGGTGAAAAAGGTATAACCAATCGATGGTTCAAGAAGCATCAGGATTTTCTCAAATCTCATGACATTCATTTCAAGACAGTAACACTAGAAGGATATGCATCCAACAATGCAAACACTAGGGGCGTGTTTGGTTGCCGTTTGCTACAGGGCCTGCATCGCATACACTTCCCAAACCAGCCTGGTTGAGCAAAAGCAGACCCTAATACACCATCTGCCAGTTGTTTGGTTGCCTGCATCTAGTGTCCCTGCATTAGGTAATACCCAAGTGCACTTTGTTTGGTTGCCTGCATTGACCCGAGCGGCACATGAACACAGCGTTTGGTTGCATACGGCGTACATGTTGTGCTTACCTTGTACCCTAGTTGGTGAGCTTGCCCACACCTAGCACACCAACGCCACAACACATCAATGGCGATGAACTGGGCGAAGATGATGAAGTTCTTTAGCTTCAGCCCAAACTGACGATCCACCTTGACACCTCCAACCTTGCGATTGTCAACACTACTGCCGTGCATTTGCACCCAGTCGGAGTAAGCTTGTTTTGCTGCCTGCCTAGTCTTGAACCCTCTATGGGTGCCGTTGCTATAAGATGCCACTTGTGCACTAGCCTCTTCCCATGAACTATAAACCCCCGGGACCTTACCGACGAACACGGCATACCACTTGACCTAGCAATGCACAAGAGCAAGAGTTGAAGCAGCAAATCAATGGAGCACACAAGTAGCAGTAAAGTAGCACACAAACAACAATGGAGCATAAGAGAAGTAAAGCATGCATGATCATACGGCATAGCAAGTTCTTCCTAGCACTACCTTGGTGTTAACCTACCACCACATCCAAAAGAGGGTGTCGTCTTACCACCGCAAGTTCACCATCAGCGTGAGGGGATAGTATATACCACCTCACCAAAATATACAGACCATGAAATAGTTTTTGAGCCCTAGCTACACAAAATGTACGTCGTCATCGTCATCGTCGTCGTTTTCGCCACCGCCATCGCCGTCGGGGATCATGCACGCTCACAGGCAGCACTACTCTAGTAGTAGTGCTTTCCCAGCCAACTCCTGAGCCACAGCACCCTGTGAGCGTCGGCCATGGCAACGAACCCGACACCCTGGGCCTTGTTGTCAAGCAGGTGGATGAGAGCTGCCATGAGAGCCTCGTCGCTGAAGCCACCCTGGGTCATGACAGCGCCATACAGGTCAGGGTGGACGTCGAGGGGCTTGCACTCCCTGATGGTTGTTGCCACCTCCTTCACCACCTCAGTCATGCTGCAGAAGACATTGATCTCCTCCTCCATCAGGCCTCCTCTCTTCCTCTTCCTATCATGGACGGGGTCAAATGGCTTGTCGAAGGGCTTCGTAGCGGGCTTGTCAGGGCCATCGAGGACCTCGACGTCCGGGGTCCTAGGGAAGTCTGGCATGGGAGAACCAAGAGGCTCCCCTGAGCCCATGGCATGCTTCCCAGTTGCCAGCCTGAAGGAGAAGATGTGATGCATCTGGTTGTAGTTCTGTATGGGTGTGTTGAGGAACTCAGCGTCCCTTGGGTGGTCCTAAGAATGAAACACAAGTGTTGTTAGTTGCGATTAGGAGTAGGCAATGGTGGACAGTATGAAAAGGAAGAGGGATGTGAGCTAACCGCGACATGGAAGGCATAGTGCTCTGCCTCCAGAACTATGGAGCAAGTGTTCTCATCCCATGAGGCACCGCTAAGGTCTCTCAGCCTGGACACTTGGATCCATCGACTTCTCCACTTCCTCAGGTGGTTGTACACCTGGGTGGCAGACACCTCTTGCCCACAGAACTCAAACACCTGCTTCGCAATGGTGTTAGAGTGCACCTCCTTGAAGCCCTTGTCAATCCTAACTCCACTAGAGATGAGCTCACACATCTTGTTCAGCATGAACATGGACATGAACGGCTGCCACTTCATGTTGTTCGACCTACCATCCTTCTTTGCCTTTGCTGCTGCTAGCTTGAGTGCAGCGGCAGCAGTTGGCTCAACGAGCACTACTGGCACATAGAGGGAATTAGAGGCGAACACCTCTGAATCAGGTGCCATCTGGGACATAGGTTGCGAGTCCTCGACAAACGATGGAGCAAACTGGCTGTCGGACAAGACAAGGGCCTGACTAAGATCTTACGTCTACGTGGTCATGTCCTACAATCGTAGCACGCATTGACAGTAAGCATAGCACACAACATACCGGACAATCCATGAAAGCAGAAGCATACATGTACATGGTTCATCACTATCATAGTAAGCACACGCTTCATCGCTACCCTACCAAGCAGACGGGACAATCTATGAGCAGGAACATACAACTACAACAAATAGCATGCTACAAATGGAAAACCAATAGCTACAAATCACAGATCTAAGCATGATTCAACACAAGCACAAGGTTCAACTTCAAACTCTACTACTAATCTAGCCTAGCACATGCTTGAACATCTAGCCCTACCACAAATTGCAACCGCAGCATAGCAATCAACCATATCAGCTCACAGATCAGACCGCTAATCAACCATGCATCTAGATCAAACCCTAGCTGCAACTCAGATCTAGCTAGAAGGAACAGAGAGAAAGGGGATTGAACTCATAGAGGCCATGGCTGTAGCTTGAGGACGAGGGGGGACGGTCGTGGAAGATCAACGCTGGCCAGTGAAGGAGCGTCGACGCCGTGGACCGCCGGCCAATGAAGATGCGCTGCTTACCTGGTCGTCGGTGCCGATGCGCGACGGCGGGAAAGCCCGAACGGAGGGTGAATGGTGGCGGTAGTTGGGGCGGTGAGGAAGGGGCTAAATAGGGGTGGACTCGGCGGGAGGTGAGCCGAAATCCTCCTGCCGATTTTTCGGCGACGCGGGTGAGCTCGCGCCATCTCCCCTGCTTGCACGAGGGGAGAAGCGCGTCGCCCTCCCTGCCTCGCACGAGCCAGGCTCGCGAGCTACTGCCGGTTCGGGGCGTTTCCCCTGGGCCTGGCCTGAACGTGCTTTAACCGTGCGATGCGGGCCGCACAGTGAAAGCAGGCAACCAAACGGGCCACTTTATTCCTGCACAGACCAGGTTGGGCCTAATGCGGGCAACCAAACACGCCCTAGCTTTGTCACATTCTTCATGTTGAATGCGAGAGCACTATTGTCTGTGAGGATTAAGTTTTTTGACAAGAAATTTCTTACCGCTGCAAGTGTTGAACAACATAAAAAGAAGTTTCGGGTGGACCTAAGGGCTTCTGATCGTGCTCGGCTTCTATTTACAACAGCTTGTCATCATGTACCAGTAGAATTTCTGGTCAGGGGTCTTGATTTTATGGATCAGACCGATCCATTTGATTGTGACTGCCGAAAACTTTGGTTGAGCTAGATGTCATTGTCCTGTTCAATCTGGATTTTGTCTAAACCTGATGAGCAATTAATCCTCGTGCTTTTGTACTGTTTATAAGCTGGAGTTAGATATTTTTTCCCTTTTCAAATCAGTTTTGACCCATATTTTCTTTCATACTGGGCCAATGGCTTGCCATTTCTTTCATTAAGACATAAATATTATAAGCATTCACAACATAGGGAAAGAACATCACTCTCGCGGGATCCTTGAGATCTTTGTTCATTACAGAACCCGCAAGTTCTTAGCACCCACAAACTTATTTTCAGCTAGCACACCAAATGGGTTGTAATTATTAATAATAAAAGTAGCATGGTAGTGACAGATTTGGATTTGTCATTTGGGACCCACGAGGAAAAAGCCTATCTAGGGAGGTGCCGACTCGACAACAAACATTGAGAAACCTATTTTTAAATTACTGTAAATCCAAAACTCGCCTCAAAATCATGAAACTTAGCATGGTATTATGACATAGCAGCAACATGTTCTGGTAAAAAATTAGTCCAATTTGGGACAAGTTTTGGTACAAACTTCTTACAAACCAGAGCTTCTCTCAAAAAGACTCATGGTTCCGAGAGGGACCTTGTCACCTATGTGTGCGAAACGACATACGTTGTCTCTTCACGCCTTGATTTATTTTACAAAGGCAACATGCAACTATATATAGTAGTGTCGTCCTAAAAATATGAAATTATTCACGGTTTGTTTTGCCTTTTATACATTATTTGAGTTTCCTGGGCATTTTGGAACGTACTTTCATATGTGCAAAGGTCATGTGTGTACTAGCCACATATGTAATTCAATATTCAATCTGCTTATGGAATCAAGTCCTTATAAGTTATAAGTACATATGATGTTGTTCTGTGTGCAATGACAACGCACACGGACCCTATTGGGGAACCCATCGGTGATGATTTCATCAATCGCTGACAATTGTATACCACCAAGCGTTTGCCCACAACACACACGGCTTATTAGCAGCAATCATGTGTGTTATTATCGATCCTCGCACACATTTCTGATTATAGACCTATTTGCCGTGTATCACACACATCTTGTTATATTGAACCGTTTCTGTTCTCTTGGCTCAAAGCAAACAGTTCATCCGAGTGAACCACATGCCGTATATCGCACACACCTTCATCTGGCTGACCGTTTCTTTTGTGTTTCCTAATCACAAACAGTTCATCCGAGTGAACCGTATGTTGTATATCACACACACCTTCATCTCGTTGTCCATTTATTTTGTTCCTCATCATCACGAATAGTTCATTGAACTGAACCGTATGCCCTGCATCGCACACGCAACTAAAATCTGAACCGTGTTTGATGCATCCTCCATCACAAACGTTTTGCACCTTTTTGATGGGTTTTTACATCCCCGTTTGCGATTAGTGCATCGCACACAATTTCGTGAAAAGGGTCTCTGATCATAATGCCGCATTAGTAGCATCCAGCAGTAGTGACTATTGCTTTGAATCCCTCGTGTCTTAATATTCATGCCATGATTTGATTATATGATCAAGATTATGCTAGGTAGCATTCCACATAAAAAAATATCATTTTTATCATTTACCTACTCGAGAACAAGCAGGAATTAAGCTTGGGGATGCTAATACGTCTCCGTATATCTATAATTTTTTATTGTTCCATGCCAATATTCTACAACTTTTACATACTTTTGGCAACAATTTATATGATTTTCTTGGAGTAACATATTGATCTAGTGCCCAGTGCCAGTTCCTGTTTGTTGCATGTTTTTTGTTTCGTGGAAAATCCATATCAAACGGAGTCTAAATGGGATAAAAACTTACAGAGATTTCTTTTGAATATATGTGAAATTTTGGGAAGTGGAATCAACGCGAGATGATGCCCGAGGGGCCCACAAGGGTGAGGGGTGCGCCCCAGGGGTAGGGCGCGCCCTGGGCCCTTTGTTGTCACCCGTAAGGCGGTTTGTGCCCTTCTTTTGGCGCAAGAAAGCTAATATTTGGATAAAAATTGTGTTAAAATTTTAGCCCAATCGGAGTTACGGATCTCCTGGAATTTAAGAAACGGTGAAAGGCCAGAAACAGGAAGCGCAGAAAAAGAAGGAAACAGGGAGAGATCCAATCTCGGAGGGGCTCTCGCCCCTGCACCGCCATGGAGGCCATGGACCAGAGGGGAAACCCTTCTCCCATCTAGGTGGAAGGTCAAGGAAGAAGAAGAAGGAGGGGGGCTCTCTCCCCCTCTCTCCCGGTGGCGCCGGAATGCCGTCGGGGCCATCATCGTGACGGCGATCTACACCAACAACTTTGCCACCGTCATCACCAACTCTCTCCCCCACTATGCAGCGGTGTAACACCCCTTATCCCCGCTGTAATCTCTACTTAAACATGGTTCTCAATGCTATATGTTATTTCCCAATGATGTGTGGCTATCCTATGATGGTTGAGTAGATCTATTTTGTTCTATGGGTTGATTGATGATCGTGATTGGTTTGGTTGCATGTTTTATTATTGGTGTTGTCCTATGGTGCTCTCCGTGTCACGCAAGCGTGAGGGATCCCCGCTATAGGGTTTGCAATATGTTCATGATTTTCTTGTGTGGGTGGTGTGAGTGACAGAAGCACATACCCGAGTAAGTAGGTTGTTTGTGTATGGGAGTAAAGAGGACTTGATACTTTAATGCTATGGTTGGGTTTTACCTTAATGATCTTTAGTAGTTACGAATGTTTGCTAAAGTTCCAATCATAAGTGCATATGATCCAAGAACAGAAAGTATGTTAGCTTATGCCTCTCCCTCATATAAAATTGCAATAATGATCACCGATCTAGTTATCGATTGCCTAGGAACAAATAACTTTCTTGTGACAAAAAGCTCTCTACTAAAACTAAGTTAGTTGTTTCTTTATCTAAACAGCCCCTAGCTTTTATTTACATGCTCTTTATTATCTTGCAAACCTATCCTACAACACCTACAAAGTACTTCTAGTTTCATACTTGTTCTAGGTAAAGCGAACGTTAAGCGTGCGTAGAGTTGTATCGGTGGTCGATAGAACTTGAGGGAATATTTGTTCTACTTTTAGCTTCTCGTTGGGTTCAACACTCTTACTTATCGAAAGAGGCTACAACTGATCCCCTATACTTGTGGGTTATCAAAATATAATAATACAAATATTATTGCCTCTAGGGCATATTCCCAATACCCACGCCCCCATATCGCGCGACCGGACCTAGCAGTCTGCCCGACACTGCTCCCCGTACGTGTGGATACCTTAGAGACATCGCATCTGCGGTGCTAGGACGACCCGTTCGAGGGAACTGCAAGGAGTCGTTTGAGGGATCCACAAGGAACTGTTCATGGGACATCGGCTACACGAGGAGGAGATGACTCTGCTGATTGGCTACACGCATCACCAACTCTACTTCTGCTGCGGTGACTGCGCGTCTTGTGGTAAACCCAATCCTGTGATATGTCCACATCAACATGATCTTGGTTGCGTGGTAGGAAAATTGTTTTGGCGCTAGAGTAGCGTGCCGTGTGTTTCAACACCTCACACCCCTTCTCTCACTGTGGGCGGTCGAGCTCCCTAGTTTGAGCGGAGGCGAATAGGCATGGTGCGGTGTCGCGGATGTGACATTCTAGTAGCCACCGATCAATACAAAAGAGAGTATTACTATCGTCCCTAATGATGAATCTAGTGGCGGCATTAAAGATCGCCAGTGATTGTGCGGGCACCTAGATGTTGAAATCTCACCACGGCTTCTCAGCCATCGTGTGCTGCAACCAAGGTCATATAGCACGTAAGGCTATGTTGAGCATTCAAAGGCATTGGAGATAAAGGTGTTGTTGTTGTCATGTCATTTTTTACATAGTGAGTAATATACTAATATTGCTTTTTTTAGCTACATGTGGTGCTACATGATTACATGCACGTCGACAAACTGCCAAATTCCGATATGCTCCACTAGCAGAGGAGGAAAAATGTCAAGGGTTTTTATACTTACTAGATCATTGATGGCGCGCGTTGCTGCGCCCATCTATTTGTATAATGAAGTGTGAGGATTTTCTGTAAATATAAGATCACATGAAACATACTAAATTGCATAAATATAATTGTACATTATTCAGTAATATCAAGAACGGTAAAAGAAAGGTTCACACATACAAATTGGCTTGTATAACAACATGCAAAACTATTTAGATAGTAAATAGAACTAATCAATACCGCCAAGACAAATACTACGAAATAATCATTAGGTTGTATATATGGTGCATAAATGACATCTTCACATGCCTCTACGAAGGGCCGCCATGTTTGGAAACAAAGAAGATATAGGTGACCCTAATGCACTTGGTCATTTCTTGTGGAGCGCATCACATTTATGGGACAAAAGTGTTGTCAAAGATTATAATTTTGAAATATCAATTAACGGTATTCTACGGACTAACATACATGCAACGTGGAGATATATAGTAATCATAATTTTTTTTGTTTTCTTGTTTTGTTAGAGAATAACCATACTGAAAGTTGTATGTAACAACGTGGCAGACCATCAATTCCATTTGATACATGAAAAGCATTACCAAAATGAACCAGCATTGAAAGGGCTGTTGTTAGACTCGCACGAATTAAATAAGGTCCAAACTGAAATGTTAACCAATCAGGAACCACCTGCATCATAGACAGAAAAGTAGAACTCCCGGTACAGACAACATAACTAATATAGCAAGTAATATCATGCGTAAGAAGAAAGACAAACCGTATTGGAATAAAAGTTATAACAGAAATAAATGTGAACATGCGTAAAATGCCAGTACACCTACATGCTTTTAGTACCTCCTTCTTGAGCTGCTCAAGCTAGATATCATGGCTTGGTTATGCATTAGTACTGAAATAAATTTCAGCAAAGAGTCGATCAAATTTTGTTGAATGAGTACTACCTACAGAAAAAATGAAACTTGAATCCTCTTTGACAACATAACATTTGTTCAACTGGAAACAACCAAGCTTTCTGCAATTTTGTTAAAAAAGTTTGAGAATAGTCTAGCCTGATTGGCAAGCTCGCTTCTTGCGTAACTATATTTCATCTGACACAGAGCTATCCCAAGTTTGAGCTATGGCTCCCATTGCAGTGAAACCTTGTTCGACAATACAGAAAAGGTCCTAAATTTATACCCGGCTAGAGCTATTCAGAATTTATCTCTATGAATTATATACTAAGGGGAGACGTACTAAAGAAATAGACATTTAAAGGAATCTGTAGCAAACATTGCCTTCTGCTTAAATTTTTGGCATACCTTCGATCTGTAATAAGCAACATGAGTATTTATGAGGAGTGGGAAAATGAAATGGAAGTATGGAACAGACCTTTGTGTTCTTGAGGCCAGTTTATTAAATATTATACATATTGAGTCTGTACTCTAGAGAGCAAAAAAACTTACCTAATTTATAATCTTCATGTAGTATTACTGCTACTCATAACTCAACGAGGTGAAAAATAAATTTTGGATGTTGACATATATTGCAACAGAATTCAAGATGCTCATAGACTCTAGTATACTGTACTTGATAATTTGCTTGCTCCAGCATATATAGCCTTTGGTTTCGTTTCAGGCACTTAATCGGCTAATCTGTAGAAGAGGGGGAAACTGTAGGAAGAGCAAGTGGTAAGTACTAAATATTTCCAACTGAGAAATTTCAGAATCACGTACTAACGGTGGAACCAAGTTTGTGTTCCATTGCTATCTTAGCATCCATCTGAAACTCAATAGATGGTATACGCAGAAGTTGTTTGATTTATAAGATGGAAGGAATTGTTGAATTAGATATTAGAATTACACAAAGTAATCTGTTACCTTGATATTTAGAATAACAATATAAAACAATTGATTGCATTTAGATTAGAACATCAAAATATTTACATGTAACAATTTTATGATTTGTCAGGTAGATGATTCAAAAGTTTTGTTCATGCTCGCTTAGGCCTACTCTTAAAGTAGATAAGTTAAACTGCAGTTAGAGGGCTCGCCTATTAGTTTATCCACATGCAAACAAAGTGAAGTCATTAAGAATCTAGCAAAACTACATTGTAATCTGTTTTTCATGGTTCTCAAAGCAACTCACATGCATAGTGGGAGATGAGGTCTACCGACACACCGATACAACAAGGCATGACTTTGCTGAAGTAAACAACAATTGAACTTGAACTTATTTCATGCCTAACTCGATGGAACGAAAAGGAACAAACACACATAGAACCGATTCTACCAAAAATATGATAAATATAAACCTTCCTTGTCGTGTAATTAATCATCGTAAAATATGAACCAATGAAAGAAGCATGAAGGAATCACATAGTATAAAAAAATATGGGATCGCCATAGAGTGAACATAGATAAGAAATTGATTTGGACCGAAGGGATTCCAAATGGCACACACGTCTAGAGGAAAATGCTCAGCTGACAAAAATTCCTAGCTAATAAATTATTACTGTAATCCTGCAACAGCAACCAATACTGTCTGACAGTAACACTCTCTTCCACTTGGAGCAAAGATTCAAATCTGCTTCATAAAATAAAACTCAGAGCGGGTAACTTCTTGTGTGCAGTACTGAAACATGATCACTAAGACACACTTCCTGCCTTTTCTAGTTGGTTGTTTCCACACAAGAAAGCTACAAAGAACATGACGTGCAGAACACACCTATGAGGATGATGGCATGATATCACTAAAGTTGAAAAGAGCAAACCGTAATTATATTTTGCAACAACCAATTACCTATATTAATCAAATGACACCATAGAAAAATTATTAGAAAGAACTACCAATACCTGAACATTAAGTTCCTCCATAAATATTTCCTTTACCTCCTCATAGCACAACGTTTTGACCTGCAACTGGCTCCACCAGAACAGAGAGAAATCGCAGATTGGATGAAATATCGTACGGGGGTGAGTGGAAGACAGAGATAAAAAAAGTTTGCAAAGTTGTATGAAGGTGATTGACTGGTTACCTTGGGAGGAGGGGATTTGACGGCAACGTCTAGAGGAGGAGGGTGTCATGATGCATAGATAAACGCCCAACTCTAATCCTCTTGATCCAGCCCAAATCCCCTTGATCCAGAGCCACAAGGCCAGTGGCGGCAACATACGGCCCTGGATGATAGCGGCGGTGGCGTTCCACATTCCGGATCTGAGCACTCAGGTAGACGGGGGACATGTTGTCGTGGTAAGCAAAATGACCGAGGGGGGGTGCTGCTACCTGGAAAGCTAGCGCTTAGCGGTGGACATTGCTGCTAGTCTGCTAGAGATCAAGAAAGAGGGAGGTGCACCATTGCTTGAGGCTGTGATAGGCGACGATGCAGGGAGGGCTGCGTCGTAGTAGGCTGTAGGATTCATGCCCAGCCACCAGGATCGCCATGGCCGTCGCTCCCGCATCGTTCGCGACCTAGCTCGGTCGTCCATGGGAAGAGCCGCCACGCGAGCGAAAGAGACCAGACTAGCGAGCAGGCCCAGTAGGCCCAATTGAATCTCAGGCACCCAAAAAACCGCCGGAGCAGCGGCCCGAGAAGGTTAGCGTTCGTCAGGAAACCTGTACGTGTGATTTGGGCACGATTAAGAGTGAATCGAACGGCCAGAAAAGTCTAAAAGAGATGATCCAACGGATAGAAATGCTGATGGCCTGAGAGGGCTGGGAGGGTGCTTAGTTTTAATGTATCTAAATTGTGTCACAAATGAGCTCGCAAGGATGCAAACTCCCACATATCAAGGTAATCCCTCTTGAATTAATCCGGAGGTGAATTCTTGTTGTGAAAGTTAGGAAGACCAAGTTACCCCTCTTGTCAATCGAGCAAGGAGTGGTAAGAAGAAGGCATGCCCTTATTCACCAAATCCTAAGATGAATGAAAAGTGGGCAAGTGAAAATGCTAAAAAAATGAGACTCTTTTGTGCACATGATGCCCACCTTTGATGCAAAGGACGAGAGGGGACGCATAGGAGAGTGCAAAAGAGATTGTGGATCTAAAAACACAATAGATTCAAGACATGATGGCCACAGTGGATGTGGATGGTGCCAAACCAAGAAGTGATGAGCATTTCTATGCTGTAAATATTTTCCTAAAAAGAACTATCATGATGTTTTCTCCTCCTTCACGGCTCATGAACCTCATGCGAGGCTTGGATGGCTAAATATGATGTGAGCTCAACAATAAGTAGAACACATATGTTCTAAATGCTATGAACCAAACTATTTGCTTTCAACTTGTACTGTTGTGAACTATGATGTTTGCTTTGAACAAGCTATTTGTTCTCATATTGTAATGTTGTGAACTATGTTATGTTGTTGAATTATTTGCTATGAATTGTGTTGTATCTTCTTACCCATCTCATGTGTTATGTTGTTGTGGGAGATGGATATTTAAAAAACAAGAAGAAAAGAAGTTTTGTTTCGATAAAGGGCGTTTTTATTATCTCAAAATGTAGCATCAAGCGATACAAAGCACTTAGAGTACCATCCGGCCTCTGCATAACTAGGATGCACACAACCAAACATCAAAAATCTGACAAGAAAAAAAACCCGACAATTCGGCAACAGTAGAGTCCTATAGACCGACACTATGCCTATGTCGAAACGGTTGGTGGACCGATCCGGAGATTATGCTGCCACCCATGTTGGGTAAAAACCTCCATAGCCACCTGCTCTAATCGCGTACACACCGCCTGGAATAGCGGTTGGTACTCCGCATGTTGTAGCATAGACCACATACGAAGCGAGTGCGTATAACGGAAAATAACCTGCAGAGGGGAAGCAATTTTGTCATTAAAAACCAAATCGTTTCTACATAGCCAAAGCGACCATAGTAAGGCGTACGCTCCCACCCTTATTAGCGTTTTTAATCTATTTAAAATACCGTCCAACCAATGACCAAAAATATTGGCAACACTTGTGGGTGGATACAAATTTGACGCTATTTGGATGACTGACCACGTAGAACGTGCAAACTTGCATTGAAAAAAGAGGTGTTTGATTGTCTCGTCAAGAGTACAAAAACAACACTTCTTACTTCCTGGCCAGTTGCGTCGTGCAAGGTTGTCTTTGGTTAGCACAACACCTCTACGAAGATACCACATGAATATTTTAACTTTTAGTGGAATCTTTGCCTTCCAGATTTTCTTGTTATTGCTCTCCGGTACCTCAGAATGCGTGAGCGCACGATACATAGAGTCTACCATGAAAGACCCTGATGTAGTAAGGTTCCAGCGAAACACATCACGGCCTTGCGTCAGGTTAATCAGATCCAGAAGGGATAAGAGATTATGCCATGACATAAGTCGGGCGCCAACCAAATCCCGCTTGAATGAAATATTCGGCGGGGATGAGCTGAGCACCTGCGCAATAGTATTGTTCTTATCGCGAGCAATGTTGTACAAGGCTGGATATTGTTCTCGGAGACTGGCATTGCCTAGCCAGATGTCTTCCCAGAAACGAATCTCTGACCCGTCCTTTATCGCGAAAGACCCAAAGCGAAAGAGTTGTTTCTTTGCCGCCATTAGGCCAGCCCAAAAGTGTGAGTCGCCAGGTTTCCAATATGTCTGAGACACCGCCTTTTGGCCTAGATACTTGTTGCGCAGCATGGTTTGCCAAACACCATCCTCAGTAAGAAGTTTGAACAACCATTTACTAAGTAGGGCCTCATTCTTGACCTGCAGGTCATGAATTCCAAGGCCACCTTGGTCTTTCAGCCTACAAACCACGCTCCATTTGGTCAGCCGGTATTTTTTATTTTCACCATCTCCTTGCCAAAAGAATCTAGACCTAAAATAGTCCAATCTTTGCAAGACCCCTTTTGGGAGTTGGAAGAAAGAAAGCATATAGGGAACCATATTTGTGAGGACAGAGTTTATCAAAACCAGTCGTCCTCCAACTGAGAGCAACTTGCCTTTCCAACTGCTCAACCGTTTCTCTAGCCGCTCCTCTACATGATTCCAGTCCGCAATGGTGAGACGTCGATAATGAATAGGTATTCCCAGATATTTGATCGGGAATTGGCCAAGTGCGTAACCAAACAGGTCCGCATAATCGGCCGCTGCCTCCACGGCTTCTCCAAAGCAGAACACTTCGCTTTTATGGAAGTTAATTTTAAGACCTGACATTTGCTCAAACGCTGACAACAGGAGTTTCATGTTTCGAGCCTTGTCCAGGTCATGTTCCATAAAAAGTATTGTGTCATCAGCATATTGCAGAACAGAGAGGCCACCATCCACAAGGTGTGGCACTACCCCAGCAATTTGCCCGTCTTGCTTGGCGCGCTCAATCAGAATAGCCAACATGTCAGCCACAATGTTAAATAACATTGGGGACATGGGGTCACCCTGTTGTAGTCCTTTTTTTGTCTGGAAGTAATGACCTACATCATCATTGACTTTGATGGCCACACTACCTCCAGCTACAAAATTTTGGATCCACTAGCACCATTTTCCAGAGAAACCTTTCATCCTTAGGGCCTGTTGGAGAAAAGACCATTTGACCTTGTCATAGGCTTTTTCAAAGTCAATTTTGAATACTACTCCACTTAGGTTTTTCCGATGCATCTCGTGGACGGTCTCATGCAGGATTACTACGCCATCAAGTATATTCCTTCCTTGCATGAAAGCCGTTTGAGATGGTCGAACAACATTGTTAGCTACCGAGTTAAGCCGATTCGTAGCCACTTTGGTGAAAATCTTGAAACTGACATTAAGGAGGCATATGGGTCTGAACTGCTGGATCCGTTCAGCCTCCTTAATCTTTGGCAACAAGACAATCTCGCCAAAATTAAGCCTAAATAGCTCAAGTCGGTCGGCATGAAGACAATTGAACAACTCCATAAGGTCAGCCTTGATGATATCCCAGAAATTCTGATAGAATTATGCGGGGAAACCATCTGGGCCTGGAGCTTTGTTATGTTCTATTTGGAACACCACAGCTTTCACCTCCTCTTCCGAGAATGGTGCCGTCAGGATATCGTTTTCTTCTGTCGTGACTTGTGGAATGTCATCTGTTCGGGTCTCGTCGAGGGAGAAATTCCCTTCAGCCGGCGCTCCGAACAAAGATTTGTAGTATTTGGTGATATACTTTTTGAGCTCCTCTTGACCTTCGATCCGCCCCTCATCTTGTTGGAGACTATAAATACATTTCTTCCTATGCCGCCCATTAGCGACCAATTGGAAGTATCTTGTATTACTATCACCCATCAAAATGAAATCGGCTTTGGATCTCTGGTAGTATTTGATCTCCTCTTCTCGCAGAAGACGGGCAATCTTCTCATTAGATTGATTTTTTAATTCAATCTCTTGTTAAGATAAGATGCGCGTCTCTGCAATTTTGTCGAGGTCATCAATAATGGTAGAGAGCCGTTGTTTTTCTTTTTTATAAATCCTGTTGGTATGTTTTGCCCATCCAGAGAGGTGTTGCCTCATGGCCCTTATTTTAAAGTTCCATCTCTGAATATGTGTACGACCAACAGCGGGCCTCTCCCAAATATTCTTGATCATGTCTACAAATCCATCCCTATGGAAGACCATGGTTGCATTTTGCTATGGATGTGGCGTCGTCAAGTATGAGATTGTCGTATGCACCAAGAAAGTTACACCTTGGTATATGCCTCCAATATGTAGAAGAGAACGAGCAAGATCCAAAAATGTTTTTACGCTATGTTCAAAATGAGAAGGCTGGTGTTTCACACATAGCATTATCTGTTAGTTGAGAAGTGTTGGCTTAAGTTAACTTGCAACATGTCATCCAAATAAGCACTAATACAGTTTTTTAGACCGCGGGTACATGTCACATCACTGATAATGTCGCAGTTGAGTTTGCATATAGTCGTTATGTCAGTAACAAAAAATTCCATAAGATTTTGGAGAGTGTAGACCGCGTGACCGTGATTACATTAGACCAATTGATCCAACTTTCTTTGAACCTCACACAATATTTAATAAAACAAAGTTTTGGTCTCATTTTCAACATGCTATTGCAGCCATAGCTGAAACATACGTTGAAGTGGTTGTGCCCAAGGAGTTGGAGCCCCAACACAGGAATAGAAAAAGTTACACAAGTGTAAATGTTATGGCTGTGCGTGATTTCGATATGATATTCACGTTTGTTGTTTCTGAATGGCCCTGATTTGTTCATGACACACGTGTGTGGAGCGATGCTATAGTTCGCTATACTATTTTTTCACAGCCCCCCAGGGTAGTATCTTTTATGTAAAGTGGTATGTTGTAAATTTTTTATGTCTTTTAATGTCTCCTACTGCAGATAAATATTACTTTATGAACTCCGGATACCCAAACAGGTAGCAACATACAAAGGACAATATACCATGTATCAGATTTTCAACAACATCCTTCGGTGGTGAGACATGAGACATTCAATCATCTTCATTCTTCTTTGTAAAATGTCATCAGAAACACATTTGGTGTTCCGAAGATGAAATGGTGAATTCTCATAGGCATACCACAGTATAAAGTGGAGATCCAAAAGATGATTGTCATTGCATGCAAATGTCTTCATAATTGGATTCGTTATAGCAAGTTGCATATACGCATCTCCTCCATTACCGCTTAAAGGAGCCAACGCTCTACCATCAGAAAATGATGGTATCATGGCGGCAATACGTGAGGCTATTGCTCCTAATCTCGTATCTTGAGATTATTCTTTCTATTTGTAGTACCATGACTTCAACACGTGAGGCTATTTTGTAATGAACAAAACTTTAAAACCATTCTAGTTGTAATATTTTAGCACTTTATGATATTCGTAAATTGCTAGTGTGTTCATATTCAACAAGAAACTGTTCAAAACAACAAAATGTTAGCAATTCGGCAAACAATTTCTGCCTAAGAGCAGTACGAACATTTAAGCACACAACTCAACCCACAATCTAAAACTACAATCTTAAAAAAAAACTGGATGGCAGATTCTATGGTAAGCAAATCATGTGAGAAGTTTTTAGAATCCTGAAAAATTAACCGGTCCTTGGACCAGCAGCGGGTCGTTCGATATGCATCAAGTCAAGCCAAGTCGTTGCCAACCCGGTGAGCTGTACAATACAACCATTAACCTGTTAAGTCGCCCTCCCACGACATGACCTCATCGCCCATCCTTTTTGCGAAAGCTTCGGCACATAGGAATATCGACAATATGATGTTTGTTACTCCTATGTTATAAATGAAAGGGAAAAACATAGCGCGGAAATAAAAGCGAAATCCCTCGGGAGATTTCCTATACAAGAAGCAGTTAAGCTTGGCCTGCTCTGCCCTGCCCTGCCCTCTTCTTCCTCTCTTCTCTTCTCCATCCAGGGGAGCACTGCTTCAGGTTGCGCACTCCTCTCTCCCCTCCTTCCCCTTTTATTTCCTGCGTGTTTCTGCTACGCTAGTCGACCCATCGAACCATTTCTAGTTCTTGGCCGGGCATGCTCTCCCGATCTTCCCTGCTCTAATTTTCTGCGCTTTATCTCCAGGTTCTCCTTCTTCCAGGCGCTTTCCTCACCCCCAATCGCGGCCGAAATTCCGGACCTTTTCCAGCGGCAGAACCGTTGAGTGCGGCGGCGGCGACCGCCGACCGAGCCAAGAATCCATAGATTTCCTTCTGGCGAGTTAGACCTTCTCCTAGAGGCGTTTCTTGGGAGCCATATTTGGTTCCGGATCCATGCTGGCCGACGACATCTTGGGCTCCCCTTTCCCCGCCTAGTATCATTGTCTTCGCGAGGGTTTCTTGGTTCCTCGGAGGTCCTCCAAGTTCTTGCCAATCTGGGCAATCTGGCCCCAACCCCGGGGCGCGGCCGTGTTAGGGTTCGGGGGGCTGGATGGGGTCGGTCGTGGATTTTGTGGAGATCAGCTCCGACGAGGAGGACGTTCCCATGCCCAGGAAGCCAGTTGACGACTGGGTTGGGAAGCTTTTGAATGATGATGGGCCAAATGGGGACGATTTCTTTGATCTCGTGGTGATGGGTGAGTTCTCGCCGCCACAGAAGAAGGCCAACCCTGGTGGTGGTGATGATGAGGATGACGATGATTGTGTGGTTCTAGATGGTGACCCTGAGAAGGCGATTACCATCGGGGAGGACAAGGGGAGTGTGGGAGATAGCAGCTCCGATGAATTGCAGATAGTCGGGGAGAAAGGACCGGTATTTGTTTCCTTCCATTTCATCCACAGCAATGCATTTTGTTCATACC
The DNA here is from genome assembly GCF_003073215.2 of Triticum urartu. Taxonomy (NCBI): domain Eukaryota; kingdom Viridiplantae; phylum Streptophyta; class Magnoliopsida; order Poales; family Poaceae; genus Triticum; species Triticum urartu. The sequence continues at coordinate 258,799,727 of NC_053022.1, read as the reverse complement.
ATATAAGCAGTACCTTGTTATGTTTGACACTGTGTATGGAGATGAAATGCTTCGTACTACTATGCATGACCATCTTGTGCTGATTTCGTTGGATGTATATCTGTGACTTTGGATCGAGTCACGGATATTGTTTAGAGAGCTTGCATTAATTTAGTAATTTCTATGAATGTGGTTAATGACACATATTAAATTCATGTCTACCTGACTTTATTGCTTATGAATATATTTGTGGTTTTTAATTCATGTTAAATTGAACAAAAGATAATTTAGGGCTTTCCATAGAAGCTACAGTTTACCTGTAGGCAGGCTTCAGTAGCATTCCTTTGATGTTTAACCTTAACAAGTTCTCATTTTTTTGCAGGTAGCGTGCAGGGACTTCCCTCATTCACGCCATCTATGTTCTAACTTGCCCTTCAGCGCTACTTCTCACGTGAAGCATTGTAGCATGGTAAGTAACAAGTGTTAACTACATGATGCTGTTGGTGAACACTAGTTGAGTATCATTAGAGAATGTACATTTTTTATGCCATTTCATTGTTACTTCTTAAATGCAGTGTCACTGTTTTGTATGTGATGCCCCAGCTCCATGTAATTATTGGGGTAAAGGTATCCAGCTTAATGATCATTGTCATGCTACGGATAAGGAATCAAAGTGGAAACAGCTGCGGCAAGCATTCAAGTCTAAAAGTCTTCCAGCATCTCGTCCAGAACAATGCCAGAATGTCATCTACCCAACAATGGCACCATCCATTAAGAAGGATATACAGTGTCAAGTCTCGTCTTTTGCAAACAGAAGTCCTCTTCTGCATGTTATGAGCCAAAACCAACAAAGACACACTTCAGTTAGAGTCTCACTGAATGTAGGACGGACTATCAGTACACCAAGAGCATCCCTTGCGACAAAAGCGGGGAGAAGTACAAACAATGTCCACACTGCTCAAAACATTCATTCACGTGGAAACTTCAAAAGAGTAGGGACAGCTTCTCCAGGTCACACAATCCGAAATGCTGACCAATTTGGTTCTAGTGCTCCAATCAGTACCCCGTCCCTTATGAACAATGCATTGCCACATGTATCACAGCCAGTTCAAGCTATACCAGGAACTAATACTACCCATGTATCTCAGCAAGTTCAACCTATACAAAGAACCAATCCTTTCAGTGGTACTGTCAAGAAAAGTGCCCCTCAGAGATCTCTCAGTGCGCCAATAGCATCTCAGGGGCAACAAGGTCAGCTGGCACCATCTTCACAGGCTGCCTCAAATGTAGTGCATGGCGTAGGATCTCAACTTTCCCGGTGCACCTCGCTTATGAATGAGAGCAGACAATTCCTGCCAGAACCAGTAATCGATGTTTCCACACAAAGCTGGCAAGACATACTTGCTAGTGTGGCATCGGATCTGGGAGTATTAGACGATTCTGCTTACAATACCAGTACTTCACGGTCCCAGCAGCCTGTGAGGACTTCCCCCCAACCTCTGGATGCCGGTGCAAACCAAGGGGAGGAGGGCCTTCACACCAAGTCTGTTGCATCAGCCGTAAACCTGATGACTTCTAGTGGGCATGGCTTGCCCATTCATACAACAGGTGGTGGTACCCAGACAAATGCTCCTAAGCAAACTTTGCATCCTCTGAATTATGGTGGCAATCTTAGTCCAGATGAAGCTCATCTTGATGGTTTTCTAAGCCCCCCTGCAGATGAATTATTGTTAGAAGCTGCTCATCAGAGGGACTCTTCCGGATTGGATTCTACAGGCCTTATATTTGACTTTGAACTCGACGACTGGGCTTAAGCAGCACTCTCAGAGTCAGAGGCTGTCCCGTCTTTAGCATTTGGTGGGCTTCGTGGACAATAAAACCGTTTATGTTACTAGTAGCTGGTCCGTAGGGTTTCCTTGACACGAGAGGTGAAGATGTTCCTTGTACAGTAATTAACTAGGTTGTGTGGTGGAGATATTTTCTTAGATGGGTTGGTGTTTAACCTGTCAGTCATACGGGCCTTTTTTATTAGGAGGCCTTAGATGCTAGTAATCTTTGTCACTGTAATAGAAGAGCAAAATTTCCACTACCTAGCTATTGCTCATATTTCTATGGGCCATATACTATTCTAGCGCCAAAAACGCCTGTTTGTGGTACATGTGAGGCATTTGATTATGCATGCTTGATAGTATTATTAGGAGAAAAGAGTGCCTCATGAAGATTCTTAGCTGTAGAGTATTCCCTAGACTGGTTATTCACTAGTTATTCTGTAAAAAATCACTAGGGACTACTCTCCAGCTACTAGGGAGAGGGTTTGATTCCCTGGTTATTGTGTTCCTGGTTCTTAACTAGGTGCAGAATAACTAGTGCTAAAAATTCACTAGTCTGTTATACGATGCCTACTGATCGTCAAGGGCAACATGTAACGATCTGTCCCGGGTTGGGACGACTGGGAACATGCTGGAGCTTCAGGTGGTGACCGATTTGTGAGGGGTTAGCCTACTTAGCGTGGTGTAGGTGTGGGTGAATTGCGGTGCTATTGTTCGCATGTTTGCGTACGATTCTTGTAATTGATACCCTGCTTCTCTTCTATGAAAATGAAAGTTTTAGGATATAGTGGCCAAATTCTCTCGACTTTTTTTTACAGAAGGGACAAGGTGGAATTGTTGGTGTGAAACCGAGGACTGAAAGCAGGGGTGAGGATTACTGGGTATCTATGAAGTCGTGTCAGAAAGTGGCCAAATTCTTGGCTAGAGCACAAGAATTTCACATATGTGCTGCATAAATTTTGGGCCTTGTTTGAACTAACAAATCAGGAAATTCCCACATCACGGACGGATTTTATTCAACCAAACACACATATATGGCATCGACACGCGAGCTCTTTACGATGACACTTGTACCGCACCATATAGCATGCATGTTTCAGTCCACTCCCATGGTGCATCCTCTCCAAGCCGTTCCTTTTTCTCCACACAATTCTTTCAGGGTGCCTAACGCAAGTACTTGGACAAGCGGGCATCAGATCGCCACGGTAGGCCGGTGCGCGCGCCGATCGCTCTGCATTTGATGCCTGCCTGCCACACCAACAGCAAACCAAACCAAACCAAGCAGGCTCTCAGTGTACATCTCAGTCGGAATAAAGCCACTTCTTTCGTGGCATTAGCAGATTGAGCACTGTTTTACCACTTGACAGGCAAAAGGCAGCATCTTTTCCGGAGCCATCTCTGTGCACAGCCCTGTGTAGAATCAACAGGGGGAAATTTCGACAATCACCATCTATCTATTTGAAAGCAAAAATAACTGGCCTCAACTTATGCCAGCGAGAAATCAGTACGCCTACTGGCTTATTCATAGCAATCTTCTTCCTATACGCGAAAGATAATATCATGAATAAGGAAGGAAGAAGTTGATATGCCTCACCGTAGAGCACTGCTCCTATGAACGCATCGCCACAACCGGTGGTGTCAACAAGCTCTGGAGCGGGGATTTTTTCTGCTGTTCCTATGAGCAATCTTCCGTGTATAGTCCCATGCCCTCTTCCAGAGAGTCTCATGAACTAGAATGATAAATTTCAAAACGGTAAAATCCTTACAGATGTCAGTTTCTTCAGTAATTTCGGTGACCCGACATGATTAAATGGCTGTGAGGACCAGAAACATTGTCAATTTTTTCATACCTTGGATGATACACAAGTTGGCAGACTGTCATCTTTATGCACTTTAAGCCTTAAGGACTCAGCAACATTCCCAATATCTACCGCATCTATTCCAGAATCATCTGTTCAGGAAGGTACCGGATGACCAGAAAATAAAATAAAATGGAAGGCCACAATTACACATCATGTTGATCCTTGCTGGTGCTATTCTTATCAGGACAAGACCAAAAGTTTTAAAACTGATCACCTTCGATCCTCTCAAGCATCATGCACCCGTTTTCTCCAAGGGTTGCAATGATGAATCTCGCACGGGGATATTGCACAAGGATCTCTAGTAGTGCTGAGGGAATGCATGAAATTGATGTCCATTTCTTTAAAAAGAAGACGTCACTGAAATTAGTGTGTGAATGAAGTAATGAAAGGTGTACCATACAAGGAATATTCACTTCTGCTAAAATGTGTCATGGCCTCACGATACCTCTGGAAATTTACCCGAGCAGACAATGTAACTCGATAGGCCGAGCAGATGCTCCAGTTCTGTCTTTGTTCTTTCTGGCTCCGCATCAACCAGTATTGGAATCTTCATCAGATCAGCCTGTGCATCATGCAACACACTCAACTGGGATATATTTATCTTGCAGGTTTTATCTAGTGTCACTGTAGTATACTAGTTATATACAGAAATTATATTTAAATCTTCTAAATAACAAGAAGGAAAAGAATTAGTTTGCCACTAAGGATACACCTGGACTTTTGAAGATTGAACAACACATACAAAGTGGGAAAACAAAAACATATATGATGTACGTGTCAGTGAATTAATACTGCAACAACTCGAAAAAATAAACCTACCTGCTTACCAACAGATAGTGCCATTTCATGTGAATATCCGTCTAGGTATAGCAAGTTTACATCTTGTAGTGCAGCTGACAAATTTGACATTGATATGTCACCAGGAACCATTGGAGGGTAGCCTGACGTGATTATACATGTTCGGGTTTTCCTACAAATGCAAAGAGTTTTATAAGTATACGTATGATAATTCGTTTATGATGCCATAAAAGTAAAGTGCAAAAGTTGAATAAGAGCAGTGTACCATAATCCTATTCTTAAACAAGGTTAACAGTTTCAGTCATGTAGAAACTGATTCAGGAACCAGTAAAACAACGAAAGTGGACAGCAAATGACAAAATGGTTATGTGTAGAAAAATAATTGTCCTTTGTTCCTATGTTTGTTCTAAATTGTATATCAGATCTAACGTGCAATATCCAGAATGAACACCGTGGAGGCCTTTTAGTAGCGATTTTATGTTATGTTGTCAAAAGAATTCATGTCGAAGTAACAAGAAAGGAATATTCGAAAAAGATGTTCATATGACAAGGTCTGCAGATTGCATTCAGATAAATAGGAAACTTTATTTTGGGAAATTTATCTACATGTACTGGCAGAGTGGACAAGATGACCAGCAAATCTACATTCAGCTGTGTTGACTGCTTCACTCACCTAGTTATGACTACATGAAACTAAACACTAGCTGCCTTTAAATAATGATGATGAAGAAAAGATATATTCTCACGTTTTCTTATCAATAATGACATAAACAAATGTTGTGTTTCCACCATCAGAGATCTGCAAAGCAGAATGACAGAGAATATGAGACATAAAAAATCGAAGGGAAGTCCAGTCTGATATTTCAATGTAGATTTCACATGCATCTCTCATCTATTAATGCTTTGACTCTGTAGAAGACATATCATGGTCAAAATGGGTGGTTTAATTGACGACATGTATTTTTATTTCTTGAACACAACAAATTGTGTGGTCGTGTAACTTCTTTTTCTAGAGAATTAGTACCATCCACCTTAAGTATTAGACATATCCGCTAGAAAAGAGTATTATTTATTCTTGGGTAGTGGCCATAATTTCAGTGGTACTGTCTGAAAGGGATGCTGCTATCCTCCTGGTGGCAGAAACAAATATATGAGCCCCGAAAACAGAATGCTACAAATCTGAATGTCTACTTTAGGGAAACAGTTAGGAAGTGTTGTGTCTTGCCTATGAGAGCATCTCCACTCGCCCCCCCCCCCCCCCCCCCCAGGACGCCATTTTTTCCCCCCGGGTGCTAAAAAAAAAACCCAGCCCCCCCCCCCCCCCCCCAGGACAGGAGGCCCATTTTTTGGCCCGCCGATCCTAGGCCGAACCCAGCGCACCGGGGGGCACTTGGGGGCTCCGGCGGAAGGAAAAGTGGCGCGTGGGCCATCACTGTCAGGTGAGAAACGCCTTTTCCCCGCCCAGATTCGACCCCGCGCGCCGTAGGACGCCACTTCCCCTTTCGCTGCCGTGCCGATCTCGGCGCCGCCCACCTGCCACATCCACTGCTCCACCGCTAGGAAGGCCATTTCGCCGTCGGAAAGAAAGGGTTTCGCCGCGGCAGCCTCCATCCCGCTCCTGGGCGAGCTTTCCAGGGCTCCGGCCACGCAGGCGGGGGATACCGGCGGCTGCGCACCCACCACGCCCGCCAGGTGTTCGGCGATTTGCCTGTTCGACAATGGTCTCCGACGACGAGGAGGCGTTCGCAGCGCTGATGGAGGAGGAAGCCGAGGCCGACACCCAGGACGAAGAGTACCTCATGATCCTCGCCGCTCTGGCCGGCCTGTTCGTGAACAATGCAAAGCCGCGGTGAGGTGGTTCGGCGCCAGGCCGCCGTAAGAGCAAGCAGAGGCATCGACTGGAGGGCTACTGCTTGCTCTACGCCGACTACTTCACCGACGCTCCACTGCACAGCGAGAAAGTATTTCGGCACTGTTATCGGATGAGCCGAAGGCTCTTCCTCAGGATTGTGAATGCCATCCGGGAGTTCGACAATTACTTCATTTGCAAGAAGGATTGCACCAGCACAGTTGGATTCTCCTCACTCCAGAAGTGCACGAGAGCTATGAGGATGCTTGCATACGGAGCTCCCGGTGATATACTGGAAGACTATGGACGCATGGCCAAGTCCACCACCATTGAGTGTTTGTACAAGTGCTGCAGGGTAGTGGTGGCAGTGTTTGGACCACAATACTTGCGATCACCCAATTCTAAAGACACTGATCGGATCCTAGCACAGAATGCAGCAAGAGGATTTCCTGGGGTTGCTTGGAAGCATCGACTGCATGCATTGGGCATGGAAAAACTGTCCATTTGCTTGGCAAGGGATGTACAAATGCGCCAAAGGAGCTTGCAGTGTGGTACTTGAGGCAGTGGCCACATAGGACCTCTGGATTTGGCACTCCTTTGGTATGCCAGGAACTCACAATGACATCAACGTACTGCAGTGCTTGAATGTCTTTGCCAAGCTTGTTGAAGGTCATGCTCCTCCGGTGAATTTCGAGGTCAATGGGCGCCACTACAACAAGGGATACTACCTAGCAGATGGCATCTATCCGAGATGGTCCACATTTATGAAGACTATCTCAAACCCTGTGTCAGGAGGCAAGAACTCCTACTTTGCCAAGTGTCAGGAGGCTTGCAGGAAGGATGTCGAGCGGGCATTTGGTGTGCTCCAATCTCGATTTGCTGTTGTCCGGTACCCCGCTCTAACCTACTCGAAAGATCAAATGTGGGAAGTGATGACTTGTTGTGTCATCTTGCACAACATGATCATTGAGAGCAAGCAGGAAGAGCCAGTGTTTGACAATGAACCATATTATAGGCAGGGTCCTCTTGCCCAAGTTGATCACCAGGTACCGGCATCATGGGTTGCCTTCCTCAATATGCGTCAGGAGATCCGAAACCCACAGGTGCATCAAGAACTGCAGCACGATCTGGTGGAGCACCTATGGAGGCTCAAGGGCAACGCCTACTTCGATGTGTGATGAACTATGAGTTTGCTTCGTTGAACTAGGAGTTTTAATTTGTGTTTGAATTATGAGTTCGCTTCGTTGAACTATTTGATTTGTATTGATTTCTGTGATGAACTATGTGATAAAAATTAGTTTTTGTTGAATTTGTGTTGAAGCACACCGAATTTGGGCCTAATTTGCGCCGAATTTGGGCCGAAATCGGCGGCCGGGGGGCGAACTTGGGGAGTCGGCTGGGAACCCGAGCCCCCCCATGCCGAATTTACCGCCGGTTGGCCCCCAAGCGGCACTATTTCAAGCCCCTGGGGGCCGAACGGCTAGAGATGCTCTGACCATATCATTACTTGCATGCACATGATGAAATAGTTTAGTCGTAATTCAAGGCTTACTATAACATGTGACACGTCAATCCCAGCTTCCTTGAGTTCCAAAATAACAGTTCCTCCTATTTCATCGTTGGCCACCTGAAAAGACACAAGTTGAGCGAAGTTCAGTAAAGCATAGGGCATCTCTAAGATATCTCTTAAAAGTTATATTTGAGGGGGAAATTTTCGTTTAGGAGATTAATCATCATCTAGCAGATACCTTATAAAGTTTAGTTCCTCAAGTATGACTTTTTCCCTAAGACTTCCCCTCACTTGCTCAAATTTAGTCCTGCAACGACTGTTCTCAGGAAAAATAAGGCCGAACCCTGCTGCTTCCCGCTCGCCCACAGCTTCCCCCGCCGTCGCTCGCCCTGCCGCCGTCCATCCCGGCCTCGATGATCGATGAAGAAAGCCCCAACTCCGCTAGAGACCCACTGCCGACCGAAAATTGGGCGCCGCAAGGACCAAAACGGCGGCGCAAAGGGAAGAACATTATCAAGAGCTCTCAATCGCCGATGGTGGTTGTCATTCGCTCCGCCGCCACTACCCTACCACCCTTGTCGGTGCCGACCGGCAAATGGGACTATCGACCATCGACGAAGGCGAACAACCTGACGGCCAGGACGAAGAAGGCTGCCATTGCCCTTGGCCTCCTGCAGCCACGCTGCCACCCCCTCCACCTCCGGCGGCCGACGAAGGCACGAATTCAGACGGAACTAGGAGCGAGGCCGACATGCTCGAGGATATGCTTGCAAGGTAAAAGTTTTCCATGTTTTCCGTTTTGTTTTGCAATTGCTCAAGAGAGTGATGCATGATGTGATATTGATTGCTAGGTAAGTTATTGCTTTTGTAGTGAGCAAATGAATGATGATGCATGATGTGATATTGATTGCTAGGTTACTTATTGCTTTTGTAGTGAGCAAATGAATGATGATGCATGATGTGATATTGATTGCTAGGTTACTTATTGCTTTTGTAGTGAGCAAATGAATGATGATGCAGCCGATTTCATGGAACAATTGAATGTAAGCCACACACTCGGCCTTGATGACATTGCCATGTCAATGTCATATACCCAAGAGATGATGAGAAATGCCGAGGGGTGGAGGAGGTCAAGGGGGCGGAAGGGTCAAGGATACCCAAACATAAAAAAAGAGCAGTTGGTCGTGCAACTACAAGACCAGGAAGACAAAGCTTTTTTGTGAAGCTTGGGTCAATGTCTCTCTTGATGCCACGCCGGGCCGACCAAATAAAGGAGAATTTTTGGCGGGGATGGTGACGGCGGCGTTAATGATGGTGCCGATGGTGACGACCGAGTGCGTGAGGCCCATGTGAACTACAATGGTTTTTGGTCCACCATGTGTTTTTGAATGAACTTGTTCATTCAGTGCCTTTTGGCATAAATTATGATTATTTTTAGTTGTTTGAGGGATCCGATGAATTTTATTTATGTTCGTCGTTGAATTATGGTGTGGTGTTGAATTGTGTATGTTTGTTTTAAAATGTGATGAATTTGTTTCAATTGTTTGAGCAAACGGTTTGAAAAAATTGGCAAAATAAAATTTCGAAGGGACTAAATTTTATGTGATCCGCCAGGTGAAGAAACGTTCAATTCCTTAAAAAAAACTATAAGGAAATGGATAAGCGGGAGGGTTTGCGCTTTCAGATAAGGGGTCTGCCCTTGCCATCTCAATGGAAAATCCATAACGTCAAATGATTCAACGTGTTGCCACAAGACGAGGTGGAGGAATTTACTACCTTGGAGATGAGCCTGGTGTTGAGACCCAGACGAGCAGCGCCTGTCAATGCGTTCCCGGCGTTCCCGCCTCCCGATATCTGCGCACACAAAGAACCACCACGGAATGGACACTAGTAGTACAGCATACACCCTGCCGCAAATCCAGCTCGTGGAGGGGGAACTAGAGAGGTAGGCAACCGCGCCCGCGCGCACGGAAGGGGTAGGGTACCTGCAGCTCCCCGCTGCGGATCTTGTCGTCGGGCCGCGGGTACGCGTCCACCGTGGCGAGGTAGTCCAGCGTCACCAGCCCGCACCCCAGCTGCAAAAGCAAAGAGGAAGGAAGCTCAGTCACGAGCGATTCGTCAAACCCCATGACCAGCATTGGCCTGTGAGTGAGAAGGTTAATTAGTGTACGAGGCCCAGTGACGCACCACGACGCGGTTCGCGGCGAGGACATGGACGGCGGCGGCACGGGCACCGGGAGGCGCGGCGGAGTGGAGGAATCCACGGCGGCGGGCCGCGGCGGAGGGGAGGGGAAGGTACGGCGACGGCAGGTAGCGGATGAGCGACATGGTGGGCGGGTGTGGGTGGACAGCGACGGCCAGACCCGCGGGAGTGGTTGCGATCGACTTGCGACGTTGAGAGAGTTTGGGAGGTAGCTGACGAGAGTGAAGTGAGTGTGGGCCCCGGCTTCCGTCGGATTTGCGCTTGGTGCCGAGTAGGCCTGCGAAAGTGTTTTGTTCTCTTGTGGGCGATCTCAACTGTTCGCCTGTTCGGACCATTGGAATACGACTGTTGCTAGAGATTCAGTTCAGAGAAGGGGTGATTTTTTTTTTTTGAAAGATCCAGCAAATTGCTGGCATTCATATACGGAGTATTAAGCAGGTAGAAGCGGGAAAATGAAACATGGAGAGGTGATCCTAGGATCAAGAGAAGAAAAACAAAAGAAGGGAAAGGAAAAGGCGCAGCTGGCCAAAAGAGAGAGAGAGAGCTACGTCTTAGTCGATCCCTGATGGTGGCTCTGCGAATGGTTGTGCTAGACACTGGGTTCCCGCTTGCCGCCACAATTCAATGTTACGCCTGATCGCAGCCAATATGTCGGTCCTTTGCGCCACTTGCCTCTGAAGGTGTAGTGGTGCCGCTCCAACCAGATTTCCCAAAGCACGAGCATGATGATGGTCGTGATGCCCTTCTTGCTTCCCTTCGCGGTGTTGCTGATGATCGTGTCCACGATCTCTGTTGAGCATTGAAGGGAGGACCAGAGACCTAGTTGCACAGTTTGGCAGCCCTACCATGAGGCCACCTTCTCCCAGCTCTTCACAGACAGCTCGCAGTGCCATAACAAATGAACCGAACTTTCAAGATGTCGAAGGCAAAGTTGGCAGAAGTATTGGTTTTCCCATCCTCTTCTCTGCAGCCTGTCATTGCACCATAGCCGATCCGGATGCAGCAGCCAGGTGAAAGTTTTGAGCCGGCCAGGGGCCCAGGTCGTCCACAAGGTTTTCCTGAACGGAGCCTGGACCGATCCAAGAAACTGTGCCTGGTATGCTGATGACGCGCTGTAGATCCCGTTCGTCGTGAATTTCCATCTGATTTCGTCAGGCTGCCCCAGCCTCATACTCATTCTGGCAATTCTAATCAATCTCTCTAAGATCAGGAACTCCCGGAGGAGAGGGTTTACGTTGCCATATGCCAAGTCCTTGATCCAAGCATTGTCGCGCAGTGCCGCCTGTACAGTCATGTTCTTTCTTCTCGAGTGATTGAAAAGGCGCGGGAAGGACACCTTGAGGGGCCCATCACTAGCCCAGGCGCACCCTCAGAAGGTAGCCGTGCGGCCGGCGCCAATGGTGATAATCGTCATTGGGCTGAATGCCGCCTTGTCGCTCTCATCACAAGGCACTTCCATCCCCACCCACGGCCGCTCTCGGCTCACCCATGAATGCCACAACCATCTCAATCTCAGGGCCCTGCTGAATTTTGTAAGGTCGAGGATGCCGAGGCCGCCATACTCCATGGACGAGCAAACCTTGGACCAATTGACTTTGCATTTGCCGCCGGTCAGTTCTTCATCTTGTGCCCAGAGGAATTTACGACGAGATTTATCCACCTCCTGCAGAAATTTTTTGGGCACCCGCAGTGCGGTGATTGCAAAAGTCGGAAGCGAGCTTAGGACAGCCCTGACTAGCACCCTTCTGGCAGCGATGGACAACAGCTTTCCTTTCCACCCGGTGAGACGGGCCCGAATCCTGTCCAGAACAAACTGCAGGTGCACAAGCCCGAGGCTTTTGATGGTGATTGGCAGCCCTAGGTATGTGAGAGGGAAGTGAACAAGCCGCCCGCCAAAGCTCTGCAGAACCTGCTCCATATCGATGCCCGAGCATCTGATCGGCGTGGCCGTGGACTTCTAAAGGTTGATCTTCAGGCCAGAGGCTTCTCCAAAGCAATGCACAATTTGCATGAGTGTTTCAATCTCCTCTTTGATCGGGTTAGCGAATATGATCGCGTCATCTGCATATAGACTGACCCTCAATTTTATTTCTCTACCCGGCAGAGGTTGGAGCAGTCCTAACTCTCCAGCAACTTGCAACAGCCGGTGCAAGGGATCAATGGCAATGATGAACAGCAGTGGAGAAAGGGGATCGCCCCGCCTTAGCCCCTTTTTGTGCCAGACCGGCTGCCCGGCCAGGCCGTTGAGCAGGAAGGAAGAGTGCGAGGTTGAGAGCAGCATCTTCACCCAGTCTTGCCATCTGGAACTGAAACCCAACCGCTGCAAGAGCTCAAGAACATAGGACCAGGATATACTGTCAAAAGCCCTGGTGATGTCAAGCTTCGGCAGCACTGCCGGCGTGCTTTTCCTGTGCAACGACCGGACTCTGTTCTGAACATATACATGAAGCTGTCATGTATGCATTTTGTCTTCATGAAGGTTGTTTGGGCTGGTGAGATAATCAGGTGGATGACCTTCGCCAGGCGGATATACATTACTTTTGCAATGAGCTTTGCCATGGAATGAATGAGACCGATGGGGCGATAATCAGCCATCTTGATAGCACCATCCTTTTTGGGCAGCAAAGCCACGTGAGCAGAGTTAAGCTCGCTGAAGTTTTGGCTAGAGCAACAATAGAACTGATTGAGAGCAAGCATGACATCTGCCTGATACGTCTATTTTGCATCATGCTTTTATATCGATATTTATTGCATTATGGGCTCCTATTAGACATTATGTCACAATACTTATGCCTATTTTCTCTTATTTTACAAGGTTTACATGAAGAGGGAGAATGCCGGCAGCTGGGATTCTGGGTTGGAAAAGGAGCAAATATTAGAGACCTATTCTGCACAGTTCCAAAAGTCCTGAAACTTCACGGAAGTTATTTCCAGAATATATAAAAAATATTGGGCGAAAGAAGTACCCGAGGGGCCCACACTCTGGCCACGAGGGTGGGGGGCGCGCCCCCTGCCTCGTGGGCTCCCTGGTGGCCCTTCGATGCCCATCTTTTGCTATATGAGGTCTTTCATTTGAGAAAAAATAATAAGTAATCTTTGGGGAAGAAACTCCGCCGCCACGAGGCGGAACCTTGGCGGAACCAATCTAGGGCTCCGGCAGAGCTGTTCTGCCGGGGAAACTTCCCTCCGGGAGGGAGAAATCATCACCATCATCATCACCAACGATCCTCTCATCGGGAGGGGGTCAATCTCCATCAACATCTTCACCAGCACCATCTCATCTCAAACCCTAGTTCATCTCTTGTATCCAATCTTTGTATCCAAACCTCAGATTGGTACCTATGGGTTGCTAGTAGTGTTGATTACTCCTTGTAGTTGATGCTAGTTGGTTTACTTGGTGGAAGATCATATGTTCAGATCCATTATGCATATTAATACCCCTCTGATTATAAACATGAATATGCTTTGTGAGTAGTTACGTTTGTTCTTGAGGACATGTGAAAAGTCTTGCTATAAGTAGTCGTGTGAATTTGGTATTCGTTTGATATTTTGATGAGACGTATGTTGTCATTTCTCTAGTGGTGTCATGTGAACGTCGACTACATGACACTTCACCATTGTTTGGGCCTAGAGGAAGGCATTGGGAAGTAATAAGTAGATGATGGGTTGCTAGAGTGACAGAAGCTTAAACCCTAGTTTATGTGTTGCTTCGTAAGGGGCTGATTTGGATCCATATATTTCATGCTATGGTTAGGTTTACCTTAATACTTCTGTTGTAGTTGCGGATGCTTGCAATGGGGGTTAATCATAAATGGGATGCCTGTCCAAGTAAGGACAGTACCCAAGCACCGGTCCACCCACATATCAAATTATCAAAGTACCGAACGTGAATCATATGAACGTGATGAAAACTAGCTTGACGATAATTCCCATGTGTCCTCGGGAGCGCTTTCCTTCATATAAGAGATTGTCCAGACTTGTCCTTTGCTACAAAAAGGATTGGGCCACCTTGTTGCACCTTATTTACTTTTATTACTTGCTACTCGTTACAAATTACCTTATCACAAAAAACTATCTGTTACCGATAATTTCAGTGCTTGCAGAGAATACCTTACTGAAAACTGCTTATCATTTCCTTCTGCTCCTCGTTGGGTTCAACACTCTTACTTACCGAAAAGCTACAATAGATCCCCTACACTTGTGGGACATCACTGCCTTAATAATTGTCCAGCAAGATCTATAGAACACTTCATTAAACCCATCCGGTCCTGTCGTCCTGGTGCCCTGTCCTTTGGCATTTCCTTGATCTCTTCCCATACTTCCTCCTCGGAAAAGGGGTTATCCAAGCCTGCATTTGAGACCGACGGCATGTTCAGCTGATCCCAGTTGAGAGTGGTTGCCCTTGAATCTGAAGAGCCCAGAACCGCATTGAAGTGATCCGAGATCATCTTCTCTTTGTCTTCGTGGGCTGTGGCTGTGTTACCATCGAGCTGAATGGAGTGGATGAAGTTCTTGCGCCGCCTCAAGCAGATTTTGGCATGAAAGAATTTTGTACTGGCGTCTCCCGCTCTGAGCCAGGTGATTCTTGAGGCTGCCGCTTCCTTGCCCTTTCCACCGCCGCGAGGCCGATCAGCCGTAGCTTGAGGGACTTCCTTAACTGGAATTCGGCAGCAGAGAGGGCCCTGCTTTCCTGAGCGATATCTAGTCGCAGGATCACCTCGTTCACCATGTGGAACTGCACCTTGGCGTCGCTGAACAGAGTTTTGCTCCGAAGCTTCAGGTCTTTTGCTGTTCTGTGTAACTTGATCGCCAACGTCTTGAAAGCACATGTGTGAGTAGTGGGCCTATTCCACGCCTTCTCAATGGTCTCCTGGAAATGCGGGAAGCACGGCCAGAAGACTTCAAATTTGAATCTTGCCTGACTAGGAGGGGAGGAAGCATTTGCCAGCAGAAGCGGGCAGTGGTCAGAGACGGTTGTCGATGCTGCCATCAGTATGTCATTGGGGAATAGCAGCTCCCAACTAGTGTTGCAGAAGAATTTGTCAATACTGACAAGTGTAGGGTTTTGACGCTCATTGCTCCAAGTGTATCTTCGATTTTTGCACTTGATCTCTCGCAGCCCAGCCATGTCCAGGGCGTTTCTAAACCATCCCATTATCCTCCTATTAAGATTGAGATTATTCTTGTCCCTGGCCTCATAGATGATGTTGAAATCACCATTGAGAAGCCAGGGTTCGGATGTAGGGGGCGCTGCACGTGAGAGCTCTAGGAGGAAGTCGTCTTTACGGGCGTCGTCGGCCGGCCCATACATCGTGGTGAGCCAAAAGGACTGGCCCGACTGCAGCATTGTAACTTTGGCCGTAATGGCGAATTGGCCTATGCTATGAGATGAAACCGAGACAAGGGTTGCGTTCCAGAAGATGGTCGCACCTCCCCTCATTCCTATGGCTAGGAGGATTATGCAATCAGCTAGCAGGGCCCCTCCAGTATCCGACACAAGGCCGCGATCCCAGACGTCTATCTTCGTCTCCTGGAGACAGAGAAGAGCTAATCTATGCGATAAAGCAATCTCGCGAATGGCTTCGCGCTTTGCCGAGGTGTTCATGCCCCGGACATTCCAGCTCATCATGGGGCAGTGGTTGTCATCCATGGGGAAACCATATCATGCTCCAACAACTACAATTACTATTGAACTGGAAGAAAAACAGATACACCATCCATCGCACCGGGGGGCTCCAGAGTCCACCAATATCCCCTGAAACTAACTGGCGCATAACGAGCAACCATCATAAACTACCATAAGCAAAGCGACAACCTAACTCAAACCAGCCGGAGGCTAGCCGCTGTTGGAGACTATTAGTAAAGCTAGCTAACATGATCAACTAGTGGCCACGGAGGCAGCAGCATCTGGTCCGGCCATGCCTGCAGCGATACGCAGCGCGACATGGTCGAGGCGGGTCAGAGTGGCAATGGCGTTGATGTCTTCTTCAGAGAGAGGCTGCTTGAACTTTTTGATGAGAGCGACAACACCATTTGGAGTCATCTTCTCCCTTGGCCCCAGAATGCCCAGCGCATGCACCAGAGGAAGCGCTGCCCTTTGGGCCACGGGCACCTCTGAATGGTTTGCAGCTTGGCGGGCGCTCTAACGCATCGGGGTCGTTGCAGTATGGGTCTTGAGAGGCGCTGAAGCTCTGCGCGCCGGGGGAGGAGGGGGGGCACCATGAGGATGGGAGGCTGGGCCTGCTGGAAGAGGCTGGAGGGTGCGCCGACGACGACTGGCCCCGGCGATGGCAGCAGAACCGACTCCTCCGGCACCAACTGAAGCTGCCGGACTTGCTGCGTGATGGCTCCAAGCTGCACCGCCAACTCCTTGGGCCGACTTGGTGCTTGCTGGCGCTGCAGGCCGACGATCACAGGCGGCCCCGCGAGTGTTGGGTCGAAAGCGTCCAGCGGCCCGCTTGGCAGCGGGCCAGCCTGCTCCAGTTGCTTGTTGAAGGAGAGGGGGGCCTCCACCGCCGCAGCCACCTGGGCGTCCAGCTCAGCGAGCATGCAGTCAACCCCTTTTGGTGGGGGACAACGTTGACCTCATTGACGAAGAAGCCAGCGATTGGGTCGTCAGCTACGGCATCAGCCGACCAGGGCGGGGTCGTCGTCAGCGACCTTGGGGCGGCCAGCAGGCCGGGCTGCACCTCCACAGCAGCCCCTGCGCGCCGAGCAGACGTATGGCGGCCCCTCGTGTCTTCAGTGCGGCGTTGCCCAGGGGGGAGCGGCTGCGCCGCCGAGAGGACGAGCCGTCCTGGCGCGTCTGCTCCTTGCTCGCACCAGCCCTGCTCATTAGGCCTTGATACTTCTCCGTCGTATATACTTTTCCAAACACTTTTGCCCTTATTTTGGACTCTCACTTGCATGATTTTAATGGAACTAACCCGGACTGACGCTGTTTTCAGCAGAATTGCCATGGTGTTATTTATGTGCAGAAACAAAAGTTCTCGGAATGAGCTGAAACTCCACGGAGCGTATTTTTGGAAATAATAAAAATACTGGCAAAAGATCAAGGCCAGGGGGCCCACACCCTAGACACGAGGGTGGGGGCGCGCCCCCTACCTCATGGCCCCCCTGGAGCTCCTCCGACCTCAACTCCAACTCTATATATTCACTTTCAGGGAGAAAAAAATTAAGGAGATGGATTCATCGCGTTTTACGATACGGAGCCGCCGCCAAGCCCTAAAACCTCTCGGGAGGGCTGATTTGGAGTCCGTTCGGGGCTCCGGAGAGGGGAATCCGTCACCATCATCATCATCAACCATCCTCCATCACCAATTTCATGATGCTCACCGCCGTGCGTGAGTAATTCCATTGTAGGCTTGCTGGACAGTGATGGGTTGGATGAGATTTATCATGTAATCGAGTTAGTTTTGTTAGGGTTTGATCACTAGTATCCACTATGTTCTGAGATTGATGTTGCTATGACTTTGCTATGCTTAATGCTTGTCACTAGGGCCCGAGTGCCATGATTTCAGATCTGAACCTATTATGTTTTCATGAATATATGTGAGTTCTTGATCCTATCTTGCAAGTTTATATTCACCTACTATGTGTTATGATCCGGCAATCCCGAAGTGACAATAATCGGGACCACTCCCGGTGATGACCGTAGTTTGAGGAGTTCATGTATTCACTATGTGTTAATGCTTTGGTCTGGTACTCTATTAAAAGGAGGCCTTAATATCCCTTAGTTTCCTCTAGGACCCCGCTGCCACGGGAGGGTAGGACAAAAGATGTCATGCAAGTTCTTTTCCATAAGCACGTATGACTATATTTGAAATACATTCCTACATTACATTGATGAATTGGAGCTAGTTCTGTCTCACCCTGGGTTATGACTGTTACATGATGAACCACATCCGACATAATTCTCTATCACCGATCCATTGCTTACGAGCTTTCCATATATTGTTCTTCGCTTATTTACTTTTCTGTTGCTATTATTATCATAACTACAAAATACCAAAAACATTACTTTTGTTATCATTACCTTTTGCTACCATTACCACTACTATCATATTACTTTGCTACTAAATACCATGCTGTAGATATTAAGTTTCCATGTGTGGTTGAATTGAAAACTCAGCTGCTAATACTTGAATATTCTTTGGCTCCCCTTGTGTTGAATCAATAATTTTGGGTTGAATACTCTACCCTCGAAAACTGTTGCGATCCGCTATACTTGTGGGTTATCAAGACTATTTTCTGGCGCCGTTGCCGGGGAGCACAGCTCTATTCTTTGAGTCACTTGGGATTTATATCTGCTTATCATTATGAAGAACTTGAAAGATCCAAGAACCAAGATTTATCCCTCAACTACGAGGGGAGGTAAGGAACTGCCATCTAGCTCTGCACTTGATTCACCTTTTGTTCTGAGTAAGCTTGCGACACCTAAACCTGCTTCTGCTATTGATTCTGATATGTCGCATGTTATTGATGATGCCACTTCTGCTATGCATGATACTTATGATGAAACTACTTCTATGCTTGATACTACTATGCCACTTGGTGAATTTCTTGATGAACAACTTGCTAGGGCTAGAGAGAATGAAATTATTGAAACTGATAATATTGACGAAAGCGATGATGAAGACTCTCCCCCTAATAAATATGAATTGCCTGTTGTTCCTAAGGGTTATGTTATGGATGAAGAGGCTACTAGAGCTATTTTAGCTTGCAATGATAGATATGATCTAAAGAGGTTATTAGCTAAATGGAAGCAGCAATCCCTTAATGATAGAATGAAACCTGACCCTGCTTTTGCTACTTCACCTATCTGTGTTACTGATAAGGATTATGAATTCTCTGTTGATCCTGATATAATTACTTTGGTTGAATCTGACCCTTTCTATGGCTATGAGTCTGAAACTATTGTGGCACATCTTACTAAATTAAATGATATAGCTACCATGTTCACTAATGATGAGAGAACTCGTTACTTTTATATACTTAAAATATTCCCGTTCTCATTAAAGAGTGATGCTAAGATATGGTTTAATTCTCTTGATCCTGGTTGTGTGCGTAGTCCCCAGGATATGATTTATTACTTCTCTGCTAAATTTTTCCCTGCTCATAAGAAACAAGCTGCTTTAAGGGATATATATATATATATAATTTTGTGCAACTTGAAGAAGAGAGTCTCCCACAAGCTTGGGGGAGGCTTCTCCAATTACTTAATGCTTTGCCTGATCACCCTCTTAAGAAAAATGAAATACTTGATATCTTTTATAATGGACTAACTGATGCTTCCAGAGATTACCTGGATAGTTGTGCTGGTTCTGTTTTCAGGGAAAGAACACCAGATGAAGCTGAAATTCTATTGAATAATATGTTGACAAATGAAAATAATTGGACACTTCATGAGCCAATCCTGAGCCTATTCCTAAACCAACTCCGAAGAAAAAGGGGTGTTCTATTTCTCAGTCCTGAAGATATGCAAGAGGCAAAGAAATCCATGAAAGAAAAGGGTATTAAAGCTGAAGATGTTAAGAATTTACCTCCTATTTAAGAAATACATGGTCTTAATTTACCGCCTGTCGAAGAAATGCATAATTTTAATCCATCTCCTATTGAAGAAATACATGGTCTTGATAACCCGACACAGGTAGTAAAGGTAAATTCTCTCTATAGATATGATAAAGCTGAAATCCCATTTACTAAGTTTGCTAGCCCATGCTTAGATGAGTTTGATAAATTATGATTAAGCAAGAAGACTTCAATGCTTATTTTGGTAGAGAATTAAAACACAGTGCTGATATGCTTGAACACTTGGGTGATTATATGACTAATGTCAAAGGTGAACTTAAACTTATTAGTAAACATGCTTCTATGGTTACCACTCAAGTAGAACAAGTACTTAAAGCTCAAAATGATTTGCTCAATGAATTGAATAGTAAGAATAATGACTATGTTGTTAGAGTGGCTACTAGAACTGGTAAAATGACTTAGGAACCTTTGTATCCTGAAGGCCACCCTAAGAGAATTGAGCAAGATTCTCAGAGAAATAATATAGATGCACCTAGTCCTTCTAAAAGGAAGAAAAAGAAAATGATAGGACTTTGCATGCTTCTAGTGAACCTGTTATTGATACACCTGAGAATCCAAATGGCATTTCTATTTCTGATGCTGAAACACAATCTGGTAATGAACCTGAAACTAGTGATAATGTTAATGATAATGTTCATGATGATGCTCAACCTAGCAATGATAATGATATAGAAATTGAACCTGCTGTTGATCTTGATAACCCACAATCAAAGAATCAACGTTATGATAAGAGAGACTTTGTTGCTAGGAAACATGGTAAAGGAAGAGAACCATGGGTTTAGAAACCCATGCCTTTTCCTCCCAAACCATCCAAGAAAAATGATGAGGAGGATTTTGAGCGCTTTGCTGAAATGATTAGACCTATCTTTTTGCGTATGCGGTTAACTGATATGCTTAAAATGAATCCTTATGCTAAGTACATGAAAGAAATTGTTACTAATAAAAGAAAGATACCGGAAGCTGAAATTTCCACCATGCTTGCTAATTACACTTTTAAAGGTGGAATACCAAAGAAACTTGGAGATCCAGGAGTACCCACTATACCATGCTCCATTAAAAGAAACTATGTTAAAACTGTTTTATGTGATCTTGGAGCCGGTGTTAGTGTTATGCCTCTCTCTTTATATCGTAGACTTGATTTGAATAAGTTGACACCTACCGAAATATCTTTGCAAATGGCTGATAAATCAACTGCTATACATGTCGGCATTTGTAAGGATGTGTCTGTTGTAGTTGCAAACGTTACTATTTTAACGGACTTTGTTATTCTTGATATTCCCGAGGACGATAGTATGTCTATTATTCTTGGAAGACCCCTTTTGAATACTGCAGGGGCTGTTATTGATTGCAACAAAGGCCATGTCACTTTTCATGTTAATGGTAATGAGCATACGGTACACTTTCCGAGGAAACAACCTCAAGTCCACAGTATCAATTCTATTGGAAAAATTCCACCAATTATTTTTGGAGGTTTTGAATTTCCTCTTCCTACTGTCAAGAAGAAATATGATATTCTTATTGTTGGGGATGTGCATATCCCCGTTGAGGTAACCTAGTGTTATTCAAAAATTCTTTGGTTCCATGTTATTCGGAATGAGTTTGTTAACAAGACTTGATCAACCTTGTTAATGGATTCCTTTTGATGATCATGAGATGGATGAATTTAGAAGACACAACTCTCTGTACCCTCTTTTTACTTTCTGTTATTTATATTAAATAAAATAAAAATAGTAATTTCTGTCTGTTTTTTGATTATCCGTGCAATATAAAAATACCCCGAAAATAAAAGTTCTCCAAATGCCCTGAAATTTAAATATGATTTTTTTCTGAAATATTTGAGAATATTTGGCACTGAGAACATAGCAGGGGGGCATCCACCTGGCCACGAGGGTGGAGGGCGCGCCCTACCCCCTGGGTGCGCCCCCTGCCTCGTGGGCCCATGGTGGCCCTCCTCCATTTATTCCTGCACCCACACACTCCTTCTTCCTCCGACAAACACCATTATCCAGCTCAAGCATGAGTTCTAGCTCATTTTGCTGCGATTTTCGATCTCCTTGCTCAAAGCACCTCTCATAAAACTGCTCTGGGGGATTGTTCCTTGGTATGTGACTCCTCCAATGGTCCAATTAGTTTTTGTTTCAGTGCTTTATTCATTGCATATTTTTGCTGCTTAGGTGACCCTGTTCTTGAGCTTGCATGTCAAATTTATGTGTTTCCAAGTAGTTTTGATGCATGATATAGGCTCTAGGCACTTGTAGGAGTAGTTGCTATCAATTTTGTTGAGTTTGGTTCACTTTTATTTGAAGTTACTAAAAATTTCAGAAATTTTTCAGAGGAAGAAATATGCTTAGGAAAATGTACCAAGGTGGTTCTTCAAGGAAACAAGGACCTAGGCTTGCAATGCGTGATGCTGATGATGAGCCACCAAGGGACGCTCTAGTGCGGCCTTGTGAATGGCCTTTAGAGGACTTCATGGATCAAGCGGGAATTAAGGAAGAATTTAACGCATATTTGCGTAACGCTGATCTTGTGAGCTTCGAGGAAGAAAAATGCCGTCAGTACCACTATCTCACTAGCTCCTTTGTGAGGAGGTTTGAATTTTCATCTTCACGTAATTCTCAAACTGTCCTGTTTGATCTTTATAAAAATTCTTACACTATGGACTTAGAGTTCTTTACCACTACTTGCAAACTTCCACAATGGGGTAGTACTAGTGAACCTCGCAAATCTGAATTTAGGGATTGTCTTTGTAGCATAACTGTGGGGGAATCTAGAGATATAGCACAAGCTACCCTAGGTGTCACGCCCCGAGACCGTTGTGCCAGGTGTCTTCCAGTTATTCGCTGTTGTTGCCTTGTCATTTGCTTGCGTGTTGCATCTTGTCATGTCATCATGTGCATTGCATCATCATGTTTTAAAACTTGCATCCGTCCGGGTTTCCCCAGTTCCGTCCGTTGCCCGTTCTGAGCCCAAACACACTTGCACGTGCCCGTGGCATGTCCGATATTTTATTTTATAAGTGGCAGGAAAATGTTTTCGGAATGGGATGAAAGTTGGCGTGTGGTCTTATTATAGTTTAGATAGACCGTCTGTCAAGTGTCATCGCAGTCGGAGTCCGTTTGACGCCCCAACGGATAACTATAGCGGCAGTATAGCCGGTCTATCGTCGGACGTTTTCGGTCTCCGGAAACAGTCGCCGGGCCTCTCTCTCTCTCTCTTCTCTCAGCTCAAGACCGTCTACACAGTCCACTCACCGCTAGCCCCCAACCTAACCTCTCTCCTCAGCCCGCGGCCCTCCTCGCGCGCGCGTCCGAAACTGTCCCGGACCCGACCCGGACAGTCGTCACCGTTGGGTCTGAATCATCCCCAAACGTCTAGAAAACATCTCTGTTTTCTTGTTTGGACTCCTTATCTATTTTTTTTCCCGTCCGTCTGATTACGATCGGAGGGACGGATTTACCACTAACCAAACCCACTTGCTATATATATTAGCCTAACGTAGACCAAATCCCTAATTCCTAGGGATCCATCCCACCGCCGCCACTCACTTCCTCGGATTCCATGCCGAACCAATCCCTGCATCCCTCCCGATCCAAACCTCCAGCCAACTGAAGCCTCCTCCTTCCTTTGATCCAACCAGCCCCAGGATCGGGGCAGGAGCCCTCGCGCCCGAGCCTCGCCGACCCTGCAGGCCGACCCCGTCGCCGCTCCTCCCCTGTTCTTTTCCTTCTCCTTCCCTGCCTCTACTCCCTCCTCTCACATCTCTCTCTCTCTCACAGGAACCGAACAGCGCCGCCGCCCTTGGAACTCCGCCATGGACGCTGGGTCCCAAGGTCCCCGCGCCCGTCCTCAGGGTGCCCCGCAGCCTCTTCATCGTTTCGGAGCTCCTTGCCTTCTCCCGCGTTGGCGCCATGACTGCCACCCCGCTGCCTCTGCTTCGATCCGGTAGGAAACAGGACCCGAAGACCTCTCGCGCTTGGATCCGAACGCCACTGAGCTCCCGCGTTGACCCCTCCCCCCATCCTGCCACTCGCCGGAGTCCTCAGCAAGGCCGTGCCCTGGTGCCATGTCCCATTCCCGGCCGCCAAGTCCCACGCCGCCGCTGTTCTACTTCCTGTCGAGGAGAGGAGGACGACGCCTCTGCCTCGAGTCGTTCAATGCGACTGCGTTGACCCTTCCCCGAGTGAACCAAGCAGGTCGGCCCAGCGCGCCCTGCCGACCACTCGCTCTCCAGATCCGGCCCAAGGCCCACTGTGAGCAGCTCCCTCAGCCCCTCCTCTCTGTTGGCCCATCTTACACTAGTTTCGGGCCACTATGTTTTTTCCTTGGACCTGCGAATTTTGCTATTATCCAGATGCTGCCTGTTTTGCAGAAAAGCCCCTAGACTTCATACATATCTTAACTCACAAACTTAGCATCACATGTAAAAACTTTATATATGAAAAATGTTTAGAATTTCATCTAGTTTCATAATATGCAATTTTCATCCATGTTTAAAATGTTTAAAATGCTGCTTGTTTAAATTTGCTTAAATAACTTATTAAAATGCTTTAATTCATACTAATTAACCGTAGCTCGGTTTTAAATAATCTTTATATGTAATTGGGGTAGAAAAATGCCTAGTTTAACATGGTGGCTTTACTTTGCATGTTTAATAACTCTAAAATTGTGTTTAGGACAAAACAGTACCAAACCTAATATATGCAAATGGGGATTTACCGGAATTGTTGTTCGTTGTTTCCGGCCTCATTTAAACTTAACTAGATAGTTAGTTTAACTTTACTTCACCTCTTGCCATGCTAACCAACATTTAATATTGTTGAGTACCTAAACGAGAGAGAACTAAATAAGTCATGTGGTGTTTTCTTCAATATGCAACTCCGTTGCATATTGAGCTCCACTTAATTTGTAGGATTTCTTGTGCACTTTGCCATGCCATGTATCATTAAACCGGACATGCATCATACTTGGTTGTGCATCATGCCATGATTATGTGATGGTTGTTTACTATGTTGTTTGCTTCTTTCTGGGTTACTTCTCGCGTTAGCTTCGGTTTTGTTCCGGAGTTGTGAGGATCCGTTCATCTACGTCCGTTTGTCTTCTTCATGGACCCGTTCTTCTTCCTTGCGGGATCTCAGGCAAGATGACCATACCCTCAAAATCACTTCTATCTTTGCTTGCTATATGCTCGCTCTATTGCTATGCCTATGCTACGATACCTACCACCATGCTTTACCATGGCTCCCATATTGCCATGTCAAACCTCTAACCCACCTTGTCCTAGCAAACCGTTGTTTGGCTATGTTACTGCTTTGCTCAGCCCCTCTTATAGCATTGCTAGTTGCAGGTGAAGATTGGAGTTTGTTCCTTGTTGGAACACGTTTATTGTTGGGATATCACTATTATATCTTGTCTATTTTAATGCATCTATATACTTGGTAAAGGATGGAAGGCTCGGTCTTATGCCTGGAGTTTTGTTCCACTCTTGCCGCCCTAGTTTCCATCATACCGGTGTTATGTTCCTTGATTTTGCGTTCCTTACACGGTTGGGTTATAATGGGAACCCCTTGACAGTTCGCCTTGAATAAAACTCCTCCAGTAAGGCCCAACCTTGGTTTTACCATTTGCCACCTAGCCTTTTTTCCCTTGGGTCGGCCAACCTAAGGGTCATCTTTATTTTAAACCCCCCCGGGCCAGTGCTCCTCTGAGTGTTGGTCCGAACCGAGTAGACTGCGGGGCCACCTCGGGGCAACTTGAGGGTTGGTTTTACTCGTAGGATGTCTCATCTGAGTGTGCCCTGAGAACGAGATATGTGCAGCTCCTATCGGGATTTGTCGGCACATTCAGGTGGCTTTGCTGGTTTAGTTTTACCATTGTCGAGATGTCTTGTAACCGGGATTCCGAGTCTGATCGGGTTGTCTTGGGAGAAGGAATATCCTTCGTTGACCGTGAGAGCTTGTGATGGGCTAAGTTGGGACACCCCTGCAGGGATTTGAACTTTCGAAAGCCGTGCCCGCGGTTATGGACAGATGGGAATTTATTAATGTCCGGTTGTAGAAAACCTGAAGCTTAACTTAAGTAAAATGCATCAACCGCGTGTGTAGCCGTGATGGTCTCTTTCCGGCGGAGTTCGGGAAGTGAACACGGTGTTGGAGTTATGCTTGACGTAGGTTGTTCTAGGATCACTTCTTGATCATAGTTTCTCGACCGTGCCTTTGCCTTCTCTTCTCGCTCTCTTTTGCGTATGTTAGCCACCATATATGCTAGTGCTTGTTGTAGCTCCACCTCATACCTTTTCCCTACCTATAAGCTTAAATAGTCTTGATCGCGAGGGTGTGAGATTGCTGAGTCCCCGTGACTCACAGATACTTCCAAAACCATCTTGCAGGTGCCGATGATACCGTGCAAGTGACACAACCGAGCTCAGGGAGGAGCTCTATGAAGATCTTGTTCATTGTGTTGTTTCGTTTCAGTTGATCAGTAGTGGAGCCCAGTTGGGACGATCGGGGATCTATAGCATTAGGGGTAGTCTTCTTTTATTTTGGTTCCGTAGTCGGACCTTGATTGTATCTGGATGATGTATTGCTATATTCATGTATTGTGTGAAGTGGCGATTGTAAGCCAGCGATGTATCTCTTTCCTTATTCAGTACATGGGATGTGTAAAGATTACCCCTCTCGCGGCATTGCTTACAATGCGGTTATGCCTCTAAGTCGTGCTTCGACACGTGGGAGATATAGCCGCATCGTGGGCGTTACACTAGGGAGCATTCACTTTCCCGCTATACATTATTTTGCTCTCTTCATAGGTAGATGAATTAACGGTAAAGATGAAGCATGTCACATGTGTGTCCCTGACCTCAGTATTCTTAGGAGTGCTGTGTTAGGAGATACATCTTATAATTTGGGAGCCATTGTTGCACGTAGGTTGCATCTTGATAGACTTAATGAATATTTCTTCGGTGGAATTTATGCAACCCGCATAGCTAATTTTCTTGGTATAACCATACGTGAGGATGATATTGAGTTGCCTCCTACTTATTTGGATTATGAGGCTATGGTTCGTCATCAGTTTGTTGAGAGGAATGATCAGTTCCTCCAGTACCGACTAATCTTTGACAGACGACGCACCTATCACGTCGCTCTCCCTGCTTCTACTTTCTTTGACTTTCAGGCAAAAGGAAGATATTTTATAACCAGAGAGGAGGCGGAAGAGTATAAGAGGAGAGCTGAGATAGCTCGCCTCCAAGCTGCATCCCATGATGCAATGACTGCTGCATCTCAGTACGACCCCAACTACAACTTTGGATATCCGCCAGGCCATCCGTGGCATTAGACCAACTTAGGCCAAAAGCCTAATCTTTGGGGAGTACGTATTTCTCACCGACATTACATTCATGTTCACACATTCATTGCTAGATGTCGGTGCTCATACTTTTTCATTGTAATATCCATGCTAGTTTATTTCCTTTTTATGCTTTCTTCTTGTGTGTTTGATAAACCTTAAGAAAAACAAAAAAATTAGTTGTAGCTTTTAGTTAGTTTAATTTCTATGCTTGTAGTAGTAATTAAAAATAAAACCCAAAAAGATTTCATGTTCTTCTTTTTGCTTGTTGGGAGCTTTTCCGTGTAAATAGTTTTATTTATTTTCTTTTCTTTGGGGGTCGATAGGAGAGATCATGATTAAATTGTTGAAGTGGCTCTTATATGCATTATTGTTGATCTGACAAAAGAGCCCATGTTGCCTTGTCTTCTCCTGTTTATTGAATGCTTGCATATTTCAGCTTAGTCCAATGCACGTGCACTATTATTATTATCCACATCGTTCGGTCGTGCAAGTGAAAGGCAATTATGACGATATATGATGGACTGATTGAGATGATAAAAGCTGGTATGAACTCGACCTCTCTTGTTTTTATAAATATGATTAGTTCATCGTTCCTGATTCAGCCTATTATGAATAAACATGTTTGCAATGACAACTAGAGATCATAGTTTCTTGTGCCATGCTTAATTAGCTGAGCTTATAATGGTTTACCTTGCGTGCCAACATGCTATTAAAATGGTTGTGATGTGGTATGATATGGTGGTATCCTCTTTTGAACAATTCGAGTGGCTTGACTTGGCACATGTTCACGCATGTAGTTGAAACAAAATCAACATAGCCTCTATGATATTTATGTTCATGGTGCATTATATCCTACTCATGCTTGCATTCGGTGTTGATTAATTTTAATGCATGTTCATGACTATTGTCGCTCTCTAGCTGGTCGCTTCCCAGTCTTTTTCTAGCCTTCACCTGTACTAAGCGGGAATACTGCTTGTGCATCCAACTCCATAAACCCCAAAGTTATTCCATATGAGTCCACCATACCTACCTATATACGGTATCTACCTGCCGTTCCAAGTAAATTTGTATGTGCCAAACTCTAAACCTTCAAATAAACATTCTGTTTTGTATGCTCGAATAGCTCATGTATCAACTAGGGTTGTCTGTATCTTCCATGTTAGGCGGGTTATTCTCAAGAGGAGTGGACTCCGCTCCTCACTCATGAGAAAGTGGTCGGTCACCGGGATGCCCAGTCCCATGTTTTATGCAAATCAAATCAAAATAATTGCAAACAAAACTCCTCGTGGGACTCTTGTTAGTTGGAGTCACTCGTTGTTTCGAGCAAGCCATGGATTGATGCTTGTTGGTGGAGGGGGAGTATAAACTTTACCGTTCTGTTTGGGAACCGCCTATAATGTGTGTAGCATGGAAGATATCGCCATCTCTTGGTTGTTATGTTGACAATGAAAATATACCGCTCAAAATATTATTCATCTCTATTCAAAACCGAGCTCTAGCACCTCTACAAATCCCTACTTCCCTCTGCGAAGGGCCTATCTATTTACTTTTATGTTGAGTCATCTTCCTCTTATTAAAAAGCACCAGTTGGAGAGCACCGCTGTCATTTGCATTCATTACTGTTAGTTTACATTGAGTATGACTTGACTAGATCTCTTTTACCATGAATTACAATGTCTAGTCAGTCCTTGATCTTTAAAGGTGCTTTGCATTTATGTTTTGCGGTCTCAGAAAGGGCTAGCGAGATACCATCTTGTTATATCATATTATGATTGTTTTGAGAAAGTGTTGTCATCCGAGATTTATTATTATTGCTCGCTAGTTGATTATGCCATTGATATGAGTAAACATGAGACCTAAGTGTTATTGTGAACATGGTTAGTTTATAATATTTGCTGAAAACTTGAATGCTGGCTTTACATATTTACAACAACAAGAGCAAACAGAGTTTGTAGAAGTTTTTCTTTATCACTTACAGTTTGGCAACTGAATTGCTTGAGGACAAGCAAAGGTTTAAGCTTTGGGGAGTTGATACGTCTCCGTCGTATCTACTTTTCCAAACACTTTTGCCCTTGTTTTGGACTCTAACTTGCATGATTTGAATGGAACTAACCCGGACTGACGCTATTTTCAACAGAATTGCCATGGTGTTATTTATGTGCAGAAACAAAAGTTCTTGGAATGACCTGAAACTCCACGGAGCGTATTTTTGAAAATAATAAAAAATACTGGCAAAAGATCAAGGCCAGGGGGCCCACACCCTAGCCATGAGGGTGGGGGCGCGCCCCCTACCTCGTGGGCCCCCTGGAGCTCCTCCGACCTCAACTCCAACTCTATATATTCACTTTCGGGGAGAAAAACATGAAGGAGAAGGATTCATCGCGTTTTACGATACGGAGCCGCCGACAAGCCCTAAAACCTCTCGGGAGGGCTGATCTGGAGTCCGTTAGGGTTTGATCCCTAGTATCCACTATGTTCTGAGATTGATGTTGCTATGACTTTGCTATGCTTAATGCTTGTCACTAGGGCCCAAGTGCCATGATTTCAGATCCGAACCTATTATGTTTTCATGAATATATGTGAGTTCTTGATCCTATCTTGCAAGTCTATAGTCACCTACTATGTGTTATGATCCGGCAAACCCGAAGTGACAATAATCGGGACCACTCCCGGTGATGGCCGTAGTTTGAGGAGTTCATGTATTCACTATGTGTTAATGCTTTGGTCCGGTACTCTATTAAAAGGAGGCCTTAATATCCCTTAGTTTCCTCTAGGACCCCGCTGCCACGGGAGGGTAGGACAAAAGATGTCATGCAAGTTCTTTTCCATAAGCACGTATGACTATATTCGGAATACATGCCTACATTACATTGATGAATTGGAGCTAGTTCTGTGTCACCCTAGGTTATGACTGTTACATGATGAACCACATCCGACATAATTCGCTATCACCGATCCATTGCCTACGAGCTTTCCATATATTGTTCTTCGCTTATTTACTTTTCCGTTGCTATTGTTATCATAACTACAAAATACCAAAAACATTACTTTTGTTATCATTACCTTTTGCTACCATTACCACTACTATCATATTACTTTGCTACTAAATACCTTGCTGCAGATATTAAGTTTCCAGGTGTGGTTGAATTGACAACTCAGATGCTAATACTTGAGAATATTCTTTGGCTCCCCTTGTGTCGAATCAATAAATTTGGGTTGAATACTCTACCCTCGAAAACTGTTGCGATCCCCTATACTTGTGGGTTATCAGGCCTCTGCCGAGCAAGGTGTCCTTCCAGGACCTGCGCCCGCCCTGGTCTTCGTCGTCTT
Organism: Triticum urartu; assembly: GCF_003073215.2. Classification (NCBI taxonomy): domain Eukaryota; kingdom Viridiplantae; phylum Streptophyta; class Magnoliopsida; order Poales; family Poaceae; genus Triticum; species Triticum urartu. The sequence continues at coordinate 258,769,429 of NC_053022.1, read as the reverse complement.
CATCACGCCGGTCGCCTCGAAGAAGGCCTCAGCATCCCGTGTCAGCCACCACGGCCACCTGCCGACGCAGCTTGGGCTCGCGCTGGCCGTCCTCGACGCCCTTGGACCAAGTGGCAGGGTAGAGCCTGGGCATGGGCCTGTCCTCGTCGTCGGTGTCGGAGGAGGGAATGCCGCTCTGTCCCGACAAGGGCGAGTGCGGCTCATACGGAGTCCAGTCCTCCACCAGGTCGATGTGGATGAGGAGGTCGTGGCGCGGAGCGTCAAGTGGCGGGGCAACGATGCGGTCCGGCGGGGAGTAGCCATGCATCTGCTCCACATGGCCAGCCCCACGGTCAAGCACCCAGAATGTGTGCTTCGTCGGGATCTGGGCGGTGTCCCACACCCAGACCCAGCAGGCGAAGGTCTTGGTGTGGCCGCGCTCCAGGGTCCGGGTGTCGAGGCGGTCGACCTGGCAGCCAAGCACCTCCTCGGCCCCTTCAGCCGACCAGAAGTGCTGCGGCATGTCCTCGATGACGACGCGGACGTGGAGGAGGAACTTTTGGATGACGGCGTGGTCGTTCTTGTGCCAGGGCCTGATGTGGAACTTGATGCCGTCGACGGTGAGGGAGCCGCGCTTGATGACGTCGTCGCGGTGCAGAGGCAGGTCGAAGATGATGAAGAAATCCTCCGGGTGGTGGCATGTGATCCTCAGCTGGTGCGGCGGGATGCGCAACTGTGCCTCCAGCTGGCGGCCCACCGCCATGGCGCTCGTCGACCGCACAGAGGCTTGCCCCGCGGCAGTGAGCGTGACCGCCTGACGGCGCAGCAGAGCCACATGCTGCTCCAGGGCCGGGGTAGAGACCACCACCTTGCAGCTGTTCCTTGGCCGGCGCGACGGGTCGACGTGGGGGTGGATCCGGCGCTCCATGGGCGGTGGGGGCGGAGGCGAAGCAGTGGGCGTCGAGGGGAAGCGGATGCGCTGGTGCACTGGCTCTCTATGATGAAGGGGGCCTAGCCTATCAACTGCTCGCCTGTCGGCGCCGTTCTTCGGGTTTTGCGGGCACTCCCTGCCAAAGTGGTCTGGCGCTCGCAGATGATGCAGCAGAGGGCATCACAACAGTCTTTTCGACGATGGAACTTACTGAGGCAACGGAAGCATTTCCCCTTGAAGCGACTTAAGAAGGCAGCGCGGCCGTGATCCGCATTCAAGGCGTGGCGCCGGTCCGAGCGAGGGCCTGACCGCCGCTCTCTATTGCCCTGCAGATCCTGGCTTGCTCGCCGGCTTTTCCGGGATGAGACCGTCGTCCATCCCTCGCCCAAATCCTGGGAGGGAGCATTGATGTCTAATGAAGGCCCAACTACAATCGATTTAAGCCGCAGCCGGTCCGGAAGAAGCAAGGCGGATGGACGCCGTCTCGAGGGGACGGGGGGCAGCCAGATCCTTCGCCTCGGAGAAGAAGCCGGGGTATGGACGCTGGATCTTGAGGGGTGTCGAGGCAAAGCCGGCGCAGATCCGGTGCCACCACCGAGCCGCTGGATCTAGGGGTGGGCTCCTTGGGGCTATCGCTGGCAGAGGAGCGCAGCGAACGCAGCGGACCCATGCCGCGGAGTGGAGCCGTGGCCCAGCGCGGGCGACGACTGGGGCTAGTGGCCGCCGTGGCCGGAGTGGCCAGCGGCGCTTGGGAGGAGGAGGTTCTAGTTGATTTTGTCGCCGTCGTGTTTGACCGGACCGAAGCTTTATCGGGCCTCGACGTCGACTTTGCATTTGTTAGTTATCAACCATGACAACCTTCAGGCCCACCATAATAGAACAAATAACTATCCTTTAAGGGGTGAAGTTGCGGAGGATGAAAAAAACATCTCTGTGTCGCCCTTCTCTAGAGTCACGCGCGATGAAACCCTTCCTACGCCGCCACACCCTCTCCTTCTCTTCCCTGTCCCGCCGCTACCAGAGGAATCGTCGACGAAGCTCGGGCAGGCTCCAGTGATGGCGGCAAGGGGCCAATTTCTTCTGGCCGACACCTCTCCTGCTCTTGGCTGACACCTGGGACGGAGCCTCGTGTTGTGCGATAGGGCCTGGACTACGTTAGTCGTCGGGGAGCGGCTAGGTTGGGGGTGGGGGCACTTGGATGCTGCAAAGAGGCGGTGGGCATGAGGTCGCCGTAGGCCTCAACGAGGGCATGACGGAGTGCGTGGGATGACGCGGTGGATGGCCATCTGAAGGTTGCCCATGGGGTCGTGTTATAGTACACTTCCTTCCTTTGCACCGCTCACGTGCATCGCTCATCTTTGGCATAGAGAGAAGACAATTGTGCAATGTGGCAACTGATGCTATACCCCTAGAGAGACGAGACATGTGCCTATCCACCTGCATCTTGACCGCCACAAGAACTCGGCTGATCATGGGGCGCAAAGACGATCATGTCGTAAAACTAGGCAAGCTATAGTGTGTACCATGTCGTACTACTAGACTATAGTGGGTGTCATATCATCAAAATTTTGCACAGAGGTGTGAGAAGAGAAGATAGAGAATGAAATGGCGAAAGTACTCTTCCGCTCCCGAGGTCAAATGAGCTCGGGATAAACAATAAAATCAAAAAATAAAATAAACTAAAATTGAAAACGTTCTGAAATCTTTGTGTGATAAATTTGACAAATATTTGTATATGTATGACAAATTTCATCACGAAATGACATTCGTGGAAGTCACGATAAAAAATAAAATCAGTATTCCTTAAGGCTTTCAGAAACATCATTTTTGGAGCATTGATTTGTTTTTTTTGTCACGATTTCCACAAATGTCTCTTTATATGAACTATTGCAAGCACGCAAAACAATTATCAAAATTTATCAAAAAATGATTTTTTTTGATTTTTTTACTATTTGTTTTGATTTTTACTGTTAATCAAAGAGCATGTGCGCTCGGGAGCAGATACTCTACACCCCACTCAAGAAAAAAGGAAATGCAACATCGTTGCAGTGGACGCCGAGCGTGAGCCTACCGGAACGCAGCGACCGAGGAGGACTACCTCGCTTGGCTCATCCGTGTCACGAATAAGGCGAAGCGGCGCCAGTTGTCGGGCTGGAACAGGTCGGGGCCCATGCGGAGGTACGTGAACGCCACCATCCGCTCCTCCTGAGCCGTGGCCACCACCTGGTCGTGCGCCGCATCGTCGTACCGGGGCAGCGCGTTCTCACCGGCCAGGCCGACGCCAGCCTCGCGGGCGGCTGAGGCCACACGCCGCACCAGGCCCTCCGGCATGCACCGCGCGTCCTGTGGCTGTTCGTGGTCGCGCATCTCCACGCAGGTGAAGTTGAGCACGGCGCCGTGGCGGCCCAGCATGCGCGCGATCGGGAGGTACCCGTCGCGGCGCCGCGTGTTGTAGTACCCGGCCGTGAGCTCCGGCGCGTGCGACTCTGTGTCGTAGTGCCAGTGGATGCCGGCGACCTTGACCGATAGATGGACGCCGGGCTCGTGGCCGAACACGGACGCCGCGCCGGACAGAACGCGGTCGCCGTGCTCCAGGAGCATCCGCGAGTACCAGGACATGAAGAACTGGCCGTACTCGGAGTCCCAGCCACCGCCGTCCTGGCGGAAGAAGTCCGTGTCGTCCGGCCGGCTGTTGTAGCCGCCGGCGTCCGTCGGCCCGCCCAAGTCCCAGTCCGGATTGCCCGCCGCCTCCGCTGCCATCTTCAGGCTGTTCAGCAAATACTGCACGAGGAAAAACAGAGCCAAAATGTCAAGAAACTTTCGAGATACAGGCAGGCTCACCACTTGAATTCAACCGGAGCTGGAGTACCTTGTCGTAGCATTGGAAGGCGCCGATGCCGGGGAATTCCCAGGTCCCCTCGCTCTCCGGGTACGACGGGTACCGTAGCTCGCCCGCAGGGCCCATGCCGACTTGAACTTCCTGCACGCCGGCACAAGGCAAATTGGCACCAGCACAATGGCGACAGAGAAAACAGAGAAATATAATCAAGTGCGTGGGACTTACGACGATGGTGTTGCCGAGGAAGGCGGCGAAGTGGTCGTGGAAGGCGGACATGAAGTCGGTGTAGCACTGGATGGGCGTGCGTCCGTCGAGGACGGGCATGTCGTCGCAGCCGAACGACACGTACTCGTAGCTGCGGCGTTCGCATTGGTCAGTGTAGGCGAGGTCCTGGTCTTTGTCCATCTCCTCCACCACCCACCGCGGCAGCGGGATGCTGCCATCACCCACGAAGACGAGCACCCAAATGTCACAAACGCCGCAAAGTAAGAAAGAAGGGGATCGGACGAAATAGCCTCACTTGACGGTGTCGCCGACGTTGCCGCCGCACTGGTGGAAGGACATGACGGCCTGGACCTTGAGCCTGGCATCGCGCGCCATCTCGACGAGCTTCATGTACCCTTCGAAGTTGTACAGCCCCGGCTCCTCGCCCTCCACGACGCCCCACCACACGTCCACCATGATTCCCTCCACGCCCGAGCTCTTGAGAGCCGCCAGATCCCGCGCCATGGTCTTCCGGTGGTTCAGACCGCTCCCGCAGCATGTCTTGACCGTGTCCAGCGGCATCATCACGAACAGCGGCACCCCAGACTTCCTCGCCGAGGATGACTGCCCGGCAGCGGCGGCGCTCTCGGCCATCGCCTGGCACGCAAGCAAGGCACAAAGTGTTGATTTGGTGATCTGGTTTCCAACCGCTGGCGGCGGCAACAGGCTCCTGGCCGGGTACCTCGCTCACGAATTCCTTGCGTGCGGCACGGTCCTGGGTGAAAGGCGTGCGCCCGGCGGGCCGGACACGGGTTCCGAGGCGAGTCAGGGCCGGGGGCAGGCCGCGCGCTACGAGGCCGTGGCAGCGCTGGTGCAGGTGGGCGGCGCCTGCGTTCCCGGGGTGGTGAACCCCTCGCAGCTCGCCGCGTGGGCGACGACACGGTGAGGAGGCCGCGGGGAAGGCGTACATGTATGTAAGTGTAGCTAAATCCCTGCCGATCATCCGGAGTCTCATTAGTTAGAGCTTATGCTGACGATATAGGTTGGATGAGCTTGAGATCTGTACAGCTATGTTCTCAGTGATACCATACGGTTGGAGTACTACATATATGGTAGTAATATTGCCTTGCTGTGGTTGGTTCTACTAGTAGTGTCTGATCATGTTGGTGTTCATCGACTACTGCATTGATTTTTCTTCTGATCTAGTGATTCCCGAGGACTGAATCTAGGAAAATTAGTGCCACTTGCCTGTTGTAAGTTTCCTATAGGTGCGTAATTCTTAGTTGAGGAAAGGCTACTCTTAGGCCAAAAACTATTGCAGCAAGCACAATCTGAAAACCTCGGATAGGTCATAGGTGATCCCCTATCCATCCACAACTGAGCACAGTAATAACCAGATAAATGTATATGATGGATGTAACCAATGATTACATCTTGAGCATGCGGTTCAGCATACAAAGGGCACACATGTTCTACCCTCGCTGCGTGGGAACTGTGGTGCGCCGCAGCCCGTGCCGCTCCATGACCCTTCTCATCGCAAGGGCAGCCGCATCACCAGCCTGCACAGTCCCTGTCGCCATGATGGCCACAAACTCCTGCTTTAGCTCCTCCTGTGCTCGCCTCTTCGCCTCTCCGAGGGGGTCTGAAGCTGCTGCCGCTGGCAGAGTCACCTTGGCCACCGTCGCTGCTGGAGCAGCAGGTTGCACGGCTGGCGGGGTGACCATCCTAGTGCCCTCGTCCACTGTATGGAGCTCAATGCTATTTATGGAGGTCTCTGTCTGCGTCGCTGCTGCTGGAGCAGCTGGTTTTGCCGGAGGCGGGATGATGCCACCATCACTGTCAACCATTTCATCAGCGCCAGTTTCATTGGCGGTGACTGATCTTGACTCTATCTGGTCGTTGTTCATGGAGGGCTGTGTCTGCCCCGCTCCCTTGGGAGTGAGTAGCACCACCACAGGCGGGATGATCCCGTCATTACTCACTGTCTCATCCGTGGCAATTTCATTCTGAGTGCTACTTGCGGAAGGCTGCACCTCCCCTGCTTCTTTGGGAGCAGGTATGATTCCACTGTCATGGTCCGCCGTCTTGTCAGCACCTGGTTCATCGGCGGTGACTGATCTCGACTGCATCTGAATGTTATTCGTGGAAGGCTGCGTCTGCGCCGCCGCTGCAGGAGCAGGCACGAATTGTGGAGGCTGTTGTGGAGCAGCTCCGGCTTTCATGGTTGTCTCCAGCCCCTGAATCATCGGCACTGGAAAGCCAAAGATAATAGTTTCCATTAGACCTAGACTAGACCGTCGCCCCAAAATTCAAACTCTTAAACCGGGAAAAGGCTAGTGGGGAGAAGAGATCTTACTTATCAGCGCGCCAATCGGGCTCTTCATTGCCTCCTTGGGCTGGTCGAGGATGTAGCTCGGAACCGTGGAACCAACGAGGAACTTGACCACCTCATTGCTGAAGTGGTTGCAGTTGTTGCTGAGGAGGTTGTAGGTTTCTGGTGTGTAGCGCGGGCTGATCTCGTGCAGAAAGTCTTCAAAGTCCTCCTTGCCGACATGCGTGACCCCAAAATGCTCTACTCGGGCAGGAGTCCCGTATGGCGTCCTTCCAGGCCGGTCTTGCTGGACGCCTCCCCCGAAGAAGTACTCTTTGCCATGAACCACCACGCCTGTGTGCCTGTGATGGTAGGGCCATTATCCATCAACATTAGGAGTCGTCAAGTTTGCAGAATATACATATTTAGCGCGTAAAAAGGGCGCTTCATCCATAATCCGCAGCTACATGCAATTGCATAAGAAGAGCAGAAAAGCCTGGAGATGCATCTTGTGAAATGTAGGATGTGCACTGGGAATTCCAATCTGCACCAGGGTCCCTTCCTACTCTATTTTCGTCAGATTTTTTGGAGCAGGAACGCACTGGGGTAAAGAAAAATTGTTTTGCGGTAATATACCGGGGGAGTAAAATCTGCTCAATGGCATTTCCTTTACGTGATTGTGTAAGAAATCTACTGGAGTCCAGTAGGTAAGAAACAGAATGGTGCCACCAAATTTTGTTGATCTATATAAATTCGGCAGATGTTACAACTGAGTTATTAGCCTGCATTGAGTAGATGCATGTAAAATAGACAATCAAGACTACAGATGTGCCCAGAAATCTAGAGTTTGCAGAATTCAACTGTAATTTCTATTCGAATCTAAGGTCCTGCAGACTCAAGATAAACTTTTGTTGACAAGGTGAAAACCGAAAATGCAAATGGAGACCGAGCTCCATGGAGGTCTTAATTTGAAATCATCAAAATTTAAACTTTTCAGTTTCAAAAAACTCAAACAGACACACATATACCTAGAAACATAATATACATGTGTGTAAATTCAGGTCGAAATACGTTAAAATGAGAGCTACAAAAAAATGAATCTAAGGCTTTTTAGCACATGTAGTGTTCCTCCTCAAATTCCATGATTTTGTTTTTGTGTGCGCAGCTCGCAATTCAAGGTATTTCATCTTGAAATTTTACACACATGTACATAACATCCTTGTATCACGTGTATTCTTTTCAGAATTTTTTGAAACTGAAAAGTTTGAATTTTGATTTTTTCAAAATTAAGGGCTTCATGGAGCTCAGTCTTGATGTAGCCAACCAAGTTAAACACCACGAGTGAATTAGCGGCGGCAACTTTTATGTTACAAATTTTCTACTCCCCGTCCCATAATATAAGATGTTACAAATGACATGTTATTACAAGCAACAAATATAAGAAAACTTTTATGTTACAAAGTTTGGTACGGCGAGACGTGCATGTATACATGTGGCTTATTAATTACTCCCTCCGTCCCAAAGTTGAGTCATTTACTTTGGGACGGAGGGAGTATTATATAGGGAAAGAAAAGAAAGTCCTATTCCCGATGGTCGTCAAGAGGAAGAAAAAGATTTGCATGATTCAAGGATGCTCACCAGATGGCATCGATAGGCTTGCCGAGCACCGTGGTGGAGAGCTGCCGCGCCATCCCCCGACTGAGATCGTAGATATGCAGCTTCACCGGGTACTCATCCTGCAGGGCACCCCCAACCATGAATCATCTCTCAGCTCCAATGCTCCATGCAGAGCTGAGACATCACCAGCTTAATTCCAACGGAAAACATAGGCACAGGCACAACAATTCCTTCCTTCCTTACCTCTGCCACCTTCCCCCGAGCCTGGCCTCCGAAGCATCCGCACCTGGCAACAACAGGCAGCTTCCATGACGACAGAGAACAACAGCATGCCCGCTCGAAGCAAGACCGCCGGCCGGCAGCTTCAAATTTCTACGGGGCACATAGAAAAGAGTAAGGATGTCGAAGGAAGATATACCCGGCGAAAGTGAATCTGCTCCGGCGTGGCTTCGCCATGTCCGAGCTCGTTGGATGGAGTTTGCACGCACGCACCAGAAGGCGAGGTCGTTGAATAAAAGCAAGCGGCAGCCGCCCCAGCTCCGATTGGTTTGGTTCTGTGCTGGTCAAGGACTCGATCGCCTTTGGTTTTCTTTCTTTCTTTCTTTCTTGCGCAGGGGTTTCTCCTCTCCTCCTACTCCTCCTGTCTGCGTTGCGTGGAGTGGAGAGGACTCCGGCCCAGACAAGGCAAGAGGAATGCTACCCTGATGTTTTTTTTTTCTTCTTCTTTGGATTTGGATTGGAGGCGGACAGGTCGGGTGGTTGCTTCTTGTGTTGGTGCGGGAAACAAGCAACCATCAGTGATCAGACCAACCGCCGTCTCATCTCCGTTTCCAGCAGCAGCTGCTGGTCATGGTCAGGCACACACACAAACAAAACCATATTGACGCAATCGCCTTATACTACATGGTTTCATTTGTAGTTTTTGTACAAATCACTCGACTAAATTCTGCAGGGATCCAAGCCCAGCCGTGCACTGCAACTCTTGCTTGCTTTTACACCAAGAAAACTGAAACCAGCCAAGTCCCTGCATGTATTTCCATCGTACTCTATCTCTGCTTTCAGAATCCCGCAAAACAATGGAAAACCCCTTCAAAGTTAACGCACCCGATACATCATTGGTTTTTGGTTACACTGAAGACTTTTATCTATTTGTATGTATCGAGGTGTACCTTTAGTGCAACTTAAGAATTCAACAGGTTGAGCCCCGCTTAAGCCCATGGCAACAAGGCACCAATGATTCCAGGGCAAGAAGCAGACTATTAGGAAATTTGTATCAACAACCAGAGTGATTGATGATGTCTCAGCAACCTGCATCTACACCTTACATGGGCACATATCACGCGCACATTAGTTTACACATAATTTGGTCTAGTCTAGTTTGCTACCTATGCTTACATGTCCGAATGAACAGTCCTTTCAGTAATGTCACCAAATAATTGTTTAGAGATACTGAATGTGCAAGGACTGCGCCATCCAAAGATGCTGACATAAAAACTGCCACTGACTATCCAAATTCAAATGTTACGAAGATCGACGAAGAGTGAACAAAAGGTCAGGAAACTTACAAACAAATAGCAAACGCGTGATATACTAAAGCAAAATGACCAGTACAAGGGGCAATGCCGCTCACAGCAGCCATCAGCAAGCCAAATATCCTGACCAAATTATTGGTGTAGCATTTCCAGTAAAGCAATGTGTATGTTCACGGGCAGCTAATCTGAGTACAAGGCTCATGCTGTTACTTTTTCTCCTCGCCAGCAAAAAATTAGACACAAACATATCAGAACAGTTAAGATATCCGCACAACCATCTTGTTCTTCTTTCCGGCAGATAGCAGCAGCACCTTCCCGTCAACTATATCACCTTCCTCGACCAACTTATCCTCACTATCGATCTTCTTGTTATTCAAGTATAGACCACCCTGCTTTATAAGCCGCCTAACCGCTGACTTGCTTGCAAGTAAACCTGTAGAGGCAGCCAGATCAACCAGGGGAGACTTCAATACTTGGTCGTATGGTAAGGAACAAGACGGTACATCATCTGCTATTCCCTCAATTGTTTGTGAGTCCAACTGTGTCTGTGCCCCAGGCCGCAAGGCCTCAGTTGCCTTCAAGGCCTCCTCCACTCCCTCCTGGCCATGGACGAAGCGTGTCACCTCTTCTGCAAGCCTCCTTTGAACCGTGTTTGGCACATAGCCGGGTTTCTTCATCGATTCTTCCAACTCATGAATCTCACCCAAGCTCAAAAATGTAAGGATTTTCATAAACCTTACGACATCAACATCCGGGACTGAGAAAAAGTACTGGTAGAACTTGTAAGGGGAGAGCATCTTTGGTGAGAGCCAAATCGCCCCATCTTCTGTCTTCCCAAATTTGGTTCCATCGCTCTTCAGCAAGAGTGGGAATGTCAGACCGTGCGCTCCCTCAACCTGGAGAATTTTCCGGATCAAGTCGGTACCTGCGGTGATGTTTCCCCACTGATCACTACCCCCAATCTGCACATTGACACCCATGTTCTTGAACATGTACAGGAAGTCATAGCCCTGGAGAAGCTGGTAGGTGAACTCAGTGTAGCTCATACCATCCTCTGAATTGAGTCGCTTCTTCACACTCTCCTTGGCAATCATCGTCCCAACACGCGCGAACTTGCCCACCTCCTTGAGGAAATCAAGCAATGTGATGTCTTTCCACCAGTCGTAGTTATCCAAGATAACGAAGGAACCCATACTTTCCCCCACATTGCCCGATTTCTCTGATAAATCCTGGTCAGAATTGGCAAGAGCATCTTCATGTTTGTCCAAAATCGCTTCTTTACCAGATTGGGCGAGATGAGATGGCTCGGGGGCGCGGGTGAGGATCTGAGCGATGAGCGACTTGATCGCGTCAGAGTTGGCGACCACGGCGGCGAGGTCTAGCTCAGGGCGCTCGGCGCTTTTTCCGGAGGGATCTCCTATGCGGCCGGTCGCTCCGCCGACGAGCGCGACGGCGGTGTGGCCGCAACGACGGAACCAGGAGAGCGCGACAAGGCCGAGGAGGTTGCCGAGATGCAGGCTCTCGGCCGTGGGGTCGAAGCCGCAGTAAACCTTGAGCTTCTGCTGCTCCCCTGAAGCTGCCGAGGAAGAACCGAGCGCCTCGGAGGTGGTAGCCTCCACGAGCCCGCGCTCCCGGAGAACGTCCACTACTCCGCGCCGGACGGTCGTGGCTGCGGCGTTTGCTGAAGCCAAAGCACTGGCGGAGAGGTGGCGGCGGCGGCGAGGGTCAGGGAGGAGGAGGAGGCGATGCGGACGGAACAAGGCTCTGGAAGAGGCGGCCATGGCGGCGGAAGCCATCGCTGGGAGAGGAGGCGGAGGTGAGGGTTCCGGGCCTCGAGCTGTTGATAGGGCTTGCCGGGTTAGCCAGACGCCGAATGATTCCGCATGAGCAGCGCCACATCGGATCACACACTCCCTATACTTTATGGGCTTTTTGTAGGCCGACCTACTGGGCCGTCATACACTCATGTCCATGTTCATGGATTGTCATCACAGGTCTCTTTATCACTGGTCATGTTTATCTCAATCATCACAGGTCTCTTTATCACTGGTCATGTTTATCTCAATTAGAACAATGCCCGTGCATTGCAACGGGATATAAATATTTTAATATGTTAATTTGTGATTTACCTGTCAATAATAATGTGATTGTGTAGATACTCATTAAATTATGTACGTGAATTATCTTATATTTTGATTAGAAGTTTGGTAAGTAAATTAAAGTGAAATTGGTTCAGAAGATAAGTAAACTAAGGTGATTGATTATCATATGCATGAAAGGTTGGACGAAGGGGTGATGGAAAGAAAGATGAAATGGGAACCTTACATTCTTTTTAAGTAGTAGAGATGATGTAGGGTAGAACCCTAGTGGCCCGATCTTTCACGAAAGGAGCGGATCCCGCGAAGAACGCGAAGAACACGAGGAGGGAAACGAGGGGAAAATCACGAGGGGGACACAAGAGAACACTCAAACCAACAAGATATGGTCACACATATGCTAGATCCTCGAAACACAAAGAGATACACGATCCAAATCCAACAAGGGACGATACAAAGGGTAGCCGGTTCTTCTCCGTGAGGAGGTCTTGAATCCACAAGGGGGTCTTCACTTAAAGGGGTTTTGAATCCAAGGTGGATCTTCTCCTAAGAGGGGCCGCGGTCTCTCTCAAGGAGTAGATCCGATATGCATGAGCGAAGCTCTATCTCACAAATGAGCTAACACAACGCTAACCTTAGAAAGGAGGAGGGAGAGGTCTATTTATAGTCTTAGTGCAAATGGGGGGTGAAGTGAAGGGGTACATGGCCAAAGGCCCGCGGCTGCACACAGGCAGGTAGCGGACATTCGCTGGGGACCGGACATCCGGTGGCTCAGTATGGTCCGGACGTCCGGCGCGCGTCGAACGTCCGCTGATTCTTCTCGGGACAGGTGGCGTCGGACGTCCGGTCGGCGTCGGTCGTCCGGTCGCTGGGCTCGGTCTGTGGCTGGTCGAGGGAGTGTCGGACGTCCGGTGGACGCCGATCGTCCGACCGCTGTAGAGTGTCGGACATCCGATGGCACGTCGGACGTCCGGCCGTTGTAGACTCCGCAGCTCCATCTTCTTCCATCTTCGCTTCCACGCTTCCCTCGCGGATGGTGTAGTTGTTCCTTGGCGCTTGCACTCCTCCTCGTCGTCCGTAGTGTTCCGACAATACCTATGCATGCACATAAGTGGAGTGTCAAGTAGTATACCATCCTCGAAGGGGTTAAGTGAACACGGGTAAAGGAGATGATTCACCTTTGTGTATGTGAAGTGGATGTCGAACATGTCACTTGACAAACGGACTCTTGACATGGTGATGTCCGTAGGATGCTCCGCATCATCTCCCCTCCCTTGGGAAAGATCCGACCTCGGATCAAAAACCAAATCACCATGGGAAAGAGATGGCTTCGACGTGTAGAAGTGGACATTCACCAAGTTCTTGTCATCTTGAAGCTTGAAATGGGCACTCTTCAATGTCGCACCGTCTTTGATTCCTTCAAAAGGATTAAGGACAACGAACACTTGGAAAAACAAATGTGGTTAGCGCTAGTGCAAAACCAAGCATTCAAGAGTTTATTCACCAAACAAGTATCGTCATCATGCAAAGCATATGGTGTGACAAAGGGTTCTGACATGGCATGTACGCATATCAATCGAGCACAAGCAAATAAATCATGGGTTTAAGCATGTGAATGTGAGGTAGTGATGCAAATATGTGTGACAAGAGAAGAAGCATCTACCTCAAGTTCATAGCTAGCATTCACAAATTTCTCAATGAAAGGTCTATGGTAGGCATAGGAATCATTCACAACACCAAATAAAATGAAGTGTCTAAACACATGTGTCAAGTGCAAGACAATCCAATCATAATGTGCATTGGGTGTAGTGAATATCGTGTGGCACTCAACACAATAGAAAGAGCAATTGTTCATCATGTGTGAGGCAATCAAGTCAAGCATAGTAATCAAGTCGTGCAAGCTAGTAGTGCGAAAATGCAACATACTAGAGGAAATCATGGCAATCATGTCATGTGAGCAAATAATAGACATAGACAATGCACATGACATATCGCAAGTACGAACACAAAGCAAAATGAAAGTATCATCATATGCATGGGGCACAAAGCAAACATGGCAATAACAAGCAATATCTCCGCCAAGCTTGCAAATACACATACAAGTATGAGAATCTATCATCATGTGTAATGCAAAGCATGAGTCACGAATGCGTGGCAAAAGCATAGTAATGAGCATAGCATGCAAAGTGAACATGGAAAGATGGGCATAGAATATGTAATGGACAATAAGCCATAGCCAAGTGATGGTCATGTAGAAGAAATGCGCGAAGTCTTTGCGCGAAGAGAGCGGTGGGAAAAACAATCCATGGGATCCCAAGTCATCATTGCTCTCTAGAGCTCGTTTTGTCAACTCGTGGGATTGCGAGGTTGACAAGTATTCATGGGTACCTACACAAAAGAAACACAAACGAAAGAAATTGTGTGTGTGGTAAATGTACACATCATCCATCATGATGTGTATGTGCACGTGAGAGTTAGCACAAGATAAGCATCGCTCAAAGAAATTTAATGCATGGTATAAGAACATGTCATCCATCATGAAAGAATAGTTATTGTGTATAACATGATGGGGATGCAAATTGAGCATACAAGTATAAGGATCATGCAATGGATGGGAGAGATCAAAATTTCCTAAAATGTATGAGGAAACTATGGGGGTCTCCTCATGTGCAATATTGGAAACATCATATGGAGAAAATGGGTAATACCCAAAACAATGCATATCCGAAGCTAGGTGGTCATGGCATGGCATATGAGATAAAGGATGCAAAGGGAGCATATCAATATCATCACAAGAAAAACAAATGCCGATAACCATGGGCTTGTCATCTATGCCATATGTGCAAATTGGGTTCATTTTAATAGCATATGCATAGTCACTATGAAGAGATTGCAAATATGACATATGATTGATCTCATGCATAGCATATGACAAGTCAAGCGGATTGGCAAACATGATGTGACCGAGAATTAGCACAAGAAATCCTATGTAACATGGCATCACAACTAATAGACTCCACATGGCAATCATCATACTCATCATAAATGGGTAAATCATCGCATGGGGAAGTCACACTAGCATGAAGCATGGAAATAGGTTGATCAACATCATGCAAGCAATCAATGTCATGATAGTCCACTAGTGGGACAAGAGCATCACCTTCACCCATGTTACCTTTGTCATTCCACTCACGTGGTGTAGGTGAGGTGGGTAAGACCGAATGGTGGTCAAGATCATCATTGTGATGGAACCATGTGGGGGGTGCATCACATTGCACCATGGCCATCATCTTGTCCAAAGGTAGGACGAAGTCGTCGAGAATCGGCGCGTCATCATATAAGGGACCTAGCACCAAATGAGAAGACACAATAGAGGTAGAGGTCAAGTCGTTAGTGTTAAAAGTGGCCTCACATGACCTATCAACTATCTCACTCTCTCTATGTGGTGGTTCACTCACTCCCACAAAATAGGTGCACTCAATCTCACATATGGTGGAGTCACTCATCTCACTCAAATGGTGGGGGTTATGGCTCTCCTCACATGGGAATTGACGCAACACATCATATATGGGGCTAGTGGTGAAGTCACTCTCACTCTCAATATGGTGGCAAAAGTCACTCAAGTCATCAAACGTTGTCGTGGTCGAAGGGAAAATCCCATGCTCAACCATCTCATCGTTGTCGCCATGGATGAAGGCCGAAGATAGCACATCATCATTCTCGCCTCCTAAGATAGAAGCATCATCCTTTCTCGCCACCTTGTTGCTCACCTTCAAAGCTTGGTCCTTGAGGGTCTCCGTAGTCGTACTCGTCGCCGCACCGTCTTGAAAAAGAGTCAAGGAGGACTCGGCATCGTCAATGCCACAAAGAGGGATGGCGTCGAACTTGGGAGTATCGTCTTGGAGCTCGTCGGGCTTGGACATCATGGTGGTACTAGCCTCATGCTCATTCTCATGGAGCTTGGTCGTTGTGAAGTGAGCTTGGGGTGGAGAAACTTTGGCCTTCATGAGTTCTTGTTCCGCCTTGAGAGCACCAATGTAGTTGTCATCGAGGGACTTGTAGTTCTCGAGGAAGATCGTCTTGGAGATGTCATTGTGCAATCCCATCATGAAGTGGAACTTCATCGAAATGGGGTCGTCCACGCCGGCTTGTCGCAAGGCAATCTTCATCTCCTTGAAGTACTCGTCGATGGACTTGGATCCTTGGATGGTGTTCTCCAATTGGCGTTGAAGTTGTTTTGTGTAGGTTGGAGGCACAAACTCTCGCCGCAAAGCTCTCTTCGTCTTGGGCCAACTCATGTCGTAGCTCTCCGAAGGTGTGTGAAGGCACCATGTGGACGCCTAGTCGTGGAAGTTCCTTGTGGCGCACTTCACTTGATCTTCGGGAGGGACTTGATGTAGCTCGAGGTAGTTGTCCATCAAACGCTCCCACTCGAGATACTCCTAGGGTTCTTGAGTCCCATATAAAGGAATCATGTGGTCGATGTCGAGGTCGTAGTAGCTCGTGGAAGTCGCGGACTTGAGCTTGGGGAGCTTCTCTTGAGCGTAGTCTTGAGGTGCTTGTTGGCGAAGATGCCATATATCCGTAGGCGAAGATGCCTTGAAGTTGCTTGGCGAAGATGCCAAAGTGGTTGGTGTAGCCGTAGCTCCGTCTTGGTGGTGCTTGTCTCACGATCTTCTCTTGTGGTCATGAAGTTTGGACTTGGTGTGAAGTAGGGCTTGTTGTGACTTGTAGGTAGGCGCATCTCGAGCATCTTCATGATGATGTTGTCGTTGTCATGCTTGAGCTCGATGTAGATGTCGTTCGTCGTCGTTGTGCACATGTTGCTTGGAGGTGACTTGCCCTTCATGACGAGGTGGATCACGAATGTGATGGTGGTCGCCATGGAGATGTGGACGAGGACGACTTGCGCTTGCATCATTTTTGTACTCCGAAGACTTGTGACTTGAACGTCGCCGCCTTGAGGATGATGAAGGGGAAGAACGGTTGATCAACAAGGTACGAATCTCCTCCATCCTTGCATCTTGCTCCTCCTTTTGTGTGGAAAGCTTGTTGTTGATGTAGTTGTACACACCGTCGTTGTTGTGGAAGACCGGAGATGAAATGCCTTGCCTATCCATCACAAGATTCGAGCCAATATGAGTGGAGAAAGAGAAGAACGAATACCAAATGTACCTTGACCGAAGTTGAAAGTGGATCAATGATCACTCCAATGTGGACAAGGAAATAGCACAATTGGTACCAATTCTTGTTGGTTTCTCACACCTACACAAATAAGGCTTATGGTGGAGCTCGGTGAGGATAGTGGCACAAAAATTTGATGTAAAATGTTAGCAAGAGTCAATAATGTTGAAAGAGATTCATAAATTCGCAAATGTAACAAGTAGACCAATAGCAATATGTGGCACACGGAAACACAGACACGGATAGATAAATGGGGTCGTGCAACCAAGGATGAGCACAAAATGTGGAATCGACGGAAAACGCTCATGTTGCACAACTCAAGAGAGACGCTAGCACGATTGCTCTATAGGCGGATACGACACTTGTGCACAACTTATGATATGCAAAATGGATAAACTTTCTATCCCAAGTATGCTATGTATGTATGGTTCCCGGTGTTTGATCCAAGATGATCGGATATGACAATCTTATGCAATGTGGTGGATGCTATGGCTATTGCTTACAAGCTTCTTTGCTCTTTCTCTTTTGCTTAAAAGCTTATTCTTTTTTTATCCACTTTGCGAAATGCACAAACCAAGATAGTAATTGTGTATATGCGGGAACAAACTTGAGGCACAAGGGATGATATTATACCAATATGATATGGTATGTATGCAATGTATGGTGTAGATCACTAATGTGCACAAGTAATGTTGCCGGCAATACTCAAATGGCTAGTCTCGATAGGCAAGTAACGCAAAATGGGCTAGGGGTTATCAATGCAATGGCAAGGGAATATATAATGGAGGGGTACCACGATACCAAGATGATATGGAGGTTACCGTCCGTGGTGATGATGAGTGGCGGTGATCTTGATGGAGATACCAAGATGATGGAGACTCGTCCCTAAGTAGCCGAAACACCTTAGGAAACGGAAAAACCGCGAACTCAAAATCTCAAACGTCAAATGTCAAAATGGTGGTAGCGGGATGCGGTGGTGGTTGCGGAAGATCAAAGGGATTGCGGAAATGCAATGATGGGTTGTGGAGTACGCAATGCGGAGGTGGAGGGTAAGGTGGTGTACTATACACAGTGTCGGAGTTGGAAGCACGGTCCCTAAGTAGCCGAAACACCTTAGGAGACACAACTCACAACACTAACAAAATTGGGTTAAGTTGACGTGGCGGAAGTGTATAGTGGTCAAGCCTTTGCGAAAGTGGTGGTGGTGGTTGATGAAGAAGCAACCGTCCCTAATTAGCCTATACACCTTAGGAGACTCAAATCACTCCTCAAGCAACCACTAATACGATGGGGAACAAAATTGGTTAGGTTGCGGAAGTCGGTGGTGGTGTAGCGGATGATATTGTGGAAGTCCTAGACAAAGATGCCAAAATTGTCAAAATTGATGTAGTCAAAAGATGTTGGTTGTATTTTTGTGGGAAGGATGATGTCAAGAGCTTTTCAACGAGCTAAAGAACGTCAAAATCGGACTCCGGATGAATTAGTTATGGCCGAAACAAAATTTGAGCGAAGTTGATATCTACAGGTAGCGGACGTCCGGAAAAAACGGTCGTCCGGTGGCCGGACGTCCGGTCGGGTCGGAAATCCGCTGATTCTGCTTGGGTTAGGGGGTTCCAGTCGTCTGGTAAGGTCGGAAGTCCGGTGGTTCCTGTGGCTCCGGACGTCCGGTAAAGGGCCGGTCGTCCGGTGTATCGGGGTCAACTCGAGATCCGAGATTCGGGACGCGATTTTGGGCAGAATTTGGGGATTTGGGGGTCAAAATTGATGAGATTTCATGGATGAAAGATGGGGAAACTTGGGGAGATGCTAGATCCACTTGAAACCAAGCAAATCCATGGATCAAAATCAACAAAACATCATCAAACCAACAAATCACAAAAAAAATTGGGGCTATTTTTGGTGGGGATTTTCGAATTTAGGACGAAATCAAGCAAAAGAAGGCTAGAAGATGGTGGGGGAGGCTTCGAAATCGTGATCAACATGGCTCATAATACCAAGATGATGTAGGGTAGAACCCTAGTGGCCCAATCTTTCACGAAAGGAGCGGATCCCGCGAAGAACGCGAAGAACACGAGGAGGGAAACGAGGGGAAAATCACGAGGGGGACACAAGAGAACACTCAAACCAACAAGATATGGTCACACATATGCTAGATCCTCGAAACACAAAGAGATACACGATCCAAATCCAACAAGGGATGATACAAAGGGTAGCCGGTTCTTCTCCGTGAGGAGGTCTTGAATCCACAAGGGGATCTTCCCTTAAAGGGGTCTTGAATCCAAGGTGGATCTTCTCCGAAGAGGGGCCGCGGTCTCTCTCAAGGAGTAGATCCGATATGGATGAGCGAAGATCTATCTCACAAATGAGCTAACACAACGCTAACCTTAGAAAGGAGGAGGGAGAGGTCTACTTATAGTCTTAGTGTAAATGGGGAGTGAAGTGAAGGGGTACATGGCCAAAGGCCCACGGCTGCACACAGGCAGGTAGCGGACATCCGCTGGGGACCGGACATCCGGTGGCTCAGGATGGTCTGGACGTCCTGCGCGCGTCGGGCGTCCGCTGATTCTTCTCGGGACAGGTGACGTCGGACGTCCGATCGGCGTCGGTCGTCCGGTCGCTGGGCTCGGTCTGTGGTTGGTCGAGGGAGTGTCGGACGTCCGGTGGACGCCGGTCGTCCGACCGCTGTAGAGTGTCGGACGTCCGGTGGCACGTCGGACGTCCGGCCGCTGTAGACTCCGCAGCTCCATCTTCTTCCAGCTTCGCTTCCACGCTTCCCTCGCGGATGGTGTAGTTGTTCCTTAGCTCTTGCACTCCTCCTCATCGTCCGTAGTGTTCCGACAATACCTATGCATGCACACAAGTGGAGTGTCAAGTAGTATACCATCCTCGAAGGGGTCAAGTGAACACGCGTAAAGGCAATGATTCACCTTTGTGTATGTGAAGTGGATGTCGAACGTGTCACTTACCAAACGGACTCTTGACATGGTGATGTCCGTAGGATGCTCCGCATCAAGAGATTTTAAGTAGTAGAGAAAAACAAAATCACTGGTCATTCCATGTTCATGGTGTGTGAGGCATAAGGCGATGGGTGGTACTAGGCGTCGGCCCAAAGTTTCGACCGGTCGCGCGTGGGCCATTGGATCAGGCAAAAAACTGTTCTCCCCGAGCTTCTTCCTCGCATTGGTCCCGCATGTCGCGCGGCTCCTCGGATGTGCGGCGTCGCGATCTGTTGCCTCCGGTCGCAGTACCGCGCCGCCCGTCGCTCCAAGTTAGATAGTTATCCTACTTGTCGTCGCGCTCGTCACCGCCGTCGTGGTTCGCAGCAACCCACCACCGACATCTCGCCTCCCGTGAAGCACGGTGGGAGTTCATGAATGGATGTAGAAAAAAGCACCGATAGTAGCAAAAAATTGATATGGTTGCAGCAAAAACTTCTGCCGTTGCTGGTTGTAACTATCCGTGCAAGGCGTAGCATCATCGTCTCTGGGTGTTGTGGGTTGCAGCTTCTTGACAAAACGATTGTAGCATCTGATGTTGCCAGTTGCAGCCTTTGTTGTCCATAGTTGTAGCATTCGCCGTCGCCGGGGTCGTTCATGGTTGTAGCATTTGTCATCCATGGTTGTAACATCTTGTCAAAGGGTTGTAGCATCTGTTGTTGCCGGTTGCATCCTTCGTAGTTCCATGGTTGTAGCATTTGTCGCCCGCCGACAATTGGCCATTATTGTAACATCTGTCAAAAGGGTTGTAGCTCCTAACTGCGCCGGTTGCAACCCTCGCTGTAGTTTCCAGCAAAACAATGTTTGCTGTGGTTGTAGCAAATTTCCAACATGGTTGTAACTCCGACATCAGGCGGTTCCAGGAAATTTCCACTATGGTTGTAGCTCAACGTCAGTTAGTTCTAGCATGTGGTGACCGCGTCTCCAACCTCGGGCTGCCAGGTCGCATCTCCGGCATCGCTAGGTACACCGCCTGGCTTGCTGGTCGGTTCTCGCTCCTCGTCGCGCACGGCCATGGCGTCCTCTACATGGAGCATGTGAAGAGCCCAATAAAAGTAGTAGGGGTGGGTCTGCGGCACAAGGGGAAGGCGGGGGGATGCTGTTGGTCAACGACGGGAGTTAGAAGGGAGAGAGAGAGAGGATTGGTGGAATCATTCGTTTATTGCTTGAGCCTCGTGGGTATATATATAGGAGTACATGGTCATCTTGGAGTACAAGGCAAGCCAGAATATTTCCTAGTCTATCATTATGTTTCCAATCTAACAATGATACTCAACATCCCCCCACAGTCACAACGGTAGCGACGTAGACGGTGAGACTGGAGAAGAATCTGAAGGCAAGCCAACGGACACCCCCCAATAGTCGTAACGGTCGACGCATGATGGAAGTCGTGGCTGGAGTGGAAACCGACGAGGTTGCTCAAGCAAGGCGGTATCCCTTTGTGCCGTTTGTCGATGTAGCCGAGAGCGTAGGGTGGTGTAGCCGTGGTTGAGGTAGCCGTGCGAGAGACGCCGTGGCTGATGTCGAGTCGGGGGTCGCCGGTGTCGAGGTAGTCGCCGTGTTGCCGCGAAAGAAGAGCAGCGGCAGCCTTAGGAGGTGGCGGCGGCTAGAGAAGGAGCGCGGCGGCGATGCTCAATGTAGGCGATAATGAACCCGACAGCGTGACGAAGACCGACGCGGAGAGTGATGTTCCCGCGCTAAGGGAGGCGGCGCGACGCATATCGCATGGAAGTTGACGCGCGTGAACGGCGGTGGACCGCGGGCCGCAACGCTACGGCCCGAAGGGACGACGCAGCGGCGGCAGGCAGGTCGGGGCGACGGTGGGGAAGACCTCATGGCGGTTGCAGGGATCGCGTGCCACACTCGCTACGGCCCGACGGGGCGGCGCAGTGGTAGCACGAGGGTCGGTGCAGCCTCAGGGACGGCCTGGAGCGAACGGCCTTGGTGCGGCAGTTGACTGCGGGCCGTGGCACTACGACCTGAAGTGGCGACGCAGCAGCAGCGCGCGAGTTGGTGCAACCGCAAGAACGGCCTCAGGATGGCGGCGGGGACCACGTGCCGCGACGCTATGACCCGAAGGGGTGACGCAACAGCGACGTGTGTCGGCGTCCTGGGAACGGGGGTACCTAGACTTGCCTGCCTGCGGCCCATGGCGTGGCTCCATCAACGGCCCAGTACGACCCATCTTCAGCAGCAACAACTCAAGACCCTCGCGAGGGGCTGAACTCGTGAGGCGGACGACACCAAGACCTCCGTGGGGGCAGCCTCGCTAGGTTGGCTCCCGAGGACCGGAGATATCTATGCAAGGGGCACCTCGCGAGGTTCGCGTGACGTGAGCCATGACGACCGAAGCCAGGAGGGCACTAGCGTGCGTAGTGTACCAGTTTTTCTTTGGTGCTAAGGAGACAAGTGCAGGCGCGGGGTCCCGAGGAATCAGGCAAAGGTTTCCATATCTGTGCAACAAGACCAAGACCCCACCGCAGCGTCACCACCAGAGCCTTTGGCAGGCGAAGACTACTTTTGTCAGGATAGCTTATACTAGTTGTCCCCCTTCAAACTTGGTCGTTGTGGGATCCCTTCCTGCCTAAATACTTGGGAAGAGGACCAAGGCCACTATAAATAGGACCTAGCCACCACCATAGAAAGGGACGGATCATTGAGATCACCCCCTCAACCACCAGCTCGTTTAGCTCAAGAACACTGATACGTCTCCAACGTATCTATAATTTTTGATTGTTCTATGCTGTTATATTATCAATCTTGGATGTTTTATAATCATTTTATAGTCATTTTATATCATTTTTTGGTACTAACCTATTGACATAGTGCCAAGTGCGAGTTCCTGTTTTTTCCGTGTTTTTTACATAGCAGAAAATCAATATCAGACGGAGTCCAAATGCCATGAAACTTTATGAAGATTTTTTATGGACCAGAAGGAACATGTTGGGCCCTGGTTGCACCTGGGGGAGTCCCGAGGAGGGGACAACCCACCAAGGCACGCCAGGAGGCCCAGGCGCGCCCTGGTGGGTTGTGCCCACCTCGGGTGCCCTCGGACCGCCTCTTTGCTCTATAAATACCCCAAAAATACCAGAACCCTAGGGGAGTCGACGAAACATTCATCCATCCGCCGCAGAGTCCAGAACCACCAGATCCAATCTAGACACCATCTCAGATGGGGTTCACCACCTCCATTGGTGCCTCTCCGATGATGCGTGAGTAGTTCTTTGTAGACCTTCAGGTCCGTAGTTAGTAGCTAGATGGCTTTCTCTCTCTCTCTCGCTGAATTCTCAATACAATGGTCTCTTGGAGATCCATATGATGTAACTCTTTTTGCGGTGTGTTTGTTGGGATCTGATGAACTTTGAGTTTACGATCAATCATATCTTTTTATATCCATGAAAGTTATTTGAGTTTCTTTGATCTCTTATATGCATGATCTCTTATAGCCTCGTATTTTTTCTCTAATATTTGGGTTTTGTTTGGCCAACTTGATCTATTTATCTTGTAATGGGAAGAGGTGCCCGGTAGTGGGTTCGATCTTACGGTGCTTCATCCCAGTGACTGAAAGGGAACCGACACATATGTATCGTTGCTACTAAGGATAAAAAGATGGGATCTATATCTACGCAATAGATAAACGGATCTTGTCTACATCATGTCATCGTTCTTATCGCATTACTCCGTTTTCCATGAACTTAATACACTAGATGCATGCTGGATAGTGGTCGATGTGTGGAGTAATATTAGTAGATGCAGGCAGGAGCCGGTCTACTAATCTTGGACATGATGCCTATGTAATGATCATTGCCTGGATATCGTCATAATTATTTGAGGTTCTATCAATTTCCCAACAGTAATTTGTTTACCCACCGTTTGCTATCTTTCTCGAGAGAAGCCACTAGTGAAACCTACGGGCCCCGGGTCTTCTTTCTCATATATTTGCTTGTGATCTACTTTTCCTTTGCATTTTTATTCAGATCTATTAAATCAAAAATAGAAAATAGTTTGTTGCACTTTATTTTATTTGCAATCTATTATTTCAATCTACTACAAATTTTTGGCATCGTTACCCGAAAGGGATTGACAACCCCTTTAACACGTCGGGTTGCAGGTGTTGTTATCTATGGGCAGGTGTTGTTTACGTTGTGTTGCTTGGTTCTCCTACTGGTTCGATAACCTTGGTTTCTTCACTGAGGGAAATACCTATCGTCGCTGTGCTGCAGCATCCCTTCCTCTTCGGGGAAATACCGACATAGTCCTAGCAGACAGGAGGTTTTCTGGCTTTATAGTCAGAGAGCAAACAAAAGGAATTTCTGGTGTCGTTGCCGGGGAGGATCTTCAACATAACCAGGTTCCTAATCACAAATCTCATCTCCTTGCAATTTACATTATTTTCCATTTACCTCTCATTTTCCTCTCCCCACTTCACGAAAATTCGTCGTTTTCTTGCCGGGTCTGTTTTTGAGTGCAATCTTGTTGTGTGGTCATCATGACTGAAGAGAACACCAAGTTATGTGATTTCTCAAACACCAACAACAATGATTTTATTGGCACTCCGCTTGCCCCTCCCGCCGCTAGTGCGGAGACTTGTGATATTAATACTGCTTTGCTGAATCTTGTTATGAAAGACCAATTTTCCGGTACTCCTAACGAGGATGCCGCATCCCATCTTAATACCTTCGTTGAATTATGCGATATGCAAAAGAAAAAAAGATGTGGAAAATGATGTGGTCAAGATGAAATTATTTTCGTTTTCTTTGCGTGATTCTGCAAAAAATTGGCTCTCTTCTTTGCCTCGCAATAGTATCGATTCTTGGAATAAGTGCAAAGATGCTTTTATCACAAAGTATTTTCCTCCCGCAAAAATTATTTCCCTTAGAACCCAGATCATGAATTTCAAGCAACTTGAACATGAGCATGTTGCACAATCTTGGGAAAGGATGAAAATGATGCTAAGGAATTGCCCAACTCATGGGTTAAATCTTTGGATGATCATACAATTTTTTATGCGGGATTGAATTTTGTTTCTCGTAATCTTTTAGATTCCGCTGCGGGTGGTACTTTTATGGAAATTTCTTTGGTGAAGCCACCAAATTGCTTGATAATATCATGGAAAATTATTCTCAATGGCATACTGAAAGAGCTCATACTAGTAAAAAAGTTAATTCGGTGGAAGAAATTTCTTCTTTTAGTGAAAAGTTCATGCTCTTGTGAAATTGGTTGCTAGTAGAAGTGCTCCTATTGATCTTAATGATATGCCTTTGTCTACTTTGATTGAGCAAAATAGTGATGCCATTGATGTGAATTTCATTTCTAGAAATAATTTCAACAACAATGCTTATAGAGGTAATTTTAATCCTAGGCCTTTTCCTAGTAATTCCTCTAATAATTATGGTAATTCATATGGAAATCAATCTTACGATAATAATGGGAATACCTTTGATCTTGAGAATAATATTAAAGAATTTATCAACACGCAAAAAATTTCAACACTTCCATAGAAGAAAAGTTGAATAAGATTGATGGTTTGTCTAGAAGTGTTGATAGAATTGCTCATGATGTTGAAAATCTCAAGATGGAATTTTTTGTGCCTAAAGTAGATGAATCAATTAAGGCTCTTTATGTTTCTATGGATGAAAGTAAGAAAAGAACCGCTATGCTTAGAGCTAAAAGAGAATTTTTGGAAAAGGCATTTTCTAGTGATTTCTTTCGTAAAAGTGATGAAGATCTTAAAATGGTTGGTGTTTCTTCTATTGATTCCTTCTTCACTGAAGTTAATATTGATGAAAAAGGGACTGGAGATGAGTCAACTTTAGGTAGAAGGCGTCCCAATATTTCAGAGGGTGAAAATCTTGTTGAGAAAAATGATAAAAATGGGTTTGGAGAGGTCAAAACTTTAGCTAGTGATGTGCCCACTCTTTTGGATTAAAAAGACTTTAATTATGATAGTTGCTCTTTGATTGATTGTATTTCTTTGTTGCAATCCATAAGACCATGATAAATTCACCCCATGCCTATGAACAAAATAAAGCTTTTACTAAACATATTGTTGATGCTATGATGAAAGCTCTTGAAGAAAAATTGGAATTGGAAGTTTCAATTCCTAGAAAATTGCATGATGAATGGGAACCTACTACAAATTCAAGATTAAAAATTATGAGTGTTTTGCTTTGTGTGACTTGGGAGCTAGTGTTTCTACAATGCTAGTGTTTCTACAATTTCGAAATCTTTATGTGACGTGCTTGGTCTTACCAATCTTGAATCGTGTTCTTTGAATTTGCACTTGGCGGATTCTACTATTAAAAAGCCTATGGGAATAATTAATGATGTTCTTATTCTTGCAAATAGGAATTATGTGCCCATAGATTGTTCTTGATATTGATTGCAATCCGTCTTGTCCAATTATTCTTGGTAGACCGTTTTTACGCACTATCGGTGCAGTGATTGATATGAAAGAAGGCAATATTAAGTTCCAATTTTCTTTGAGGAAGGGTATGAACACTTTCCTAGAACTAGAATTAAGCCACCTTATGAATCAATTATGAGGGCATCTTATGGATCTCGAACCAAAGATGAAAAAACTTAGATCCTTGCTTTATGCCTAGCTAAGGGCGTAAAACTATAGAGCTTGTTGGGAGGCAACCCAATGAATAAAATTTATTTTTGCTTTTTGCTTTCTGTTTTTGTGTGTTATAACAATTATTCTACTGTTATGATTGTGTTTTTTATGTTTTAATTAGTGTTGGTGCCAAGTAAAGCCTTTAGGATCTTCTTGGGTGATAGTTGTTTGATCTTGCTGAAAAAACAAAAACTTTTGCGCACGCTAAATCAATTTTCATTTTTTTACCATAGAGTGATAAAATACCCATTCCACTTGCAGTAGATCAATATACATATTTCTCAGGTCGTCCTATTTTTTCACAATTTATGGAGTTACAGAAGTATTCGAAATAGTCAGATTGCTACAAACTGTTCTGTTTTGACAGATTCTGTTTTCTTTGTGTTGTGTGCTTATTTTGATGGCTCTATGGTTTTCTTTGATTAGTTTTTGCCATAGAAAAGTTGGAATACAGTAGATATAATACAAAAAACAAAATATGAATTGGTTTGATACAACACTTATAGTAGTGATTTATTATTCTTATACTAACGGATCCCACGAAGGTTTTGTTGAGTTTTGTGTGATTGAAGTTTTCAAATTTTGGGTTATCTTACGATGGATGAAGGAAGGATGGAAGAGCCTAAGCTTGGGGATGCCCCGACATCCCAAGCTATCATCCAAAAATGATCAACCAACTAAGCTTGGGGATGCCCCGAGTGGCATCCCGGCTTTCTTCCGACAACTATCGGTATTTTACTCGAGACTATATTTTTATTCGTCACATGATATGTGTTTTGCTTGGAACGTCTTGTATGATATGAGTCTTTGCATGTTTTATTTTGTGTTTTAAGTCATCAATCCTTGCTGGACACAACTATTTGAGAGAGCCAAAATTATGTCAAGACTTTTTAGAATTGCTCTATGTGCTTCACTTAAATCTTTTATGAGTTAGGACTTGCTCTAGTGCTTCACTTATATCTTTTTGAGCACGGTGTGCTTAGTATTTTTGAAGAAATGCTCTCTTGATTCACTTAGATTTATTTTAGAGTTATTAAATTTTTTAAGAAATTCTCTCTTGCTTCACTAAAATTTATTTGAGAGAAAGAAAAATTTATTATGCTCATGATCTTCACTTATATTTGTTTGAGCTTATGAAAAGCAACATGTGAAAAGTAGTCCCAAAGTGATAGATATCCAAGAAGGATATAATAAAAACTTTCATGAAGATCATTGGACAAAACAAACTTGATTCTTAGTAATAGTTTTGAGATATGATGATGTGATATGTGAGTCATCTTGATGAGTAATTATGCTTTAGTAAGAATATTGGTGTTAAGGTTTGTGATTCCCTATGCAAGTACAAAAGTCAATAGTCATGCAATGAAATTATATCCGATTTATGGTGCATTATTCGGTGTTATTTATGCTTAATGCTTGCTTATGAGATTATATGTTTCTTAGTTGGTCGCTTCCCAATCTTTTGCTAGCCTTCATTTTGCACTAAGTATGATAACTACTTGTGCATCCAAAAACCTTTAACCCAGTTTTGCCACATGAGTCCACTATATCTACCTATATGTGGTACTCTTTTGCC
Organism: Triticum urartu; assembly: GCF_003073215.2. NCBI lineage: Eukaryota > Viridiplantae > Streptophyta > Magnoliopsida > Poales > Poaceae > Triticum > Triticum urartu. Next base: position 258,741,545 of record NC_053022.1, on the reverse strand, counting down.
GTTCTAAGCAAATTTGCATGTCCCTTCTCTAATTTTCAAAATAAACTTCTCTTTTGTGTGTTTGTTTCGCTCGCGGAGCAGTGAGGGGTGGCTAATATTTTCCGTGCTAGATATGTTATTCTCAAGATGAGTGTTTATTCACTTGTCATTGCACGAGAGTAAGGCAAAGGTATTAGGGAAGCCCAGTCCCGAAATGCAAAAAAATGAATTTACTTTATGTTGTCAAATAATAAATTCCTTGGAAAGTGTTGGTATGGAGGTGTTGGGTTATGTAGTAATTTCAAAAAATTTCCTACGCACACGCAAGATCATGGTGATGCATAGCAACGAGAGGGGGAGTACGATCTACATACCTAGTAGATCGACAACGGAAGCGTTTGGTTGATGTAGTCGTACGTCTTCACGGCCCGACCGATCAAGCACCGAAACTATGGCACCTCCGAGTTTTAGCACACGTTCAGCTCGATGATGATCCCCAGACTCCGATCCAGCAAAGTGTCGGGGAAGAGTTCCGTCAGCACGACGGCGTGGTGACGATCTTGACGTACTACTGCTGCAGGGCTTCGCCTAAGCACCGCTACAATATTATTGAGGACTATGGTGGCTGGGGGCGCCGCACACGGCTAAGGAATAGATCACGTGGATCAACTTGTGTTCATGGGGTGCCCCTTGCCTCAGTATATAAAGGATGGAGGAGGAGGAGGCCGGCCAAGGCTAGGTGCGGCCAGGATGTGGAGTCCTACTAGGACTCCAAGTCCTAGTAGGAGTCCACCAAGAGGGGAGGAAGGGAGAAGGAAGTCGAGGAGAAGGAGAGGTGGCCGGCCCCCTTTTCCCTAGTCCAATTCGGACTAGAGGGGAGGGGGGGGGGGCGCAGCATCCCCTTGGCCCTTTCTCCTCTTCCCACTAAAGCCCATCAAGGCCCATTGCTTCTCCCGTAACTACCCGGTACTCCGAAATACCCGAATCACTTGGAACCTTTCCGATGTCCGAATATAGTCGTCCAATATATCGATCTTTACGTCTCGACCATTTCGAGACTCCTCGTCATGTCCCCGATCTCATCCGGGACTCCGAACTCCTTCGGTACATCAAAACTCATAAACTCATAATATAACTGTCATCGAAACCTTAAGCGTGCGGACCCTACGGGTTCGAGAACAATGTAGACATGACCGAGACACGTCTCCGGTCAATAACCAATAGAGGGACCTGGATGCCCATATTGGCTCCTACATATTCTACGAAGATCTTTATCGGTCAGACCGCATAACAACATACGTTGTTCCCTTTGTCATCGGTATGTTACTTGCCCGAGATTCGATCGTCGGTATTCCAATACCTAGTTCAATCTCGTTGCCGGTAAGTCTCTTTACTCGTTCTGTAATACATCATCCCGCAACTAACTCATTTAGTTGCAATGCTTGCAAGGCTTTAAGTGATGTGCATTACCGAGAGGGCCCAGAGATACCTCTCCGACAATCGGAGTGACAAAACCTAATCTCGAAATACGCCAACCCAACATGTACCTTTGGAGACACCTGTAGTACTCCTTTATAATCACCCAGTTACGTTGTGACGTTTGGTAGTACCCAAAGTGTTCCTCCGGTAAACGGGAGTTGCATAATCTCATAGTTATAGGAACATGTATAAGTCATGAAGAAAGCAATAGCAACATACTAAACGATCGGGTGCTAAGCTAATGGAATGGGTCATGTCAATCAGATCATTCTCTTAATGATGTGATCCCGTTAATCAAATAACAACTAATTGTTCATGGTTAGGAAACATAACCATCTTTGATTAACGAGCTAGTCAAGTAGAGGCATACTAGTGACACTTTGTTTGTCTATGTATTCACACATGTATTATGTTTCCGGTTAATACAATTCTAGCATGAATAATAAAAATTTATCATGATATAAGGAAATAAATAATAACTTTATTATTGCCTCTAGGGCATATTTCCTTCAGTCTCCCACTTGCACTAGAGTCAATAATCTAGTTGACATCGCCATGTGATTTAACAGCAACAGTTCACGTCACCATGTGATTAACACCCATAGTTCACATCGATATGTGATCAATCACCCAAAAGGGGTTACTAGAGTCAGTAATCTAGTTCACATCGCTATGTGATTAACACCCAAAGAGTACTAAGGTGTGATCATGTTTTGTTTGTGAGATAATTTTAGTCAACGGGTCTGCCACATTCAGATCCGTAAGTATTTTGCGAATTTCTATGTCAACAATGCTTTGCACGGAGCTACTCTAGCTTATTGCTCCCACTTTCAATATGTATCTAGATCGAGACTTAGAGTCATCCAGATCTGTGTCAAAACTTGCATCGACGTAACTTTTTACGACGAACCTTTTTGTCACCTCCATAATTGAGAAATATTTCCTTATTCCACTAAGGATAATTTTGACCGCTGTCCAGTGATCTACTCTTAGATCACTATTGTACTCCCTTGCTTAACACAGTGTAGGGTATACAATAGATCTGGTACACAGCATGACATACTTTATAGAACCTATGGCCAAGGCATAGGGAATGACTTTCATTCTCTTTCTATCTTCTACCGTGGTCGGGCTTTGAGTCTTACTCAACTTCACACCTTGTAATATAGGCAAGAACTCTTTCTTTGACTGCTCCATTTTGAACTACTTCAAAATCTTGTCAAGGTATGTACTCATTGAAAAAACTTATCAAGCGTCCTTATCTATCTCTATAGATCTTGAAGCTCAATATGTAAGCAGCTTTACCGAAGTCTTTCTTTGAAAAACTCCTTTCAAACACTCCTTTTATGCTTTACAGAATAATTCTACATTATTTCCGATCAACAATATGTCATTCACATATACTTATCAGAAATGCTGTAGTGCTCCCACTCACTTTCTTGTAAATACATGCTTCACCGCAAGTCTGTATAAAACTATATGCTTTGATCAACTTATCAAAGCATATATTCCAACTCTGAGATTCTTGCACCAGTCCATAGATGGATCGCTGGAGCTTGCATATTTAGTTAACACCTTTAGGATCAACAAAACCTTCTAGTTGCATCGTATACAACTCTTCTTTAGCAAATCCATTAAGGAATGCAGTTTTGTTTATCCATTTGCCAGATTTCATAAAATGCGGCAATTGCTAACATGATTCGGGCAGACTTAAGCATAGATACGAGTGAGAAAATCTCATCGTAGTCAACACCTTGAACTTGTCGAAAACCTTTTGCGACAATCCTAGCTTTGTAGATAGTAACACTACTATCAACGTCCGTCTTCCTCTTGAAGATCCATTTATTTTCTATGGCTTGCCGATCATCGGGCAAGTCAACCAAAGTCCATACTTTGTTCTCATACATGGATCATATCTCAGATTTCATGGCCTCAAACCATTTCGCGGAATCTGGGCTCATCATCGCTTCCTCATAGTTCGCAAGTTCGTCATGGTCTAGTAACATGACTTCCATAACAGGATTACTGTACCACTCTGGTGCGGATCTCACTCTGGTTTACCTACGAGATTCGGTAGTAACTTGATCTGAAGTTACATGATCATCATCATTAGCTTCCTCACTAATTGGTGTAGTAGTCACAAGAACAGATTTTTGTGATGAACTACTTTCCAATAAGGGGGAAGGTACAATTACCTTATCAAGTTTTCTACTTTCCTCCCACTCACTTCTTTCGAGAGAAACTCCTTCTCTGGTAAGTTTCCGAATTTAGCAACAAAAGTCTTGCCTTCGGATCTGTGATAGAAGGTGTATCCAATACTTTCTTTTGGATATCCTATGAAGATTTACTTCTCCGATTTGGGTTCGAGCTTATCATGTTGAAACTTTTTCACATAAGCATCGCAGTCCCAAACTTTAAGAAACGACAGCTTAGGTTTCTTGCCAAACCATAGTTCATACGGTGTCGTCTCAACGGATTTAGATGGTGCCCTATTTAACGTGAATGCAGCTGTCTCTAATGCATAACCCCAAAACGATAGTGGTAGAACGGTAAGAGACATCATAGATTGCACTATATCCAATAAAGTACGGTTATGACGTTCGGACACACCATTATGCTGTGGTGTTCCATGTGGCATGAGTTTGTGAAACTATTCCACATTGTTTTAATTGAAGACCAAACTCGTAACTCAAATATTTGTCTTCACGATCAGATCGTAGAAACTTTATTTTCTTGTCACGATGATTTTCCACTTTACTCTGAAATTCTTTGAACTTTTCAAATGTTTCAGACTTATGTTTCATCAAGTAGATATACCCATATCTGCTCAAATCATCTGTGAAGTTCAGAAAATAACGATACTTGCCATGAGCCTTAACACTCATCGGACCGCATACATCAGTATGTATTATTTCCAATAAGTCAGTTGCTCGCTCCGGAGAACGGAGTCTTAGTCATCTCGCCCATGAGGCATGGTTCGCAAGCATCAAGTGATTCATAATCAAGTGATTCCAAAATCCCATCAGCATGGAGTTTCTTCATGCGCTTTACACCAATATGACCTAAACGGCAGTGCTACAAATAAGTTGCACTATCATTATTAACTTCGCATCTTTTGGTTTCAATATTATGATTATGTGTATCACTACGATCGAGATCCAACGAACTATTTTCATTGGGTGTGTAACCATATAAGGTTTTATTCATGTAAACAGAACAACAATTTATTCTCTTACTTAAATGAATAACCGTATTACAATAAACATGATCAAATCATATTCATGCTTAACGCAAACACCAAATAACACTTATTCAGGTTCAACACTAATCCCGAAAGTGCGATGATGATCATATCAATCTTGGAACTACTTCCAACACACATCGTCACTTCACCCTTAACTAGTCTCGGTTTATTCTGCAACTCCCATTTCGAGTTACTAATCTTAGCAACTGAACTAGTATCAAATACTGAGGGGTTGCTATAAACACTAGTAAAGTACACATCAATAACATGTATATCAAATATACTTATGTTCACTTTGCCATCCTTCTTATCTGCCAATCACTTGGGGTAGTTCCGCTTCCAGTGACCAGTCCCTTTGCAGTAGAAACACTTAGTCTCAGGCTTAGGACCAGACTTGGGCTTCTTCACTTGAGCAGCAACTTGCTTGCCGTTCTTCTTGAAGTTCCCTTTCTTCCCTCTGCCCTTTTCTTGAAACTAGTGGTCTTGTCTACCATCAACACTTGATGTTATTCTCGATTTCTACTTTCGTCAATTTCCGCATTACGAAGAGCTTGGGAATCGTTTCCGTTATCCCTTGCATATCATAGTTCATCACGAAGTTCTATTAACTTGGTGATGGTGACTAGAGAATTCTGTCAATCACTATCTTATCTGGAAGATTAACTCCCACTTGATTCAAGCGATTGTAGTACTCAGACAATCTGAGCACATGCTCACTAGTTGAGCGATTCTCCTCCATCTTTTAGCTATAGAACTTGTTGGAGAATTCATATCTCTTAACTCGGGTATTTGCTTGAAATATTAACTTCAACTCCTGGAACATCTCATATGCTCCATGACGTTCAAAACGTCTTTGAAGTCCCGATTCTAAGCCATTAAGCATGGTGCACTAAACTATCAAGTAGTCATCATATTGAGCTAGCCAAACGTTCATAACGTCTGCATCTGCTCCTGCAATAGGTCTGTCACCTAGCAGTGCATCAAGGACATAATTCTTCTGTGCAGCAATGAGGATAAACCTCAGATTACGGGTCCAATCCGCATCATTGCTACTAACATCTTTCAACACAATTTTCTCTAGGAACATATCAAAATAAACACAGGGAAGCAACAACGCGAGCTATTGATCTACAACATAATTTGCAAAATACTACCAGGACTAAGTTCATGATAAATTTAAGTTCAATTTAATCATATTACTTAAGAACTCCCACTTAGATAGACATCCCTCTAATCCTCTAAGTGATCACGTGATCCAAATCAACTAAACCATGTCCGATCATCACGTGAGATGGAGTAGTATCATTGGTGAACATCACTATGTTGATCATATCTACTATATGATTCATGCTCGACCTTTCGGTCTCCGTGTTCCGAGGCCATATCTGTATATGCTTGGCTCGTCAAGTATAACCTGAGTATTCCGCATGTGCAACTGTTTTGCACCCGTTGTATTTGAACGTAGAACCTATCACACCCGATCATCACGTGGTGTCTCAGCACGAAGAACTTTCGCAACGGTGCATACTCAGGGAGAACACTTCTTGATAATTAGTGAGAGATCATCTTATATTGCTACCGTCAATCAAAGCAAGATAAGATGCACAAAAGATAAACATCACATGCAATCAATATAAGTGATATGATATGGCCATCATCATCTTGTGCTTGTGATCTCCATCTTCGAAGCACCGTCGTGATCACCATCGTCACCGGCGCGACACCTTGATCTCCATCGTAGCATCGTTGTCGTATCGCCAATATTATGCTTCCACGACTATCGCTACCGCTTAGTGATAAAGTAAAGCATTACAGCGCGATTGCATTGCATACAATAAAGCGACAACCATATGGCTCCTGCCAGTTGCCGATAACTCGGTTACAAAACATGATCATCTCATACAATAAAATTTAGCATCATGTCTTGACCATATCACATCACAACATGCCCTACAAAAACAAGTTAGACGTCCTCTACTTTGTTGTTGCAAGTTTTACGTGGCTGCTACGGGCTTAAGCAAGAACCAATCTTACCTACGCATCAAAACCACAACGATAGTTTGTCAAGTTGGTGCTGTTTTAACCTTCGCAAGGACCGGGCGTAGCCACACTCAGTTCAACTAAAGTTGGAGAAACTGTCACCCGCTAGCCACCTTTGTGCAAACCACGTCGGGAGAACCGGTCTCGCGTAAGCGTACGCGTAATGTCGGTCCGGGCCGCTTCATCCAACAATACCGCCGAACCAAAGTATGACATGCTGGTAAGCAGTATGACTTATATCGCCCACAACTCATTTGTGTTCTACTCGTGCATATAACATCAACATATAAAACCTGGCTCGGATGCCACTTTTGGGTTATGTAGTAATTTCAAAAAATTTCCTACGCACACGCAAGATCATGGTGATGCATAGCAACGAGAGGGGGAGTATGATCTACATACCTAGTAGATCGACAACGGAAGCGTTTGGTTGATGTAGTCGTACGTCTTCACGGCCCGACCGATCAAGCACCGAAACTATGGCACCTCCGAGTTTTAGCACACGTTCAGCTCGATGACGATCCCCAGACTCCGATCCAGCAAAGTGTTGGGGAAGAGTTCCGTCAGCACGACGGCGTGGTGACGATCTTGACGTACTACTGCTGCAGGGCTTCGCCTAAGCACCGCTACAATATTATTGAGGACTATGGTGGCTGGGGGCGCCGCACACGGCTAAGGAATAGATCACGTGGATCAACTTGTGTTCATGGGGTGCCCCTTGCCTCAGTATATAAAGGATGGAGGAGGAGGAGGCCGGCCAAGGCTAGGTGCGGCCAGGATGTGGAGTCCTACTAGGACTCCAAGTCCTAGTAGGAGTCCACCAAGAGGGGAGGAAGGGAGAAGGAAGTGGAGGAGAAGGAGAGGTGGCCGGCCCCCTTTTCCCTAGTCCAATTCGGACTAGAGGGGAGGGGGGGCGCAGCAGCCCCTTGGCCCTTTCTCCTCTTCCCACTAAAGCCCATCAAGGCCCATTGCTTCTCCCGTAACTACCCGGTACTCCGAAAAATACCCGAATCACTCGGAACCTTTCCGATGTCCGAATATAGTCGTCCAATATATCGATCTTTATGTCTCGACCATTTCGAGACTCCTCGTCATGTCCCCGATCTCATCCGGGACTCCGAACTCCTTCGGTACATCAAAACTCATAAACTCATAATATAACTGTCATCGAAACCTTAAGCGTGCGGACCCTACGGGTTCGAGAACAATGTAGACATGACCGAGACACGTCTCCGGTCAATAACCAATAGCGGGACCTGGATGCCCATATTGGCTCCTACATATTCTACGAAGATCTTTATCGGTCAGATCGCATAACAACATACGTTGTTCCCTTTGTCATCGGTATGTTACTTGCCCGAGATTCGATCGTCGGTATTCCAATACCTAGTTCAATCTCGTTGCCGGTAAGTCTCTTTACTCGTTCTGTAATACATCATCCCGCAACTAACTCATTTAGTTGCAATGCTTGCAAGGCTTTAAGTGATGTGCATTACCGAGAGGGCCCAGAGATACCTCTCCGACAATCGGAGTGACAAAACCTAATCTCGAAATACGCCAACCCAACATGTACCTTTGGAGACACCTGTAGTACTCCTTTATAATCACCCAGTTACGTTGTGATGTTTGGTAGTACCCAAAGTGTTCCTCCGGTAAACGGGAGTTGCATAATCTCATAGTTATAGGAACATGTATAAGTCATGAAGAAAGCAATAGCAACATACTAAACGATCGGGTGCTAAGCTAATGGAATGGGTCATGTCAATCAGATCATTCTCTTAATGATGTGATCCCGTTAATCAAATAACAACTCATTGTTCATGGTTAGGAAACATAACCATCTTTGATTAACGAGCTAGTCAAGTAGAGGCATACTAGTGACACTTTGTTTGTCTATGTATTCACACATGTATTATGTTTCCGGTTAATACAATTCTAGCATGAATAATAAACATTTATCATGATATAAGGAAATAAATAATAACTTTATTATTGCCTCTAGGGCATATTTTCTTCAGGAGGGCACCCGTGGATACGGTTAGCCGTGGAAAGTGAAAGTATGGTGGAAAAAGGAATAAACTATATTTTTTGTTTGGGAACCGCCTGTGATATATCTATGCATGGAAAGTATTGGGAACTCTAAGTCGTTTTCGTTGGTGGGATGGATACACCTCTCAAAATGCTTTTATCTCTAAGCTTTTCGCTATGAGCTCTGGCACCTCTACAAATCCCTACTTCCCTCGCGAAGGGCCTTTCTTTTATTTTATGCAATTTTTATTTTGAGTCTCCATCTTCTCTTATAAAAGCACCAACTAGGAGGCAATATGATCGTACTTAAGTATTGGGCGTAGCTAATATTCGAGTGTGTTTCATGAATGGGTCAATGGTTGAGCATAATGGGCTAGGGATAACTTATTTTAGCATTGATATTTTGAAAGACATGGTTGCTTGTTGATACGCTTGAGTATTATTATGTCAACGCTAGACTATTGCTTTGAACAACTAAAAGTCCAATTGTCCATGCTATAAGGAAAATAATATGATATGACATGATAGGCAACATTCCACATCAAAAATTCTGTTTTTATCACTTACCTACTCGAGGACGAGTAGGAGTTAAGCTTAGGGATGCTGATACGTCTCCAACGTATCTATAATTTTTGATTGTTCCATGCTATTATATTATCAATCTTGGATGTTTTATAATCATTTTATAGTCATTTTATATCATTTTTTGGTACTAACCTATTGACATAGCCAAGTGCCAGTTCCTGTTTTTCCGTGTTTTTACATCGCAGAAAATCAATATCAGACGGAGTCCAAATGCCACGAAACTTTACGAAGATTTTGTATGGACCAGAAGGAACATGTTGGGCCCTGGTTGCACCTGGGGGAGTCCCGAGGAGGGGAAAACCCACCAGGGCGTGCCCTGGTGGGTTGTGCCCACCTCGGGTGCCCCCAGACCGCCTCTTTGCTCTATAAATACCCCAAAATACCAGAACCCTAGGGGAGTCGAAAACATATTCATCCAGCTGCCACAGAGTCCATAACCACCAGATCCAATCTAGACACCATCTCGGATGTGGTTCACCACCTCCATTGGTGCCTCTCCGATGATGCGTGAGTAGTTCTTTGTAGACCTTCGGGTCCTTAGTTAGTAGCTAGATGGCTTGCTCTCTCTTGCTGAATTCTCAATACAATGGTCTCTTGGAGATCCATATGATGTAACTCTTTTTGTGGTGTGTTTGTTGGGATTTGATGAACTTCGAGATTATGATCAGTCATATCTTTTTATATCCATGAAAGTTATTTGAGTTTCTTTGATCTCTTATATGCATGATCTCTTATAGCCTCGTATTTCTTCTCCGATATTTGGATTTTATTTGGCCAACTTGATCTTTTTATCTTTCAATGGGAAGAGGTGTCGGTAGTGGGTTCGATCTTACGGTGCTTGATCCCAGTGACAGAAAGGGAACCGACACGTATGTATCGTTGCTACTAAGGATAAAAAGATGGGATCTATATCTACGCAATAGATAAATGGATCTTTTCTACATCATGTCATCATTCTTATTGCATTTACTCCATTTTTCCATGAACTTAATACACTAGATGTATGCTGGATAGCGGTCGATGTGTGGAGTAATAGTAGTAGATGCAGGCAGGAGTCGGTCTACTAATTTTGGACGTGATGCCTATGTAATGATCATTGCCTGGATATCATTATAATTATTTGAGGTTCTATCAATTGCCCAACAGTAATTTGTTTACCCACCGTTTGCTATCTTTCTCGAGAGAGTCCACTAGAGAAACCTACGGCCCCCGGGTCTTCTTTCTCATATATTTGCTTGCGATCTACTTTTACTTTGCATTTTTATTCAGATCTATTAAACCAAAAATACAAAAATACTTTGCTGCACTTATTGCGATCTATTATTTCAATCTACTACAAATTTCTGGCATCGCTACCTGAAAGGGATTGACAACCCCTTTAACACGTTGATACGTCTCCAACGTATCTATAATTTTTTATTGTTCCATGCTATTATATTTTCTGTTTTGGATGTTTAATGGGCTTTAATATACCTTTTTATATTATTTTTGGGACTAACCTACTAACCAAAGGCCGAGTGCAAATTGCTGTTTTTTTGCCCATTTCAGTGTTTCATGGAAAAGGAATACCAAACAGAATCAAAACGGAATGAAACCTTCGGGAGAGTTATTTTTGGAACAAACATGATCCAGGAGACTTGGAGTGGACGTCAAGAAAGAAGCGAGGAGGCCACGAGGCAGGGAGGCGCGCCTAGGGGGGGTAGGCGTGCCCCCCACCCTCGTGGGCCCCTCGCATCTCCACCGATGTACTTCTTCCTCCTATATATACCCATATACCCTGAAAACATTCAGGAGCACCACAAAACCCTATTTCCACCGCCGCAACCTTATGTACCCGCGAGATCCCGTCTTGGGGCCTTTTCCGTCGCTCTGCCGAAGGGGGAATCAATCACGGAGGGCTTCTACATCAACACCATAGCCTCTCCGATGATGTGTGAGTAGTTTACCAAAGACCTTCAGGTCCATAGTTATTAGCTAGATGGCTTCTTCTCCCTCTTTGGAGCTCAATACAAAGTTCTCCTCGATTCTCTTGGAGATCTATTCGATGTAATTCTTTTTGCGGTGTGTTTGTCGAGATCCGATGAATTGTGGGTTTATGATCAAGATTATATATGAACAATATTTGATTCTTCTCTAAACTATTTTAGGGATTTTTGCATTCGTGCCCCTAGTTGGGTCACACTCGACTGATTTGCCCCTAGTTTTTCAACAATTGCGGTTTTGCCCAGCTCACTTCACTCGCCTTGTGTTTTTGCCCTTCCAGGACGGTTCCGACTAATCACGGTTCGCCATGTGGCGACTGCTCATTGGTCAGAACCGCCCCGGAAGGGCAAAAACACAAGGCGAGTGAAGTGAGCTGGGCAAAACCGCAATTATTGAAAAACTAGGGGCAAATCAGTCGAGTGTGACCCAACTAGGGGCACCAATACAATTGTTCCAATATTTTATGCATGATCTAAATATCTTTGCAAGTCTCTTCGAATTATTAGTTTGGTTTGGCCTACTAGATTGATCTTTCTTGCAATGGGAGAAGTGCTTAGCTTTGGGTTCAATCTTGCGGTGCCCTTTCCCAGTGACATCAGGGGCAGCAAGGCACGTATTGTATTGTTGCCATCGAGGATAAAAAGATGGGGTTTATATCATATTGCTTGAGTTTATCCCTCTACATCATGTCATCTTGCCTAATGCGTTACTCTGTTCTTATGAACTTAATACTCTAGATGCATGCTGATAGCGGTCGATGTGTGGAGTAATAGTAGTAGATGCAGAATCATTTCGGTCTACTTGTCGCGGACGTGATGCCTATATACATGATCATGCCTAGATATTCTCATAACTATGCACTTTTCTATCAATTGCTCGACATTAATTTGTTCACCCACCGTAGAATTTGCTATCATGAGAGAAGCCACTAGTGAAACCTATGGCCCCCGGGTCTATCTTCCATCATATTATTTTCCTATCAACTTGCTATTTCTATTTTGCAATCTTTATTTTCCAATCTATACAACAAAAATACCAAAAATATTTATCTTATTATCCTTATTAGATCTCACTTTCGTAAGTGACCGTGAATGGATTGACAACCCCTTTATCACGTTGGTTGCGAGGTTCTTGTTTGTTTGTGCAGGTACGAGGGACTTGCGTGTAGTCTCCTACTTGATTGATACCTTGGTTCTAAAAAACTAAGGGAAATACTTACGCTATTGTGCTGCATCATGCTTTCCTCTTCAAGGGAAAACAAACGCAAGCTCAAGAGGTAGCAAGAAGGATTTCTGGCGCCGTTGCCGGGGAGGTTGCATCGAGTCAAGTCAAGATTTGATCTCCCGTCAACAAGCCATTTCTGGCGCCGTTGCCGGGTTGATCTACGCACAAGTCAAGACATACCAAGTACCCATCACAAACTCTTATCCCTCGCATTATATTATTTGCTATTTGCCTCTCGTTTTCCTCTCCCCCACTTCACCCTTGCCGTTTTATTCGCCTTCTTTTCAGTCCGCCTCTTTTCCGCCTGTCTCTTTTTGCTTGCCTCTTGTGTGTTCGTGTGTTGGGTCATTGGTTTTTGCTATCATGGCTAGTCCTTCTATCATTATTAGTACTCCCGATCATGAAGTTCTCAATTTTAAACAAAGGGAGGGAGAAAATTTAAAAGATGCTTGGTATAGAATTTGCAATGCTCAGAATAGATCCACTAGGAAGCAGTGCACTTCCGTTCTTCTTCGCAATTTTTATGTAGGCATCACCCGTTGGAATAGATATATTCTTGATACCATTACCGAAGGGAATTTCTTGGGTAGCCATACTTTTGATTCTTATAATGCTATGATAGATTTGTTTGGGCCACCACCTCTCTTGGTTAATGGAACTATTTTAACTTTGGAACATGTGATGCAAAGGCTTGAAATTATTGAAAATAAAGTTGCCACTGTAGAGTTGATTGAGAATTTAGATAAAAAGATCCACAACCAGATTACCCAATATGGATCTAAGGTGGGAGTTACTTTGAAAAGTTTTAAAGAAAAAGAACCCATAGTTAACGAAAAGATAGATCAAGATTCCACAAGGATTGATAAACTTGAGGATATTATTACCAACTTAGGGTCTGTCTTTTCTTCCTTGAAAAATACTCCAATTCCTCCTACCACTAGAGTTTCCAAGTTTATGTATGTGCCTAAAAATAAAAAGGGTGAATCTTCTAGTAAGGAAAATGCGGACCTCAAAGCAATAAGTGTTCATCCCAACTTTTTCACTATCATTAAGGAACCTTTTGCTAAAAATGATTTTCTTGACTTCTTTCCTAGGATTTTGATCATTAATAAAAAGAAGGAAACTCCTAAGGGTTATAAGTGTTCTATTGAAGAATTACATACCAAAGATGACAATACCTAGATCTATTCTTGTTTTTATGCCTAGCTAGGGGCGTTAAACGATAGCGCTTGTTGGGAGGAAACCCAATTTTATTTTTGTTTCTTGATTTTTGGTTCTTATTAGTAATAAATAATTCACCTAGCTTCTGTTTAGATGTGGTTTTATGCTGTTAATTAGTGTTTGTGCCAAGTAGAACCTTTGGGAAGACTTGGGGGAAGTTTATGTGATCTTGCTGTAAAAAACAGAAACTTTAGCGCTCACGAGATTTGTTGTCATTCTTTGCTGGAGAGTGCGATTAGATTGATTATTTTTGAAGATGATTAGTAGACAAATTACTCACGTCTACCAATTTATTTCAGAATTTTTGGGGTTACATAAGTATTCTAAACCTACATATTACTACAGCCTGTTCTGTTTTTGACAGATTCTGTTTTTCGTGTGTTGTTTGCTTATTTTTATGAATCTATGGCTAGTATCGGGGGGTATGAATCATAGAGAAGTTGGAATACAGTAGTTTTAACACCAATATAAATAAATAAATAAATAATGAGTTCATTACAGTACCTTGAAGTGGTGGTTTGTTATCTTATACTAACGGAGCTCATGAGATTTTATGTTGAGTTTTGTGTTGTGAAGTTTTCAAGTTTTGGGTAAAGATTTGATGGATTTTGAAATAAGGAGTGGCAAGAGCCTAATATTGGGGATGCCCAAGGCACCCCAAGGTAAAATTCAAGGACAACCAAAAGCCTAATCTTGGGGATGCCCCAGAAGGCATCCCCTCTTTCGTCTTCGTCCATCGGTAACTTTACTTGATGCTATATTTTTATTCACCACATGATATGTGTTTTGCTTGGAGCGTCTTGTATGATTTGAGTCTTTAATTTTTAGTTTACCACAATAATACTTGCTGTACACATGTTTTGGAGAGACACACATGAATCGGAATTTATTAGAATACTCTATGTGCTTCACTTATATCTTTTGAGATAGATAATTTTGCTCTAGTGCTTCACTTATATCTTTAAGAGCACGGTGGTGGTTTTATTTTATAGAAATCATTGATCTCTCATGCTTCACTTATATAATTTTGAGAGTCCTTTAGAACAACATGGTAATTTGCTTTGGCTATAAAATTAGTCTTAATATAATAGTCATCCAAGATGGGTATAATAAAAACTATCATAAAAAGTGCATTGAATATTATGAGAAGTTTGATACTTGATGATTGTTTTGAGATATGAAGATGGTGATATTAGAGTCATGATAGTTGAGTAGTTGTGAATTTGATAAATACTTGTTCTAAAGTTTGTGATTCCCGTAGCATGCACGTATGGTGAACCGTTATGTGATGAAGTCGGAGCATGATTTATTTATTGATTGTCTTCCTTATGAGTGGCGGTCGGGGACGAGCGATGGTATTTTCCTACCAATCTATCCCCTAGGAGCATGCACATAGTACTTTGTTTCTATAAATAATAGATTGCAATAAGTATGTGAGTTCTTTATGACTAATGTTGAGTCCATGGATTATACGCACTCTCACCCTTCCACCATTGCTAGCCTCTCTAGTACCGCGCAAATTTCGTCGGTACCATAAAACCACCATATATCTTCCTCAAAACAGCCACCATACCTACCTATTATGGCATTTACATAGCCATTCCGATATATATTGCCATGCAACTTACCACCGTTCCGTTTGCTATGACATGCTTCATCATTGTCATTTTGCTTTGCATGATCATGTAGTTGACATCATATTTGTGGCAAAGCCACCATTCATAATTTTTTCATACATGTCACTCATGAGTCATTTCACATCCCGGTACACCGCCGAAGGCATTCACATAGAGTCATATTTTGTTCTAAGTATCGAGTTGTAAGTAAATAAAAGTGTGATGATCATCATTATTAGAGCATTGTCCCATGTGAGGAAAGGATGATGGAGACTATGATTCCCCCACAAGTCGGGATGAGACTCCGGACGAAAAATAAAAAAATAAAGAGAAAAGAAAAGGCCATTAAAAGGGAGAAGGCCCAAAAAAAGAAAAAAGAGAGAAAAAGAGAGAAGGGGCAATGTTACTATCCTTTTACCACACTTGTGCTTCAAAGTAGCATCATGATCTTTCTGATAGAGAGTCTCCTATGTTGTCACTTTCATATACTAGTGGGAATTTTACATTAGATAACTTGGCTTGTATGTTCCAATGATGGGCTTCCTCAAAATGCCCTAGGTCTTCGTGAGCAAGCAAGTTGGATGCACACCCACTTAGTTCTTTTGTTGAGATTTCTTACACTTATAGCGCTAGTGCATCCGTTGCATGGCAATCCCTACTCACTCACATTGATATCTATTGATGGGCATCTCCATAGCCCGTTGATACGCCTAGTTGATGTGAGTCTGTCTTCTCCACAACCACCATTCTATTCCACCTATAGTGCTATGTCCATGGCTCACGCTCATGTATTGCGTGAATATTGAAAAAGTTTGAGAACATCAAAAGTATGAAACAATTGCTTGGCTTGTCATCGGGGTTGTGCATGATTTAAATATTTTGTGTGGTGAAGATGGAGCATAGCCAGATTTTGTAGGGATAACTCGCTTTGGCCATGTTATTTTGAGAAGACATGATTGCTTTTCTAGTATGCTTGAAGTATTATTATTGTTATGTCAATATTAAACTTTTGTCTTGAATCTTTCGGATCTGAACATTCATGCCACAATAAAGAAAATTACATTGAGAATTATGCTAGGTAGCATTCCACATCAAAAATTCTGTTTTTATCATTTACCTACTCGAGGACGAGCAGGAATTAAGCTTGGGGATGCTTGATACGTCTCCAACGTATCTATAATTTTTGATTATTTCATGCTATTATATTATCTGTTTTGATGTTTAATGTGCTTTAATATACATTTTTATATTATTTTTGGGACTAACCTACTAACCAAAGGCCCAGTGCAAATTGCTGTTTTTTTGCCCATTTCAGTGTTTCGCAGAAAAGGAATATCAAACAGAATCAAAACGGAATGAAACCTTCGAGAGAGTTATTTTTGGAACAAACATGATCCAGGAGACTTGGAGTGGACGTCAAGAAAGAAGCGAGGAGGCCACGAGGCAGGGAGGCGTGCCTAGGGGCGTAGGCGTGCCCCCCACCCTCGTGGGCCCCTCGCATCTCCACCGACGTACTTCTTCCTCCTATATATACCCATATACTCTAAAAACATCTAGGAGCACCACAAAACCCTATTTCCACCGCCGCAACCTTCTGTACCCGTGAGATCCCATCTTGGGGCCTTTTCCGTCGCTCTACCGGAGGGGGAATCAATCACGGAGGGCTTCTACATCAACACCATAGCCTCTCCGATGATGTGTGAGTAGTTTACCACAGACCTTCAGGTCCATAGTTATTAACTAGATGGCTTCTTCCCTCTCTTTGGATCTCAATACAAAGTTCTCCTCGATTCTCTTGGAGATCTATTCGATGTAATTCTTTTTGCGGTGTGTTTGTCGAGATCCGATGAATTGTGGGTTTATGATCAAGATTATCTATGAACAATATTTGATTCTTCTCTAAAATATTTTATGCATGATTTAAATATCTTTGCAAGTCTCTTTGAATTATCAGTTTGGTTTGGCCTACTAGATTGATCTTTCTTGCAATGGGAGAAGTGCTTAGCTTTGGGTTCAATCTTGCGGTGTCCTGTCCCACTGACAGCAGGGGCAGCAAGGCACGTATTGTATTGTTGCCATCGAGGATAAAAAGATGGGGGTTATATCATATTGCTTGAGTTTATCCCTCTACATCATGTCATCTTGCCTAATGCGTTACTCTGTTCTTATGAACTTAATACTCTAGATGCATGCTGGATAGCAGTCGATGCGTGGAGTAATAGTATTAGATGCAGAATCATTTCGGTCTACTTGTCGCAGACGTGATGCCTATATACATGATCATGCCTAGATATTCTCATAACTATTCGCTTTTCTATCAATTGCTCGACAGTAATTTGTTCACTCACCGTAGAATTTGCTATCATGAGAGAAGCCACTAGTGAAACCTATGGCCCCCGGGTCTATCTTCCATCATATTATTTTCCTATCAACTTCCTATTTCTATTTTGCAATCTTTATTTTCCAATCTATACAATAAAAATACCAAAAATATTTATCTTATTATCTTTATTATTAGATCTCACTTTCGTAAGTGATCGTGAAGGGATTGACAACCCCTTTATCACGTTGGTTGCGAGGTTCTTGTTTGTTTGTGCAGGTGCGAGGGACTTGCGTGTAGTCTCCTACTAGATTGATACCTTTGTTCTCAAAAACTAAGGGAAATACTTACGCTACTATGCTGCATCACCCTTTCCTCTTCAAGGGAAAACCAACGCAAGCTCAAGAGGTAGCACATGTTGGGTTGCGAGGTGTTGTTATCTGTGTACATGTGTTGTTTACGTTGTGTTGCTTGGTTCTCCTACTGGTTCGATAACCTTGATTTCTTCACTGAGGGAAATACCTACCGTCGCTGTGCTGCATCATCCCTTCCTCTTTGGGAAAATACCGACGTAGTCCTAGCAGACATGAGCTTTTCTGGCGCTATAGTCAGAGAGCAATCAAACACCTCACCTCCTGAGGCTGCTCATCCACTGTACTAGTTCACCCTCATCCCCTCGAGGCAATCCACCCGCAAACTAGAGTAGGGTATTACACCGAAAGGTGGCCCGAACCAGGATAAACCCTAGTGTCTCTTGTTCTTCGGGTTCGTCTAGCTAGGCCGTGGAATCGTTGAGTGTGCGAGTTGGGGAGAGAGTGTTCTTCGTGCGCACCCCAGAGTTTGAACCTCTCAAGGGTTTGCCGGAACCCGTAATCCGACATTTGGCGCACCAGGTAGGGGTGTGCTGAAACCTCTCTTCCATCGATCGACGCCCCACTGCTCCACTGCTTCCATGGCTGGCGCTCATCGAGCCCATGCTGAGCGCCAAGCCGCTCTCAACGCTCGCGTCGCCCAGATGGCGCCCGTCGGCAGGCCTCCCCATCGCTCTCCATCACCCGCTGCCAACGCCGCCATCGGCCCGGCAGGGAACGAGCAGCAAGCTTCGTCGCTGTACCCCTCCATACGGAGGGACGGACGCACTGCCACCCCGTCGTTAACTCCGGCCAGCTCATCGTCCCACGCTCGCCACAGGTCTGCAGACGCGTAGGCTGCACTGCTCATGGCGCATGAGCTCCTGCGCTACCACCCCGTCGACGACCTCTACGAGGATTGGCTAGACCGCATCACCGAGCTCGTCAGTGCCGCTGGGGGCTCCCCTGCACCGTCCCTTTCACTACCTCGTCCGCCTCCTGTAGCGGGTGACGTAGCCCATGGAGCACCTCCTCCACCTCCGCATCAAGACGTCGCCTCGCACCAAGATGCGCGGCCTCGCGGCGTGACCCACCTCGCAGGGCGCCCGCGCGTGAAGAAGGAAGCTGCCAGGAAATCCCGTGGCCGCAGGAAGGTGCTCCTGCGCTCCCAGCACCACCGCGTCAAGACCACGCGCCACCGCCGTCGGCGGCGTGCGGATACCAAGACCAGGCTCCACCTCCACGGCGGGCTCCAGTCACCACCATGGGCTGCCGAGCCTTCACCCCCGAGCCGCGCAACGTTGTCTGGCCCAGCAAGTTCAAGCCCGATCTGCCTCCATGCTACGATGGCGCCCCCGACCCTACTGAGTTCCTGCAGCTCTACGAGCTGAGCATCGAGGTCATCAACGGCAACGAGAAGGTCATGGCGAACTGGTTTCCCATGGCTCTCAAAGACGGTGAGCGCTCGTGGCTCCTGAACCTGCCCGCGGGATCGATCTCCTCCTGGGGCGAGATGCGCGAGCGTTTCGTCTCCAACTTCTAAGGCACTCGCGCCCGCCCACCTGCCGCTGGTGACCTGCGGCGCATCAAGCAGCAGCCAGGGAAAACCCTGCAGAAGTACATCCAGCGTTTCAACAATGTTCGCCTCAACATCCCCAAGGTGACAGACGAGGCCATCATCTCGGCATTCTCCGATGGCGTCCATGATGTCAAGATGAAGGAGGAGCTCGCCATACACGAGGACCTGTGCACGGCTCTAGAGATGTTCAATATGGCGACAAGTGTGCGAGAGATGAAGAGGGATGCCTTTCCCTCCTCGAGCTTCCAGCTGTCGACCCAGAAGACAAGAAGGCCAAGACCAAGGACGTGAAGCGCAAGGGGACTACCGTGCTCGCGGCGGAGCTAGAGATGAAGCGCGGCTGCGACCACCCAGAGTCATCCAAGGCCAACTGCCCGTTCTGCGCCTTCCACAACGTACACAGCCACAACAACAACGACTGTCTGGAGCTTAGGGCCATCCGCAACGAGCGCTTCGGACGACGCCCTAAGCGCAACTACCGAGGCTACGACCGTGGAGGAGGCAGAAGTGGAGGGCGCTGGGATGACCGCGGCCCCTGCCAGGAGTGGCGCGACCGCCCTCGCGAGGACCGCTGGAAGGATCAGCCTCGTGAGGGCGCCTAGAGGGACCAGGCTCGTGAGGACCGCCCTCAGGGCAATGCTGGCCTCCCTCCGCTGCCGCCACCACCAAGGAGGAACGACGACCACCACCAGGACGAGGGGGCTGAGGGCTTCCAGGAGCCTCGCGCCATCGCCCGCATATTGGGTGGCGCTCAGGCCCCAGCCTCCCAGCGCATCTTCAAGCAGTTTGCCCGTGAGGTGAACGCGGCCCTCCCCAGGCTCGAGGCCACGCGCCCGCTCAGGTGGTCCAAGTACACCATCACCTTCACCTCGTCCGACCAGATCAAGTGCGCGGCAACTGCCGGCGCTCTCTCGATGCTCTGCTCGCCAATCATCAGCAATGTCCTTGTCACCAAGACCCTCATCCACGGCGGCGCAGGACTCAATGTTCTCTCTGTCGAGACGTTTGATCGCCTCCAAGTGCCATATGATCAGTTGCAGCCCACCAAGCCCTTCTCAGGAGTGACCGACGGCTCCACCATCCCGATAGGGAAAATCCGCCTCCCTATCACCTTCGGCAAGCGCGACAACTACCGCACTGAGCTCATCGACTTCGATGTCGCCCACATCTGCCTTCCGTACAATGCCATCCTTGGGTATCCGGCCCTGGCCAAGTTCATGGCAGTGACCCATCATGGTTACAACGTCCTCAAGATGTCAAGGAGCTGCGGCGTCATCACGGTCGCTTGCAAGGAGAAGGATGCGGTGTGCTCTCTAAAGCGCGCCTACCAGGCTGCGGCGGCCGAAGACCCAGACAATGAAGGTGCCATCTACCCACCTGAGGCCGTCCCCAAGAAGAAGAAGCAGCTGCGCAGCCAGGAGCTTCAGGAGAGCGGTGTCTCCAGTGGCACCACCTCAGGACCTGCGCCCACGGACGGGGCGCCTCCCTCCATTGCATAGGAAGGCGTGCCCGACACCCTCCTCGGGCTGGGCTCGGGGGCTCTCTATTGGAGGGCCTCTGACTTAGCCAATGTCACGAGGGAGGCGCTCAGGCACCACGTGGAGGCATGCTTCACCGCACGCTTCCTTCATGAGGGCACAAGGCAGGGAGTGCCCAGTGCTCAGGAGTTCATCACCAAGGCGACCGAGGAGCTTCAAGAGGCGAGGGCCATGCACGGCGATCGCCGCCCAGCACCAGGCGCAACTCTTTGTCTTGGCGAGGACAACGAGCTACGCGTCTGCGTCAACATCCTAAGGCTCAATAGGGCCGCATCCCAGGAGTGTTTCTGGCCTTCGCGCGTTGGTTGGTGTGAGGGTCCACCTCACAGCTATGTTCGAATGTCATTCGGCTTGCCGAACGCGGTTGTCGCCTTCCAGCGCCACCTGCGGAGCACTCTGGCGGCTCAGGAGGCCATGCATCACACAGTCCAGCCAGAAATGGCGACGATTCTTCATGAGCCTCTCGGGCCCCCAGAGCCTCCCGAGGCTCTGGACTCAGGCGACTCGTGAGGAGCAACTTCTTCAACATGCGTCTTCAGCTGCTTCAACATCCCTTCAACAACGGTCCCAGGTGACTCTTTCCGATTCATTCAGTTGGGGGCGCCCTCGGGCAGCATTACCCCCAAGTCGCACAGGCTTGTCCCTGCGACGTGTATCCTATTGCGTCTTTAACTTATCCTGTTGGGGGCACCCCTCAGGCTGCATCATCCCCAGGCCGCGTGGGTCCGTCCCTGCGGTGTGTATCATTCTTGCATTTATCCAAGCTAGCTTATCTCCTTCCATGAGTTACTTGACGATTATCGCTTATTTGTCTGTTGTCCTTCGTGGCATCCCACATTGCTAACCGGTCTCCTGCTCATCCCGCAATGGGGGATACACATGCTGGCATGACGCTTGTTCTCGGATCCGTCCCTGCAACGCTGACAAACCTAGGGGGTCTAGCTCTGGCTCGCGGCCCTCTCCGTGCACGTCACCTCACCAGACCCTCAGTGCCTTCATCTTCTTGCGGAAAGATCAGTGGCAGGACAGCAAACGCGAGTATAAGCTGCATTCTCCCCGCGAACTAACCCGCAGGGACCTACGAAGCTTGGCTACGGGTGGCCCCGCCGACCACCCTCCTTTCGTGTAAGTCGCTTGCGTGTTAAAGGGGGGCTCCTGAGCATCGCGCCTCAGGAGCTCCTATTGACCCTCCAGCCCTCACCTCCTGGACTTGACCACGACACCGCGACCTGGCATACCGGCGGTGGCTGAGCCTGCTCGAGGGTCGGGACCCGAGGATGCAGAGCACGTAGATGAGCAAGGAGGGGGGAAGCCGACATGAGCCTCACCCAGTAACACTACCGCTGAAGCGCGAACGAATGTTGTGCAAGGAACCGCCTTGGACTTGACAAGATAAGTCACATATCCGCGCTAGCGTGACGCCGCAATTGGAATTCTCGGATCGGGCAACCTTGCTCTGGCAATGCTGCCTTCCTGTTCTGCCTTTGGGACGCTGCTTGCATGCCAAAGGGGACCTCTTGAGCATCGCGCCTCAGGAACTCTTACCGGACCTTGGGCCGCTCACCTCCTGGCCTTGACCACGGCATCGCGACCTGGCATACCAGCGATGGCTGAAGCCTGCCTGGGGACTGGGACCTACCGGCATAGAGCGCTAAGCTACCGCGAGGACGAAAAGGGGGACAGTGCCAAAGCGAGACATGCAACCACAAGTCTTATAGTAGAAATGATAAACACCGGAGCAAAAGCATTACAACTTCTTTACACGCCCCCATGGGGTTCGTCTCAATTCCTTACAGGAACAAAATAAGGAAAAAACCCCGAGGAACCCTGGCTACGGCCGACGCCATCATGAACAGTGGGCCACGAGGGGCCGGTGCCAACCCCATCCAGATCATCGACGACACAAGCTGACGCCGCTGCCGCGCTCCGGGCACGATGAGAGCTCGGTGACACGTAGCTCTCCTTGTTCATCTCCGGAGACTCATCAAGCTCAGAAATTCGCTAGACTCCCAGGAGCCATCGCTGCTGCTGGAGGAACTACCGGCAGGGCCAGTGGCGG
Source organism: Triticum urartu (assembly GCF_003073215.2). Classification (NCBI taxonomy): domain Eukaryota; kingdom Viridiplantae; phylum Streptophyta; class Magnoliopsida; order Poales; family Poaceae; genus Triticum; species Triticum urartu. The sequence goes on along the minus strand of NC_053022.1, from coordinate 258,718,300 downwards.
GCTCGATGCCTACTGCTGCGCAATCCTGGCGGCCCCCTCCAGGGCAGCACTCCAGGCGGCGGCCTTCCTCGTTGAAGACTTTGAAGAACATCGTGGAGGCGTCGTCGTATTCAAAATGGATGGCGAGGGCCCCCTCCACGCAGCAAGCGCGGCGACCTCGCCCCATCCACGAGTCATCAAGATCTTGCCCGGGGAGACGACCTCGACCTCCGCCCCCGTTGCTGGGGTGTTGTACTCGGCGTGCTGCAACCACAGCTCGAGTGGTCCCCTCGGCGGCATCTCTTCAGCAAAGAACTGCGGAAGCTTGATCCACATGCGTGGTGGAATCGCCGCCCATATCACGAACTCACGCGAGGAGCCCTCGGCATGAGTTCATGGGCCGGCGGCTCGTGCGACCATGGCATGGCAACCGCGGCCATGGCATGGACGGCGCAGGGTGCTCTCGCCTTCTCCTGGGCCCTGTGCTTGCGCGTACAAAGGAGTGGGTAGCCAGGTGGCGGCCGCTCGTACCATGGTCGCGTCACCTCCAGCCTTACGCCGACACCACGGGAGCGGCCCAACCTCTTCTTCGTTGGGAGTGGCCCTAGCTCTTCGTGGGGGGTCTTCCCATTCTCCGCGGCAGAGAACCTCCTAATCGGCGCCATGGGGGTAGCGGCGAGACGGCGAGGCGAGGAGAAAGAAGAAGGAGGAATCGGCGAGGAAGCAGAGATGAGCAAGGGGGCTCTGCCCCTCTCCTCATTTATAGCCATAAGGAGGCCAACCGCTAGCCTCCACGATCGCACGTAATGATGATTTTCTCCTGCATGCAGCGGCGTCTCGTCAAGTCGGACGGTTGCCAAGGCAGCGTGGGGAAGTGCAGGCGCCCACGTCCCATCAATCACCATGCATCGACCAAGGCCGCAGGTGGTTGGGGACCGCGATGCTCCGCACTTGCCCTTGGGCTTCGCCTCGAAGCCAAGCTCGAGCGCGCCTTGGGCCCGGGGGCTACTGTCGGCGTCCTGGGAACGGGGGTACCCAGACTTGCCTGCCTGCAACCCGTGTCGTGGCTCCATCAAGGACCCGGTACGACCCATCTTCAGCAGCAACAACTCAAGACCCTCGCGAGGGGCAGGGCCAGGGCGGGCTCGGCGCCTACTGCTGTGCCATCCTGGCGGCCCCCCTCCAGGGCAGCACTCCAGGTGGCGGCCTTCCTTGTCGAAGACTTTGAAGAACATCGTGGAGGCGTCGTCGTATTCAAAGTGGATGGCGAGGGCCCCCTCCATGCAGCAAGCGCGGGCGACCTCGCCCCATCCACGAGTCATGAAGATCTTGCCCGGGAGACGGCCTCGACCTCCGCCCCCGTTGCCGGGGTGCTGCACTCGACGTGCTGCAACGACAGCTCGAGCGGTCCCCTCGGCGACATCTCTTCAACAAAGAACCGCGAAAGCTTGATCCACGTGCGTGGTGGCATCGCCGCCCATGTCACGAACTCGCGCGAGGAGCCCTCGGCATGAGTTCGTGGGCCGGCGGCTCGTGCAACCATGGCATGGAAACCGTGGCCGTGGCGCGTGCGGCGCGGGGCGCTCCCGCCTTCTCCCGAGTCATGTGCTTGTGCGTACAAAGGGAGCGGGTAGCCAGGTGGCGGCCGCTCGTACCATGGTCGCGTCACCTCCAGCCTCACGCCGACATTGTGGGAGGGGCCCAACCTCTTCTTCGGTGGGAGTGGACCCAACTCTTCACGGGGGTCTTCCCTTTCTCCACGGCAGAGAACCTCCTAATCGGCGCCATGGGGGTAGCGGCGAGACGGCGAGGCGAGGACGAAGAAGAAGGAGCAATCGGCGAGGAAGCAGAGATGAGCAAGGGGGCTCTGCTCCTCCCCTCATTTATAGGCAGAAGGAGGCCAACCGCCAGCCTTCACGATTGCACGTAATGATGATTTTCTCCTGCATGCAGCAACGTCTCGTCAAGTCGGACGGTTGCCGAGGCAACATGGGAAAGCGGAGGCACGCACGTCCCATTAATCGCCACGCGTCGACCAAGGCCACAGGCGGTTGGGGCCCGCGGCGCTCCGCACTTGCCCTTTGGCTTTGCCTCGAAACCAAGCTCGAGCACGCCTTGGGCCCGGGGGATACCGTCGGTGTCCTGGGAATGTGGGTACCTAGATTTGCCTGCTTGCGGCCCGTGGCGTGGCTCCATCAACGGCCCGGTACGGTCCATCTTCAGCAGCAACAACTCAAGACCCTCGCAGGGGGGGAGCCTCGCGAGGCGGACGACACCAAGACCTCCCCGGGGGCAGCCGCACTAGGTTGGCACCCGAGGAGTGTAGATATCTATGCAAGGGGCACCTCGCGAGGTTCGCGTGACGTGAGCCATGACGACCGAGGCCAGGCGGGCGCCAGCGTGCGCAGTACACCAGTTCTCTCTTTGGTGCTAAGTAGGCAAGCGCAGGCGCGGGGTCCCGACGAATTAGGCAAATGTTTCCATATCTGTGCAACAAGACCAAGACCAGCAGGACGACAGGACGGAGATCATCGCGGAGCCCACAGCAGCGTAACCATCAGAGCCTTTGGCAGGCGAAGACTATTTTTGTCAGGATAGCTTGTACCAGTTGCCCCCCTTCAAACTTGGCCGTTATGGGATCCCTTCCCGCCTAAATATTTGGGAAGAGGACCAAGGCCACTATAAATAGGACCTAGCCACCACCGTAGAAAGGGACGGATCATCGAGATCACCCCCTCAACCACTAGCTCGTCTAGATCAACAACACCTCACCTCCTGAGGCTGCTCATCCACTGTACTAGTTCATCCTCAGCCCCTCGAGGCAATCCACCTACAAATTGGAGTAGGGTATTACACTGCAAGGTGGCCCGAACCAGTATAAACCCCCACGTCTTTTGTTCTTTGGATTCGTCGAGTTAGGCCATGGAATCGTTGAGCGTGCGAGTCAGGGAGAGAGTGTTCTTCGTGCGCACCCCAGAGTTCAAACCTCTCAAGGGTTGCCGGAACCCGTAATCTGACAACGCAGATCGGTACAGCCACAAGAAGAACCATGAAGCGGCAGCACTGTGGCCCGACTGGGCGACGTAGCGGCAATTGTTGCTTGATCGGTGGAGGCGCTCATACTCGATGATGATCTTCATAGACCTGTGAAGCTGCGCACAGACGGCTGATTAAACCGAAAACACAGCAAACAAGGTTGAGAAGACGCGGACGAACGACGAGACGCGCAGGGATGCAGGCAGTGGTGCAGCCGACGGGAACCGACCTTGTGCACGGATGCATGCATGCACCCATGCATACCCGCACGTGATGCAGCCCACATGCAAGTAGCAAGACCTGCACAGGTTGCATGATTCACAACCGGCGTATATCGACATGGCCTGATGAGCCGGTGTAGATCGACATGGCCTGATGAACAGCCGCGAGCGGCCGGCTACACCATGCCCGCATGCGGGACGACGTGCCAGTCAATGACAGCGCAACCGATCACCGTAACAACACATGCAACGCTTGAACTTGGGGCGCCGACAACATATCCGGGTGAAGGCGGGAGTTGTTGTCGAGGTCAGAGTAGAGACGCGTTGTAGATGACGAACAGCGGCGGGTGACCCAAACCGATCTTAGATTGGAAAAACAAAAAGAAACGCCGATCAAGACAATCGGTGTGAGAGAGAAAACCCGAATAAAAAATCAAGAAAAAGACTCTCAAGGGCAGCCGGTTAACACGAGTGGCGGACGAGTCCTAAGCATGGGCGGCGTGGCCCTCAGTCTCATGGAGGCTGACCACCCCGGGGCCGCGCGCGGGGCGGAAACGGTGGGCGGCGGCTAGAGTTCGATCGATTAGGCTGATACCATGTTAAAAGAGAGAGAGAAAGGATTGGTGGAATCGTTTGTTTATTGCTTGAGCCTCGTAGGCATATATATATATATACTCCTCTTTTATACTCCCAGGAATATGTACTCCCACTCTATTAAATGGCCCAATAATTAAAATATTAGCAAATTGTGTTGCATGCGCAAACAACTTCCAAGATTATAGGTAACGGGTGCATGTTATCCGATGGAAAGTCTGTTTCCTTTGCGGGGGAAGGTCTGATTTTGTTACGGAGGTGAGATGGCACTTGAAACGCAAGTAGTATATACCCTTAATTTATTTGCTGAACTTAACTTTAGTATATACCCTTTATACCTCTTAAGATTGGGAATGAAGCGTGTAAAAAAAGATACAGACCTTTTTCATCTACATCATGCTAGCAGTATATACCTCATATGTGTTTTAATATATTTCAAATTGGTGGTGGATGTATATACCCAACTACATGCCAGGCATATACCTGTTTTCTTTTTTTGTAAATAGGTTTGTACTGCCTTTTTCAGTAGTATATGCTGAACTTTTTGAAGGAGTATATACCAACGAAATTCAAGAAGTATACACTGCCAATTTTTTTAAGGTGTATATACCAACAAATACTCAAGGAGTATATATTGCCATTTTTTGTGAGGAGGAGTATATACTTCATTTTAAGATAGATTTATACTTAGCTACCAAATGAGTATGCCATACTTCTATTTGAAATCAGGACTATATACTGCTTTGCAGCCAAAGGAGTATGTACTACTATTTTCGCAAAAAACAAGAGGAGTTTATACTACTACTTTGCAGCCATAGGAGTATATACGACCAGAAACAGATGGTTGGTTATACTATATGACTTGCAGCAAATTAAAGAAGTATATACTACTCCAACACAAGAGAGATATTTGTACCAGATAACAAATAAAAGATATTTGTACCAGATAACAAATAAAAGTACGCACTTGCTTTTGCATCTCCCAATTCGAGCATATATTTACAATAAAAATGAATTAGAATACAAAAGAGTATATCTTGTGACCAATCTGAATATGTTTCGCCAGATGTTAATACACACTTCCTTTCCAAAGCACAAATTTGCTGCAGTTTAATGTAAGATCTGAAAGTAAAGAAGTATGGTTGTTTTGTCAAGAACATGAGCAATAGTGAAACAAGAAGCTCGGAAACTCGTTAAACTATGAAGAGATGGTGATTGCTTCATAAATTCAGTATGTCAAAAGAGAAACAGTGCAAGTGTATTAGAACTAGAATTCCATCTAATTTACAAGATGACCTTTGCTTTGTAGCTTAAACTAGGATAGCAAAAAAAAAATGCTCTATGCTGTCTCACTTTTCTTCTTATGGGATAAAAAAAAGCTAGAAAGAAAATGTGGTATAATTAGTTTTCTGGACAAAATGCCATGAGTATGCTCAGAAATATGAGCATGTTCATCTAAAAAATACTATATTCAGAGCTATGAGTATTGTTAGTATATTCGTTACAAAGGAGCATTTTCCTAAAAAGGAGTATGTTCATTTAAAAATAAGTATATCAGATCTATGAGAATATTAATTTACAAGGACAGTACACGTCAAGTTTGTTCATCTAAACAGTTTGTGGGAAGTAACTAGCATATGTAATTTGTTATGGTCTTTTTACATAGAAGTAGGAAAATCTATAGACAACTAGAAGAAAATCCTAACAAATTACTCCAGAATCATGGTGACATTCTTCTTTGATGGTCAAGGAATCGTGATGATATTCTTTCTTTATGGCCGAGGCCAGCAGTTTGCAATGCCTCTCTTGAACGCCCTGAATATGGATAAGTGGATGCATACATAGCTGAGCCCGTATGTATGTCGTCGACGGATTCATCGTAATTGTCCGAGTTCTGGTACCCTCGGCCACCTGGAGAACCTCCATATAGGGCACAAAAAAAACCGAAAATATTAACGCCCACACGTATGGGCGTTGACCATCTCGACCACACGCATTCATCACCGTCCAGTACTATATGCACGAATCTTGACACAATCTGGCTGATTTTCTGTGCCACGTAGGACAAGGCGTGTGTGTGGTGTGTGACATAGTTCGCCCACACATCCGTTTTACCACACGGAAGGGCCGGTGTGTGAGCGTTTAGCAGTTCACCCACACCAGTTTTCAGTCACGCACAAGGGCTGGTGTGTGGGCATTTGCCATCTCGCCCACACGCCCGTCTCCTCTCCCACACGTAAGCTGCTAGTTGCCATGTGTTTTTGCAGCGCACATGGCAACTGCCTCTAGTGTGCTTTATAAGCAGGTGACAACTCTCTTTTTTTACCCGAGTTGCCATGTGTTTTTGCAGGATACACGGCAACTGCCTAGTGTGCACGTAAGCAGATGGCAACTGTCTTTTACCGAGTTGCCATGTGTTTTTCATGGTACATGGCAACTGCCCCAACGTGCACGTACATGGCAACTGCCCTAACGTGCACGTAAGCAGATGGCAACTCTTCCTTTTTACATGGCAACTGCCCTAGCATGCTTGTGAGCACATGGCAACTCTCTCAACTGCCTAGTGTTAGTATGTGGCAACTCCTAAAATTATGAAATCATGACAACTATATTAGATCAGACCATACATGGCAATTGCAGTTGAGCAACCATGGCAACCGTAGTTCAGCGACATGGCAACTGCAGATAAACGAACATGGACGAGGGTCTGGACCATGGCAACTGCGGGCGCGCGGTGGGCGTCACGCGTCGCGTGCGGGACCAAAAGGGTACGAGGCCTGACATACGGGCGTGTGGGCGTTATCAACTTCGCCCACACGCACGCGTGTGAGAGGGTTCAGGAGGGAAAAAAGATGTGTGTGGGCATTAGTTGTTTTGTCCACACGTAGGTGTGTGGGCTGGTTGCTGTCCATGTCACACGAGACGTGTGGCACAACTATCCGATACACCACACGTGTGGCAGTTATCGGGACCTCAAAAAAACTGTTTATTCTTTTCTAGGAAACGACAGAGCAGGAAAAATAGTAGGTTGATCGTATGGAGACTAACCGCATGCTGCTGGCCCTTGGCTTCAAGATCTGTTGTACTGATGCATAACTCTCATCCATGTGAACTAGCGATGTGGAAGGCAAGGACAAGGCCATACATAATCACCTGGAATCTAACAGAAGAAGGATCTTCCCAAGGATCTGGTTTTACATGTCGTTGGTTACCTCCGCAAGTCGCGCATCTCATCGTCGTCGTTAGATGTTGTAGTGCCGCCGCCGTTATTGCCTGTCGTGATACGTCGACAAGGCTGTGACATACCATAGAAGGAGCCGCCGAGAGTGGATATTTTCTACGAAGGTATCTTCTAAAATTTGTATTCCAGTGAGAACAGCTAGTTATAATCCCTAAAAATATGGATCGGTCAACAAACTTGTAAACGAGCACGGTCCTCGCATGCAACAGTTGTTGTTTTTTTAAATAAAAAGCTAAGCAGATTTAAGCAGCGATTTGGGCGCCTAAAAAAAGAGGCACATGTGGCATTGGGAGTACGTATTTCTAAAAGTATCAACCCATTTTCCATATATATATATATAGAACACCTTTTTTATACTCTCAGGAGTATGTACTCCCATACCAGTGGATAAGGTAAACCGATGTCAACACTCGATAGCTGCTAACTAATCTGTGCACCGTGCCGGTGAGAAGCTACCTATGCATACATAACCACGTCCTAAAATCAAGGCACACGCGGCCACTAGCTTCACTTAGAAAAATGGCCAGTTTGTGATGCACTTGTACGTGACGGCTAGACTATACCTTGGTCATTTTTTAATAGTAAAAAGGAGTATATTTTCAGCTAAAAAAGGGAGTATATTTCATACATATAGATATGAATCTTGTGCATAGGGATTAATAGTCTGCTAGCAATCAACGAAGAGGTATTTTTTTCCGGTGACACGAAGAGGTATATATGAAATATACTCGTCTAGGCATATCTGACATCTGTAAGAAGTATACTGTATTTTTCAAGTGTACATGCTACTGTTTTTTCCAATGGGTATATACTGCCATCCTACCCTTGAGTACATACATATGTACACCATTTTGAAGGAGCTTAAACTGCCATTTTTTCAAGGAGTATATACTGCCCTTAAGTGTATATACTGCATTTCTTAAGTAGTAGATACTGACCTTTTTTAGACTGGGTATATACTGCATTTTACATATTAGAGTATCTTTGCATACTTCCGTAGGTTGTAGTACAACATTTCAAGTGGTATATGCTAATTGCTAATTACTGCTTGCTAATTAGCATATATTGTTAAGAGTATATACAACTTTCTTTAATTAGGAGTATATACTGCCATTTGTAATCAGGAGTATATATACTAGTCTAGAATCAACGGAGTATATACTATTTTTATTTTTATTATGGAGAATGCACTCCTTCTTTTGTTTTGTTATATACAAGTTTTTTAATGGACTAATACCTCATTTTTGTGATGGAGTACATATTACTCTAAAACTTAGTATAATTGATCTGAAAGATATTATAAACTAAAAAAGCGGTACGATGCCATTAGAAAAGAAGTACACAATATAATCAAGTATAATTATTTCAAAAGGTATATTACATAAAGGAGTAGTACAATTAATAGATTAAGAATACAATATGGGAGCACAATTCATTTTTTATATCGGTATTTTCCTACGCAGATAACAAAACAAAATTTGCCTAATTTTGCATCACGTATGTCTCATGTTGTCCATGCATGGCTGTTGCACAGTGGATCAATCATGCCAGATTGATCTAGAACGCCATGTCACATTGTCGAAATCCACTGCGTTGTGTAGGTGTACTCGTGTCAAGGAAAAAGCAAGCCGCTATGCATGCCTTGCACGGAGAAGCGGCGGCGGCGGGCGAAACACAGCTTGCATGATGTAGTCCAAATTCCGATTCAGATTACCTATAGATCAGGCATGCATACCATATCAATTAATTAGTACAAGCATCAGATAACAGATTCATCTAATCTCATCATGCAGCCATGTTTGTCTATGAATTTGCTGATGGATTGATGTAACTCGTCACCATCAATGCCGATTGGAAGAACATGCATGCATGCGTGCGAGGCACTCCCTTGATATGCTCATTGATGCAAGTCAAAGGTGCATGCACAAAAATTATATTCATACCTAGCATCTCCTCCGGGAAGAGCTGGCTGCCGGTGGCATCTCGCCTCCGTCGCCGCCGAACCCTGCTGGTTGCCGCATCTTGCCGTTGCCTGAGTTTGCCGTCGAACCGCCCAGTTCAAATCCATATTTCCTTGTTATCCGGCTACATCCAGTTTTTTTGGGGATTCTGACGTAATCTATAGCCTGTAGATGGCTTATCCCTATAAATATGGAACAACTTTTCAAACTGGACTCGGTAAGCAGATAATTAACTAATTATTAAAAGCTAAATGGCTTTATTGTGGAGCCAAAAAAGCAGCGCCGGAAAATCAAACGACACATGTGAGTATGTACTCTTACGTATATCAAACATGTCCGTGCGTTGCAACGGTAGATACAAAAATTACACGTTGGTCGAATAAGTATGACTCAATATCCCGACATATCAGTATCTTCTATTTTAACACAGTGGCTCATCATTTTGCCACTTATCTTTCTTCCGACTCTCGCTGATGATGGATGTGATGTCCATGTGATCACAATGCATTCGACATGGTAAATCCCAATGCAACGAGCTTGCCACCGCATGACACACTTGTCATTGTGTAGCGCAAGAAAATGTTTAAAACTTTAAAAATAAATCTCATCTACCACGAACTACTCCCAACGCCTAGACATATAAAGACTTTCCAAAAACTAATCAAAACCTAGACATAAAAGACTATTGAAATGGTGAAAAGTTTTTTCAATTGACATACATTTAAAAAAAACATTTTTAAAATTCGTAAACATTTTTTTGTTTAGACGAACATTTATTGAACACATGAATAGTTTTTTAGTTCCTGAACATTTTTTGAATTAATGTTTTTTTAAATTAGGGCAAAAAATTGAAATTCGCAGAAAAGGTGAATATTTTTTGATAATTTTATAAAATTTCATGGATATTTTTTTAGATTCGCAAATATGTTTTGTATACATTATCATTTTTTCAAAATCAAGAACATGGTTTATTTCCTGACAATTTTTTTTCCAAATTGTGATTTGTTTTATAATTTGCCAACATTTTTGTAAAATTACCAACGTTTTTTGAAATAACGAAAAATTTATGATTTTTCGAACATTTTTAAATTTCGTAGTCATTTTTAAAATTTGTCAATCTCGAATTAATTTAAAAAAGAAGTAAAAAACAGAAAAGATAAAAAAATGAAATGAAAAAAACAGCGACGCCACGCCCCGCGGGCCGGCCCATGAAAACATACAAGGGGGGGGATGAGGTGGGTGAGAAAAAGAAGTGGGACAATCGATGGAAGCAGGGTGATCCCTGGTCTTCCCAGTGGAAGTAATAGGCTTCTGCCAATACGCCACCGGTGCGCATGTGATTTAGACTGGGTATCTTAGGTATAAAACACTTACCACGACGGTGACTTAAAAAACGAATCGCTTTGTTCACTTATCAGAATAATTTCTAGTCTATCCTTCTGTTTCCAATCTAACAATGATACTCAACAGCGGTGGCGGGGCGACGAGGCACGGCCGCACGAGCTCACCGGGCGATGATGGTCCATCGGAGAGAAAGAGGAAAAAAGAGAAGATCTGTTGGTGGAAAAGATACATGATCTGGCAGAGGGCACATCAAGGACGCATGATTCTCGTCAATTATACGCACGTGACGCGGCCGACCGGCTGGCGCGCCGGATACAAGCGTTTTCCTAAGGGGATCCAAGAGTCCATTTTTCAAAGCCCGCAGTAAACAAACGTCTCAACTCCTACCTTATGGGCATGGCCCAGTTTGTCAAGCTACTGAGTTTACACAACGATGGCTGCCACTTCTGGAGATTTATATGAAAATTAATGTAGATGGGGCAATATCAAACAATTGGCAGAGAGGAGTTGGAGCGGCAATTTGTAGAGATCCTAATAGTCAGTATCAACTGGTCCTATAATCCTGGAAACATTGGCCTGCCGGGAAGCTATGGTGCTTGCAAACGATCTTGGCTGGCAGCGAATTTTGTAGCCTCAGATTGGCAAGGAGTGGTGGAGGACATTGATCACAGCTCCGGAGGTCTTTAGGGAGCGATTTTTACAAGAGATCAGTGAAGGCAAGACTGGTTTTCAGTCTTGTAAATTTATTCACGAGCGCAGAAACTTCAAATTTGAAGCTCACAATATCGCCAAATTTGCATGTAATCTAGACATAGGACGCTATATTTGGTTGGGTAATTTTTATGATCCAAACCATGTACCTATGAATATTATTTCGAATCAATAAAGTGGGATGAGATTGCACAAAAAAACTACATTTTCTTTTTTGAGAATAGACTCTGTATCTACTGGTGAAACATCTGAGAGGAAGCTATCTCTCGCCCTCTGCAAGACATAGCTCCATCTCGCCTCTAACAAGCGCGTTATAGAGCCGGCCAACTACAGTAGCAGCGGCGTGAGTTTTTTTCTTGTGTGGTTTTTTATCAGGGGTTTTCACTTGTTTGTACCGGTTTTTCTTTGGTGTTATTTCGTGTTTCCTATTTTTCTTTGTTTTTTTCTCGGCTTTCATCAATTTTTCCCCTTTTTTAACACATGTTTACATTTTTGTACACGTTGTATATTTTTTGCATACATTGGGAACATTATTTATGCAAGTTTAATATTTTCAAATACATGATTAACATTTTTTTAAATATATGTTTTGATGGTTATTTTTTTCATCCACATTTATATATTTTTGCTATACATATAAAATATTTTTATACACGTTTAAAAATTTTCAAGTACATGATTAACATTTTTTCAAATACATTTTTTAAATATTTTTACGAATACGACTTAAACATTTTTTTCAAATACATGTTGCGGGAGCTAAATCCGGCAGATCTCGTGGTAGAGTATCGTAGCTAGGCAACTTGGCACAATTGTAACAGGAGGCAAGGTTTACCCAGGTTCGGGCTCTCACGAAGGAGATACTACCCTACGTCTTGCTTGTATTCATTGTGTTGGAGTGTGCACAAAGTACGGATGAAGTACCAGGAGATTCAATCTGATATATGAGAAGCTTGATCCCCGTATTATATAACATATCGGTGGTCCTACGGTTACACAACTAAGTTGGCTAAGTCGGTGGAGGCAGAGTCCTCCACGACTCCAGTATCTTCGGATTGTACTTTGAGTCTTCTAGAACCTTTATGTGTTCCGCTACAGGCTGCCAAAGTGGCCCAGGACAGAACTGAGGTAGGGTGCATATCCCGGCCCACCAGACCAAGAACCGACGTGACGAGGACCCCTCAGTCGGGAAACTGACAGTAGCCCCTGAACGGGTCTTCAAGTATGGTTGCACCTTGGGTCATCCGGGATACACATCGTCTTCGGTGGCCGATTTAAATCCAGTTTAACGAAACGTCTCTCGAACAATGGCATCACACAACCAGCCTACAGCCGGGCTACCTCTGTGGTGATGTAGACCACCTCGATCTTGAAAATGTATAAGGAGTGGGCGGATCTGCGCACAAGGAAGAATTCTCGCAAAGTTAGCCGCTTGGCAGGACAAATTCCCGCACTGAAACTTCAAGGTTATCTGGACCCACTCTGACAAGCCCGATCGGTCTCATATGATAGCCCCATGGGGCCACGCACTATCCTTGACCTGACAGTCAATGTGACGTGTTGGAGTGGGCTAGGGGTCCACCCAGGTCATGTCCCATCAACAACAGGCATGTGTCTCGATCCCTACAAGGGATGAAACATCTTCCCCTAGATTCCCGCGCGTGATTAAAGCGATCATGGGGAAACAGAGAGGATTCACTGCCCCATGGTAGAGTAACCCGTCGTCGTTCCATTTTCTCCACCCCCTATATAAGGACGGAGGCGGAGGTGGGGAGAGTTTTACACCCATTCCCCGCGCCCCTCTTATTCTTTTTCGCACCAGAGCTCTTTCTCCCTAGCGCTCTAGTGCTCCTCCATCACCAAGATTCCTCCCATGCGCAGCGCTGACACCACCACCGCGCCATGGCTAGCAACCAGTGCCCGAGGAAGGACGACCAGGTCATCAACAATGGCAAGGGTGCACTACCGCAGAGCCCAAGGAGGCGTTGCCCACCAAGCGCAAGTGGAAGCCCTCGACGGTGACTCGCGACCAGTTGCATCGCCTTCCATTGCTGGATATCCGCCGGCCTCAGAGATCGCCTTCGCCCACCCTGGGCTCGCCACCGTTAATGGCATGGACGTGGCTACGATAATCCCTCTTCCCGCCGACAAGGAGAAAGTAAGCTTTGTTCCCTTTCTCATTTGTGGGATAGGGTTTTTCATCCACCCCTTTTAGGGGGCCTTTCCACTTTTACTATCTTCAACTCCACCATCTTTGAAATTTTGTGACAGAAACAAGGAACAAGGAGGAGTACCTGATGAGCTTACAATGGCAAGACTCATATCTATCTACTAAGTTACTAAGCTCGTTAGGAATGATATCTATAGTGGCTCAGGACTTTGGGGGTCATTGGTGTAAGAGTATGCTTCGCTGCGTAATGAGGTTTGCACCTACTACATCTAGGGCATATCTATGGGGCTCATGTGAATACTATAAGTGGACATCAACAATGTCACGTGTAACAACATCATATCACCCGACCCAACAACTCCCACCAACACCACATGCTGCATACACCAAGTTTGACCATGCCGTAAAAAAGAAACAACACGAGTTTAATTAATTGTTAGTCCAGCTTGGATGAAACATACAACAAACCAACCATAATAGACCATCTATATAAAAAAGAGCTAACTTATGACTAAAGAATGGTGTGGTGAGGCACGCTTCACACTCTAGTTATAGAAGACACCCCCTTCTTAGATCTGTAATCTGACTGATAAAAGGTTTTTCTTAAAGAAGGTTAAAATCCCCGACCTCCGCATCCAAGGATGCACACACAACCATCTTTATTATATTATTGAACAAAGCCTGACAAAACAAAAACTTGGATCAACCCAAACCACCTTCCTAGCAACCTCTGTAGCTACATGTAGGATCGAAAGTAGGTCTAGAGAGGGGGGGGGTGATTAGACAACTTGACTAAATAAAAATCTAGCCTTTTCCCAATTTTAAGTCTTGGCAGATTTTGGCAACTTAGCACAAGTCAAGCAATCAACCTACACATGCAATTCTAAGAGTGTAGCAGCGGAAAGTAAAACATTTCATATGAAGGTAAAGGGAAGGGTTTGGAGAAATCACCCACGGAGGGCTCCACCCATGGAGGGTCCACGAAGAAGCAACCTTGTCTATCCAACCATGGCCATCGCCCACGAATGACTTGCCTCACTCGGGTAGATATTCACGAAGTGGGTGATTTCCTTGCCCTTACAAACTCCTTGGTTCAACTCCACAATCTTGTCGGAGGCTCCCAAGTGACACCTAACCATTCTAGGAGACACCACTCTCCAAAAGGTAATAGATGGTGTGTTGATGATGAACTCCTTGCTCTTGTGCTTCAAATGCTAGTCTCCCCAACATTCAACTCTCTCTCACAGATTTGGCTATGGTGGAAAGATGATTTGAGTGGAAAGCACCTTGGGGAAGGCTAGAGATCAAGATTCTTGTGGTTGGATTGGAATGTCTTGGTCTCAACACATGAATAGGTGGTTCTCTCTCATAAAATGAGTAGTGGAAGTGTAGGCACATTCTGATGGCTCCCTCTTGAATAGAGAAGGGGTGGAGGGGTATATATAGCCTCCACACAAATTCCAACCGTTACACACATTTGACCCAACTTGGTCAGACCGAATAGAAGAACTCGGTGAGACCAATTCAGTTCAAAATGTGAATGTTAGGAATCTCAGTGGGACCGAAATGATCAACTCGGTGGGGCCGATGTGCTAGGGCTAGGCCAAAACCTCATCTCGGTGTGACCGATTGCGTGAACTCAGTGAGACCGTTTTCAGCAATGAGTAAACAGAGAATTGGTTAGGCAAACTCGGTGGGACCGATCGCTCATTTCGGTAAGACCAAAACATTAGGAAGGGAAACAAAGAGTTTACATTGCGAACTCGGTGGGACCGTGCGCTCATTTCGGTAAGACCGAAACGTTACGAAGGAAAACAGAGAGTTTGCATTTCCATCTCGGTGAGACCGAGATCCGTATCTGTGAGACCGAATTGTCTAGGGTTTCTGGCTGTGGCTATGTCAAAAGAACTCGGTGGCGTCGGATAGATCAAATTGGTAGGGCCGAGTATGACTTTGGGTTTTGGACATATTTGGAAATGAGAAAGTGGCTGAGGGTTTTGGAGCATATCACTAAGCACTTTGAGCAAGTAGGCCATTAAGAAACACCTCATCCCCTTTTAATAGTATTCTTTTTTCCTATGGACTCAATGTGATCTTGGATGACTAAAATGAAAATGAAGAGTTTTGAGCTTTTGCCAATCTTTGTCCTTAGCATTTTGAGGGGTCCACATCTCTAGTCCATGCCATGTCAATCATTGAACTTTTTGAAATATTTAACTTGAATGGATATTAGTTCAATGAGCTATATGTTGTTATGAATTACCAAAACCACCCGGGGATTAGTTGCACTTTCAATCTCCCCCCTTTTGGTAATTGATGAGAACATATAGACCAAAGCTTCGACAAATGATAATATGAATGAAATACATCATTGCTTCGATAAGTATGTGATAAGCAAGAGCTCCCCCTAAATTTGTGCATTATTTAAAATTTTCTTTTGAATGCAAATGCACAATCGATTAGGATCATGGGTCACTCTTCCATGTCACATACATCTTGGTGGAGCGCTCAAAATGATAAGATACAAAGAACATGCACTCATCACCAAGGAAAACATGATTGATCATACACAAGTAATGGAGATAGGCATTGAAGCACACATTAAAGCATAGTATGATCAAACACATGATCATAAAGTATCTCACGAGCAAGCACAAATAGTAGCTTAGGAATCAAATGGGCAAACGATCAAAGTAGCAAGTAGCAAGAGAGGCAAAAAAAGGTAAAATGGTCTCTCTCTCGAAGCCTAATGATCTATACACTTTCTCCCCCTTTGGCAACAAGTTACCAAAAAGCTCGAAAATGCATAGTGCTATGCGGCGCTCTAGGCACGATCTCTGGTGTGCGTAGATGGTGTGGAGAGGAGGTCATCTGCGAACGCTTCTGAAGATGTCTGAGGAGCTGGAGGAGTTGCAACTGGAGGTGCAACGGTGGCAGTTGCTGCAGGTGCTGAAGTAGTAGCTCTGGAGTCTCTAGCAACTGGCACTGCTGAAGACCTTTGTGCCCTTGGCACTCTCTAGAATGTGTCGGTGGTAGGTCTGTCAATCCCGTCTTCAACTTCTTCCTGTAGCTTCTCAACAGAGATCTGAATCTCGGTGACCTTCACATCTAGATCATGAAGTTTAGTCTCAAATATCCTCTCAAGACTCTCCTGATTTCGAGTCAGGGTGGCTAGTCCTTTCTCAATTCTCACGGTTGCCTTAAGCAGATAACTGAGTTGATCTTGCTTGGTCTTGAGATTGACAACTGAAGCATCTGGTACATTAGCTGTCCTTGCTGCTTTAGCAGCATTTGCTCTTTCTCTCTTCTCCTGGGCTTCTACTAAAGTAGGATGTGATGCATCCATGACAACCTCATTGTCCTCAAATTCTGGCCTCAGGGGAAGGTGCTCTTTGTCAAGAAGATATGTCCCTGTTCCCACCATGGAATTGATCAATACTTGAATGTGAGGGGCATATCCACATGATCTCTTCTGATCAGGTGCAGTTCTCATCACTGTTTCAACAATCAAACTCATCACCTTGAACTTTTTGTGGCACATCAAACATATGAAGAAAGTTGATTGAGTGACCACAGATCATTCTATGATCTCCTGACTTGGGCAACACAGTGTGCCTCAATATAGTGTTCATCGTGGTTAGACCTGACCGCAAATAATAGATGGATCCAAACTTGTGAGTTTCCAATGCAGCATCAGGAATTAGCTTATACATGTGAGACATGGAGTTGTGATCCTTTCTGGGCTTGGCATACACATCTGTGTCATTCTCATCTTCCTTGGTGGCATTGATCAACTTGGCCCATTCAGCAATTGAAGATTGATACCTTGTTTCTTCTGTCATCCAGACAATCTTGTCATCTGGATAGAAATGTGCAGTTGAATAGAATTGCATAATCATTTCATCATTCCATTTTGTCAACTTTTGTCCAACAAAAGTGTCAACACCATTCATTCTAAAACTTTCATGTACTCCTGGGAAGTAATCCTCATTGTCATCAATGTACTTCCAGTCAACTCATTTCATGTCACAGACAATAGATTTCTTGTCCAACAAGACCATCTCATAGAAATCTTGCTGTTCTTTGGTGTGAAAGAGATAATCAACAGTAGTTCTTCTCCTTGTAGCATATGGATCAGCCTGTCTCCACAATCTGAGACCTGCATCCTTCCTTTCCTTCATGTTCTAAGCAACAGGATGATTATCATCATGATCAAGAATCTTTGGCTTTAACTTTCTGAGCACTTGCTGCTCCTCATCCTCTTGAGCTTCTGGCACTGGGGCCTTGTTCTTCTCAGCAGCAGGGATGTTTCTAGTGGATCTCTTGGGTGCAGATGGTTTTGGAGCTTGAGCTTGAGTTGGGGGCTATCTCGGGCTTAGATGGAGCAGCCCCAGACCTTATTGCATTCCCCATGAGCTTCTGAGACTTTGGAGGTGGTGCAGCTGCCTCTTCCTCCTCCTCTTCTTCATCATCACTTCTCCTCATAGAAGGTGTTCCAAGCACCTTTACAGTGGTAGTTCTTGCTCTCTTTTTCTTCTTGCCATCCTTTGCAGCCTCATCATCATCTGATTGTTCTATAGTGAACTGCATAGTTTCTTTGGTAGGAACTTTCCTGGGTTTGGACATTGGAGCTCTCCTAGGTGGAGCTTTCTTAGCACCAGGTTTAGTAGCAGAAGCATTACACTCTTTCTTAAGAACTTTCCTCTTTGAAGTCACTTCTTCAGCAACAAAGTCCTCATCTTCAGATTCTGAGGTTTTCTTCTTTCTTTGCCTAGTTGTAGCCTTAGGCAAATTGTCGGGTGTTCTTCTGCTACCTTCATCATAGCTGCTTGAGGGACTAGTGCCCTCACTGAGATTCAGCTGCTCCTCTGACCTATTCTGACTGTCACTGCCTTCTGACATCTCTGAAACTGACCATGTGAAAATATAGGTATAGGTAGAGTGGATGAGCATCACAAATCACTGCCATTTTTGCAAAAAATGAGACAAAAACTTAACTTTAGTTTTCTGCAGAAAGCATTTCGGAGCTACCGATATGACAAACTCGGTGACACCGAAGCAACTTTAGAGTCTAAACATACAGTTTCGGTCAGACCAAAATGCAGTTCGGTGACTCCGAGATGCTAGGGTTTCACAGAGAAAGTGAACTCGGTCACACCGATTAGTGCACTTCGGTTAGACCGAGTAGTACATGTGCAATGGCCTGAGCCAAATCGGTGAGACCGATCGGTCGGTCCGGGATGAGTTCAACCGAAACCTAACCCTAAGTTTTTGCGTCAAATCTATTGTAATGGAATTTTCGGTGGATAGATTTATCTCAATCGTGGCAAGAAACTAGGCATTGATCTTTGTGCAAGAATCAGAGTAAAAGTACGCACAAAGAGATCGAGTTCGTACCCTAGCTTGGCGACGAACTCGCTACAGCGACAACGGCGGTGAGATTTCTGTTGACGGTGACGGAGACCAGTGGCAGGAGGGCTGGCGACAACGGAGATGATCCGGAGACTAGGAGGGGCGGTAGAGCTGGTACGTGCAGTTGGGTGTTTGAAGAATTTTCCAAATTTCAACCCGCGGAGTATATATACCCAGCCACTGTCGGTGTGACCGAGTGGAACGACTCAGTGGCACCGAGATGAAGAATTGCAAGCGCTTACTACAATCAGTGAGACCGAACAGTTCTAATCGGTTGCACTGAGGTGAAATCCTAGATCAAATCAATGATTTTGGTGGGACCGAGGGGAAAGGACCAGTCTTACCGGAAGCCATTAAGATGTTTCGGAGGTTTAAGCCCTTGACGGATCGGTGGCTTTGAGTGCTCCTCACCCGGAGGGTCCGAATTCGACTTGTTCAAACTTTGCGATGTAACATGAATAGAGTTTGAGACGAGAAAAGCATAGATAGCTAGAGGGAGTTCTTAGGCATTCTTTCCCATCCATTTGGCAAGGAGAAAAACCAAACAATCAAAGCAACAAATGGATGTCCTCGAATGGAGAAAATTATGCAACCAACATGCTCACGCAATAAGATAGCAAATGAAATATGTGGCAAAGCATGCACAAACACTCTAGCATCTATCAAGCAATTGGCGGTGACTAGGTCATCTACATATGAGTATATTGACTGAGGAGTAAAATGAGAACATTTTGATCGTAGGTCATACTCATCGTTTTAAGCACAAGTGGGGTTACCACTTTTACATAAAGCATTGTTGTGTTCACACCATTAGAGTTGCTTTAGCTCAATTCTTAGAGCAAAGCTCCCCCTAGATGTGATATCCCCCCTAAGAGGGATGAACTAACCTTGGGTTTTGTTGATGACAACTTCATGTAGATGTTGAAGATGTGGATGCTCAATGTTGATGTAGATCATTTGGAGCAATCCATTGGAGTGAGTTGCACTTTCAATACTTACACGAGTTAGTCCCACAAGGAACATGCAAGAATATCCATAGACATAGAGTGAAATACACATGATGATGTCCATGAAAGCATTAGGTTACCTTGTACCTTGTCTTACCAACAAGAGGGGTTGTGACTCCTTGAACTAGTGCAAGATATGGAAGTTGATTGCACTTGTCCTTGCCAAAATGAGTATGAGTGAAGTTTATTGGTGGAGTCACCCTCAAGAACTCTCTAGTTCTTCTTCTTTGGGACCCACATCAACTTGATGGGGATCCTTGGAGTTGTAGTCATACTTGATGAAGTATAACTTGATGTAGTCTTGGGAACCCACTTGACCAAGGCCTTTGGAGCTTCTTCAAATGAGTCAATCTCTTCTTGAAGCTTATCATTACCTTTTAGCTTGTGGTCTTGTGGTGGAAGATCATCTTGAGCTTGTGTTTCCTTGAAAGAAGTGGGATCATACTTATCTTGTTGAGGAACAAACTTCATCTTGGGGTATTGATCTTCTTCCCACTTAACTCCATTGGCATTGAACTTGCATTCAAAACCAACACCTTGATTCTTCCGGTTCCTTCCTTACTTGCGTACAATTTCATCAAATTGCTTACTTCCGGCAAGGTTCTTGTAAACACCTTTCTCTATAATTCCCTTCAATAAGCTATTTTCTTGCTCAAGTGTAACTTGGCTAAGAGAATCATTAGTGGAATCAAGATAACTACTAGAAGCAACAATACTGGATTTAGCATGATTATTGTTACTACTAGAAGAAGAATCTTTCTGTTGCTAGATTTTACTTGTGGCGTATAAGTAGACAAGAGTAAACACTTGTCATGTAAGAAGAACTTTTCTTACGAAGATCATCATTGATTGCTTTTAAGAACCCATGCTCTTGCTCTAAATTGAGCTTTTCAAAGTGTAGCTTCTCATGAGTCTTTAAAAGCTCCCGATGATCCCCTAAGGTAGTTTCATGAGCTAACTTAACATTGTTTAGTTCTTTAGTTAGACGCTCAATCTCCTTCTTATCATTGTCATTCGTTTCATCTTGATTAGCATGATTAATAGCAATTTCGTCATAGTTTTCATCACTAGTGTTGTCAACAAGTAATCATCATCACCTCGCAAATCATCTTCATCACTATTGAAATCAACATACTCGGAGTGTGATACCTTGGGGCATTTAGACATGAAGCATTTTCCAATCCCTTCATTTGGTGAGTCAAAAATGTCGTAGGAATTGGATGACACAAGTGGAAGACGGGAAACACCTTCATCTTGAGTATATTCGGAGTTGGAGTGATAACTTCTCTCGGAGCAGTTGTCGGAGTCGGAACCGAATA
Source organism: Triticum urartu (assembly GCF_003073215.2). Taxonomy (NCBI): domain Eukaryota; kingdom Viridiplantae; phylum Streptophyta; class Magnoliopsida; order Poales; family Poaceae; genus Triticum; species Triticum urartu. The sequence continues at coordinate 258,697,305 of NC_053022.1, read as the reverse complement.
CCCATTCACCAACATGAGCTTGATGTCTTCATCTTGTGTAGCTCTTTGATGACTTGTCCTTCCTTTCTGAATCCTTGCTTCTACGAGAGGATCTTCATTCATAACGATCATCTCTACCCCTTCTATCTTTTGGTGGTGATTCCTCTCTTTTACTTATCCTTTTAGGTGAGTCTTCTCTTCTTTTGTAGGGAGCCGTACACTCACTAGAGTAGTGTCCGGGTCTTCCACAGTTGTAGCAATTGCGATCACAACTAGAAGATCTTTTGTCATTGTAGGACCTTGACATGGAACTTCTCTCTTTGCTTCTACTCTTGTAGAACTTGTTGAAGTTCTTCAATATTAAGCTCAATTATTCATTGAAGACTTGTTTCTCACTTGATGTTGTAGGAGCATCATATGAAGCTTTGTAAGCACCACTAGACTTGTTGTGAAGCTCTTCATTATCCTTGAGTGACATCCCATGAGAAAAAAAATTCTACCTATGACTTCCGTTGGCTTGAGATCTTTATAATTGGGCATCATTTGGATAAAGGTACACACAGTATCATATTTTCCATCCAAGGCTCTTAGGATCTTCTTGATGATGAATTTGTTGGTCATCTCTTCGCTTCCTAAGCCATCAATCTCATTTGTGATGAGAGCAAGCCTGGAGTACATCTCAGCGACTCCTTCACCATCCTTCATTTTGAACTTATCAAGATGACTTTGAATCACATCCAATTTGGATTCCTTGACGGACTCAGTACCTTCATGCATATCAACCAAAGTATCCCAAATTTCCTTTGCATTCTCAAGGCAGCTGATTTTGTTGCATTCTTCGGGGCACAATCCGTTGAAGAGGATATCGCAAGCTTGAGCATTGTATTGCAACATCTTCAATTCTTCCGCGGATGCTTCATGATCCGGTTCTCTTCCATCCTCGAAGTATTCACCTTGCAAGCCAATATGCAATAGCCCAAACGATAGGGTTATGACCAAGGATATGCATTTTCATCTTATGCTTCCAACTAGCAAAATTTGTACCATCAAAGTAAGGACCTCTACGGTGGTAATTTCCCTCGCTAGATGCCATACTCTTCTAGGTTGTGAAACCAAGGCTCTGATCACTAAAGCTATGGAAATCAAGGCAATGGAGACCAAAGCTCCGATACCACTTATAGGATTGAAAGTAGGTCTAGAGAGAGGGGGGGTTGATTAGACTACTTGACCAAATAAAAATCTAGAATTTTCCCAATTTTAACTCTTGGCAGATTTTAGCAACTTACCACAAGTCAAGCACTCAACCTACACATGCAATTCTAAGAGTGTAGCAGCGGAAAGTAAAACTTTGCATATGGAGGTAAAGGGAAGGGTTTGGAGAAGGCAAATGCAATGTAGACACGGAGATTTTTGGCGTGGTTCTGATAGGTGGTGCTATCGTACGTCCACGTTGATGGAGACTTCAACCCACGAAGGGTAATGGTTGTGCAAGTCCATGGAGGGCTCCACCCACGAAGGGTCCACGAAGAAGCAACCTTGTCTATCCTAGCATGACTATTGCCCATGAAGGACTTGCCTCACTCGGGTAGATCTTCACGAAGTGGGTGATTTCCTTGCCCTTACAAACTCCTTGGTTCAACTCCACAATCTTGTCGGAGGCTCCCAAGTGACACGTAACCATTCTAGGAGACACCACTCTCCAAAAGGTAATAGATGGTGTGTTGATGATGAACTCCTTGCTCTTGTGCTTCAAATGATAGTCTCCCCAACACTCAACTCTCTCTCACAGATTTGGCTATGGTGGAAAGATGATTTGAGTGGAAAGCACCTCGGGGAAGGCTAGAGATCAAGATTCTTGTGGTTGGATTGGAATGTCTTGGTCTCAACACATGAGTAGGTGGTTCTCTCTCAGAAAATGAGTAATGGAAGTGTAGGCACATTCTGATGGCTCCCTCTTGAATAGAGAAGGGGGTGGAGGGGTATATATAGCCTCCACACAAATTCCAACCGTTACACACATTTGACCCAACTTGGTCAGACCGAATATAAGAACTCGGTGAGGCCAATTCAGTTCAAAATGTGAATGTTAGGAATCTCGGTGGGACCGACACGATCAACTCGGTGGGACCGATGTGCTAGGGCTAGGGCAAAACCTCATCTCGGTGTGACTGATTGCGTGAACTCAGTGAGACCGTTTTCAGCAATGAGTAAACAGAGAATTGGTTAGGCAAACTCGGTGGGACCGATTGCTCATTTCGGTAAGACCGAAACATTAGGAAGGGAAACAAAGAGTTTACATTGCGAACTCGGTGGGACCGATCGCTCATTTCGGTAAGACCGAAACATTACGAAGGAAAACGGAGAGTTTGCATTTCCATCTCGGTGAGACCGAGATCCGTATTAGTGAGACCGAGATCCGTATCGGTGAGACCGAATTGTCTAGGGTTTCTGGCTGTGGCTATGTCAAAAGAACTCGGTGGCGTCGGATAGATCAAATCGGTAGGGCCAAGTTTGTCTTTGGGTTTTGGACATATTTGGAAATGAGAAAGTGGCTGAGGGTTTTGGAGCATATCACTAAGCACTTTGAGCAAGTAGGCCATTAAGCAACTCCTCATCCCCTTTTAATAGTATTCTCTTTTCCTATGGACTCAATGTGATCTTGGATGACTAAAATGAAAACGAAGAGTTTTGAGCTTTTGCCAATCTTTGTCCTTAGCATTTTGAGGGGTCCACATCTCTAGTCCATGCCATGTCAATCATTGAACTTTCTGAAATAGTTAGTTTGAATGGATATTAGTTCAATGAGCTATATGTTGTTATGAATTACCAAAACCACCCGGGGATTAGTTGCACTTTCACTACACCTACAAGATTGATGAGATGTCGTGATCTAGCACCAAGCCGCCCAACAGTGACCTGAGAGCACCAACTGGTGTAGCAGACCCTCAGGACGCACCACATGCACTATTAAGAGGGCAATAGGTTCTTGAGTCATAGGACCTCCGTACTATTAAGAGGGCTATAGGTTCTCGAAGCATAGATCCGTTGTGATGCTAAGCCCAAACCTATGAAAGACCAAGACAAATATTTTTATGCTCTGATTGATTACCTGTGAGGAGAAGACGTAGTTCTTCGGTGCTTCAGGGCATATCTTTTGGACCGAGGAGTTAGCATGACATGCTTTGCAAGGAATGTTGCCATTGTGCTCAATTTCCAAGTGTTGGACTTGTGTCGTTCGAACATTGGCTGTCCCACATGCCCATTTTGGTCATTTCCCATCAGGGAAGGTTGCGACTATAAATAGCCACCCCACTCCAACATTATCCATTGGCTGCTCAGACTTTTGGGAATATTGATTGAACATCCCCTTCTGAGAGATTTGAGTTTAAAATCCACAGGGAGAAAACCAAGAAGCAAAACTTAGACAGTGGTTGAGCATCACAGTAGTTCTGAGTTATAGTTCTTGTCGAGGTAATTGTGGTTTGCGAAGGAAGTCTGTCGAAGGTTTGGAGATCACCGATAAGTATCTACCCTGAGTGAAATCAACTAGAGTCTGATCAGCTCCTAGTTGGAGGAGAATAGGACGGAGAGAGGTTTGCTCATGTGTTCAATCACAAGTCCCTCCAACTAGACATAGTCCTTTGGCAGAATGGCGAATTGGTCTACCAAATTCACCTGTCAACATTGAGCACCACTGGTTTACTCTATTACTCTGCATTTCTTTCAGTGAGTATCTTTCGTGCTCTGTGATGACAGTGTGTTCGTTCACCAATTAATCATTTATCTTTCACTAGTGATCTGTTCATCACCTCTCTTACCTATCGTGTAGTATCTTAGTGTATTTGTATCAGTTAGCATTCCCCTTGCCGTTCATATCTAGTTATCGTTCATGCCTCTGCAACTGTTCGTGTATTGCATTACCATTGTGATAGTTAAGCCTATTGTCTACTATGCTCGAACTGTTATCGCTTCCTATCTTGAAGGATTTGTTCCTTAGTAGCATACCTATTTAAGTTACTTATCTTCCAAACTTTTCCGCTTCTGTGCTTGGGTTCAATTCAAAACATTCGTAAGAATTTTTGAATTTCCATTCACCTCCCTCTGGTCGACATACTCTCGGTCCCAATAGCATTCTTTACTACCTGCCACAGGTGTCGGTTGTCGCCCGCCACTGGTGCCATGTTAGCAGAGGTGGTTGTGCCTAGTGCCCGCCACTCGCGGGCGAGGCTCAAGAGAGAACATCATTTGTTGGTATTGCGCGTTGATGTACATTACTTCCAAAAGGTTTTATATGGTTCTCAATATAACTGAACCAGACTCAATCCATCATGGAAACAGATGACAAACTACTTAAGTAACACTTCAAAAAAATCCACTCAACAAACAAACATCAATGTATCACATCCATCTTAACATACTAACTACAGTTCATCAACTAATATATTCATGACTCGAACCTTATGTCTAAACATGGTCAACGACAACCATCATTTGCAAGCCGTTGCGGTTGCTGTTCCTTATGGTGATTATCACTGGTGTGTCGACCCTTAGTTCTCTCTTTCCCGCCATGAACTCCTGCCAGCCGGCCTCATAGAAGGATATGCGCCCGTATAGTTCCGTCTTGTACTGAACCGTGGTGACACACCCTGTTGGTCCATGTCGTACTCCAACTTTGCTGACGGTGGGGATGTCCACTCCGGAAAACATCTTCATAGGTAATTTCTAAACTTCTCCATCATTAAGATCAAATAGATAGCACACAATGTTAGACATCTCACCATATATGGTTATGAAAAATAAGATGAAATAATACAAAACATCTCACCATGATGTTTCTGACGACGTTGGTCTTAGTTAAATGGCGCACAAAGGGCTTCCACTAGAAGGCCACACTAGATGGTAGCATCACGATGACATTTATGGTCTCATCCTGAGTGAGTAGGTTTCTTCATTCTTTGAGAGAAAATTGTAGAACTGAATGGATCATAATCATAATTATCTTTGCTATCCTTATCATGTTGCTCATACTCATCAGTCTGCCATCATCATCCTGTTTGTCCTCATCTTCCTCGTTGCCCTCATCATCTTGGTTGTCCCCATCATCCTGGTCATCCTAGATATTGTCATGATCCTGGTCATCTTCATCTCATCTTGGCTGGAGAAATAGAGTGTCCTTAACCCATTGACTGCTCCTTTCAAGAAAAGGCTACGTACTCTCCTCCAATGAGTATTCTGTGAAATGTATTTCTTCCATCCATCGTAGCCTATGATGGTTCTATCCCTTGGTTTACGGACATCTAGTTTGAATGTACACCCCTTATCATCCTCAAAGTCCATAAAGTTACCGCATAAATTGTTGAAGTCAATACTTATGTTGCATGGGATACACTATGCATCAGTCTATAATTAATAATAAAGTCTATAAAAGAATTACACAAAAGGTTCGAATTGAATACTAGTTGAAGTTAAAGACTGATACCACTGATTTTCGAAATTCCTTCTTCAAGAAGAGCCCGAATTGTACCGCAGTTAGCAAACTGTCCATACATGGACTTCTACAAATGTGCCAGATCTTATGCCCCATGATCCCTAATAATCATTATGAAGCACTTATCAATTGTAAATAGTTGACATGGAAACAGATTATAGAAGTAATATTGAGAAGAAGAACCTACTAAGAAGGGTAAAAAAGTCGGCATGACCTTTGCAGAATATTTAACATACTGAGTACCAGAAATTTTGTCAAACGGAAGTTAATCAACGTTTCACCAAAATGTTGGCACTCATTTTTAAATCCCTGTAAATAACATGCTAAGCCCATGCACTTGTCATATTAAGCAAGTTTGACTCAATTCCACTCACATGTAAGAAAATTAAACATGCTAATCCCATGCACTTGAACAATGCCACTCATATTGAGTGATAGAAATGAAATTCGGCATGACCTTTGCTTAAAAAGTGAACATGTTGAGTGACAGAAATTTGGTGCAACGGAAATGAATCAACGCTTTGCCAAAACATTGGCACTCATTGTTGAATCCCCGCAAATAAAATAGTACATGTACAACACATCGGATGGATTGCCACTTTCTATTGCAACGCAAAAATAATAATCAAACCACATTACCACTGTCTATTGCATTGCAAAAACATTTATCTAGAGGATAATTAACCCTACTAAATGAGGCTATTAGATGAAGATTACATCAATCACACGGAAAGATAAAACTCTAAAGCATAATTTAGTCTACAAAATATCTAGAGACAGGCCCTAACCATACCTAATTAAAGCAACTCTTCAGCGGGCGGGCGGGCGGGGAGATAGTATACCACAAGCGGCTTCAGTGGCAGACGCGACGGCGGACGCAAGTACGGAGGGATGGCGGTTCCAGCGGTCGTGGCAGTGGACAACATGGAAGGCAGATCCGGCGGCGGTTGCGGCAATAGATGGCATGGAAGGTAGATCCGGCGACGATCGCGGCGACGAACGATGTGGAAGGACCCTCCGACAGTTAGAAGAGATGGAGGCGGATACAGGCGCACCCGCAAGGGGAGAGGTGAGGAACTGATGAGACTAATGAAAATGGATTAGTCTGGGTTGGGCGGGCGCAGGAGTAAGTGTGTGAATAGAGCAGTGGCGGGCGGGCGCAGACGCCCACCGCTGCAAACTTTTTCAAAAATAATAATTGGCGCGGCTTGCCGAGACGTAGTTGTGACAAGTGTGTTTCACCGCCCGCCACTCGTTTAAGACAAACCAGTGACGGGCACTTACTCTGCTCTTTTCATGCCGCTGGCTAATTTAAAAGAGTTTACCTGTGACAGGTATTAGTTGACGCCCTCCATTGAAATTGATGTAGCTATGTCAGCGACGCACGGGAGCAGGATACTGAAGACCATCACTAGGCGGCAGCAGGTTCAGATACTGTTCAGCATCTGACAAGCGAGGAAACAACGACAAGGAACCAGGCTTCGTGCGGGCCTGCGGCGCGGCCCACTCGAACCAAAACGAAGCCCAGGTGGAACGATGGCGCAGAATGGGCTCGCTAGTTAAATACCACTGTGTAACGTTTGAATTGACTTGGCTTGGACTTGGACGGCGGCTGCGGCCGATTGTAATTGAATTGTAGCTGTGAGGGAGGTTGGGAGGAAATACACGCTACCGAATTCCCCATTTCACCATGAACCCTAGCTCCTAGCTGTAGATCGATCAGGGCCCTTACACTTGGTATCAGATTCGGCGGTCCTGGCGCTTCCTCAACACCATCACGAGATGCGGTAGCGAGATCGGCGGTGAGCGGCAGCGATGGAGAAGTTGTCGGAGGATGGGCGTGCCGTCTACGAGCTCCTCCGGGCGGATCTCACGGTTGACCTCGACAAGCGCTTCCGAGAACAAGGTGCGGATCTCCTCAAGGCCATGGAGAAGCTGATCTAGACGAATACATCGACCCTCGACGGCTTGCTCTCCTCGCGGGTGGACGGGGTCCGCGACGAGCTGTTGATGGAGCTGGAGCAGATCCGCGGCGACCAGTCCAAGGGGAGTCCTTCGCGACTTGAATATCTGTCCCCGTCGCGTGTGGATGGGAATGGTCGTGGCGGTGCCCCGACTGATTCCCTCGGCTTCGACCACGATCATCGGGGGAAGGCGCATAATACTTATGTCCCTCCTCCGGTCAGAGGTGCACGCAAGTCCAATTTCCCGTTCCGTCCTTCGCTGGGCCGTGAGTCGAATTCCTTTGATGCCGCTGATTCGTTAGCATTTGGTGCTCGCCTGGAATTGCCGCGATTTGATGGAGCCAATCCGTGTCTGTGGCACACACGTTGCGAAGATCAGTTCCGGCTGTGGTGCACCCCGACTCACCGATGGATTTCTCAAAGTGCAACTATCCCTAGGTGGTTTTGGTAATTCATAACAACATATAGCTCATTGAGCTAATGCTATTCCAAGATGACTATTTCAGGAAAGCTCAATGATTGGCATGGCATGGATGTGAAAGTGGAACCCTCAAAATGCTAAGGACAAAGGATTGGCTCAAGCTCAAAAGCTCAAGACTCTTCATTTTATATTTTAGTGATCCAAGATCACATTGAGTCTTTAGGAAAAGCCAATACTATCAAGGAGGGATGAGGTGTTGCTTAATGAGCCTCTTGCTTCATGTGCTTAGTGATATGCTCCAAAATCCTGAGCTACTTTCCCACTTCCACATATGACCTAAACCCTAAGCCAAACTCGGTCCTACCGATTCTTTCTATCCGGCGCCACCGAGTTTCACTTGTCATAAGCCACTGCCAAACCCTAGCAATTCGGTTCTACCGATAGGGATCTCGGTCTCACCGAGAGATTGCAAACTCTCTATTCCCCTTTCGTAACTTTTCGGTCTCACCGAAAGAGCGAATCGGTCCCACCGAGATTGCAATGTAAATTCAGTGTTTCCCTTTGTAACTTTTCGGTCTCACCAAAAGAGCAAATCGGTCCACCGAGTTTGCCTGACCAACTCTCTGGTTAGCTAATTACCAAAATCGGTCTCACCGAGTTTGTGTAATCGGTCTCACCGAGATTACGTTATGCCCAAACCCTAACCATATCGGTCCTACCGAGTTGCACGTCAGTCCCACCGAAAATCTCTAACGGTCACTAGGTTTACCTTTTCGGTCCGACCGAGTTTGTTGATTCGGTCCCACCGAGATTGAAAACTGTGTGTAACGGTTGGATTTTGTGTGGAGGCTATATATACCCCTCCACCTCCTCTTCATTCGTGGAGAGAGCCATCAACACATACACATTCCAACTCATATGTTCTGAGAGAGAACCACCTACTCATGTGTTGAGACCAAGATATTCCATTCCTACCATATGAATCTTGATCTCTAGCCTTCCCCAAGTTGCTTTCCACTCAATTCTTTCCAAATCCAAATCCTATGAGAGAGAGTTGAGTGTTGGGGAGACTATCATTTGAAGCACAAGAGCAAGGAGTTCATTACCTACACACCATTTGTTACTTCTTGGAGAGTGGTGTCTCCTAGATTGGCTAGGTGTCACTTGGGAGCCTCCGACAAGATTGTGGAGTTGAACCAAGGAGTTTGTAAGGGCAAGGAGATCGCCTACTTCGTGAAGATCTACCGCTAGTGAGGCAAGTCCTTCGTGGGCGATGGCCATGGTGGGATAGACAAGGTTGCTTCTTCGTGGACCCGTTGTGGGTGGTTGCTTCTTCGTGGACCCTTCGTGGGGGAGCCCTGTGTGGACTCGCGCAACCGTTACCCTTGGGTGGAGCCCTCGTGTGGACTCGCGCAACCGTTACCCTTCGTGGGTTGAAGTCTCCATCAACGTGGATGTAGGATAGCACCACCTATCCGAACCACGGGAAAAACATCCGTGTCTCCAATTGCGTTTGAATTCTCCAAACCCTTCCCTTTACATTCTTGCAAGTTGCATGCTTTACTTTCCGCTGCCAAATACTCTTTGCATGCTTGCTTGAATTGTGTGATGATTGCTTGACTTGTCCTACAATAGCAAAATCTGCCAAGAACTAAAATTGGGAAAAGGTTAAGTTTTTATTTGGTCAAGTAGTCTAATCACCCCCCTCTAGACATACTTTCGATCCTACAAGTGGTATCAGAGCTTTGGTCTCCATTTGCTTGATCTCCATAGCTTTTGGTGGTCATAGCCTTGGTTTCACAACCTAGGAGAGTATGGCGTCTAGCGAGGGAAATTATCACCGTAGAGGTCCTTACTTTGATGGTACTAATTTTGCTAGTTGGAAGCATAAAATGAAAATGCATATTCTTGGACATAACCCCGCCGTTTGGGCTATTGTGTGTGTTGGTTTGCAAGGTGACTTCTTTGATGGGAAAGAACCAAACCGTGAAGCTACCGCGGATGAGTTGAAGATGTTGCAATACAATGCTCAAGCTTGTGATATTCTCTTCAACGGATTGTGCCCCGAAGAATTCAACAAAATCAGCCGTCTTGAGAATGCAAAGGAAATTTGGGACACTTTGATTGATATGCACGAAGGTACCGACTCCGTCAAGGAATCCAAGTTGGATGTGCTTCAAAGTCAACTTGACAAGTTCAAATGAAGGATGGTGAAGGTGTCGCTGAAATGTACTCTAGGCTTGCTCTCATCACAAATGAGATTGCCGGCTTAGGAAGTGAAGAGATGACCGATAGATTCATCATCAAGAAGATTCTAAGAGCCTTGGATGGAAAATATGATACCGTGTGCACATTGATCCAAATGATGCCCAATTACAAAGATCTCAAGCCAACGGAGGTGATTGGAAGAATTGTTGCTCATGAGATGTCACTTAAGGATAAAGAGGAACTTCACAACAAATCAAGTGGTGCCTACAAAGCCTCATGTGAAGCCCCTACATCATCAAGTGAGAAACAAAACTTCAATGAAGAATTGAGCTTAATGGTGAAGAACTTCAACAAGTTCTACAAGAGTAGAAGCAAAGATAGAAGCTTCAAGTCAAGGTCCTACAATGACAAAAGATCTTCTAGTTGAGAGCGAAACTGCTACAGTTGTGGAAGACCCGGACACTATTCCAATGAGTGTATGGCTCCCTACAAGAGAAGAGAAGATTATCCAAAAAGAAGAAGCAAAGAATCACCACCAAGAGAGAGAAGGAGTAGAGATGATCGTTATGAACGAAGATACTCACGGAGAAGCAAGGATTCGGAAAGGAAGGAAAAATCATCAAGGAGCTACACAAAACGAAGACATCAAGCTCATGTTGGTGAATGGGTATCCGGCTCCGACTCCGACAGCCACTCCGAGAGAAGTTATCACTCCGACTCCGAAGATACTCAAGATGAAGGTGTTGCCGGTCTAGCACTTGTGTCAACCAACTCCTACGACATATTTGACTCACCAAATGAAGGAATTGGAAGATGCTTCATGGCCAAAGGTCCTAAGGTAACACACCCCGAGTATGTTGATTTCAATAGTGATGAAGATGACTTGTTAGGTGATGATTTGCTTGTTGACAACTCTAGTGATGAATACTATGATGAAACGTCAATTAAACATGCTAATCAAGATAAAACGAATGACAATGATAAGGAGAAGATTGAGGCTCTAACTAAAGAACTAAACACTCTTAAGTTAGCTCATGAAACTATCTTCGAAGATCATTCGAGAACTTTTAAGAGCTCAGGAGAAATTACGCTTTGAAAAGCTCAATCTTGAGCAAGAGCATGAGTTCTTAAAAGCAATCAATGATGATATCCGCAAGAAAAGTTCTTACATTGCCAAGCGTTTACTCTTATCCACTTACATGCCTCAAGTCAAGTCTAGTAACAAGAACAAGAAATATTCTTCCTCTAGCAGTAACAATGATCATGCTAAATCCAATATTGTTGCTTCTAGTAGTTCTCTTGATTCCACTATGATTCTCTTAGCCAAGTTACACTTGAGCAAGAAAATAGCTTTATTAAAGGGAATTATAGAGAAAGGAGTGTACAAAAGCCTTGCCGGGAGTAAGCAATTCCAGGAAATTGTGCGCAAGAAGGAATGCACCGGAAGAATCAAGGTGTTGGTTTTGAACGAAAGTTCAATGCCAATGGAGTTGAGTGGGAAGAAGATCAATACCCCAAGACAAAGTTTGTTCCTCAACAAGAGAAGTATGATACTTCTTTCAAGGGGACACAAGCTCAAGATGATCTTCCACCACAAGGCTACAAGCAAAAAGGCAAGGACAAGCTTCAAGAGGAAATTGATGCATTTGAAGAAGCTCCTAAGACCTTAGTCAAGTGGATTCCCAAGACTACTTCAAGTTCCACTTCATCAAGTACGACTACAACTCCAAGGATTCCCATCAAGATGATGTGGATCCAAAAGAAGAAGAACTAGAGAGTTCTTGAGGGTGACTCCGCCAACATACTTCACTCTTATCATTTTGGCAAGAACAAGTGCAATCAACTTCCACATCTTGCACTAGTTCAAGGAGTCACAAACCCTCTTGTTGGTAAGACAAGGGACAAGGTAACCTAAAAGTTTTCATGGACATCATCTTGTGTGTGTATCACTCTATGTCTATGGATATCCTTGTTTGTTCCTTGTGGGACTAACCCATGTAGGTATTGAAAGTGCAATTCACTCAAATGGATAGCTCCAAGTGATCTAGATCAACATTGAGCATCCACATCTTCAACATCTACATGAAGTCATCATCGACAAAACCCGAGGTTAGTTCATCCCTCTAAGGGGGGATATCACATCTAGGGGGAGCTTTACTCTAAGACTTGAGCTAAAGCAACTCTAAAGATGTGAACACAACAATGCTTTATGTAAAAGTGGTAACCCCACTTGAGCTTAAACGATGAGTATGACCTATGATCAAGTGTTCTCACTTGACTCCTAAGTCAATATACTCATATATAGATGACCTTGTCATCGCAAATTGCTTGATAGATGCTAGAATTGGTTGTGCATGCCTTGTCACATATTTCATTTGCCATCTTATTGTGTGAGCATGCTGGTTGCATATTTTACTCATTCGAGGACATCCACTTGTTGTTTTGATTGTTTGGTTTTATTTCCTTTTGCCAAGTGGTGGACAAGAATGCCTAAGAACCTCCTCTAGCTATCTATGCTTTTCTCATCTCAAACTCTATTCATGCTACATCACAAAATTTGATCAAGTCAGATTCGAACCACTCTGTGTGAGGAGCGCTCGGAGTCCCCGATTCGTCATAGACTTAAACTTCCAAAACCTCTTTATGATTCTCGGTCTGACCGATACCCTACTTTCGGTCCTACCGAGATCATTAAGTTGATCTAGGTTTTCGATCTCGGTGCAACCGATTTGAACCATTTGGTCACACCGAGTTGCAACAACTGTATACAATTTTACATCTCGGTGCCACCGAGGTGTTCCACTCGGTCACACCGACAGGGTCGGGCTATATATAGTCACGGGCAAAAATTTGGAAATTTCTCCGAACCCCTTCGCCCGCGCGATAGCCTGCTCTGCCAACTTGGTCTCCGGATCATCTCCTCGCCGCCAGCCGCCTCCAGTCGCTGGTCTCCATCGCCGTCAACAGAATTCAACCCTGCCGTTGCCGCCGTAGCGAGTCTCCGCCGAACTAGGTATGGACTCGATCACAGTGCTATTCCCCGTCCGATTCCTAGTACATTGTGTTCTTAATGATTCTTGCCACGATTGAAACACTCCTCCAGTCAATGCGCTCGTAGATTAGGTTTGATTCGAAAATTTTAGGGTTAGGTTTCCGCCGAAACCATCTCGGACCCACCGAGTTGAAAAACTCGGTCCCACCGATTTGGCTATGCCATTGCACAAGTGAGACTCGGTCTGACCGAGAATTACTTATCGGTGTGACCGATTTTGGAACTTTTGTGAAACCCTAGCAGTCTCGGTGCCACCGAACTGTGACTCGGTCCAACCGAGTTCACTAGTTTAGGTTCCAAAACTGCTTCGGTATCACCGAGTTTGAAAATCGGTAGATCCGAGATGATTTCAGTGGGAAACTAAAACTAAGTTTTTGAGTCATTCTTTTGCAAAAATCTCTGCATTTTGTGATGCTCATCTATTCTACCTCATCTATAAACTATTCACAGGGTCAGCAGTCAGCTTGTTCATCATGTCAGACCAAAGTGATAGCCAGAACATGTCAGAAGAGCAAGTGCAGATGAGTGAGGGCACTAGTCCCTCAAGTTCTTCAGATGATGGCAGCAGGAGCACCCCTAGCAATCTGCCAAGAGCTGCCACAAGACAAAGGAAGAAGAGAACCTCAGAATCAGAGGATGAGGACTATGTGGCAGAAGAGGAAGCAACTTCAAAGAGAGTAGTGCTTGAGAAGGAACATGGCTCAGCTCAAGGCACAAAGCCAGGGATGAAAGTCAAAAGGCCAGCAGGCAGGCAGCCTATGTCAAAGGCCAGAGCTTCAACTGCGAAACCCACTCCCATAGAGCCAGTTGCTGCTGAGGGAAAGAAGAGGAAGGAAAGGGTCAAGAAGACCGTAGCCAAAGTGCTTGGAAAGGCTTCCATCATGGAAGAAGAGGAAGAAGAAGAGGTTGCTGCACCAGCACCTAAGGCACCCAAGCTAATGGGTGATGCTATCAAATCAGGGGCTACTGCATCTAAGCCCAAGGAAGCACCCAAGGCTGCATCAAAGGTCAAGACAGCTCCAAAGAGAAATACGAGAAGCATACCTGCAACTGAAAAGAACAAGGCCCCAGTGCCTGAAGCTGGTGAAGAAGATGATGAAGAGCATGTTCTGAGAAAGCTCAAGCCCAAGATCCCAGACCACAATGATGCTCATCCTGTGGCTGAGGACATGAAGCTCAGAAGAGACTCATGGCTGAGGAAGTGGAGAGAAGCAGATCCGTATGCTTCAAGGAGAAGAACTGCTGTTGATTACAGGTTTCACACTAAGGAACAGCAGGACTTCTATGAGACAGTTTTGTTGGACAAGAAGCCCATAGTTTGTGACATGAGATGGTTTGATTGGGAGTACATGAAGGACAATGAAGAACACTACCCTGGAGTGTATGATAGCTTCAATGCTTGTGGAGTAGCAGACTTTGTTGGGCAGAAGCTCACAAAGTGGAATGAGGAGCTTATCATGTAGTTCTACTCCACAGCACATTTTTATCCAGATGGTAGGATCACATGGATGTCTGAAGGTACGAGGTACCAATCTACTGTTGCTGAGTGGGCATAGCTCATCAATGCCCCAGAGGAGCATGAGGATGACTTGGATATCTATGCCAAGAAGATGGACCACAACTCTATGTACAATATGTACAAGGAAATTCCAAACGAGGCACTTGATACTTTCAAGTTTGGGTCTGTGCATTATCTTCTGTCAGGGCTGCCAACCATTAACTGGATCCTTAGGCACACTCTGTTGCCCAAGTCAGGTGATCACAAGATGATCAGAGGCCATGCAATCAATTTGCTTCATGTATTTGATGTGCCTCAGAAATTCAAGGTCATGAGCCTCATAGTAGAAACTATCAAGAGGACTGCAGCAGATCAGAAGAGGAGCTGTGGATATGCCCCACAAATTCAGGAATTAATCAACTCCAAGATGGGCACGGGCATATACTTATTGGACAAGGAACACCTGCCCATCCATCCAGATTTTGAAGATAATCAAGTTGTCATGAATGAGAATGAACCATCATCTGCACAAGCACAAGCCAAGAAGGAGAAGGCAAGGAAGGAGAAAGCTGCCAAGATGCCTACTCAAGAGGAGGCATCTGAATATTTCCTGAAAACCAAACAAGAGCAGCTTGGTTACTTGATTGCATCCACCCTGCGGATTGAGCAAGGACTAGCCACCCTAACTCAGAACCAGGCAAGCTTAGAGAGGATCATGGAACAAAAGTTCTATGACTTGGATGTCAAAGTGACAGAGATTCAGACTGCAGTGGAGCAGCTCCAGGATGACATGCAGGAGAGGAGAGGCAAGACTACAACTGATGCCTTTGCCAGAGTGCCACGAGGTCCGAGGTCGTCTGCAGTGCCAGTTGCTGACCCCAGAGCCACCACGTCTGCACCAGCTACAGCCTCAGTTCCACCAGCTCCAGCGTCCACTTCAGCCTCGACTCCGACCACGTCTACAGAAGGCTTCGTCCTTGGAGTGCTCCGGACTCCACCACCACCTGAAGATCAAGCCTGAGTGTCGACTTAGCACTATGCATTTTCTAGGAACTTTTTGGTAACTTGTTGCCAAAGGGGGAGAAAATGTATAGATCATAGGCTTCGAGAGAGAGAGTGCTGCTTTTTCTCTCTTGTTTTATTTCGTGGTTTTTCGAACTTTGTTTGCTTTTGTGTGAGATACTATGTCGTTGCTCGTGAGACATTGATGATCATGTGTTTGATCATAAGCTACACTTAATGGTTGCTTAATATTATCATCTTATCTATCTTATGTGATCATTTACTATTCTTGGTGATGAGTGCATGTATTTCATTCTTATCATTTTAAGCGCTCCACCAAGATGTATGTGACATGGAAGAGTAACCCATGACTCTAACTCTTTGTGCATTTGCAGTCCAAAGCAAATTTTAAAATATGCACAAATTTAGGGGGAGCTCTTACTTGTCACATACTTCTCAAAGCGACGATATATTTCATGCTTATTATCACTTGTCGAAGCTTTGATCTATATGTTGTCATCAATTACCAAAAAGGGGGAGATTGAAAGTGCAACTGTCCCTAGGTGGTTTTGGTAATTCATAACAACATATAGCTCATTGAGCTAATGCTATTCCAAGATGACTATTTCAGGAAAGCTCAATGATTGGCATGGCATGGATGTGAAAGTGGAACCCTCAAAATGCTAAGGACAAAGGATTGGCTCAAGCTCAAAAGCTCAAGCTCTTCATTTTACATTTTAGTGATCCAAGATCACATTGAGTCCATAGGAAAAGCCAATACTATCAAGGAGGGATGAGGTGTTGCTTAATGAGCCTCTTGCTTTATGTGCTTAATGATATGCTCCAAAATCCTCAGCTACTTTTCCACTTCCACAATTGACCTAAACCCTAAGCCAAACTCGGTCATACCGATTCTTTCTATCCGGCGCCACCGAGTTTCACTTGTCATAAGCCACTGACAAACCCTAGCAATTCGGTTCTACCGATAGGGATCTCGGTCTCACCGAGATGGGATTGCAAACTCTTTGTTTCCCTTTCGTAACTTTTCGGTCTCACCGAAAGAGCGAATCGGTCCCACCGAGATTGCAATGTAAATTCAGTGTTTCCTTTTTGTAACTTTTCGGTCTCACCGAAAGAGCAAATCGGTCCCACCGAGTTTGCCTGACCAACTCTCTGGTTAGCTAATTACCAAAATCGGTCTCACCGAGTTTGTGTAATCGGTCTCACCGAGATTACGTTATGCCCAAACCCTAACCATATCGGTCCTACCGAGTTGCATGTCAGTCCCACCAAAAATCTCTAACGGTCACTAGGTTTACCTTTTCGGTTCGACCGAGTTTGTTGATTCGGTCCCACCGAGATTGGAAAACTGTGTGTAACGGTTGGATTTTGTGTGGAGGCTATATATACCCCTCCACCTCCTCTTCATTCGTGGAGAGAGCCATCAGAACACATACACAATTCCAACTCATATGTTCTGAGAGAGAACCACCTACTCATGTGTTGAGACCAAGATATTCCATTCCTACCATATGAATCTTGATCTCTAGCCTTCCCCAAGTTGCTTTCCACTCAAATCTTCTTTCCACAAAATCCAAATCCTATGAGAGAGAGTTGAGTGTTGGGGAGACTATCATTTGAAGCACAAGAGCAAGGAGTTCATTACCTACACACCATTTGTTACTTCTTGGAGAGTGGTGTCTCCTAGATTGGCTAGGTGTTACTTGGGAGCCTCCGACAAGATTGTGGATTTGAACCAAGGAGTTTGTAAGGGCAAGGAGATCGCCTACTTCGTGAAGATCTACCGCTAGTGAGGCAAGTCCTTCGTGGGCGATGGCCATGGTGGGATAGACAAGGTTGCTACTTCGTGGACCCTTTGTGGGTGGTTGCTTCTTCGTGGACCCTTCGTGGGTGGAGCCCTTCGTGGACTCGCGCAACCATTACCCTTCATGGGTGGAGCCCTCTGTGGACTCGCGCAACCGTTACCCTTCGTGGGTTGAAGTCTCCATCAACGTGGATGTAGGATAGCACCACCTATCCGAACCACGGGAAAAACATCCGTGTCTCCAATTGCGTTTGAATTCTCCGAACCCTTCCCTTTACATTCTTGCAAGTTGCATGCTTTACTTTCCGTTGCCAATATACTCTTTGCATGCTTGCTTGAATTGTGTGATGATTGCTTGACTTGTCCTACAATAGCTAAAATCTTCCAAGAACTAAAATTGGGAAAAGGTTAAGTTTTTATTTGGTCAAGTAGTCTAATCACCCCCCCTAGACATACTTTCGATCCTACAATTTCTTTGGCCATGGCTCAATTTGAGGGTGCCGCTGCTCATTGGTTGGAGTCGATGCAACGTCGTCAACCGCATGCAAGTTGGTCTGAATTTTGTTAGAGTTTGCAGAACTGCTTCGGGCGTAATCAACATCAAACACTCCTACGTCAGTTGTTCAGGATAGCTTAGAATTCTTCTGTAGCTGAGTATGTGGAACGTTTCGCTGATTTATATGATCAACTGTCTGCGTATGAAGAGGCGCCCAATTCGCCGCATTACACTACCAGGTCCCTAGATGGACTCAAACATGGTGTTCGTGTTGCTGTAGCTCTGCAGAAACCACGGGATCTGGATGCTACGTATGACTTAGCATTGTTGCATGAGGAGTTGGGTGAGGGCATTACTCCTATTAATCATGTCTCTTCTGCTAGATCGGGGCCTATGTCGTTGCCACTGCCACCTTATAAACATCGCAGCTCTGAAGACAAACGTAGCTTGCAAGTTCAGAAACCAGTTCCGACTAAAGATAAATGGTCTGCACTGAGAAATTTTCGTAAGTCTAAAGGTCTCTGTTTTGTTTGTGGTGAGAAATGGTCTAAAGATCATGTATGCAAGTCATCAGTCCAGTTGCACATAGTGCAGGAGCTTATTGATCATATTCAGTCAGAGGAAACAAAGTCATCTGCTGGCAGTGATCAGGATCAAGATAGAATGTCTGTCTGTAGTATGCAATTGTCTGCTGCTGCTGTAGGGAAGCAATCTAATGCACCAACACTGCAACTCTTGGTTGAGATACAAGATATGGAACTAATTTTCCTAATGGATTCAGGCAGTACACATTCCTTCATTGATAGTAACTTGCAGCATCGATTAACTAATGTTCAGTCACAACCTCCTGTGTCAGTGGCTGTAGCTAGTGGAGGCACATTGCAGTGTGATTCTGTATTGAAATACTATTCATGGAGTTGTGGTCAAGAAGAATTTGCCACTACCTTCAGGTTATTGCCTTTGGCCAGTTATGATGGGATTATTGGGTTGGATTGGCTTGCCCAGCATAGCCCTATGCAAGTGGATTGGGTGCAGAATTGGATGTGCTTTTCTTATCAGGGTACAGTGGTTACTTTGCAAGGATTGTTTCCTGAAGATGTTTCTATTACAGTGTTCTCTATTTCATTAATCAGACCTGCAGAAGAGAAAGTGAAACATCCAGAATTGCAAGTACTGTTAGATAAACATGTTGTAGTATTTGAAACTCCTGCCACATTACCACCCAGAAGACTCAAAGATCATACTATTCCACTGATTCCTGGAGCAAGACCAGTGTCTGTGAGGCCTTACAGGATTGCGCCCCATTTAAAGGATGAGTTGGAGAAGCAGATAAAAGAACTGTTGGCCTCAGGAATGATCACACATAGTAACAGTGAGTTTTCTTCTCCTGTGTTGCTTGTCAAGAAAAAAGAGGAGGGTACTTGGACAATGGTGATTGATTACAGACACCTCAATGCTATCACATTGAAAAGCAAGTATCCAGTTCCTGTTATAGATGAACTTCTGGATGAATTAGCAAGAGCTTGTTGGTTTTTCAAACTGGATCTAAAAGCTGGCTATTATCAAATCAGATTAGCACCAGGACAAGAATACAAAATAGCTTTTCAAACTCATAATGGACATTATGAATTTAATGTGATGGGCATGGGGTTGTCAGGAGCACCAGGCACATTTCAAGGAACAATTAATTATGATATTTCCCCTGTTTTGAGAAAGTGTGCATTAGTATTCTTTGATGATATTTTGGTCTTCAGTAAGATCTTGAGGGAGCATTGGGAGCATATGGATGAGGTGTTATCTATTCTGCATAGAGAACAGTGGAAGGTGAAGATGTCTAAGTGTGATTTTGCTCAACCTAAAATAGCATACCTAGGGCATGTTATTTCAGCAGAGGGGGTTTCTACTGACCCTGATAAAATAGTAGCTGTTCAACAATGGCCTACTCCCCAAAATGTGAAGGAGGTGAGAGGGTTCCTTGGGTTGAGTGGTTATTACAGGAAGTTTATTAAGCACTATTGGATTATTGCAAGGCCATTGACTGATCTGCTTAAGAAGGGTGTTCCTTTTGTGTGGACCAGCATAATAGAGGAAGCTTTTGTGACACTAAAACAAGCACCGGTGTCTGCTCCTGTCCTGGATTTACCAGATTTTACTAAGCCATTCATGATTGAGATTGATGCTTGTGAATATGGTATTGGTGCAGTGCTCATGCAACAAGGGCACCCACTACCATTTGTCAGTAAAATATTGGGCCCCAAGAACAGAGCTCTCTCTGTCTATGAAAAGGAATATTTGGCTATTCTGTTAGCAGTGGATAAATGGAGACCTTATCTACAAGTACAACATTTTACTATCAAAATAGATCAAAGGAGCTTGGCTCATCTACAATATTAGAGATTACATACAGTATGTCAACATAAGTGTCTTACTAAACTATTGGCATTAAACTACCAAATTCAGTAAACAAGGTTCAGACAATACTGTAGCTGATGCATTGTCTAGAAGACCTCCATATCAGTCCCAACTTTTCTTAATATCCACTAATTAACCTGCTTGGTTGCTTGAGATCATATATAATTATCAGCAGGATGAGAAAACTCTGGCTATAATGCAGCAATTAGCTATTCAGCCAGCATCTAAACCCCCCTATAGTTTGGTGAATGGATTACTGAAATATAAAAAGAGCATATGGGTGGGTCCTGTTCCTGCTTTGCATCCGATTTTTTTTGCTGGTTTCCATGATAGTCCATTGGGTGGCCATTCAGGTTTCCCAGTTACATACAAGAGAATTCATGCTCTATTTTCTTGGCATGGTATGAGGAAGTTCATTTTGGCTCAGGTGCAGTCCTGCTTGCTCTGTCAGAAAGGTAAACCAGAGAGAGTCCCTTATCCTGGGTTATTATCTCCATTGCCAGTGCCACACCAAGCTTGGGTTACTATTTCTATGGATTTCATCAATGGTCTTCCTCAGTCTTCTCAGTTTAATTGCATTCCGGTGGTAATTGATAAGTTTTCCAAGTATGGTCATTTTATTCCTTTAAGACATCCTTTTAATGCTCAGAAAATGGCAGAGGTGTTTTTTGGATAATGTATATAAATTAAATGGCATGACAAAGTTTATTATCTCTGATAGAGATCCTATATTCACTAGCCAATTCTGGAAATTGTTGGTTGCTAGAACAGGGACTCAGTTGAACATGAGCACAACAAATCATCCTGAGATAGATGGGCAGACTGAAAGGGTTAACCAGCAAGTGGAGTGTTATCTTAGGTGTTTCATTAGTGCTCAACCTGACAAATGGAGTGAGTGGTTATCCTTGTGTGAGTTTTGGTATAATTCCAATTGGCATTCTGCTATGGGGAAGTCTCCTTTTAAAACAATGTATGGGTACACTCCAAGATATTTTGGCATTAGCGAATCTGATACAATTGCACCAGTACAAATGCAAGAGTGGTTGCAATCTCGCCAAGCAATTACAGAGACAGCTAGACAGCACTTGCTGAGGGCACAACATCGAATGAAAAGCCAAGCTGACAAGCACAGGTCTGACAGAAGTTTTGCCATCGGAGATCAGGTATTCTTGAAGATGCAACCATATGCTCAGCTGTGTTGTACTCCAGAGCGAACCATAAACTTGCTTTTAAGTTTCATGGGCCATTCCAAGTCTTGGAAAAGATAGGGGACATGGCATATAAGTTGGATCTTCCTGCAACCAGCCGTTTGCATCCTGTGTTTCATGTTTCATAGTTGAAGAAATTTCTGCCGCGCGAAGCTGTTGTCAGTCAATCCTTGCCCACACCCCAAGCTGTACTTCAAATTCCAGTCCAAGTTTTGCAGCGCAAGGTGTGTCAGGTGGGTCACCGTACTATCGTCCGAGGACTTGTTCAGTGGCCAGATTCTTCGCCAGCTGATGCCACGTGTGAAGATTTGGAGTTTCTCAAGCAACAATTTCCCCGTGCTCCGGCTTGGGGACAAGCCGACTCTCAAGGAGGGAGGATTGTCAGCGACGCACGAGCGCAGGATACTGAAGATCATCACCAGGTGGCAGCAGGTTCAGATACTGTTCACCATCTGGCAAGCGAGAAAACAACGACAAGGAACCAGGCTTCGAGCGGGCCCGCGGTGCGGCCCACTCGAACCAAAACGAAGCCCAGGTGGAACGATGGCCCAGAATGGGCTCGGTAGTTAAATACCACCGTGTAACCTTCGAATTGACTTGGCTTGGACTTGGACGGCGTCTGCGGCCGATTGTAATTGAAATGTAGCTGTGAGGGAGGTTGGGAGGAAATAGACACTACCGAATTCCCCATTTCGCCATGAACCCTAGCTCCTAGCTGTAGATCGATCAAGGCCCTTACAAGCTGTGGCGGGTCTGTTTTTCTACCCGCCACTGCTACTTTTCTATAATAGCAATGACGGGTACTTGGTCATGCCCGTCACTCTTCTCAGACCATCTATAAACATTTTCGTAGTAGTAGTCATGAAGGGCTGCCTAGGGCCACCCCTTGGTCCACGCTGGAGAGAAGGATCCTAGCTGCCATCAGCACCACGACCATTGCCCGTCGGCGCCCAGCGGCGGTGGCGAGGGAAAGGAGAGGAGGGAAGGGGCTGGAGGAAGGCGGGCTAGGGTTGCGCGAGCGACGCGGGCCGCTGAAAACCATCTTCTCACCTCATACATCTCTATCTGTTCGTGTGGGAAGCTTCTTGGATATACAACCAGGGGTATATACTTTGTATATAAAACATAATACATATTTCATCGGTTAAATGGATGGTCTGGAAATACAGACGAGGCTTATACCGAAACGAGAGGAGTACATGCTGCCCTTGGGCACTGCTTATCGAGGCCATTGGAGTTGACGAGAAACGACACGCGCAATCTATCTGCAGCAGCAACTATGGCGTCAAGTGTTGGGGACCTGTACGCAACGAGCCAAATAACCCCTGCGCCATGACGCATGCCTGCGTACATTTTTAAGCTACGAGTACATATCTGCATGTGTGGTAGTGTACGTACACATGCTGCAGTTAATGGAACAGAGAAGATTATACTGTATACATATATTATGATGGATGGAACGGAGCGCTCCATGCTGCGGCCGGGGTCCGGAGCATTCATCTGCCGTCCACTTTGAACTGCATACGTGTGCGCTCTGCTCTACGAAACCAGGACGACCGGAACACGCGGCGTGCCACCGGGGAATCATCGGATTCCGAACAAGCGTGAGCACACGCATGCCATCCAGCTCTGACTTCTGGACGCAGGGAAAACAAAAAGTATTCTTCATTGTATGCATGCAGGAGCTTGCAAGTGAACATA
Organism: Triticum urartu; assembly: GCF_003073215.2. NCBI lineage: Eukaryota > Viridiplantae > Streptophyta > Magnoliopsida > Poales > Poaceae > Triticum > Triticum urartu. The sequence continues at coordinate 258,674,051 of NC_053022.1, read as the reverse complement.
TCTTTATAGCAACAAAAGTGCATGTCTCTCGGTGTTCTAGATCCGACTAAGTTATTTTACCGGTGCTGGTATGTACCGGTAGCCAATCCACCATCCATTACTTTTATCAAGATCTGTGCATATCTTATACTCTATTTTCAAATATTAGATTGGACATAGCAATACATAGACTGGTGTCAGATATTGTCAGCTTTATCGAAGAGAGAGTTAGAGGGGAGAGAACGGTGCATGCATGCATGCATTTTCTCAAGCCATACATATGACATGCTTTTATTTTTCTCCTCATATTTTTAATGATTCATATCTTTTGAACCAAATGTCTATTATTGAAACTTTTTATATATTTGAATTCGTGGTGACAAGACCTTCAGAACAAGATCAATTTTGAATATGTTTGAAATATATTTTATTTTATGTATTTCAATTTTGTTTGAAATCACTTTCATAAAACATTAGATTGTTTCACTATGTCATAGAAGTTTTTCCTAGTGTTTCACTCATTTTCATAAACTGGAATATAGAACTCACAGAGATACATATATATTGATAGGACAACATTTTTTCTAGTTTTTTCAAGTGTTTCGCTCATTTTCAATCATTTGAATAAACATATTTCACTCATTTTCAAAAGATAGATTTAGGCCCATTCAAAATGATGGATATCACTCATTCAAAAATTTATTTCAAACATTTCAGAAAACTGATTTCACTCATTGAATCTAACAACACATTTCACTCATTTGATACAACTGATTTGAGTCATTTCAATTGAAAGAAATACATGTTTCAATAATTTGAAAAGCTAATTTCACTCATTTGAAAATAAAAATATTCTTGTTTCAAGAAGCTGGTATATGTCACAAAAATAAACTAAATTATTTCATAAAACTAACTTCACTCATTTGATGTCACTTGTTTCAAATAACACATTTCAATTATTTCAAAAAAACCGATTTCACTCAATTGAAAAGAAAAAAAATCGCTCGCTTCATAAAACAGATTACGCTCATTTCAAAAATTATATTTCACTCATTTCAAAAACGATTTCACTCATTCAAACAACGATTTCATTCAATTCATAAAATTGGTATCATTGAATTCAAAAAAACATATTTCAGTTAATTGATATAACCCATTTCATAAAACCAATTTCACTCATTACAAAAAATATCTCAAAAACTAATTCCACTTTGTATTTATGAAATATATTCAAATGTATTTCAATCATCTCAAAAGTTAGTTTCAAATGTTTGAAATATAAATTTTAACTTGAAATAAGTGAAATTTAAATGAAATGAAAAACCATTTTCACTCGCTTCATGAAATAGATTTCACACATTTATAAAAAATTGAAATAATTAGTTTCACATTTTCTAAATAACAAGTTAAAAATATTTCGCAATGAAATTTGTTTCATATGCATGAAAACAGAATGTACTCATTTGAAAATTTTGGTTTCACTCAAATACTTATTTCGTGTATTCCACAAAACATGTTTCACTCATTTGAAATGTTGAAATTAAAAGATGTTTGAATGTATTCAAGGTTGATCTTTTTTTAAAGGTCTTGGCATCAGGAGTTCAAATATATAAAAAGTTTTAAAAATCAACTTGTAGTTTAAAATATATGAATGAATGAAATTGCCAAAGAGAAAATAAAGGGCATGAATTAGTCTGACATGTGATGCATCTTCAGTACAGGAGAATGAGGAGAGAGAATGGACCATGCATGCGTCAAGTATAACTATATTGCTGACATGGGCCCCTTTCATCTGACATTGATTTGACTATTAATAAAGATACAAGAGATAGACTCTCATTATACACATCTATACATTGTCTGTGGGCCTCCCTATAGCATGAATCACTTCGCATTTGAGTGGCAGATGGTTTGCCGGTAGGTACCGTATCTGGTAAAAAGAGGTTCGCGGTTCTAGATCATCCTATGAGGTCGACTGATCTCTGGCTGACGGTTTAGGCACCGGAAGTGGCTTGCGACTGCCTCTCGCATCGCCTCGACATGGGAGGCCTAAGCCGCCGCCGCCTAGTCCTTCCCGAGAGCTCACCTTTCTCTCCGCTGCTGTTGGTGGTCGGCGCTGGGCAAAGTCTATGTGTGTGATGGTGGTGGCAGAGGGCCTCTTCTTTCTTCCTCGGATCCGCGGGTGGCGCAGGTGACCAGATTCGTAGGGTGCGGCCCTCCCGAAGGCATGGTGATTCTCGGCAGTGGCGGGCTTGCGGTGGTGTATGGGTGCCCAGATCCATGAGGTGCGGGTCTTTCGGCAACGTGGCGGCTCCCGGCGGCGGCATCTCGGCCGCCGGCAGGCTTGGGCGATGGTGTGGGCCGCACGGCGGCGGATCTCGTTGCTCCGGTCATCGCGGAGGAATCTGGACCTGGGGCGACGGCCCCGGTAGGCATGGCGACGACCCCCTCGGATGGCGCGCTTGCGGGTGCTGGATGGACGACGTCTTGACCGCGTGGGCGGTGAGTTGTTGGTGGATCTCCTTCACGCTGCAGGCTCTCTACCGCTGCACTTGGTGGCTTGCGATCCCAATCGTCGGCCTCGGTGCGTTCGCGGGGGCTGATAGAGGTGACATAGGACCAGAGGAAACTCTGGATGACTCGTTCATCCCGACGGTGGCAAGGATCAAGGTCGCCTTTCTCTTCCTTGTAGGCGTCGTCAAGGTCCCTGCCCTCCACCCCGACCCCATTTCGGGTGAAGACCCAAAATCTCCTCAGATTCGGTGGCGGTGGCACTGCGTGTGTCATACCCTTCTTGAAGGTGCCGCCTGGGGCATTTCGGTGCTCGGTTAGAGGAATTGCAGGTGGAGAGGATGGGACTAGTGACATCAGGTAGTGTTCACGAAGGAGGAGCGGCGTGGCATCTGGCACGTCGACAATGGAGGGTCTCGGCGGCATGGAGCAGCGGGGTCTCTACAGTGGACGCATGATGATGGACAAGCGCAGGATGGTGGCGTTGTCTGGCGTCGTGGTGGCATCGACGACAGCTAGGCCTTGCAAGGTCGATGCGTCAATACGTCTCTGAAGATGGATCGGTGAAAAACAATGGTGGCGACCTCTAAGAGTGCGCCAAACCGGTGCGTGCATCAAACCTCACAATGTGGCTTGGTTGGGCTTTTGGTTTTAGATGTCAGGCTATGCTGCGAGGTCTATTTGGTATTCGGTTCAGAGTATCGGCATCCCTTCTTAAAGTGGATAGGAATAGCGACATATGTTGCTAATATGGTGGCTTCACACATACTAATGTATTATTTTATAAAGTCTTTGTGAATAGTTAATAAATTGGTTGCATGCATCGCTCAGATGCTGAAGACGAAGGTCTTACTCCTTTTCTAAAAAAAGATCATCCTATGAAAACTTTCAAATGGTCCAAGCATACTAAACAACTCGGGTTCATGTTAATCCAGCCAAAAAGAGATCCATTATGCCCTCTTTAGCGCTCTTTCTGGCTGCGCGAGTAGCCACTCTGGCTCCGGCAACCACATCCTTCACCGCGCACTGATCCTGTGTTGGCACACACCTCTCCTGCTCCTTCTCTCTCCTTGCGGCAGCAGCCATGGCCAGCCATCTGCAGCTCTTGGACTCAGCATGCAACACCTCTTATGCCTTGTTTATTCTTTGTTGAATATGTAATTGCATGTATTACTTGTATGTCAAGCCAGTAGAAAAAAAAGACACATATGTGACATTATGGCCCGAACAAAAACATTTTCTATCATGGTTATGACACTTCTATGACGATTACTGTGACAAAAACACGTATTATCATAGATGTTGTGGGCTCCTACTTCTTGACAATCATGATAAGAATTGGGCTTTTTGTCCTGGACAGGACGGAGACGCATGTCCATGACATTCTTTGGGCCGTCCATGACGGAAAAATCACGGTAGAAGTGAGGGCGATGCACTGTGGTTTGCGCGTTTCTCTCGTACGCACGTGTATGCAAGGCGTTGGCTAATTGAACCAGAGCGAGGCGTTCGTTTATTGAACCCGGGCGATTGCACTAGCTACGTTACTGAACCCGAGCGATTGATTCTTTGGCTATTAACTGAACCCGAGTGATTCCTTCGCTGCTGCTAACTGAACCCGAGCGATCGATCGCTGTTGCTGCTTACTGAAGCCGGTCGAGCCCGTTGTGAGAAGTTAACAACCGGTGTTGGGTTGCCTCTTGATGAACAGTGACCATTGCTACCGCGCGCATGATACGTAGAACGAGTCAAGGTGTGGTGAGTCGAGCCGGTTGGTTGGCTGTGGATAACAGTTCCCGGTAGGGGTTGGATGAACAAGACCCCTTGGTAGTAGGCGGTTGCCGCTGGATGAACAGGACACCGAGGAGGCCGCCACACCCCCAGCCGATTGGGGATGGATGAACAAGACCCCGTGGAGGCCCATTTAACAGTAGCAGGTCGAGGCTAGATGAGCAATAGCTCGTGGATGAATAATGGCTGGTGGAGACTGAAGGAGGTCGCAGTGGATGAACACTAACAGGTGGAGGCTGAAGGAAGTCGATGGTGGATGAACAGTAGTTAGTGGAGGCTGGAGGAAGTCGATGGTGGATGAACAGCAACCCGTGGAGGCTAGAGCGAGGAAGTAGGCGGTGTATGAACAATAGCCTGTGGAGTCCTATTTTATGGTACGCCACACCCCTCCCGATGAACAAGACCCCGTTTCGACCGTTGATACGTCTTCGTCGTATATATAATTTTTTATTGTTGCATAACAATATTCTACCACTTTTACATACTTTCGGAAACAATTTATATGATTTTTTGGACTAACATATTGCTCCAGTGCCCAGTGCTAGTTCCTGTTTGTTGCATGTTTTTGTTTCGTAAAAATTCCATATCAAACGAAGTCCAAACGCGGTAAAAACTTACAAAGATTTTTTTTGGAATATATGTGAATTTTGGGAAGTGTAATCAACGCAAGGCGGTGCCCGAGTGAAAGTGCAACTAATCCCTGGGTGGTTTTGGTAATTCATAATAACATATATCTCATTGAACTAATATTCTTTCAAGATAATCATTTCAAAAAGTTCAATCATTGGCATGGCATGGACTAAAGATGTGGACCCCTCAAAATGCTAAAGAAACATATTGGCAAAAGCTCAAAACACCACGTTTTCCATTTTAATGATCCAAGATCACATTGAGTCCATAGGAAAAATCAATACTATTAAAAGGGGATGAGGTGTTGCTTAATGACTTGCTTGCTCAAAATGCTTAGTGATATACTCCAAAATCCCTCAACCACTTTCTCATTTCCACATATGTCCTAAACCTAAAGTCAAACTCGGCCCCACCGATTTGATCTATCCGGCACCACCGAGTTCACTTGACATAGCCATAGCCAGAAACCCTAATCCGTTCGGTCTCACCGACAGGGATCTCGGTCTCACCGAGATGGGATTGCAAACTCTCTGTTTCCCTTCGTAACATTTCTGTCTAACCGAGATGAGCGATCGGTCCCACCGAGTTCGCAATGCAAACTCTCTGTTTCCTTTTCGTAACATTTCAGTCTCACCGAAATGAGCGATCGGTCCCACCGAGTTTGCCTAACCAACTCTCTGTTTTCTTGCTACTGAAATCGGTCTCACTGAGTTGAAGTAATCGATCAAATCAAGATCAAGTTATGCCCTAACCCTAACGCATCGGTCCCACCGAGTTGATTATGCTGCTCCCATCGAAAAGCCTAATGTTCACATTTTGCACCATATCGGTCTGACGGAGTTTCACTATTCGGTCTCACCGAGTTTGGTAAATTGTGTGTAACGGTTAGATTTTGTGTGAAGGCTATATATACCCCTCCACCCTGCTCTCCATTAATGAGAGAGACATCAGAACATGCCTACACTTCCACTACTCATTTTCTGAGAGAGAACCACCTACTCATGTGTTGAGGCCAAGATATTCCAATCCAACCACAAGAATCTTGATCTCTAGCCTTCCTCAAGTTGCTTTCCACTCAAATCATCTTTCCACCATATCCAAATCTATGAGAGAGAGTTGAGTGTTGGGGAGACTATCATTTGAAGCACAAGAGCAAGGAGTTCATCATCAACACACCATCTATTACCTTTTGGGGAGTGGTGTCTCCTAGATTGGTTCGGTGTCACTTGGGAGCCTCCGTCAAGATTGTGGAGTTGAACCAAGGAGTTTGTAAGGGCAAGGAGATCGCCTATTTCATGAAGATCTACCCAAGTGAGGGAAGTCCTTCGTGGGCGATGGCCATGGTGGGGTAGACAAGGTTGCTTCTTTGTGGACCCTTCTTGTAGCGACCCGATCCGAATGGATCAAGTCTCTGTGCTTAAGTGTCATCTCTGGATCGGTATGCTGACACACACAGTACTCGAAGATTTATAACAGAGGTAAATCACATGTATAAAGTAACGTAAATACTTTTACCTCAATCCAAATAGCGGAAATAACAAGGTTGTGGATTCCCATCAACACCAACGGCAAAGTTGAGTGTAGAAATCGTAACCCTAACATATCACTTACTCGTCGTAAGATAATCCTGCAACATGAGACGTTGCAGCCACAAAGGGGTCAGTACATTGAATGTACTGGCAAATTCACACCATAGGGAATGATGAATAAAGGCTATCGCTACATGCATATTTGGCTGGTGGAAAAGCTCTATGGTTATAAGGTTTTTGCGAAAAGCCAATTTTTCCCTACTGCAAAGGAATAAATTTTATTTAACTATCATGGTGGTTGTTGAACATTGAGAATGGTTGACAGCATTCTCAATCCCAATTAAGTAACATCATTAAACCCAACAAAATTAATTTACAGTAACATGATGATATTCACATGATAATCCAAGTACTAGATACTCAAGATGTCCATAACCGGGGACACAGCTAATCATGATTAGTTTATACACTCTGCAGAGGTTTGCGCACTTTTCCCCACAAGACTTGATCGCCTCCGTTTGGTTTCTCGCACTACATGGTGTTTGAGAAGACGGATGACCGAGACATAGTCTTTCAGAAGCGCTAGCACCTTACGATGGATAGACCGTTACACCTACTTTCCCCTACATCTGCTAGTCTACCCTGTAAGAGTTCACACGACTTAATCAACTATGCTAGAGCCCATAATAGCTTGTGGCTGCACACGGAAGTTTCTAGTATGAATAATCTCATGATCCCTTTGAGCCTGGGTGGCGGTCCATAAAAAAACAGGCAATCCTGGTCTACCCAGGTGCCTAGACAGGCAATCCTGGAATAACCAAGTGCCTCAATCCACCCAGATGTGTGTTTAAGTTGCCACCTTAAGTAAACCATTAATTAACAATCTCACATCTGTCATGAATACTCTCAAAACCCAATCCACGTCTACGAGCATAGCATGGAAATGTAAGCATAACGTAATAGTAACTCCCAAGGTTTGAATGCAGGGCAATAGGTTCCTACATCATCAACTACTTCCCAATACCCACATGTTATCAATCCTACTCATGCAATGTTTGAGGGTGAAGCTAATGCATAAAAATGGGTATGAAAGGGGATATGATCAAAGTGTGAACTTGCCTGCAATGTTGATGAAGATGATTCGCACTCAAAACTCTTGATAGTTCTACTCGTCACACTCCGGTCAATCTATCGTAAGCAAGCAATAGTAACCACACATAAGCAATCACTCAAAAGATCGGAAAAATCGAAAAAGTCGATTCGGAAAACATCAAAACCAAGAAAATAGCTCTTGCAACATAAAACAATTTCTAGCAGTACCAAAATTATGTGAATTTGGCCTTATCAGAAAGTTTAGGTCAAGAGCTTCGATTTGCAAAAAGAATCAACTCAAACGGAGTTACAAAACTCAAGTTATGATCAAACGAAGTTTGAATTCAAATCTGGTCTAATTCAAATTTTAAACTTTTCAAAAACATGTTTGAGTTGGATTAATGGATAGAGGAGTTCATAACGAAGAAGTGGGCATTGGTTCCATCGAATTCCGACTATCGAGCAAAAAGTTATGAGCGTTGCAAGATCAGGGACTAATCTGTAAAACAAATTATTACAGATAGGCCCCTAGCCGGAACTAAAACAGAAAAAAAATCTATCGCACGAACGCTCGCTAACAGAACCTTAATGAACGAAAGCGTTCACTAACAGATCTAACCTAGCGAACATCCACTAAATAACTAGGTTAATAAAACAAAACCGGGTTTAACGAAAAAACGAAACTGAAAATAAACCGGTTCGGACCGGGCGGTTTTTACCGATCCACGCGGGTTAACGATGACGGCGGCTTCCCGCGGCGGTGGTCTTCGACATCGGCGGCGTGGCTAGCAGCGGCGAGGCGCGGGCGGCGGCAGCTAGGTGCGGCGGCGGTGGCGGAGCGCGGCGACGAGTGCGGTGAAGGCGATGGCAGCGAGCGGCGCGGGCGGCGGCACTAGCAGGCGGCGGCGTAGGTGAGCAGCGGCGCGGGCGGCGAAGCAAGGCGGCGGCGGCGCAACGCGAGAGGAGGCGAGGCGGCGCGAGAAAAGAGAGAGAGGGGCCCGGGGCTCCGGATTTATAGGAGGGAGGAGAGAGGCGGCGAGGGGAGTCCGGGCGCGGTACGGACGTCGAGGCGGCGGCGGTCGTGGCGTCGCTCGGGACTCCGTCCCGAGCTGGAGGGCGAGGCGGACGGGCCGGTTGGGCTGGGCCGGCCTAGTCGGCGAGGGAAACTTCTTCTTTTTTTAAAAAAAAATAAACACTTTTTTCCAGAGAACTAAAATAATAAAAACAAAAATAACTAAAAATATTATATAGGCATATAATATATCAAAATTTTCAGAAAAAGATTTTCTATAACGTAGACATTTTTATAATGCCAAATAAAATCCACACAAATTTAGATAAATCAAAGAGTGCTACTGGTCTATTAAAATCCAACAAAAATCATTTTAAAAATACCAAAATGAATTCAAATTTATTTATCTCCAATTTTCTGATGTAGGGAATCATGTTACCCTATTTTCCATATATTTTATTTTTGGAGAAAAATAATTTGAATAAAACTCAAATAAATCCAAATTGAAAATTAATTCCAAAAGGACTTTGAAATTGATCCTTTGAAACTCCCAACTCATATTTCATATAATTTGAAGAAGTCATTTTATCTTCGCTCGTGAACATCATTGATTTGCATAAAGTTTTAGAATTGGAAATATTCTCAAATGAAATTCAAATATTTTCAACACCCCTTGTCATTTAAATAAATGGAAGAAGTCATGTCATCTTCGCTCAAGGGTTTTGTATTTGAAAAGAATTTGAATTCATGGAGATCAGAAAGCAAATATGAAAGTTTGGGAAAGTTCTTTTATTCCCTCTCAATTTAACTTTCAAAAAGTTTCGAATTCACTCACTTTCAGACAATCAATCAAACAATCAATCAAATCTATCTATTTATTATAACATTCCAAAATTTAGAATTTTGGGATGTTACAACCCTTCGTGGGTGGAGCCCTCCATGGAATCGTGCAACCATTACCCTTCGTGGGTTGAAGTCTCCATCAATGTGGACGTACGATAGCACCACCTATCGGAACCATGCTAAAAATCTCCGTGTCTACATTGCGTTTGCTCCCTCCAAACTCCTCTCCTTTACCTTCATATGCAATGATTTACATTCCGCTGCTATACTCTTAGAATTGCATGTGTAGGTTGATTGCTTGACTTGTGTTAAGTTGGTAAAATCTGCCAAGACTTAAAATTGGGAAAAGGCTAGATTTTTATTTGGTCAAGTAGTCTAATCACCCCCTCTAGACATACTTTCGATCCTACAAGTGGTATTATAGCTTTGGTCTCCATTTGCCTTGATTTCTACTACTTTGGTGATCATAGCCTAGGTTTCACAACCTAGGAGAGTATGACGTCTAGTGAGAGAAATTACCACCGTAGAGGTCCTTACTTTGATGGTACAAATTTTGCTAGTTGGAAGCATAAGATGAAAATGCATATTCTTGGACATAACCCCGCCATTTGGGCTATTGTGTGTATTGGCTTGCAAGGTGAATTCTACGATGGGAGAGAACCGAACCTTGAAGCTACCGCTGAAGAATTGAAGATGTTGCAATACAATGCTCAAGCTTGCGATATCCTCTTCAATGGATTGTTCCCGAAGAATTCAACAAAATCAGCCGCCTTGAGAATGCAGAGGAAATTTGGGATACTTTGATTGATATGCACGAAGGTACTGACTCCCTGAAGGAATCCAAGTTGGATGTGCTTCAAAGTCAACTTGACAAGTTCAAAATGAAGGATGGTGAAGGTGTCGCTGAAATGTACTCTAGGATTGCTCTCATCACAAATGAGATCGCGGCTTAGGAAGTGAAGAGATGACTGATAGATTCATCATCAAGAAGATCCTAAGAGCCTTGGATGGAAAATATGATACCGTGTGCACATTAATCCAAATGATGCCCAATTACAAAGATCTCAAGCCAACAGAAGTCATTGATAGAATTGTTGCTCATGAGATGTCACTTAAGGACAAGGAAGAGCTTCACAACAAGTCAAGTGGCGCATACAAAGCTTCATGTGATGCTCCTACATCATCAAGTGAGAAACAAGTCTTCAATGAGGAATTGAGCTTAATGGTGAAGAATTTCAACAAGTTCTACAAGAGTATAAGCAAAGAGAGAAGTTCCAAGTCAAGGTCCTACAATGACAAAAGATCTTCTAGTCATGAACGCAATTGCTACAATTGTGGAAGACCCGGACACTACTCCAATGAGTGTATGACTCCCTACAAACGAATAGAAGACTCACCTAAAAGGAGAAGCAAAAGGGAAGAATCACCTCCATGAGAGAGAAGGAATAGTGATGATCGTTATGAATGAAGAACCTCTCGCAAAAGAAAGGATTCGGAAAGGAAGGACAAATCATCAAGAAGCTATACAAAACGAAGACATCAAGCTCATGTTGGTGAATGGGTATCCAGTACCGACTCTGACAACCACTCCGAGAGAAGTTATCACTCCGACTCTGAATATACTCAAGATGAAGGTGTTGCCGGTCTAGCACTTGTGTCAACCAACTCCTATGACATATTTGACTCACCAAATGAAGGAATTGGAAGATGCTTCATGGCTAAAGGCCCAAAGGTATCACACCCCAAGTATATTGATTTCAACAGTGATGAATATGATTTGCTAGGTGATGATGATTTACTTGTTGACAACTCTAGTGATGAAAACTATGATGAACTTGCTATTAATCATGCTAATCAAGATAAAACGAATGATGATGATAAGAAGGAGATTGAGCATCTAACTAAAGAAATAAACAATTTTAAGTTAGCTCATGAAACTACCTTAGAAGATCATCAAGAGCTTTTAAAGACTCATGAGAAGCTACACTTTGAAAAGCTCAACCTAGAGCAAGAGCATGGGTTCTTAAAAGCAATCAATGATGAAAGAAAAGTTCTTCTTACATTACCAAGCATTTACTCTTGTCTACTTACATGCCACATGTAAAATCTAGCAACAAGATTAAAAAATATTCTTCTTCTAGTAGTAACAATAATCATGCTAAGTCTAATATTGTTGCTTCTAGTAGTTCTCTTGATTCCACTAATGATTCTCTTAGCCAAGTTACACTTGAGTAAGAAAATAGTTTATTGAAGGGAATTATAGAGAAAGGTGTTTACAAGAGCCTTGCCGAAAGTAAACAATTTGAAGAAATTGTACGCAAGCAAGGAAGGCACCAGAACAATCAAGGTGTTGGTTTTGAACAAAAGTTCAATGCCAATGGAGTTGAGTGGGAAGAAGATCAATACCCAAAGACAAAGTTTGTTCCTCAACAGGAGAAGTATGATCCTACTTCCTTCAAGGGGACACAAGCTCAAGATCATCTTCCACCACAAGACCACAAGCTAAAAGGAAAGGACAAGCTTCAAGAAGAGATTGATGCATTTGAAGAAGCACTGAATGCCTTGGTCAAGTGGGTTCCCAAGACTACATCCAGTTCTACTTCATCAAGTATGACTAAAACTCCAAGGATTCCCATCAAGATGATGTGGATCCCTAAGAAGAAGAACTAGAGAGTACTTGAGGGTGACTCCGCCAACATACTTCACTCATATTCATATTGGCAAGGACAAGTGCAATCAACTTTCACATCTTGCACTAGTTTAAGGAGTCACAAACCCGCTTGTCGGTAAGTCAAGGGACAAGGTAACCAAATGCTTTCATGGACATCATCTTGTGTGTACTTCACTCTATGTCTATGGATATCCTTGTTTGTTCCTTGTGAGACTAACCCATGTAGGTATTGAAAGTGCAACTCACTCCAATGGATTGCTCCAAATGATCTACATCAAAATTGAGAATCTACATCTTCAACACCTACATGAAGTCATCATCGACAAAACCCAAGGTTAGTTCAACCCTCTTAGGGGGGATATAACATCTAGGGGGAGCTTTACTCTAAGAATTGAGCTAAAGAAACTCTAATGGTGTGAACACAACAATGCTTTATGTAAAAGTCGTAACCGCACTTGTGCTTAAACGATGAGTATGACCTACGATCAAATGTTCTCATTTGACTCCTCAGTCAATATACTCATATATAGGTGACCTAGTCATCGACAATTGCTTGATAGATGCTAGAGTGTTTGTGCATTCTTTGCCACATATTTCATTTGCCATCTTATTGTGTGAGCATGTTGAGTGCATATTTATCTCATTCGAGGACATCCATTTGTTGCTTTGAGTGTTTGGTCTTTTCTTTTGCCAAATGGATGGACAAGAATGCCTAAGAACTTCCTCTAGCTATTTATGCTTTTCTCGTCTCAAACTCTATTCATGCTACATCACAAAGTTTGATCAAGTCAGATTCGAACCCTCTGGGTGAGGAGCACTCGGAGCGACCGATTCATCATAGACTTAAACTTCCAAAACCTTTCTATGTATTTAGGTCTGACCGATTCATTCCTTTTGGTCTTACCAAGTTCATTGAGTTGATCTAGGTTTCAATCTCGGTGCAACCGATTTGAACCATTTGGTCACACGAGTTGCAGTAACCGCTTGCGATTCTGCATCTCGGTGCCATCGAGTCGTTCCACTCGGTCACACCGACAGGGTTTGGATATATATACCCACGGGTCCAATTTTGGAATTTCCTCCGAAACCCTTCGCCCGCGTGTATCCAACTCTTTCGGCTCGATGTCTTCGGATTGTCTCATTGCGAGCGCCCCCCCCGCCCCTGGTCTCCGCCACCATCAACTGGAATCTCCGCCACCGTTGTCGCTGTAGCGAGCTCGCAGCCAAGTTAGTGTATGAGTTCGATTCTTTATGCTTTCTCACTCTGATTCTTAGCATGAAGACAATGCCATGATTCTTGCTACGTATGATATTATACTATCCAGCAAAAACTTCTTGTAGATTAGTTTTGATCCGAAAATTTAGGGTTAGGTTTCCGCCGAACTCATCTCAGACCGACCGAATTGTAGAAATCGGTCTCACCATTTTGGCCTAGGCCATCACACTTGTGAATTTCGGTCTGACCAAAACTTACAAATCGGTGTGACCGAGTTTGATTCTTAGTGAAACCCTAGCAATCTCGGAGTCACTGAACTGTGTCTCGGTCTGACCGATTCCACTAGTTTAGACTCTAATATTGCTTTGGTGTCACCGAGTTAAACAAATCGGTAGCTCCGAAATGCTTTCTTCAGAAAACTAAAACTAAGTTTTGCAAAATCTTTGCACTTTGTGATCCTCATCCACTCGATCTCAACTATATCTATTCACAGGGTCAGCTTTCAGTGTCAGCCATGTCAGACTAGAGTGACAGCCAGAATAGATCTGAGGAATGTGTCAACTTGAGTGAGGGCACTAGTCCCTCTGGCAGCTATGATGAGGGTAGTAGAAGTACCCCAAGCAAGTTGCCCAAAGCAGCAACAAGGACAAGGAATAAGAGAAACTCAGATTCTAAGGATGAGGATTATGTTGCTATTGAGGAGGAAGTTACTTCTAAGAAGAAGGTTGTCAAGAAAGAATTTGGCACTTCAGCTTCAACCAAGCCTGGGTTGCACAAGAAAGCTCCTGCCAAGAGAGTGCCAATGTCCAAAGCTAGAGCCTCAACTCTTGAACTCTCCAAATCAACTGAAGAAGAAGCTGCTGGTGAGTGCAAGAAAAGGAAAGAAAGGGTCAAAAATACCATGGCTAGAGTTATTGGAAAGCCATCAATGATGATCCAATCAGATGAGGAAGAGGAAGAATAGGATGATGCACCAGCACCCAAGACATAGAAGTTGATGGGGGATGCCATCAAGTCAAGGGCTATTCCATCAAAGCCCAAGACTGCCCCAAGGCTGCTGCTCAAGCTTCTAAGCCATCAGCACCAAAGAGATCTACCAGGAACATCCCTGCCGCTGAAAAGAACAAGGCCCCAGTGCCAGAAGTGGAAGAAGAGAAAGAAGCCCAAGTGCTTAGGAAATTGAAGCCAACGATTCCTGATCATGATGATAATCATCCAGTTGCTGAGAACATGAAAGAAAGGAAAGATGCAGGTCTCAGATTGTGGAGACAGTCAGACCCCTATGCTGTGAGAAGAAGGACTGCTATGGATTACATATTTCACACTAAGGAACAACAGGACTTCTATGAGACATTCCTTTTGGATAAGAAGCCCATTGTGTGTGACATGAAATGGGTGGATTGGAAGTACATTGACAAGAATGAAGATCATTTCCCTGGAGTGCATGAGAGATTTAGACTCAATGGAATTGACACCTTTGTGGGTTAGAAATTGACCAAATGGAATGATGAGCTGATCATGCAGTTTTACTCTATTGCTCACTTCTACCCAGATGGGAAGATTGTATGGATGACAGAAGGTACTAGATACCAGTCTACTGTTTCTGAGTGGGCCAAGCTTTTCAATACTCCAGAAGAAGCTGAGGATGACATTGATGTCTATGCAAAGCCTAGGAAAGATCACAACTCCATGGCCAATATGTACAAGGAAATACCTGACAAGGCCTTGGAGACACACAAGCTAGGCTCAGTGTACTATCTATTGTCTGGATTAGCCACCATGAACACTATATTGAGGCACACCTTGCTGCCCAAGTCAGGAGATCACATGATGATCAGAGGCCACTCCATTAACTTTCTTCAGATGTTTGATGTGCCACAAAAATTTAAGGTGATGAGTTTGATTGTTGAGGCCATCAAGAGAACTGCAGCAAATCAGAAGAGATCATGTGGGTATGCTCCACACATTCGGATGCTCATTAACTCCAAGATGGGCAAAGGCATGTATCTCCTAGATAAAGAGCACCTTCCCTTGAGGCCTGATCGTGAGGATAACACAATTGTCATGGATGCTTCACATCCTATATCAGTCGAGGATCATGATAAGAGAGAAAAAGCAAAAGCAGAGAAGGCAGCCAAGACACCTAGTGCTGAAGAGGCATCCCAGGTATTTCTCAATTCCAAACAAGATCAACTTGGCTATCTCATTCAGGCTACTTTGAGGATTGAGAAAGGTTTGGCCACCCTGACTCAAAATCAAGAGAGTCTTGAAAGGATTATCGAGACAAAAATACATGATCTAGATGTCAAGGTCACAAAGATTCAGACTTCCGTGGAAGAAGATTCAAGAAGAACTTGAAGACATGAGTGACAAGACTACCACAAATGCATATTAGAGGGTGCCCAGAAGATAGAGGTCTGCAACAGTGCCAGTGACAGACACTAGGGCTATAACTTCAGCTCCTACAGCCACAACTTCAGTTTCCCCTCCAGTGGCAACTCCTCCAGCTCCACAGACTTCTACAGATGCATTCGTTGCAGGACTCCTCTCCGTGCCACCTTCGCACTCCGGAGCTCCCAGAGATCAAGCTTAGAGAGCCGCATAGCACTATGAATTTTCAAGCTTTTTGGTAACTTATTGCTAAAGGGGGAGAAAGTGTATAGATCATAGGCTGCGAGTGAGAGTGCTTTGCTTCTTTTTGCCTCTCTTGCTACCTCATTTGCTTGCTTCTTTGGAAGATACTCTATTTATGTGTGTGAGATACTTGTATGGTCATGTGCTTGATCATATCATACTTTAATGTTTGTGCTTGGATGATGATATTCTCTATCTCTTATGTATGATCATTCACACTTTGTCTTGGTGATGAGTGCATGTTCCATATTTTATCATTTTGAGCGATCCACCAAGATGTATGTGACATGGAAGAGTAACCCATGATCCTGATCGATTGTGCATTTGCATTCAAAAGCAAATTTTAAACAATGCACAAATTTAGGGGGAGGTCTTGCTTATCACATACTTCTCAAAGCGACGATGTATTTCATTCCTATTGTCATTTGTCGAAGCTTTCATCTATATGTTGTCATCAATTACCAAAAAGGGGGAGATTGAAAGTGCAACAAATCCCTGGGTGGTTTTGGTAATTCATGACAACATATAGCTCATTGAACTAATATACTTTCAAGATAATCATTTCAGAAAGTTCAATGATTGGCACGGCATGGACTAGAGATGTGGAACCCTCAAAATGGTAAGGACACATATTGGCAAAAGGTCAAGACTCTAAATTTTCCATTTTAGTGATCCAAGATTACATCGAGTCCATAGGAAAAGCCAATACTATTGAAAGGGGATGAGGTGTTGCTTAATGACTTGCTTGCTCAAAATGCTTAGTGATATGCTCCAAAAGCTCTCAACCACATTCTCATTTCCACATATGTCCTAAACCTAAAGTCAAACACGGCCCCACCGATTTGATCTATCCGGCGCCACCGAGTTCACTTAACATAGCCATAGCCAGAAACCCTAATCTGTTCGGTCTCACCGAGATGGGATTGCAAACTCTCTGTTTCCCTTCGTAACGTTTCGGTCCAACTGAGAGGAGCGATCAGTCGCACCGAGTTCGCAATGCAAACTCTCTATTTCCTTTTCGTAACGTTTCAGTCTCACCGAAATGAGTGATCGGTCCCACCGAGTTTGCCTGACCAACTCTCTGTTTGCTTGCTACTGAAATTGGTCTCACCGAGTTGAAGCAATTGGTCAAATCTAAATCAAGTTATGCCCTAACCCTAACGCATCGGTCCCACCGATTTGATTATGCCGGTCCCACCGAAAAGCCTAACATTCACATTTTGCACCATATCTGTCTGACGGAGTTTCACTATTCGGTCTCACTGAGTTTGGTAAATTGTGTGTAACGGTTAGATTTTGTGTGGAGGCTATATAGACCCCTCCACCCTCCTCTCCATTAATGAGAGAGCCATGAGAACATGCCTACACTTCCACTACTCATTTTCTGAGAGAGAACCACCTACTCATGTGTTGAGACCAAGACATTCCAATCCAACCACAAGAATCTTGATCTCCAGCCTTCCCCAAGTTGCTTTCCACTCAAATCATCTTTCCACCATATCGAAATCTGTGTGAGAGACTTGAGTGTTGGGGAGACTATCATTTGAAGCACAAGAGCAAGGAGTTCATCATCAACACACCATCTATTACCTTTTGGAGAGTGGTGTTTCCTAGATTAGTTAGGTATCACTTGGGAGCCTCCGTCAAGATTGTGGAGTTGAACCAAGGAGTTTGTAAGGGCAAGGAGATCACCTACTTAGTGAAGATCTACCCAAGTGAGGCATGTCCTTCGTGGGCGATGGCCATGGTGGGATAGACAAGGTTGCTTCTTCGCGGTCCCTTCGTGGGTGGAGTCCCCCATGGACTCGCGGAACCGTCACCCTTCGTGGGTTGAAGTCTCCATCAACGTGGATGTACGATAGCGCCACCTATCAAAACCATGCCAAAAATCTCTGTGTCTACATTGCGTTTTCTCCCTCCAAACTCCTCCACTTTACCTTCATATGCAATGATTTACATTCTTCTGCTATACTCTTAGAATTGCATGTGTAGGTTGATTGCTTAACTTGTGTTAAGTTGCTAAAATCTGCCAAGACTTAAAATTGGGAAAATGCTAGATTTTATTTGGTCAAGTAGTCTAATCACCCCCTCTAGACATACTTTCGATCCTACATAGAGGGCCCCAGAAGCCCTAGGGGGGCGCCCCCCTACCCAGGGAGCGCCTAGGGGGCTTGTGGCCACCCCGAAGTTCGGTTGGAGGTGTTCTTCAGGTGCAAGGAAGCTAATATCCGGATAAAAATCATGTTAAAATTTCAGTCCAATCGGAGTTACGGATCTCCGAGAATTTAAGAAACGGTGAAAGGCCAGAATCTGGGAGCTCAGAAACAAAAGGAAATAGAGAGAGAGAGAGATAGGGATCCAAGCTCGGAGGTGCTCTCGGCCCTCCTCCACCATGGAGGCCATGGACCAGAGGGAAAACCCTTCTCCCATCTAGGGGGGAGGTCAAGGAATAAGAAGAAGGAGGGGGGGCTCTCTCCCCCTCTCTCTGAGTGGCGCCGGAACGCCGCAGGGGCCATCATCGTGACGATGTTCTACACCTACAACTTCGTCGCCGTCATCACGAACTCTCTCCCCCTCTATGCAGCGGTGTAAAACCCCTTCTCCCCGCTGTAATATCTATTGAAACATGGTGCTCAATGCTATATATTATTTCCCAATGATGTATGTCTATCCTATGATGTTTGAGTAGATCCATTTTGTCCTATGGGTTGATTGATGATCATGATTGGTTTGAGTTGTATTTTTTATTATTGGTGATGTCCTATGGTGCTCTCCATGTCATGCAAGCGTGAGGGATCCCCGCCGTAGGGTTTGCAATATGTTCATGATTTGCTTATGGTGGGTTGCTAGAGTGACATAAGCTTAAACCCGAGTAAGTAGGTTGTTTGTGTATGGGAGTAAAGAGGACTTGATACTTTAAAGATATGGTTGGGTTTTACCTTAATGATCTTTAGTAGTTGTGGATGCTTGCTAGAGTTCCAATCATAAGTGCATATGATCCAAGTAGAGAAAGTATGTTAGCTTATGCCTCTCCCTCATATAAAATTGCAATAGTGATTACCGGTCTAGTTATCGATTGCCTAGGGACAAATGACTTTCTTGTGACAAAAAGCTCTCTACTAAAACTAACTTAGTTGTTTCTTTATCTAAACAGCCCCTATATTTTATTTACATGTTCTTTATTATCTTGCAAACCTATCCCTTTACACCTACAAAGTACTTCTAGTTTCATACTTGTTCTAGGTAAAGCAAACGTTAAGCGTGCGTAGAGTTGTATCGGTTGTCGATTGAACTTGAGGGATATTTGTTCTACCTTTAGCTCCTTGTCGGTGTCAAAACCGGCGGATCTCGGGTAGGGGGTCCCGAACTGTGCGTCTAGGTCGGATGGTAACAGGAGGCAGGGGACATGATGTTTTACCCAGGTTCGGGCCCTCTTGATGGAGGTAAAACCCTATGTCCTGCTTGATTAATATTGATGGTATGGGTAGTACAAGAGTAGATCTACCACGAGATCAGAGAGGCTAAACCCTAAAAGCTAGCCTATGGTATGATTGTTGTTTTTTCTACGGACTAAAACTCTCCGGTTTATATAGACACCGGAGAGGGCTAGGGTTACACAGAGTCGGTTACAATGGCAGGAGATCTACATATCCGTATCGCCAAGCTTGCCTTCCACGCCAAGGAAAGTCCCTTCTGGACACGGGACGAAGTCTTCAATCTTGTATCTTCATAGTCCAGGAGTCTGGCCGAAGGTATAGTCCGGCCATCCGGACACCCCCTAATCCAGGACTCCCTCAGTAGCCCCTGAACCAGGCTTCAATGACGACGAGTCTGGCGCGCAGATTGTCTTCGGCATTGCAAGGCGGGTTCCTCCTCCAAGTACTTCATAGAAGATTTTGAACACAAAGGTAGTGTCCGGCTCTGCAAAATAAGTTTCCACATATTGCCATAGAGAGAATAATATTTACACAAATCTAATCTGCTGACGTATTCCGTAGCGTGACATCACACCATGGCCAAGTCTTTATTCGAATCGTTTTATTGTCCCACCTTAGCGTGTTTAGCGAGGCGGTTTCCTTGGCACGTCTTGTTAAAGCAAAGATCGTGTCCCCTTATCCTGGGATTCTCATCAATACGAGCGTGGGTAACCCAACCGTACCCGTTGGTATATTTTCTCGATCAAAGGCGAGTCCCAAGCGGTCACGGGAAGGCCCTTGGTATTCAACCTCTTATAAAGAGATCAAGGCCTTACTCCTTTCTTTCAATCTCAAACAAGTTCTCCCTCCGCCTCGAGTTCCAACACCCAAGGCTCGAGATTTCAGGCGCTTCGGACCTTGGACAATGTCCGGTTCCGACCTTCGAGGCCGATGGATGCCCTCCTCCATCACAGAGGAGGACGTGCTGAAGTTGAGAGAGGCCAAGTTCTTGACCGGTGAAATCTCGCATAGGCTTCCTGCTCAAGGGCAGGTCATTCCCACTCCCAAGCCCGGTGAGAGTGTGGTGTTCATGTCTCACATCCTTCGGGGGCTAGGCTTCCCGACAGATCCCTTCGTGAGGGGGCTCATGTATTATTATGGGCTGGAATTTCACGACTTAGCCCCGGAGTCCATCCTCCATATTTCCTCATTCATCGTCGTGTGTGAAGCCTTCCTCCGTATCACTCCTCACTTCGGACTATGGCTCAAGACCTTCAAAGTAGAGCCGAAGATGATCGAGGGACGGCATGCAGAGTGCGGAGGTGCTTTTATAAGCAAGAATGTTGGTACTCCATGGCCCGAGGGCTCTTTTCAAGAGGAGTCCAGCTTATGGCAGCGAGAGTGGTTTTACATTACTGCTCCCAGGGCCCCTAAGTGGGTGGCGCCACCTGCCTTTCGCTCGGGTCCCCCGCCACGACTGGCGTCATGGGTCAATACGGGGCTGGACTGGGGGCCGGCAAAGGACGTGCCCCTATTGCAGGGCCACATCCGAGATCTCTTAGAAAGAGACATCAGTCTGGTCATGGTGACGCGGGTTATGTTAATTCGCCGAGTTCTGCCCTGCAAACATCGCCCCTCCGCCTGTGGGAGTTCAACCCGGAGGGACCACGAGTTCTCCAACATTTTCTTGGCATGACGCCCGTGGAGATGTACAAATTGTTCTTCGGACCACAAGTAGTGTGTCCGGATTCTACGGAGGACACAGGTCTGAGCTGCAATCGTCCGGATACTCAAGTAAGTAGCCTTGTGCCCGGACTCGCTATCCGTATATTTATCATAAAATTGCCCCTAAAAGAGCTGTCCTTTAAACAAGAGTGGATAGCGAAAGCAAAGCTAATCAGGTGTCCGACCCCCCGCCCCGAGACCACGCCGGGTCCCGTGCTACTCAGGATGTTGGAGGTTGTGCCTTCAAAGGGAAGCGAGGGAGGGGACAAGGGAGCTACAGCCTCCTCAAAGGAGGTTGTTCGGAAGGGAGGAATCAAAAATTCCTCTCCTCAGGGGAAGAAGAGGACCGCCTCTAAAGACCCGAAGACCATGGCCTTAAAGCGGGGGAAGAAATCTTCGCCAGAGGGTCCTGTGCTGGGGGATACTTCGGCCGAATTATGCCCTCAAGGGGATCAGCCCTCCACCGAACCGTAAGTAGAGAGGAGTTTTCTTTTTAAGAAACGAGAGAAATCCCTGCTTTATATCTGAGAAAAGTAATCGAAAATTTACCTTGTAGCTCGGACCTTAGCCCTTCTCAGCAGAGCTCGTCTTCAGGGGATCTTCTTCCGGAGATGATGGAGAGCGGAACGCCTCCTCCTGCCGTACCGCCTTGCGAGGCGGGCGACCCTTAGGTATGGTCGCGGAGGGTTTCTCCGAATCCGGCGGGGCCGGAAGGTAGTCATATGGCCCCCCAAAGCCCTCCGAGTCCGGCCTTCAAAAAGGGCCATCGGACGAGTCCGGCGCCGTCTGGTGCGCGGTCGGAGGAGCTGACGGATCTGCTAGGGCGAGCATCTATCTCAGAGGAGCACCGTGCATTGATGGGTATGGTGATTGAGAGGATTTCATCCGCGGAGAGCGGATTGCACAAGGCCATCAGGAGTTTACTGACAGGTTTTGAGGTACGCGAAATAATGTACCCTTTTTGGACAGTTGCGCATAAATAAGATGCGCCCTGTGTAGATAGTAGCCCCTGAGACTCTGTGTGTTGTCAAAAGTGATGGCACACAGAGGATCATAATCCAGGAATAGACTGATGGATTTGCCGAGCTAAAGCGGCAACTTGACGTGGCAGATGCCGACATCGCGCTTGTCAACAAGCGGCTTGATGAGGCACAAGGTATGTAATTCCTTCGGCGGCGCCTGGTAAGAGGAGCTTTATGCCAGTATCTTACAATGTGTGCGCTTGATGTAGATGGTGCTGCTGCCATGGAGAATCTTCGGGCGAAACTTGCCCGAGCCAAGGACCAAGCCAGGAAAAGTGATGCGGCTGCCGGAAAGGCAATTGAAGAGCTGAAAGCCGAACAGGCTGCTCACTGTCGAAGCAAGAAGGAAATGGCCGAGATGGCCGTGAAGCTGAAGAATGCTGCTGACCGTTGCAAGCTTCTTGAAAAAGAAGATCGGGCGGAACAGACGGACCTGAAGAAGGCCGTTGCCGATGCCAAGGATGCTCGCTCTGCGATGAGAGCTGTGAAGGAGGAGCTGCGTCAGGCCGGAGAAATCGCGGCTGGAAAGCCCTTGATGATGCGGAGGAAGTTCTATGATCCTAAACATGCTCCGTTAGACCAGATGTGGAGTATGGCGGACACCTATCTGGATTTAGCAGCGAGTGCCGTAGATGCGGCCGAGCACTTCCGAGATCAAGAAGATCGCGAAGTGGAAAAGCTCTCCTGGTCGTAGTTCCACAATCCAGAGCGTCTACTGTCATTAGCCGATCGTCTGGCCGAATGGGCCGAGCTAAATAGGTTGTCCGGACTCGCCATGAAGTATGTCGTGAGTCATCTGTGGCCAGAGAGACCAGAGCTGAAAAGTTATTTCAACTTGGTGCAGCAGTTCCTTGGTGCGGCGCCGCATATCAATGCGATGAAGAGGTTAGCGTGCATAGAGGGTGCGCGGATGGCTCTTGCCCGTGTCAAGACATACTGGGCGGAAATGGAAGCCACCGCTTTTGCATCCCCAGACTCGGATGGAAGCCGAGTACCTGCCGAGCGCTATTTTCAGGAAGTTCTGCAAGGCGCTCGTTTAATAGAGACGCAGTGCTCGAAGGATACTATATTCGAATAGCATGTATTATTGTAAAACAATATTTTGATAAATTGTAGAAGCTTTTTATACTTGTGCCTGCAAGTATTATGATATCTCCTGTGCGGCCATTTAACATATATGTATATATAATCTGAAAGATGGAAGTCGTCGGCTTCAGCCCCCACACACATAATGCGGGGGTGTTCGCAGAAGGCGCATTTTCACACTTGATCCAACGTCTTGGTCCTACAAAGGAGGTGATAGCGCAGCGAACTAGGCAATCGGACTATGATGCTTTATCACTTTCACTTAGCCATAGGAGTTTGACATTGAGGCTACTTATATAGCCCTTGGTGGCGCCTGCGCTTGCCTGAACTCGGGGCGCGTATGTGCCTGGCCGGGAAATGGCCCTTCGTTAATGCGGAGGAATCCTAAAGATTCTGGTATGTCATCGAGTGGTTGACCAGTCTCACGCTATATCATGACAGTCAGTTTTCGGTTTTCTCTACTGAGGTGCTCGCCTGGCCGAACCAGGGCACAATCGCAGTAGTTCTCCTGGTGCCGCCTTAGTCAATAGAGCAGAACGTAAGGCAGCAAAACACAGGAGCTAGGCAAACCCAACATTTGACCAAAGACATGATTCAGAGCTGATGCATATAAGGCCAAACTCGCGACGCCGAACACTCCCTAAGGTATTCGGTCTTTATGAGGGCAGGCGGGATAACACCCTTAGTAATAAGCCCCTAGTGTCCAAGTACGCGCAAAACTCTGACATGGCCACATGCCGAAACGCCAGCCTCCTCCTTGGTTATACCAAGAAACCAGGGGATGTGTATCAACAAGAGACAGTAAAAAAGGTTTACGCAGGGTCTTAATCTGAAAAGAATCCTTGGAACGGGTCCCTACTGCACGTCTGCGCCTATGTCTCCGTTGTGCCGTATCCTGGACGGGCGTAGCACGTTGTTCATCTGTAAAAGAGAGGAACTTAGTTAAAGAAAGATCGTGCCGAACATGAGTTATACTAAATAAACAAAGTATAAATCGAAATGGGTAAAATTGAGCATTATTGTCTCTTGTTTTATATGCGCGGAGCCCCTAGTACAGGGTATACGGCTATTAAGCCTTTATCAATTGTATGTTTATGCCAGACTCGTCTAGCCGTGTCCATGGTCTTGACGACCTGTTTAGATGCTTTGGCTGGTGAAGCCGCTTTATTGTGGGGCTGTTAAGGCAGCCGCACTGTTTTTTGCGCGGGAGGAACACTCAATGTTTTCCCTTTAATGAGATGATGCCTCGTGGATTGGGCATCTTAAGCGTAAGAGATGCATAATGCGGTATTGCGTTAAAGCGAGCGAAAGCTTCACATCCCAGCAGTGCTTGATAGCTACTTGAGAATGGGGCGATGTGGAAAGTTAGCTGTTCGCAACGGAAGTTATCGGGGGAGCCAAACATAACTTCTAGCCGGAGAGAACCCATGCAGCAATGGGCATCCGGGCCTGGCGTTACCCCTTGAAAGGTGGTTTTGCTATGGAGAATTTTTGTTGGGTCTATCCCCATGTTGCGGATTGTGTCCTGGTATAACAGGTTTAGACCACTGCCGCCGTCCATCAGGACATTTGTAAAATGGAGTCCGCCGATTATTGGATCTAATACCAAGGCAGTCCAGCCTGCGTTCTGGATACTTCTAGAGTAATCCTGATGGTCGAAGGTGATTGGTTTTAACAACCATTGGCGAGACTCCTTTGGGATAGGCCGTATGGCGCGTATCTCTGGTGGTGCCATTCTGTTCGTCACGTGAAGTAAGTTTACTCTTTTGACTTCTTGTGGGAAATCCTTTTGTTTCCTGGTGCTCTGCTTGTGGGGTTCGTCGTCGTCCTCACTTGGTGTGTCGAGCCCCTTGTGTTCGGCGTTGAGCTTGCTGGCTTTCTTGAAAACCCAACAATCTCTGTGGGTATGGTTCGCAGGCTTCCCGGGAGTACTATGTATTTGACATATCTTGTCCAAGATTTTGTTTAGGTTGGATAGCCCGTCCCTGTTATCCTTGAGGGGCGGCTTTCTCTGATTCTGCCGCGAGCTTTTGAATCTGGCGTTGACCGCCGTGCTCTTTGGGTTGTTTCCCTTATTCCGGCGCTGGTCCTTGCTGCGTCGGGGTTTTCCGTTTCCATCCCTAACTTCGGATGTACTTGGGTCGCTGGTGCTGCATCTTGCCAACCAGCTGTCCTCTCCTGCGCAAAAGCGGGTCATGAGGCTTGTCAATGCGACCATTGTTCTTGGCTTTTCTTGGCCGAGGTGTCTGGCGAGCCATTCGTCTCGAATGTTGTTCTTAAAAGCTGCTATGGCTTCGACGTCCAGACAGTCGACTATCTGATTCTTTTTAGTAAGAAATCTGTTCCAGAATTTCCGGGCTGACTCTTCGGGCTGTTGAGTTATGTGACTGAGATTGTTTGCATCCGGAGGGCGGACATAGGTCCCTTGAAAATTTGCCCGGAAAGCATCCTCAAGCTCTTCCCAACTTCCAATGGTGTTTTCAGGAAGGCTTTTGAGCCAATGCCGGGCTGGCCCTTTAAGCTTGAGGGGTAAGTATTTTATGGCGTGGAGGTCATCTCCTCTGGCCATGTGTATGTGGAGGATATAATCCTTGATCCAGACCCCAGGGTCTGTTGTTCCGTCGTACGCCTCTATGTTTACGGGCTTGAATCCCGCTAGAAATTCATGGTCCATCACCTCATCGGTGAAACATAGGGGGTGTGCGGCACCCCTGTATTTGGGTGTGCCGTGATGTTCGGATATTTGTTGTGTTGCATTGCTTACTAGAGCTTGCTTTCTTGGCCCGTATATAGATCTGGCTGGGCCGTCTTTTTTATGCGGATCCTTTGGTGGATCGCGTGCCGGCTTGTGTGCGGCGCTGCTTGCCGCTCCACGCTGGCCATGCGGTCGTCCATCTGACCGGATGGCTTTCCTATTTTTTGACTGCGGGGGCTCTAAGGCCTCCTCGTCAAATTCAGGCAGTAGCTTACGCTTTGGATAGCTTTTTGTGCGGCGACTGCCGGCATATTTGTCTGCGGTGTTGCGTACTTTGCTCCATCTGATTCTGAGTGCATCTTCCGCAGTTTTGATCTTCCGCTTCTGCTTTTTCAGGCTATGCGCAGTGGCGACGAGCCTTTTGTGGAGGTTCTTCTGCTCCATGAGTTTATCCGGCGTAAGGTTGTCCGGACTGTTGTTTTCGCCGGGGACGGGGTGTTCGTTTTGTTTATCCAAGTTGCCCTGTTCAGACGCTTGCTCGAAGGCATGTTTGTCGTCCACCGGCTCGTCCTGCTCTATGGCTGGGTCTGTATGGCTGCTGTCTCTGTCGAGGCGTGGCTTGGAGCGGTGCTTACATCGCCGCTTTGATTGCTTTTCGAGTGAATGATTCCTCGTTGCATCCCTGTGTTCCTCGTTGTATCTTCCTTTGGGTGTGTCCACCATGTATACATCATGAGATGAGGTGGTTGTCCAGCGCCTTATAGGCGTTGGTTCATGTTCGTCTCCTACATCGTCGTCCATACCGTCGATGTCTTCGGATTCGAAGTTGAGCACGTCGTTTAAATTATCGACAGTGGCTACGAAGTGGGTGGTGGGTGGGCATCAAATTTCTTCGTCGTCCACATCCCAATCCTGCCGGTCATAGTCCGGCCAGGGCTCTCCTGATAAAGAGAGAGACTTTAGTGAATTCAGAATATCGCCAAAGGGCGAGTGCTAAAAGATGTCCGCGGCGGTGAACTCCATGATCGGCGCCCAATCGGGTTCGATCGGTAGGGACGCAGAGGGCTCGGAGTCAGGAGAGGAGTCCGGCTCCTTGGAGTCACGGGCTTCACAGAGAATAGGGCTGGTGTTCGGCTCGATCGCCGTAGAGATTGCAGCCCCCGAGGCGGTGTCTAACCACCCATCCTCGATTGGTGTGATCGGCTCCGAGCTAGGGGTCGGAGCGGACACAGGTGCGGCCTCCAGGGCGCTGTTCGGCGGCATATCTAAATCATGCCTATCGTGACAGTGCGGTGCGCTCGGCTGTGGCTCGAATCCGTCGAAGATCAAGTCTCCGCGGATGTCGGCCGTGTAGTTCAAACTTCCAATTCTGACCTGACAGCCAGGGGCATAGCTTTCGATCTGCTCCAGATGACCAAGCGAATTGGCCCGCAGTGCAAAGCCGCCGAATACGAAGATTTGTCCGGGGAGAAAAGTCTCACCTTGGATCGCATCGCTATTGATGATCGGAGAAGCCATCGGGCCTAAAAGTGACGACATAGAGGAACTCTCAATGAAAGCACCAATGTCGGTGTCAAAACCGGCGGATCTCGGGTAGGGGGTCCCGAACTGTGCGTCTAGGTCGGATGGTAACAGGAGGCAGGGGACATGATGTTTTACCCAGGTTCGGGCCCTCTTGATGATGGTATGGGTAGTACAAGAGTAGATCTACCACGAGATCAGAGAGGCTAAACCCTAAAAGCTAGTCTATGGTATGATTGTTGTTTTTTCTACGAACTAAAACTCTTCGGTTTATATAGACATCGGAGAGGGCTAGGGTTACACAGAGTCGGTTACAATGGTAGGAGATCTACATATCCGTATCGCCAAGCTTGCCTTCCACGCCAAGGAAAGTCCCTTCCGGACACGGGACGAAGTCTTCAATCTTGTATCTTCATAGTCCAGGAGTCCGGCCGAAGGTATAGTCCGGCCATCCGGACACCCCCTAATCCAGGACTCCCTCACTCCTCGTTGGGTTCGACACTCTTACTTATCAAGAAAGGATACAATTGAACCCCTATACTTGTGGGTTATGAAGACCTTTTTCTGGCGTCGTTGCCGGGGAGCAATAGTGTGGGGTGAATATTCTCGTGTGTGCTTGTTTACTTTATCACTAAGTAGATTTTATTTGCTGTTCTAAGTTGTTCTCTGTATTTTGTTATGGATATGGAACATGAAATACAAAAAAATAGGTTTACTTGCTACTCATGGAGATGTGGAACCTCCTAAAACCCTCGATGCTCATTATGTGAAAGATATTATGCACTACTTTAATAATCCTAAGAAAACCCCATTCAATTATATAATGGAAGACACGTTGGATCAACGTGAATACTTTAGGGATTATCGCTTGACTCAAAAAGGGAAACTGTTATGAGATCAAATTCATACGTTGCATTGGTATGCCCGAAATTTATGCTTGAGATATGAATATACTTCTTGCACTAGGATGAAGGCTCCACACCTTCCCTCTCATGTAAATTTAATGGTAATGAAACCTTGGCTTCTTATGTTATTGGTATATATGATTACTATGATGTGGAACAAATAGAAGAATTTGTTGCTTTCAAGGGTGCTTATGAAATGGAATCTTTATTCGAAAAGTGTGAAAATCTTGACGATGCTGTTTACAGACCTGCAAATTATGATATACTTAAATATTGCTATGAGAATTATGAATATAATGCCCATATTAATGAGTTCATTAGATGAAAAATATGATGAGGAGAGCGAAGAACAAAAGGAGGAAGAGAGGATTGGCTACCTATGACCACCTTCTAATGAGAGTAACTCTTCAAATCATACACTGTTTAATTTCCCTTCATGCTTACCGAAGGTTGAATGCTATGATAATTGTTATGATCCCTTGGATTCATTTGAAAATATCCCTTTTTGATGAACTTGATGCTTGTTATGCTTGTGACCATGATGCCAATATGAATTATGTTTATGGAGATGAACATGCTATAGTTCCTTATGTTAAGAATGAAATTGTTGCTATTGCACCCGCGCATGATAGTCCTATTACCTTTTTGAATTCTCACAACTACACTATACCAGAGAAGTTTTTTCTTATTAAGGATTATATTGATGGGTTGTGTTCTACTATTTCACATGATGATTTTGATAAATATAATATCCATGTGCTTGCTTCTCCTACTTGCAATTATTATGAGAGAGGAACTACATCTCCACCTCTCTATGTTTTCAATTCGATAAAATTGCAAGAAACAGTTTATGCTACGTATTGGCCTTTATTTGATGTGCACGAATTGTTCTTTTATGACATGCTGATGCATAGGAAGAGAGTTAGACTTCGTTGTTGCATTATATATGTTACTTTGTGCTCACTACTAAATTACAAATCATTGTTAATTAAATTTGGCTTTGATATACCTTGGGATCCGTTGGATCCATTACTTGAGCACTTTATGCCTAGCTTAATGGCTTTAAAGAAAGTGCTGCCAGGGAGACAACCCAGAAGTTTTAGAGAGTCATTTCATTCTATTGAGTTCTTTTAAAAAGTTTTTTTAGAAAATAAAATAAAGTGGGGAACCTAAAACTTTTCACAAAGAAAAGTGAAAGTAAGAAAGACGAGCACCGTTGAAGTGGGGGAGCTCCTTGAACTTTGTCCATGCCCATGGAAACTTTGCAAATCTTGAATTATAGAAACTTTTCAAAAAAAATAATTACCCCCTTGTACAAATCCATTGTATTATGAAAATAATGTGCCAAGATTTTCCTTTAGGATGATTAGATTGCTTGTTTGGTATGTGTAGTGGAAAAACAAAAACTTTGGCTGTAGCGCATGAATTTTCATTTTTTACTGGAATGTCGAATGTTTCTGAAATTTTTACACAGTACTTCTATGAAAATTATTTTTTTCCTAATTTTTTAGATTTTTTGGAGTTACAGAAGTATGGTAGATGTTCATATTGCTACAGACTGTTCTGTTTTTGACAGATACTATTTTTGATGCATTGTGTTAGAAGGGAGAGAGAGAGAGATTGTTGCGGAATATGATGGATGTATTATTGAGCCACGAGGGCGAGTATATATTGAATACAAGGCTTGGAGGGCAAGACGCCTCTCCTAGAGATAAGGTAGGAGACGAATTACATATCCTAGACTACCAAACATATGTAACCCAAATATATCTCAAACATCCCCCCGCAGTCGTAGCAGTAGCGTTGCGAACAACATGAGTGACGCAGACGGTCAGACTAGAGAGAATAGAAGCTGATGGACTGACATCCCCCCGCAGTCCTAGCAGGAGCATCGAGGACGGTGTCGCCTCACGGACGCGTTGACTGTAGATGAAGCCGACGAGTTTCTCAAGCGGATGATAACCCTTTGTGACAGTGTCGATGTAGCCGAGAGCATAGGGTGGTGTAGTCGTGGTCGAGGTAGCCGTGTGAAGAACACTGTGGTCGATGTCGAGTTAGGGTAGCCGGTGTCAAGGGAGTCGCCGTGGAGCCGTGGGCGCAAGGAGGCGCCGAGTTAGTCATGGGCGCAGTGGTGTCGAAGAAGTGGTGCACCAGGAAGGAGAATGGTGTTGACGATGCATCGCGACGGGTTTGCCAAGCGCGGGAACACATCGTGGACGAAGGCACACATCAGTGTTGCCGGCACCGGGCATGCATAGATGGACGAAGTCAAAGTTGACGAAGCGCCACACCAGGCTTGCCAGGCCCGGGGACACATCGTGGATGAAGGCACGCATCGGTGTTGCCAGAACCGAGCATGCATAGACGAGGGACCTACATGAGCTGCACACCATGTCAGAGAAGTCGGAGGGGCCAACAAAGAAGGACTCGACGATAGTTGAGGCGCCAATTGACGCGGTGCCGATGTCGCCTGTGGTTGTCGGAGTAGACGAAGTGGTCGGGGTAGATGGCAGCGACGGGCTAGAGTTGGACGAAGACGAAGGCGGTGGATGGGCGACGACTACGGGGGTAGCAGCGGCGGCGGCCAAAGAAGAGCGGCAACGGCGGCTAGGTTAGGAGTGCGGTGGCGGTGCTCGAAGTAGGCGAGGAACCCGACAGCATGACGAAGACAGGCACGGACGGTGGCGTTACCGTGCCAAGGGAGGTGGCGCGGCGCATACCATAGGAAGTCGACACGCGCGGACGATGGAGTGGAGCGCGGATCGGGACGCTACGGCCCAAAGGGGCGACACAGCGGCGGCTAACAGGTCGGGGTGACGACAGGAAGATCTCGGGGCGGAGGCGGGGACCGCGTTCCGCAGTGCTAGAGCCCGAAGAGGTGGTGTAGCGGCGGCTCGCAGGTCAATGCAACCGCGAGGACAGTCTCGGGCGGCGGCAGTGACCGCATGCCGCAACGCTACAGCCCGAAGAGGCGGTGTAGCGACGGCTCATAGGTCAGGGTAGCCGCATGGAGAACCACTAGCCCAAGGCAATGCTCCAACGGGAGGAGGCGTGGACCGCGTGCCGCGGCGCGATAGCCCTAAGGGGCGACGCAGAGGCGGCGGCGGGCTACGTGGGTAGCCGGCGGGAGGATCTTGGGGCGATGACATGGACCACGGTCGGTGACGCGACAGCCCGAAGGGACATCGGCGGGAGTGGCGCGCGGGTCGGGGCAGCCGACGGGAAGACCTCGGGCGGCAATGCAGCGGTCCGAAGGGACTACACGACGGCAACCTGTGGCTCGATCGGCAGTAGGCGCGTGCTCGGGGATTGGCTTGGCGAAGACAGGCGTGTGATCGGTTGATTAGACTGAGGGCAACGTTGTACGTGCCATGGCGGGGACGATGCGTAGATCAGAGTCGATGGCGACGTTGTCGGTGATGTCCCGGGCGATGACGATGAAGACAGACCGGCGACGAAGACCACGTGGCGAGCGGCCGGCAGCGACGCATGAAGGCGTCCCTTGGGCGGTGCATCCAGCCTTGTCGCACGATTGATGATGAAGTGACCGGTGTAGTCGACGCCGATGTCGGAGTATAGGCACGGGGGTCGACGGCGGCGGTGGGCGACGCAAACCGATCAAGCATAGATGGGAAAACCAAAAACAAAACCCCAATCAAAACGACCGGCGAGAGAGCGAAAAAAACCCAGAGCAAGGGCTCGAGAAAAAGAGTCTCTAGGGCAGCCGGTCAACATGACCGGCGGACGAACCCTAGGTACAGGTGGCGTGACCCTCGGCAATGGTCATGGAGGCTGACCATCCCGGGGGCGGCGACGAGCTGAAGCAGCGGGCGGCGGCTAGGGTTGGATCGGTTAGGCTGATACCATGTTAGAAGGGAGAGAGAGATTGTTGCAGAATATGATGGATGTATTATTGAGCCTCGAGAGCGAGTATATATTGAGTACAAGGCTTCGAGGGCAAGACGCCTCTCCTAGAGATAAGGTAGGAGACGGATTACAAATCCTAGACTATCAAACATATGTAACCCAAATATGTCTCTAACACATTGTTTTGCATTTGATGAATCTATGGATTGTATAGGTGATATAAGCCGTGGTGAAGTTAGAGTAAAGTAGTTATAATGCATAAATAAAATATAAATGAGTTTTCAATAGTACTTGAAGTCGTGATTTGCTTTATTATACAAATGGATCTCACGAGGGTTTTGTTAAGTTTTGTGTGATTGAAGTTTTCAAGTTTTGGGTGAGATCACGATGGATGAAGGAATAAGGAGTGGCAAGAACCTAAGCTTGGTGATGACCGAGGCACTCCAAGGTAATATTCAAGGACTCCCAAGCAACTAAGCTTGGGGATTCCCTGGAAGGCATCCCCTCTTTCTTCTAACGATCATCTGTAATTTTACTTGGTGCTATATTTTTATTCGTCACATGATATGCGTAAATCTTGGAGCGTCGTGTGCTTTTTATTTTTATTTTAGTAATGCACCATGCTGGTATGAGATAGTCCTTGGTTGATTTATATAATGCCTTTTTCACTTCACTTATATCTTTTGAGTATGCACTACTGCAGGATGCTGCTAATGCGACACTACGATGAGAGACCCTTCGAGAAACTGTGTGCGATGCAATAATTGCAAATGGTGCTGTATGAAAACCGTCAGAAATGTATAAAACGTTTGTGATGATGGATGCATCAAACACGGTTCAGGTTTTAGTTGCATGTGCGATGAAGGCCATACGGTTCAGTTCAATTAACTGTTTGCGATGAGGAGGAACAAAAGAAACGGGCAGCCAGATGAAGACGTGTACGATACACAGCATACGGTTCACTCGGATGAACCATTTGTGATTAGGCAACACAAAAGAAATGGCTAGTCAGATTAAGGTGTGTGTGATTGAGGGCATACGCTTCAGAAGGATTAACTATTTGCGATCAGGCAACATAATAGAAACGGGTCAGCCAGATCAAAGTGTCTGCGATTGATGGCATACACTTCACATGGATGAACTGTTTGCGATTAGCCACAACAAACTGAAATAGTTAGATAGATCAACGTGTGT
Source organism: Triticum urartu (assembly GCF_003073215.2). Classification (NCBI taxonomy): domain Eukaryota; kingdom Viridiplantae; phylum Streptophyta; class Magnoliopsida; order Poales; family Poaceae; genus Triticum; species Triticum urartu. The sequence continues at coordinate 258,640,715 of NC_053022.1, read as the reverse complement.
GCGCTAGACGGGCACACACATTCTAATTAAAAGAACCGTGCATGATGGTGCTGACATTGACTATTGCGGTGCACCCTATGGTGCAAACGCCACGTACGTGGCCGAGAAGGCGTACGTGCCCACGTTACGCCTTCTAGGAATAGTGCCGCACTTATAACCGTCAGTAAACTTTGAGCATGCGTCCTGTCACATTCCAAATTGCAAACCTATTCACACCGATCAAAACCTAAACGGTTTCCCACTTAGGAGCGTATTACTATCCGGTTATAAATACTACTACTCCAAGATGACTGCACATTCCTCCTCAACTCCTCATCCACAAAAATTCAAAAACAAACAAGTCATTCATCATCGTTCCCTTGCGTCCACCATGGCCAGCGTGAGTTGTGGGTCGAGAGATTGCCACCAGGGAGAGGCGAGCCTGGAAGCGGAAGCATGAGAGATGTAACGCCTCGCTGTGAAAGTAGCCAACATGTCCCGCCGCACGGCCGTAGCAGCAGAGAGGTCTCGCCGCGCCACCGAAGCAGCACGGAGGACCCACCACGCCGTCGATGCAGCAGACTGGTCCGGCCACGCTGCGGAAGCAGAAGAGATGTCCCGCCGCACCGCGAATGCAGCAGAGATGTCCTCCCGTGCCGCGGCGGCTTGGGAAAATGTCTCGCGGGCAGGCGAGGACTCTTACAGGCGCATGCGTGCCCTTGTCCTTAGGCAGATGGATCAGATCTCTAGGTGGGCGAGGTTGCAGGATGACCTGAAAGCCTCGTTTGAACAGTCTACCGACGTCATTGGGCAAGTAAATGAGAGCAATGCGAAGCTCCTTGCTGAGCGTGACCTGCTGAGGGCGAAGATCGTCGGAAGTGCAGAGCAGCAGGAGCAGACCACTGCCTTGCTGAAGAGGACCGACATCATCGTCGAGAAACTTATGGACGAGAATGCCATGCTGCGCATCAAGCGCAGAAGGCCGGTGGAGGAATCTGTGGATGCTCCCAACCAGCATCTTGAGGACAAGAAAGAGCTCATCGCCGCTCACCGTGGAGACTAGTTCCCATGGCCTGCAGCAACGCATCAAGAAAGTAGAGATCAGCGAGCCACATCGTTGTCTTCCTTCTTCTTTTGCCCTTGTGTATATCAGGCGTTGCCGCATGTGGCTTTTTTAATTATTTTTATAAACATGTAAGACAATTATTATCCAATGTCATCGTCCTTATATTCATCATGCTTGCTATAAGTCGCAGTCGATGCTATATAGGTCCGTCGGATCTTACATCAAGATACATGCAAAACTTTCTTTACAGATTTTCATTTTTCTCTCTTAAATCTCAGTCCAGTGAGACATATGCCAGGCCGTAGAACAGGTGCTCGAGCGCCATTAATGGAGATGTTGGGAGGGAGGTGCGCGGCGCGTAGTGGTCAAAGCGCTCTCCTCCTGATGAGCACGTGTAGGGGTCTGATCGCATGCCTCGCGTACTCAAAGGGTTACCCCGCACGACACCTCCTAGCCAATAAAAAAGGGGACGTGTGGACACACATAATTGGTAGGTCGAACGCCCACGGTTTCAATAATACTTGTGTTTCTGATTTGTAACGTGACAACACTTGTTCCAAAAATGACTTTGTTGATTTTTAATGTGTGGGCGTTCACAAATCGGACAGAAAATTACCACAGCATGTTGGCATGAGACCAATGCCAAGTTTCATGATTTTCAGGCATGTTTTGGAATTACAGGAATTAAAAAACCAAGTTTCGCAATCTTTCCGGCCAAGCCACGACGCCCAGATATTTGAGTTTCACTCCCATCTCTTGCATGGGACCTAGAAATTCACCCAAGGACACACATGTGATTTTTCAAACAACTTTGGTGCACTGGAGCATGTGCTTGTAGTTAAAATTTGAATTATGCACATTAAATGCCCAGAAACTCGGTTAATGTATAAAAAGGCCTAACGAAACGGGAATAATTCCAAAAATTACCACGGTACTTCTATTTGGTCTAATCTGGCTGTGTAAAAAAATTAAGGCGGGAGAAGGCAGTGTACGTATGTCGTTTCGCACACGGAGGTGACACGTTCCCTCTCGGAACCACGAGCCTTCTTGAGGGAAGCTCCGGTTCGCGAGAAGCTTACACCAAAGCTTGTCCCAATTCGGCCAAAAAAATTACCGCAACATGTTGGTGCCATGTCATGACACCATGCCAAGTTTCATGATTTTCAGGCGTGTTTTGGAATTACAGGAATTAAAAAAACAAGTTTCTCAATCTTTTTGGCAGAGCCACGACGCCCAGATGTTTGAATTTCACTCCCATCTCTTGCATGGGACCTAGAAATTCACCAAAGGACACACATGTGATTTTTCAAACAACTTTGGTGCACTGGAGCATGTATTTGTAGTTCAAATTTGAATTATGCACATTAAATGCCTAGAAACTCAATTAATGTATAAAAAAGGCGAAATGAGCCCGGAATAATTCCAATATTTAGCATGGTACTTCTATTTGGTTTAATCTGGCTGTGTAAAATAATTAAGGCAGGAGAAGGCAGTGTACGTATGTCGTTTCGCACACGGAGGTGACACGTTCCCTCTCGGAACCATGAGCCTTCTTGAGGGAAGCTCCGGTTTGCAAGAAGCTTACACCAAAGCTTGTCCCAATTCGGCCAAAAAATTACCGCAGCATGTTCATGCCATGTTTCATGATTTTCAGGTGTGTTTTGGAATTACAAGAATTAAAAAACCAAGTTTCTCAATCTTTCCGGCCGAGCCACGACGCCCAGATATTTGAATTTCACTCCAATCTCTTGCATTGGACCTAGAAATTCACCCAAGGACACACATGTGATTTTTCAAACAACTTTGGTGCACTGGAGCCTGTGCTTGTAGGTTAAATTTGAATTATGCACATTAAATGCCCAGAAACTCAATTAATGTATAAAAAGGCAAAATGAGCCCGGAATAATTCCAAAATTTAGCACGGTACTTCTATTTGATCTAATCTGGCTGTGTAAAAAAATAAGGTGGGAGAAGGCAGTGTACGTATGTCATTTCGCACACGGAGGTGACACGTTCCCTCTCGGAACCACGAGCCTTCTTGAGGGAAGCTTCGGTTTGCAAGAAGCTTACACCAAAGCTTGTCCCAATTCGGCCAAAAAAAATTACCGCAACATGTTGGTTCCATGTCATGACACCATGCCAAGTTTCATGATTTTCAGGTGTGTTTTGGAATTACAGGAATTAAAAAAAACAAGTTTCTCAATCTTTTTGGCGGAGCCACGATGCCCAGATGTTTGAATTTCACTCCCATCTCTTGCATGGGACCTAGAAATTCACCCAATGACACACATGTGATTTTTCAAACAACTTTGGTGCACTGGAGCCTGTTCTTGTAGTTCAAATTTGAATTATGCACATTGAATGCCTAGAAACTCAATGAATATATAAAAAAGGCCAAAAGAACCCGGAATAATTCCAAAATTTAGCATGATACTTCTATTTGGTTTAATCTGGCTGTGTAAAAAAAATTAAGGCGGGAGAAGGAAGTGTACGTGTGTTGTTTCGCACACGGAGGTGACACGTTTCCTCTCAGAACCACGAGCCTTCTTGAGGGAAGCTCCGGTTTGCAAGAAGCCTTCACCAAAGTTTGTCCCAATTCGGTCAAAAAAATTATCGCAGCATGTTGGTGCCATGTCATGAGACCATGCCAAGTTTCATGATTTTTAGGTGTGTTTTGGAATTACAGGAATTAAAAAAAATCAAGTTTCTTAATCTTTCGGGCCGAGCCACGACGCCCAGATGTTTGAATTTCACTCCCATCTCTTGCATGGGACCTAGAAATTCATCCAAGGACACACATGTCATTTTTCAAACAACTTTGGTGCACTGGAGCACGTGCTTGTAGTTCAAATTTGAATTATACACATTAAATGCGCAGAAACTCAATTAATGTATAAAAAAGGCCAAACAAACACAGAATAATTCCAAAATTTAGCATGATAGTTCTATTTAGTCTAATCTACATGTGTAATAAAATTAAGGCAGGAGAAGGCAGTGTACGTATGTCGTTTCGCACACGATGGTGACACATTCCCTCTCGGAACCAGGAGCCTTCTTGAGGGAAGCTCCGGTTTGCAAGAAGCTTACACCAAAGCTTGTCCCAATTCGGCCAAAAAATTTACTGCATCATGTTGGTGCCATGTCATGACACCATGCAAAGTTTCATGATTTTTAGTCGTGTTTTGGATTTACAGGAATTAAAAAACCAAGTTTCTCAATCATTCCGTCCGAGCCACGACACCCAGATGTTTGAATTTTATTCCTATTTCTTGCATGGGATCTATAAATTCACCCAAAGACACACATGTGAGTTTTCAGCAAACTTTGGTGCATTGGAGCATGTGCTTGTAGTTCAAATTTGAATTATGCACATTAAATGCCGAGAAACTCAATTAATGCATAAAAATGCCAAACGAATCCGAAATAATTCCAAATTTAAACACGACACTCATGTACTAGTTGCATGTTCACTGTACGTAAATGTTCTAGCAATTCAAACACCATCCTTTCCCTCTGTAACACCATTTTGTCTTTCAAAACATAATGGAAAAATCTGGTATAAAATATCTTGTGGGATGCGATATAAAATATGCACACTCATGTACAAACAGTTTACTAGGAAGAATCATGTGGGATGCGATATAAAATATCTTGGCGCATCGTCTTGTCTGGCTTACGCAGGAAGCTTCGTCGTCTACAGTCCACCACCCCTTTCACACTGATAGCTCGGATTTAACTAGTGTCGTGGGATTGTCACGACAGATGTCCTAGTGTGAGGACTTAGTCATGGAGCCATCGCAACGTAGTTAGCTTAAAGGGGTTAAAGCGGACAAAGGACGCAAGGAATTATACTGGTTCGTCCCCTTGCGATGAAGGTAAAGTCTACTCCAGTTATGATGGGATTGCTAAGGTTTCGATGACCAGGGAGCGAATCCGCTTTGCCTGGCTCTCGAGTTGTTGTTTCTTGTTCTTAAACCGCCGCCGGGTCATCCATTTATATACACAGGTTGATGCCCGGCGGTTTACAGAACCCCGGCCGGCTCATAAACGTGTCCGGGTTGGTTTCTATCCTTTCCTATCTTACAACACAAGTTACACACCTTATGGTGGTTTATGTCTACAGGCTCTAATCCGCCTTTGGGCCCCGGGCCTTTAGATCTCTTCTAGTAAAGCGCCATGCTCCTTGTCTTCATGGGATTCAATATGGATAACTCCTTATGGGTGTAACCCGGCCCCTCCTGGACGGTTTATACTATGTAGTTATATCTCCAACATTAGGCCCCAGATTGATTCGAACCTGTTCATGTCAATCTTCAACACTTTAGAAAATCTTCCTCTTCAGTACCTTCGAGTAAACCTTGTAATCCGCCATGACATCATCTTCTAGGATTATAATAAACCACCATGACGTCACCTGTTCATTAAAAAACTGTATATACCTTACTTTTATTAATGAGCCTCTAAAAATTGAGGCGACAACTCTGGGACATATCCATTTTTTGGGCTCCTCGATTCCCACGCCTGTCGCTTATCCCTTCGTCTTATAAATAGGGCCGGGGTCCCTCCTTTTCTCCCCTTGCCTCTTCATCCTTCTTCCACCTCACGTCGCCTCAGCACTCGAGCGCTGCCACCGCCGTCGACCTTCACCTCTGCCCTGACCTTGGCCGCTGCATCACCCTGGTCATACCAGAAAATCACAGCGCCTCTCCGCTGTTCAACAGTTTCGGTGAGTTCTTCTTCCTTTTCTTCATAGATCTATTTAGGGTTTGCACGGGCTCATGGAAACTTCATGGTGTTCTTCCCCTGTTCTTCACTAAGGCTTATAGGATAGATTCAAACCTGATATACTCTTATGCGGTAGCAATGATAATCCTTCCTTCGCCATGAGATCTTCTCTTTTGTGTATAAAAACCCAATCTGGAACTTCATGAACTGCTCAAGCACCAACCTTTAGGTCTAAATATTTTTCTTTTTTTGACATGCGGTAGATCTGAAATCCTAATGTGAAACTTGTTCTTCCTCACTTAGTCATTTTTTGGCTTCAGATCTATACTCTCATTGCCCATATAGGCGGTTTATCCTTTAGAAAATAACCTGCCATATACCATTAGTCCCCTTGTAAACCGCCAATTGCTTTATCATTTGTAATAGCATCAACTTCTGGTTTAATAATTTTGCATGCCTGAATACCTTTTTGTCTCTTAACCTGCAACGCCTTATGCTTGTCAACCATAAATCTTAAACTGGCACAAACCTTCCTTTAGGTTGTCTAAGAAATGGCCAAGACCTTCTATGCTTGTAACTGGGTTCCATCCCGGATTAAGGAAGAAGATCTAAAAGGATGTGTTATCACTAGCGCTTTACCAAAGCAGAGTGAAATCCATTGGCAAGCCCCTGGTCCGGAAAATCCTCCTACGCCCAAGGATGGCGAGATAGTTGTGTTTTTTTATCATCGAGCCGTGGTTTCAAACCTCCCGGGTCAAAAAAAATTCGTGATGTGCTTGCTAGCTTCCAGATCCACCCTCAAGATATTGGACCTAACTCGGTATCCAATATTTGTAATTTTCAAGTGTTTTGCGAGGCTTGTCTGCAAGAAGAACCGACCGTTGAACTGTTCAGGGAATTTTTCTACTTAAACCGCCGCACCAAATTTGTAGATGGGCCCAATACTGAACTTGGCGGCGTTTCAATTCAAAAAAGGAAAGACGTCAGCTTCCCTCATGCCAAGCATCATAGTCATCCTAAGGATTGGAAACAGACTTGGTTCTATTGCAAAGACACTTCCCCTGAAGATGATAATCCTCTGCCGGATTATCGTCCTCACCGGCTTACCAACACACATCCATTTCCGCAAAGGTTGACTGCAAAGGAACGGGCCAAATACGCACCACAACTCGCCAAGCTCAGAGCCTTTATGGCTAATGGTTTAATAGGAGTTGACTTTGTTCGTCGCTGGATATCTTGGAGTATTTTGCCTTTAAGCTGTCGCCCCGGTTTAATGTGCGAGTACACAGGGAACTCAAAAGATCCTCAATGGCACACTGACATTCAGTTGACTAATGCTGAAGTCACTGAAGCTGTTAAAAAATACTGGATGAATCGGTGGCTATCTGCAGCAAAACAGGGCTAAGTCCCTTCTGCGTTTTGAATAAACCGCCAGCTGTAAGAATTGCATAACTCCTGTTTGTACCTGATATTCTTAACTATTTCTTATAACCTTTGTCAATCTTTGGCAGGGTGATGATCCGTTCTGGAAGAAGAAACCTCAGGATAAACCGGCAAAGACGCCTCGCCCCAAGACCAAGGTTACTAAAAGACCTGCCAAGAAGAAAACCGCTGAACCTTCCGATTTAAACGTTGATGAAGTGTTGGATAATCCGGGATCAGGGGTAGAACTTGTTTCTCTTGGCTCTTTTTTCATACACCTCATTGACAATGACTATTATCAGGATGACGCTGAAACCAGCCATGCTGATGATGTAGAGGTAATTATTCTTTCCTTCGGTTCGGATCATCTGCCAACACAGGATCATCTGCCAACACAGAAAACCCGTCAAGCAATTCGGAAAGTAAGATTTTCTCACTCTCTAGCTCACTTGGACCCAAACTTTCTTTTGAAGAAGCAGCAACAGGAAGTTCGCCGCACAACCCGACACAGCGGCCAAGTAGTTACTTCAGCCGGTTTACCGAACACGCCAACCCGGAAACGTCGATCAGAGGTCTCATATATTTCTGATACTTCTTATCCCAAGGTGTTTCAGGTAACCTCTTAATCCGTCTGACTCAAACTATCAGGGAACACCTCATTCATCATCCGGCAAGTCAACGGCCACACAACTCCCTCCTCTCAAGACTGTTCCTGGGTGAGCACTTTTGAACTTAACTCTTGACGCTTTATACTGGTTTGCTATGCTAACCTCTATGTCTGTTCCTTTTAGGGCCAAGGCCAGAGCCAGCAAAAAGGCCAAACTGAATACACCGACTAATCATAACCCGGCGTATGAACTAGAGAAAACCCCTGAACCACTGGATCCAAATGCTGATGCTATCTTAGATGATTCAATGCCTCAAGTTCAGGATACTTTTGTTGAACCGGTGGAGACAGATCCAATGAGCCAGGCTGCTGAACCGCTGAGCCCAGCAAAAATGGTTGATAAACCGTCGAGCCCAGCCAAGACTGCTGAAGATAACACAGAAGATATCATGATTACCGATGTTGGCCACACCACCCCTGGCAATCCTATCGCTTTATCAAAGCATAATGCCAAGGAAGAATTTTCTGCCATGGGTAAGGGCAAGTGGAAAGCAAACTTATCCAGCTATGCCCACCTCAATGCCCAAGAGATTCATTCTGGCTTCTTGAACCACCTGTATACCAGCCGTGACTATGGAGCCGGTTTAATAGGCCTGATAAAGGAGCGATATGAGGTAAACACTATTAACCCTTCATAATTATTTCTCTTGTGTCCAATTTCTAATATCAACTCCAGTAGCCCCCAAGGGCCGGTTTATGATGTCAACATGAACCAGGTCTTCGTAATACTTCAACTTTGCCTGCGTAGCCCCCAAGGGCCGGTTTATCGTTTCAGGATGAACCGAGACTTTAAAGTAGGAATCTTGCAATTTTTGCTTGTGTGGCCCCCAGGGATCGGTTTATACCTTTAGGATGAATCGGTACCTTTCTGTCATGAAGCTTCCAAAACTCGTGATAACCATCTGTGTAAACTGATTGATGAAGAAAAAACCCTAATTTTGACTTGAGCAAATATACATTAGCCCCCAAGTGCCAAGTGTATAATTTGTTATGTGCTTGGGACTTGAAAATGCCAATTGATAAAAGCCATATGTATTAGCCCCCAAGTGCCAAGTGTATAACCTGTTATGTTCTTGGGACTTCAGATATGTACTACTAACTCGTTACATGTTGCTTACAGGCTGATCTGAGCCAAAAAGAATCTCAAATTGCCGACCTTCAGGAAAATATCATGTTCCAGCAGGCGGAAACTTCCAGGGCTAAAGTGGAGTTGACTGGCGCTTTAACAACCATGGAACAGCTGAAAGAAGGTTTTAAAAGTGAATGGGCAGGATGGGGCACTGAAAAAGCAACTCTGCTAAAGCGGGCGGAGGACGCTGAAACAACTCTTAAACCGGTAGTAGAAGAATTGACTGGCTTGAAGCGGCGGATCAATGCCATGACCACTGCTGTGTTTGGTAAGTACCCTTATGATAAGCTTCAACATGTATTATCCCATAAACTGCCGGTTTATCAATATGTTCAATGATGCAGGATCTCGCATTACCCACCTGGGCTCTGATATGTAGAAGAAGTTTAAGGCTGCCTATACTCTTATAGAGCAGTTATATACCGGCGCACAACGGATCATTTGCACTTCTACTCATAATAAACCGCCCCAACCTTGATCAAAGAAACATTGGAGAAGCTGTCCATGCTGCCTGCCCAGTTGGACGAGTTAAAAAGATCAGCTACAAGGGCATGTGCTTTGACTATGCTAATCCGGGCTAAAGACTGGATACCAGATCTTGACTCGGCTGCCATAGGACGCGGCTATCCGAGCATAAAGGAAGATAGGTCAGAGTTTGATAATGATGATCTTCGAGCTTTGACAAAGGAAATGCGCCCATTAGCAAGCAAATTGGCCGAAGAAACATATCTTTCTCATTATCAGCCGGTTTATGATGCTGACAACAAATGACTTGCTGCGCCAACTCATGATGTGGAGGATATTATCCCACCAATCCGTAAGCATACCTACGCTCCTGATGTTGACCCCTCCAACCTTATAAGCGACGAAGCTGTATTCAAGGCCCTAACTGGAATCGACTGGACCACCATTGATTTCCAGCCGCTGGGTGGAGAGGAGGAGGGTGAACTGGTGTAGGATGATCCACAACCGTCAAGCCAGCCTATTGAAGAGTCATGATCCGGAGGCCGGTTTAATCTTATGCATACTGCAATACTTGCTGATTTTTTTTATCCTTTTGGGCATCAAAACGCCTTGTAATAGGCTAGTTAAAACACTTGGTCTGCTATGCCATCGTGCATATTCACTTTGCATGATACTGTTAATCCGTCATGATTTATGTTATGTCTGCTTATGATCCTTAGCAGCTTCATTTGACCTGTTTCTGCATATAACAAGTTGAAATTGTCCTGGCGGTTTATCGCCGGATGGGTCATAATGCCCCACATATAATCCGGGTTTATAACTAGGCTGTATTGAATGACAATCAAATATGAAATATATCATACATGTGACATTGAATCACATCGTTGGCTCACCAACTGTCCGTAGTAAGGGTGATAACCCAAATCTCGAGTACTGATAACTCCTCTCCCTGTTTTGCTGGTTTATAGTAAAGCCGGACCGAGTTGTAATAAACACCGGTTTATTCGTATATCATACCGGCGACTTGTAGTCGAAGCCAGACCGGGTCAATCAACACCGGTTTATATCTAATTGTATACTGACAACTTATAATTGACAGCGAAGCCGGATCAATAGATACCAGCAATATTCTCAATTTGTTCGGGCGACTTATAGTCAACAGCCAGGCCGGGTCAATAAACATCGGTTTAGTATAAAACTCATCAAAAGAAATATCAAAAAGAAAGATTTCAGAAGAAAATATATAAAAAGGGCGAGGCTTTTCATGGGCTGCCAGGACACTGAGTTAAACCATTTTATAAAGCCTTTATAAGATGGACCTCACATCAACCAATCGTCATTTTAACTATGACAATTTCAGCATCTTTATAAGATTGACTTGTCAAACGTTCAACGGGTCTACCAGGATTACCTGGACGGAGTGGCTTACTTAAATAAGGCAGGATAACCCGGGGTTTTAGGTGAATACACCTGGTTTCCAAGCCTGGCTTTTATAGCCTATTACAAGGTTATAGACTCTTGGTTCTTGTAGAAGCAAAGAGCCCCCTAGTAATATTTTGAGCTGTCCTTAGTGGGTGCCTATGTTTGAGTTGTGCTTTGCAACAGACTCTCTTTTGCTCCTTTTGACCTTGGGTGGCAAGTCCCCAAGTGTTTTTTATGTGTGGCTTATGAGCCGGATCAATGGGTAATTAGAACTCCGCTTTATAAACAGAAGCCCCCATGTAACCAAAAACCTTTCAAGGAATAACAGCAGAGGCACCGCTTTAGCAAGGATGCCAGTTTATTATATTGATATAATATATACATTGTCAATAATATGTACATAAGAGGAGCCTATAGCTCAGGTGTAGTAAGGCCGAAGATGAGCTATATTCCACGGCCTGTGGGTCTCCTCCTCTGATTTACGTGAGTCTTTGTGCTCTCGAACATCGATAAGGTAGTATGACCCATTGTGCAGATTCTTGCTGACCACAAAGGGTCCTTCCCAAGGCGGGCATAACTTGTGCATACAGTCTGATCCTTGATGAGCCGGAGCACCAGACCCCCCTTCTTGAAACGTTCTGGTTTTAACCGGAAGACTGTGATAATGACGCAGATCTTGCTGATAAATCACCGAATGCGCCGCTGCAATATCACGCTTCTCATCTAATAGGTCAAATGCTTCCTGACGTGCCTTCTCATTGTCGGCTTGAACATAAGCTGCCACACGGGGTGAGTCATGACGGATGTCACTAGGGAGGACTGCCTTTGCTCCGTAAACCATGAAGAAAGGTGTATAACCCGTAGATCTGTTGGGCGTGGTATTGATACTCCATAACGCAGAAGGGAACTCCTCCACCCAACAACCTGGCGTCCGCTTAAAGGAACCATGAGCCAGGGCTTGATGCCTCTTAGGATCTCTTGATTGGCTCTCTCCGCCTGACCATTAGATTGGGGGTGAGCCACTGATGACACGTCAAGCCGGATGTGCTCACGTTGACAAAATTCTTCCATAGCACCCTTGGACAGATTAGTACCATTATCTGTTATGATGCTGTGTGGAAAACCAAACCGGAAAATCACCTTCTTGATGAATTGAACCACCGTGGCTGCATCACACTTACTGACTGGCTCTGCCTCCACCCACTTAGTGAACTTATCAACCGCCACCAGCAGGTGGGTCTTCTTATCCTTGGACCTCTTAAAGGGCCCAACCATATCCAGCCCCCAAGTTGCAAACGGCCAAGTGATTGGAATCATCCTCAATTCTTGAGCCGGAACATGAGCGCGACGCGAAAATTTCTGACAACCATCACACCTTTTCACCAAGCCCTCAGCATCAGCATGAGCCGTCAACCAATAGAAGCCGTGACGAAAAGCCTTAGCTACCAAGGATTTTGAACCGGCATGGTGACCACAATCTCCTTCGTGGATCTCACACAAAATCTCACAGCCTTCTTCAAGAGACACACAACGCTGAAACGCCCTTGTTACGCTGCAATGATGCAATTCCCCATTGATAATGGTCATTGACTTGGATCGCCGGATTATCTGCCTGGCCAAAATTTCATCCTCCGGTAACTCGCCCCGGTTCATATACGCCAAATATGGGACCGTCCAATCCGGGATAACATGAAGAGCTGCCACTAACTGAGCCTCCGGGTCAGGAACAGCCAAATCCTCCTCTGTAGGTAGCTTGACCGACGGGTTATGCAAAACATCCAGAAAAAACATTGGGTGGGACTGGTTTACGTTGGGAACCTAAACGGCTTAAAGCGTCCGCCACTTTATTCTTTCGCCAGTCCACATGGTCAACCTGATAACCCTTGAAGTGACCTGCAACAATATCTACTTCTCGATGATACGCTGCCATGAGTGGGTCCTTGGAATCCTGAGTACCAGATACTTGTCGAGCCACCAGGTCTGAGTCACCAAAACACTTAACCCGGCTTAGATTCATCTCCTTAGCCATTCGAATACCATGGAGTAAAGCCTCATATTCAGCTGCATTGTTAGTGCAAGGGAATATTAAACGGAGAACATAACAAAACTTATCACCTCGTGGGGAAGTTAACACGACTCCAGCCCCGAGCCCTCCAATTGCCTGGACCCATCAAAATGAATAGTCCAATAAGTATGATCCGGCTTTTCTTCCGGTGCCTGTAACTCTGTCCAGTCATTGATAAAATCCACAAGCGCTTGAGACTTGATTGCCGTACGAGGCAAATATTTCAACCCATGAGGTCCAAGCTCAATAGCCCATTTGGCAACTTGGCCAGTTGCCTCCCTGTTCTGGATTATATCTCCCACAGGGGCAGGACTGACCACCATGATGGGATGACCTTGACAATACTGCTTGAGCTTCCGGCTTTCCATGAAAACTCCATACACCAGTTTCTGCTAATGTGGGTACATCTGCTTAGACTCAATAAGTACCTCACTGATATAATAAACCGACCATTGAACCGGATACTCCTTCCCATCTTCCTTATGCTACACCACAATGGCCACACTAACAACGTAGTCATTAGCAGCCACATATAACAACAGTGGCTCTTTATCGACCGGAGCAGCAAGGATAGGTGGCTCAGCTAACTGCTTTTTCAAGCCCTCAAACGCCGCATTAGCAGCATCACTCCACACAAAATTATCTGTCTTTTTCATCATCTGATATAAAGGGATAGCCTTCTCTCCCAAACGGCTGATAAACCGGCTCAATGCTGCAATACGGCCCGTGATACGTCTCCAACGTATCTATAATTTTTGATTGTTCCATGCTATATTATATTCTGTTTTGGACATTACTGGGCTTTATTATACACTTTTATATTGTTTTTGGGACTAACCTATTAACCGGAGGCCCAGCCCAGAATTTCTGTTTTTTTTGCCTATTTTAGGGTTTCATAGAAAAAGAATATCAAACGGAGTCCAAACGGAATGAAACCTTCGGGAACGTGATTTTCGGAGCGAACATGATCCAGAGGACTTGGACCCTACGTCAAGCAATCAACGAGGAAGGCACGAGGTAGGGGGGCGCGCCTACCCCCCAAGCGCGCCCTCCACCCTCGTGGGCCCCTTGTTGCTCCACCGACGTACTCCTTCCTCCTATATATACATACGTACCCCCAAACTACTAGATACGGAGCCAAAACCGTAATTCCACCGCCGTAACTTTCTGTATCCATGAGATCCCATCTTGGGGCCTTTTCCGGAGCTCCGCCGGAGGGGGCATCGATCACGGAGGGCTTCTACATCAAAACCATAGCCCCTCCTATGAAGTGTGAGTAGTTTACTTCAGACCTACGGGTCCATAGTTATTAGCTAGATGGCTTCTTCTCTCTTTTGGATCTCAATGCAAAGTTCTCCCCCTCTCTTGTGGAGATCTATTCGGTGTAATCTTCTTTTGCGGTGTGTTTGTTGAGACCGATGAATTGTGGGTTTATGATCATGTTTATCTATGAACAATATTTGAATCTTCTCTGAATTCTTTTATGTATGATTGGTTATCTTCGCAAGTCTCTTCGAATTATCAGTTTGGTTTGGCCTACTAGATTGATCTTTCATGCAATGGGAGAAGTGCTTAGCTTTGGGTTCAATCTTGCGGTGTCCTTTCCTAGTGATAGTAGGGGTAGCAAGGCACGTATTGTATTGTTGCCATCGAGGATAGCAAGATGGGGTTTATATCATATTGCATGAGTTTATCCCTCTACATCATGTCATCTTGCTTAAAGCATTACTCTGTTCTCTTGAACTTAATACTCTAGATGCATGCTAGATAGCCGTCGATGTGTGGAGTAATAGTAGTAGATGCAGGCAGGAGTCGGTCTACTTGTCTCGGACGTGATGCCTATATACATGATCATACCTAGATATTCTCATAACTATGCTAAATTCTGTCAATTGCTCAACAATAATTTGTTCACCCACCGTAAATACTTATGCTCTTGAGAGAAGCCACTAGTGAAACCTATGGCCCCCGGGTCTATCTACCATCATATTAATCTTCCAATACTTAGTTATTTCCTTTGCCATTTATTTTGCTTTGCATCTTTTATTTCTCTTTATCATAAAAATACCAAAAATATTATCCTATCATATCTATCATATCTCACTCTCGTAAGTGACCGTGTAGGGATTGACAACCCCTTATCGCGTTGGTTGCAAGGATTTATTTGTTTGTGTAGGTGCGTGGACTCGTGCATGGCCTCCTACTGGATTGATACCTTGATTCTCAAAAACTGAGGGAAATACTTACGCTACTTTGCTGCATCACCCTTTCCTCTTCAAGGGAAAACCAATGCAGTGCTCAAGAGGTAGCAACCCGCCAGACGTTGAACATCGTTGAGACATGCCGGTTTAGCCAGAGACATGATAGCTTTGATCTTTTCCGGATTAGCTTCAATACCCCTGTTAGACACTAGAAAACCCAAGAGCTTGCCTTCCGGAACACCAAAAACACAGTTGGACGGATTAAGCATCATCTTATAGACCCGAAGATTATCAAAGGTTTCCTTCAAGTCAGCTATCAATGTCGCCTCCTTTCTAGACTTCACCACAATATCATCCACATAAGCATGAACATTGCGCCCAATCTGGTCATGAAGACAATTCTGCACGCAGCACTGATAAGTCGCCTGGGCACTCTTGAGCCCAAAAGGCATAGATACATAGTAGAAGGCTCCAAAGGGAGTTATAAAAGCTGTCTTCTCCTGGTCCTTAACTGCCATTTTGATCTGATGATAACCAGAATAAGCATCCAGAAAGGTCAAATGCTCACAACCCGCCGTAGCATCAATGATTTGATGAATACGAGGAAGAGCAAAGGGATCAGCTGGACAAGCCTTGTTTAAATCTGTGTAGTCCACACACATACGCTAAGTGTCGTTCTTCTTAAGTACTAGCACCGAGTTAGCTAACCACTCAGGGTGAAAAACCTCCAAAATAAACCCTGCTGCCAAGAGCCGGGCTACCTCCTCACCAATAGTGTTACGCCTTTCTTCATTGAAGCGGCGGAGAAACTGCCTAATCGGTTTAAACTTAGGATCAATATTAAGAGTGTGCTCAGCGAGTTCCCTCGGTACACCTGGCATGTCAGAAGGTTTCCATGCAAAGATGTCCCAGTTCTCACGGATGAACTCAATGAGCACACCTTCCTATTTCGGATCCAGGTTAGCACTAATGCTGAATTGCTTGGATGAATCGCCAGGGACAAAGTCAACCAGCTTCGTCTCCTCAGCTGATTTAAACTTCAAGGACGGATCATGCTCTGTAGTTGGTTTTTTCAAAGAAGTCATATCTGCCGGATCAACATTGTCCTTATAGAACTTCAACTCCTCTTTTGCACAAACCAACTCAGCATAAGCCGCATCACCTTCCTCACATTCCAAAGAAATCCTACGACTCCCATGTACCATGACGGTCCCCTTATGACCCGGCATCTTGAGCTGCAGATAAACATAACAGGGCCTTGCCATGAACTTGGCATAAGCCAGCCGTTCAAACAGGGCATGATATGGGCTCTTGATTTTCACCACTTCAAAAGTCAATGTCTCTGATCTTGAATCGTGATCATCTCCAAAAGCAACCTCTAGAGCTATCTTACCAACTGGGTACGCCGATTTACCAGGTACCACACCATGGAAAACAATGTTTGACGGTTTAAGATTTTTATCTGTCAACCCCATGTGATGGAGGGTTTCATAATAAAGGATATTGATGCTGCTCCCTCCATCCATGAGCACCTTGGTGAATTTATACCCCCAACCTGAGGTGCCACCACCAATGCCAGATGACCCGGGTTATCAACCCGGGGTGGATGATCCTCTCAACTCCACAAAATGGGTTGTTCAGACCAGCGCAGATAACGGGGCACTGCCGGTTCAACGGAGTTTACTGCCCTTTTATGAAGCTTCTGATCGCGCTTGCATAAGCTAGTGGTGAAGACATGATACTGCCCACTATTCAACTGCTTCTGATTGCTCTGGTAACCGATTGCTGCTGCTGCTAACTCCCTTGATGATTATAACCACCCTGGTTGCCCTGGCTGCCCTGATTGCCATGTCCGCTTTGGTTGCCTTGAAATCCTGAACCAGAACTGCCTCCACCATAACTTGGCCCATGAGAACCGCCGCCTGAACTGCCGGGCGGCCCATGATCATATTGGAAAAGATCTAAGTTTTTGAACTCCCGCATAATAAAGAAATCCTTCCAAAGGTGTGTGGCTGGTCTCTCTCGCGTCCCGTGCCTTGGGCCGGGCTGGTTTAACAGGCGCTCGAGATTGACACTTGACCCTGCACCCCGCGGGGGCGGTTTACCCTTGCGACGCTGATTGTTATTCTGCATGTTGGTGTTAGCCACAAAATCCAAACTGTTATCTGCTTTGCGCTTACCATTGTTTCCATGACCCGCCGGGTTATGCTGCCGCCCCTTGTTACTGCCACTCTTCTTTCCCTTCCCCGGCTTTTCATCATCAGACTCGGGGTCCTTGGTACTATCAGAGTCGGCATACTTAACCAGAGCTGCCATAAGCGTTCCCATGTCATTGCAGTGACGCTTGAGCCGTCCCAATTTCAGCTTCAAAGGCATGAACTGACAATTTCCCTCCAACGTTAAGACTGATGTATCAGCGTTAATGCGGTCCGATGAATGCAAGATTTTCAAAACCCGGTGCACCCAATGAGTTGTCGATTCACCTTCTTCTTGGACACAGGAGGCTAAGTCTGCAATTGACATGGGCTGCTTGCACGTGTCCTTGAAATTCTGGATAAACCGGGCCTTTAACGCAGCCCACGACCCGATGGAGTTAGCTGGCAAACCTTTCAGCCAAGTGCGAGATATTCCTTCCAACATCATGGTGAAGTATTCAGCATAGGTTACATCATCCACATCCAGCATCTCCATTGCCATCTCATAGCTCTCGATCCATGAATCAGGGGGTAAATCGGCAGTATAATTGGTCACTTTGCGGGGTCCTTTGAAATCCTTGGGCAGCCGTACATTACGTAGAGACGGGACGAGACACGACACCCCCAAAGAGCTGGAGGTAACCCCTGACTCCACCAAAGTTGTTGGACGAACCAGAGTAAGCTGACGGGCCACGTATTGCGCCGCTAACTCGGCTTCTCGACGCGCTCGGCCCTGATCCACCAAATCCTGAGCATTAGTACCACCACCTGCCGGATTATGCCCTCGAGACAGGTTACATCCTCGCGCACTGCTTGACACGGCCGGTTCATCGAAGTGCCTGCTGTAACTCCGGCTTGGGCGGGGGTAGAATGTATCCTCTCGCGGCTGTATGAATACGCATGTTGCCGAGTCAAAGCTGTCTGAAGGAGCTCCCTAGCCCGTCGCGTCTCAACCGCTATGGGGGACTCACCTCAACTAGGAGGGCTGCCAAGCGTGAAGCAGCGGCGACTATGTTATCCAGGGGATTGGAGTAATGACCCGAAGGCGTTGACACGTGCTGTGAAGGGATATTCTGACGAGGCGGATCCACTGTACACGGCTGAACCGGCGCCCCCATTTCAGGTGCTTCTACGCGGTTTACCACTGGTTGGTTGCTGGTTCCTGCTCCTGGCGTGTTAAAGAGATTCCTTGGCTCATAAACCGGAGGTAGGTGGGACCGGTACCTTCTCCTCATTACATCATTTGATGCGTTATGATCCAACATGAGCCAATAAGCCTGTGCGTCCAACTCGGCCCGCTCCGCATCCATCCTGGTGTTCTCGGCTGCCAGATCTGCCTTGGCTTGAGCTAACTGATCCTTTACTTTCGCGACTTCTGCATTATGCTGATCCTGATTCGCCGTGTTAACTTCAGCCGCCAGCAGTGTTGCCAAAGCATCAAACAAATCAGACAAAACCTGAGCCAACGGTGGCGCAGGGCCTCCTGCCCCAGCTGCCGTCGCTGCTGCTGAACCAGATATCATTGCTGCTGTGGTTGAAGAATGCTGCGCTGACTGTGTACCGGCCATGAAGATCGCAACTCGGCTTGGCGGATCAAGGGGGTCCAGAATACTGTCGCCATCGGAACAGACCCCAAACCGGCCATCTTGCAGTTGGTACAACGACTCGGTCTCTCTGGTAGATGACTCGTCATCAGAGTAAACGACGGTTTCGCCACCAGATACCGATCTATCCTTAGATTCCACTCTGTGGATGACTCCCACAAAGGCACGCTTCATGGCAGGCTTAACCCGTGCAGATGTCCGGCTCAGGGCCCGGTTTGCCGATCTTGCCAATGAAAACGTGTATACCACCAAAGGGGAATTGGTACCCGTACTCGATTGAGCCGGCCTCGGGGCCCCAGCCTGCATCATCGATGTAGAGCTTGCCGCGACGACTCTAGGTCATCCGGCCCACAACGTATCCCTTGAGCCCTTCGAAGCTGCTCTCTAAGAACTTGAAACCATCGTGCGATAGCCCCACGGTGGGCGTCAACTGCCGTGGGATTGTCACAACAGATGTCCTAGTGTGAGGACTTAGTCATGGAGCCATCGCAACGTAGTTAGCTTAAAGGGGTTAAAGAAGACAAAGGACGCAAGGAATTATACTAGTTCAGCCCCTTGCGATGAAGGTAAAGCCTACTCCAGTTATGATGGGATTGCTAGGGTTTCGATGACCAGGGAGTGAATCCTCTTTGCCTTGCTCTCGAGTTATTGTTTCTTGTTCTTAAACCGCCGCCGGGTCGTCCCTTTATATACACAGGTTGACGCCCGGCGGTTTACAGAATCCTGGCCGGCTAATAAACGTGTCCGACTCGGTTTCTATCCTTTCCTATCTTACAACACAAGTTACACACCTTATGGCGGTTTATGTCTACAAGCTCTAATCCGCCTTTGTGCCCTGGGCCTTTAGATCTCTTATAGTAAAGCGCCATGCTCCTTGTCTTCATGAGCTTCAATATGGATAACTCCTTATGGGTGTAACCCGGCCCCTCCTGGACGGTTTATATTTAGTATTTATATCTCCAACAACTAGTATCTACGAAGATTCAGTTGTTACCTCAAATTAGAGCACATCCAGGCAGCCTGCCCGGCCTCTTCTCCCAAAGAAGCAATGGCCTCTACTGTGCGATGGAGTAGGCCATGTGCCATGGTCCAAGCAATACTGGGAAAGTCTGACGTTGACTCCTGTAATGGACGTCGTCGACGGACCCTGGCACCAGTGGTGGCGACAGGACTTCGATTGATGGATTGACCACTTATTCGACATGCACGAAGACTCGATACAGGTTCCTGCACCGGTATCTCAACACCAATCACCTTCGGTATGGTGGATGTCTTCTTCATCCATGCCATAACCATCCGAGCCTAGCTATCTGGAGGAATAAACATAATTACAAGCTCACCTCCTAGATTGTTGATAAGCTCATTCATGGACTCATTGTTCCTAGCCCGTCGAGGCATGTCGTGGAAGGTAAGATTTGTTAAAAACTCAAGCTCAGAGGGCACCGAGCCCCATCCTGGGTGCCATAAATCAAAGCTCACCAGCGTGCCATCATAGGACAAACGCCGGGAATATTCGAACACGACTGCAGTCAAAAGTTGTCAGGAACCTGAAGAAGAAATCAGCCAGTGGTGGACAGACTTCGACGAGCAAGTCACTTATTTGGATGCTATGCGCAATGCCAAGAGCTTTGACAAGGTCATCCGGTGAGACGGGAGGCCGGTCACCATTGATGGTTACCATCAGCACTTTGTCAGCAAACTGGTCGTCAAGCGCCGCCATGTCACTGTTGAGCGATAGCACGCAGTGCCCGAAGGCAGGACAAACCTCAGGATCTCCGGCTTAGAGACCCACATTGACCGACGGCATGATAGTGCGCTTGAGTACATGGAGTAGAGGTGGGGGATTTGGGGGATCTAGAGTAGGAATCGAGATTTCAGAGGTGGGGGAGGGCGGGGGATAGGGGATGAGAAGGTAGCATCAATTTCAAACACATGCCAAAATGCTCTCGCCGCGCAAGCGCATGGAAACACCGGTGGCACCCACATGTCAGTCTAAGAGTCCTTTTTCTTTTTTTGACCGCCCAGCCTCAGAGTTCTCATAATTGTCCTGTTTGGCATTGTGTTACTACTCGTCCCATATTCAACAACACCTCACATTGGCCCAAAGCCCCAAACAAGCGAACATCATCGAAAAGTCACCGAGCTCAAATTACAACTTGAAAAAAGGGATATATACACTAGAGAATGGAGAATGGTGATGCCCTCATTTAGCCCATCAGAAGTTCGAAACAAGAAATAGTTTGAAATAATGATATATATAACATGCAAACACTAACTAGTAACTACTATTGACATAAACAACGAGACATGAAAGTTCATAACAAGTCTTGCTACACCACCAAAACACACCCATCTGCAGTGCTCAGACTCTCGTGATCCAGACGAGAATGATGTTCTAAAGATAGCCAACTATTACATAGTAAGAGTGACATAGACGAGGATGACCAAATTACAAGGAGTCTGCATAACAAAAGAGAACACTACCCATCCAGAACAAGCAGCAATGACAACAAGTCATTCGAAGAGGGATGATCCAACACCATCATAATTTGCAGCCCCCTTCCGCCAGTAGTGATTCGGAGACACCAGGACTCCACCCTTTCGATGCAACAGCCGAATTACCTGTCAACCTGAAGGCTTGAACCATATCACAGACTATCGGAGTTGATGCATCCAAGGATCAAAGTACATTCAGATGCCTTTCTCATTTTCACCTTCTTTTGGCTGCATGCTGCATCATTGACAATCAGGGGCGTGTGGTCCCTAAGTCCTAGGGTTTACCACATAGACACAACTTTCCCTAACAAACATAACCTCTCTGCCATCATGAACCTTGCCAAGGGTGATCTCCTGGT
Source organism: Triticum urartu (assembly GCF_003073215.2). NCBI lineage: Eukaryota > Viridiplantae > Streptophyta > Magnoliopsida > Poales > Poaceae > Triticum > Triticum urartu. The sequence goes on along the minus strand of NC_053022.1, from coordinate 258,618,920 downwards.
TAATCGGATAATTGAGTTAGAGAAACAGAGAGTGTGAACAAAGGTTCTTTACCCGCATCCAACTCAAAAATCCTAAAGGCCCCAACAAGTCGATATCCTGCTCATAGATGTAACAACCAATCTCCAGATACTCACGTATTTCATGCTACTTGTACACAGTGGGGTTTCTGCAATATAACTTTGTCGGCTCATGTGTTCGAACGATCATCAGTCTTTCACCGTCGTCTGATCGAGCGAGGAACCAGTTGTGGTTTTCTATTTTTGGCAAAGGTGGTGTGATTACAAAGGGCAGTAATTTTAGGGACACTGCATCATATTAAAAAGGCGACAAAAATAACAGACATTGTTAATGTAAGATCAGCATTGTTCAGGGTATGTGTAGGATAATGTAAGAAACAACATTGATCTGTCCCTGTTGGAACCAAGAGGAAAATACAGGGAAATGTATACTGGGCTCGAAAATATAGCAGTGTGATGCATGGTTATACTCATGTTTTGCAATTGATTCTTCGCTGGAAACTACCATGCCATGCATGTTATGTAGTTATGTTTTGTCCTCACAAATAAATTATTTAGAGGAAACAAACACACCATGCATTGTTATATGGGAATACTCATGTTCCGTGTGCAAAATTCTTGTGAGGATATTATTCTAGCCATTGATTGTTGAAGGGCTAATATAGGTATGGGTAAGCATGACAGGATTTCATTACTTCCAAATATAGAGTTTTCGATATGCGCATTTACTTCCCTAATGTATGGTTAGATGAAAGCAACAATGTTATCCATGTTTCTACATCATGAAAATGAGGAAACTAACATGTCTATTGATACACACTCATATTTAGTAGTATATAGATTACTATAAAGTTAGGAGAATATACATATCTTCCTAACCGTTTGATTATTCAAGGGTGCAAATTGGATGTAATGACATGGTCACAATCACATGATTTAACCACATCCAAATATAGCTGATTTACAGCGTCTCTAATACATTGCCATTGTTCTACTCAAATTCTGCTCTAATAGGGATATGCCAATCATCACAAAAGTTCAAAAAATTTCATGGCGTTATCATTAAAATCAGACGAAAAGAACTTACAGGCGTCGTCCCAGCAATACGTGGTGCCATTTGCTTTGTCGATTGTGTAGATGATGCCATTGTGTTCGCTAGCATCACAGAAGTGTGTATCATCTTTGACAATCGACTGCGAGGTGAGTTGTCTCCACCTAAAGAAGGCACCGGCGGAAATATAGGTGAGTGTGCGGTCGAACAAGGCAATTAGCTTGAAGTATGCGTAATTCATAGATTATGTGGGCACTTGGCAGATTACAATCCTCTCCAAAACAAGGTTCGTCTAACTGACTTAGTAATTTAGATGACTTTGGCCATGGTGGTAAAACCCTGTATGATGCAAGGGAGGAAGGGTAATCTCATGGGAGGTGTGGAAGTTGACGAGCACTATATCGTTCCAGCCTTCTTTGATGCCAGCCATCTCGTGGGAGTTCATGTTGACCCAGTAAATACCCGCCAAGAAGTTTCATGATGGTGATCGGCTCGAAATCGAGGGGCATGATGTACGACGACCCATTACATTCTTGCGAAGAAGTTTCGGTTGATGGAGGTCGGATCAAAGTTGAGGGGCATGATGTACGCCTCCGTATCATGGTGAGCGCATCTCGCGAGAGAAGATAGCAGCAATCAGGGTGTCTTGAAAATCTTGGGCCTCGCTTCGACGATGGACGCATGCATGTCCCTTGAGCATGCAGCCAGTCGCACGACGCTCATAATATCCATACGTGAACAACAAAGGTGGAGGATGTCACTAGGGAGATCGCCCCAGTCGCGGCTCATAGGGATGCTGCGCGGTTCAAGTTCGGCCATGGTGGAGTTTGGATGGTGGCGTTTTTTTGGGCTTGATTTCCCGGGGAGAAGGCTCTCGGCGCTAGAGCGGCTAGCGAGGGAATAGTGATACTGGGGGAGGTGAGCGAGGAGAGGGTACGCGAGGGCACTTTGAGATGATGAAGAGTGACCTCGGGATCTCCGGCGAGATGGAGATGGAGTGGTGCTAGGGGAGAGGGAGACAAGGCGAGGCATGCTATACAGCAGCGGTGACAATGATTGCACAGGGTGAGGCTGACTTTGGTAACCCAAACAGGCCGCCTAGACTATTGTCACCTCGGGCGCAGGGTCTTGTCACTTCACTGTAAGGACCGGATGAATAATATTTTGACTAAAAAGTGTACTACCACTGCAAAAAAGACACATCTATCACATTATGGCCCGAGCGAAAAGTTTTTTCGTCATGCTTATGACACTTCTATGACGATAATTATGACAAAAACACATATTATCATAGATGTGGTGGGCTCCTACTTCTATGACAAAAAATCATGACAGAAAATGGGCTATTCGTCCTGGGCGGGCCAGAGACGCACCTGCAATCCTACATGACATTCTTTGGGCTATCCATGACAGAAAAATTGTGGTAGAAGCGAAGGCGAGGAAAATATCGGGGAGTTCCCGGTTATGGTGGGTGGTCGGGGCCGAGCGATGCATTGTGGTTTGCGCGTTTCTCTCATACGCACACGCGTGTGTGTGTGAGGCGTTGGCTAACTTAACCCGAGCGATCGCATTAGCTACGTTACTGAACCCGAGCGATCGATCCCTTGGTTGTTAACTGAACCCGAGCGATTCCTTCGTTGTTGCTGCTAACTAGACCGGAGCGATCGATCGCTGCTGCTGCTTAAGGAAGCCGATCGAGCCCCTGTGTGAGATATAGCTAGCCGGTGTTAGGTTGCATCTCGATGAACAGTGACCGTTGCAACCATGCGCGCGGTACGTAGAACGAGTCGTGACGTGGTAAGTCAAGCTAGTTGGTTGGCTGTGGATGAATAGTTCCCAGTGGGGGTTTGCTGAACAGGACCCCATGGTAGTAGGCCATTGCCGCTTGATGAACAGGACCCTGAGGAGGCCGCCACACCCTAGCCGGTTGGGGTGGATGAACAGTACCTCGTGGAGGCTGGATGAACAGTAGCCCGTGGATGGACAGTACCTGGTGGAGGCAGGAGGAAGTCGCGGTGGATGAATAGTAGCAGATGGAGGCTCGAGGAAGTCGACGGTGGATGAACAGTAGTTTGTGGAGGCTGGAGTGAGGTAGTAGATGGTGGATGAATAGTAGCCCATGGAGTCCCGATTTGCGGTACTCCACACCCCTCCCGTTGAAGAGGACCCCGTTTCGATCGTAGGCGCTCGAACAGAAGTCTGTTTCCTCCGTTTTGCAGTACGCCAGACCCCTCCCGATTAATAGGACCCTGTTTCGACCGTAGGCACTCCAACATAATTATGTTTCCTCCGTGTTGCGGTACGCCAGACCCTTCCTGATGAAGCGGACCCTTTTTCGACTGTATGCAGTCGAACTGAAGGTCATTTCCTCTATTCCGCAGTACCCCAGACCCCGTTTCGGCTGTTCATCGAAGCTGGTTGGCTGCCGTTGAACAGGACGCATTCTGACCATATACATTACCTCTCGATTAACATAGCGTTGTTTCCTCCATTCCGACCCAGCTGGTTGGCTGCCGAGGAACAGGACACCGTTGTTGCCATCTGTTGCCTCTCCATGTACACGAGCCCTGGCTGTATGTATGCATGAGTACGCATTCGAGTCCCCGCCCGTATGTACGTACATGGTCGTATTATTTGCCCTATGGCTATACGTACGTGTACACAACTTAAAAGGGAATGCATGAACTGCTACATCGGGGGCTCTACTACGACACGTGCCACTATTTACCCAGCCACGGTTCATCCTTGCAGAGACACCAATCGACCAGTATGTACGTAGAGGTTCATGAGTAGACAGACAACGCTACGTATGCTTCGACCGGGTGGGTCCCAGCTGTCAGGGAGGATAAGGAGGCACTTACTTGTGTGCGAAGATATAGCTCGTGGGTCCCAGCTATCACGGGTGGAATCGTTTTTTGCCCATAATAAGGAGGCACTTCCCCGTGCAAATATGTAGTTGGTGGGTCCTAGCTGTCAGGGGGAGTAATAAGGAGGCAGTTCCTTCCATACGAAGATATAGCTGGTGGGTCCCAGCTTTCAGGGGGAGGAATAATTTTATTTTCGCATAACAACGAGGCGGTTGCATGCGTGCGTCCATGGACCTGGTGCGTCCCCACTGTCAGCCCCTCCACGTATAGTCCTCCTCCAATGACTCTCGTTTGTTGACCATGTTGACCATGCGGCGCCGAGTGCACCAAGGCATTGGACGACAGTGAGGCCCCGGACGACAACGAGCTGGAGATGGGAAGACATGGCAGCGGAGTCACAGACGTAGAGGTGTACGAGGGTTAACTGGTTCTCGTGCAACGTGGTTCTACAGTCGGCGGAGAATAACAGGAGGTGTGGAGGGGTGGAGGGATGGCCTGGCCGGTGGTGGGGTAGCGCTTCGCGGCGAGGCGTGTTGCTAGCCACCGGAGGTGGGAGCAGGTGGTCCCGGCGGCGCTGGAGGAAGAAGACGAGAGATTGAAGATGGATGTCGGCCGTTGGATGAAAATCCAATGTCTACGGATGTCAGAATCATTTGTTGACTAAGTTGACAATGCCTTGTGTAGGGTTTGACCAATTGGCCCACATTTCAGCCTACAAAAATGTGGCACATATTCAACCTATTTTTTTAGAATTTATAGTCCATTTGCTGGGCCAGGTGAACAAACCATTTATTTTTTCTAAGAAATTACAACCCATTTGCACTTTCTCGAAATACATGATTTTGATGGGCTAGTTGTAAATATAATGTTGGGTTAGCTGAAGTAATGTTATCAAAAAATAAACCCGGGCTAGGCATTTTATCATAAATAAAATTAGATAATAAGCATGTTATTATTACATTGGTCCTTAAATCTTACAAATCTTTTGTACGCAAATCACCAGGATTTTCGTTGCCTTAGAGTAAAAAAATAAGGATTTTATTGTTGAACATTTATTTTTATAAGTTAATAAGACGTGGGGTATTTTTTCTTAAAGACCTCTACGTTTTCTTCAAAAAATGCACAAGTTGGGCTGCGAATGTTTCAGTGAAAATAAAACCTAGGCTGGGAGGCCCTTAGGTCGGTAGATATATGATGGCCCTCAACAAAATAAGTTCAAACCACTGTGTCGGCATGTCGTGGGCTGCACATGTTAAAAAAGAAAACCTGGACTGGGTAGCCCACAACCCAGCTGATATTGGCTGGCCCTCTAATAAAAAATGATACCTGCCAGCTCCCCAATGAACGGCTTCATTGTAAATGTATCTCCTTTATTAACTATACGTTGACAAAACTGTGGGGCCCAACGTTAGTATATCATTGGGAGGAAGCATTTTTCAATGAGGCACTTGCTTGCGTATGACCATGGACCTACTGGGTCCCGACTGTCCGCCTCTCGAAGTACAGTCATCTCCCAATTCCTCTCGTTTGTTGAGCATGTTCACAACGGCAGACGGTGGCGCCGCGGCGAGCACACAAAGCCAGACAGTGCGAGAGCACACCGGAGCCGAGGAAAACATGCTACAGTAGTGGTAGAAGTTGTGCCTGATATCTACCAAAAGTACTACAGTATCCCAGTGGGTAAGTCCCATTCCCCAACCGATGCTCCGCCCGGGTTCGATTCCACCTGATGCAGTGAAAATATCCACAACTTTTTTCCTTTTCTATTACTGACATGTGGGTCCCCCTTGTCATCTACGCAAACCACCTCCAACACTAGCCAAAACTTCGTCCCTAGTTTTCTCTGTTTTTTGCACATTCAACATTGTGTGGCCATTTTGAAAATAGCATATCTTTTTGACTGTGCATCATATAAAGAAGTGCTATGCATGAATGTTGATCAACATGATGTTAACTGGCTGGTAGTTCCATTTTTTACCCTAAATAAAACTTCTAGCATACTGTTATCCCTATTTGAAAAGGGCGTGTTAATATAAATGCTTTGCCTCTGAAACTTGCAGTTTCTTATCTAAAACTGCAACTTGCAGTTTCTTCTCTGAAAATCACATTGTCTGTACTTTTACATGAAGCTATATTTTTGAAAGTAGTAAAAAGGATCTCTGGAATTCAGAAAATACTCATAAGCTCAATGAAGGGACCCTCCCATTTGGGTTTGAGCTTGTTCTTTTTCTTCTCTGGTAGGCGTAGAACCAGCTCACAGACATTATATGTCTTTGCCCGCACTTCTCTGCTTTGATATCTTCAAGCCTGTTGTTGATAGAATGCGGAACATGCCTTGGCAACATTGCACTCCTCCTCCAGGCCATCTAGATCATCCTGCCGATCGGGCTCAGCTTCTCTCTCTTTGTACATGTGCACTCGAGGTGAGCCATGAATAATGTCGCAAGGCAAGACAGCCTCTGCGCCGTACACCATAAAGAAGGGTGTGTGTCAGGTCGTGCGATTGGGCGTGGCCCGCAGCTCCTAGAGTACGGAATCGAGTTCCTCAACCCAGTGCTTATCTGATTCCCGTAGGGAGCGCACTAGTCCGGGTTTGATGCCGCTCATTATCAGGCCATTAGCCCGTTCGACTTGACCGTTTGTTTGAGGGTGATAAATGGAGGCGTAGTCGAGCTTAATGCCCATATTAGCACACCAAGTTTTCACCTCGTCGCCTGTAAAGTTAGAACCATTGTCAGTAATGATGTTGTGCAGGACGCCATAATGGTGTACAACACCGGATATAAAATCGATCAATGGTCTGGCTTCGGTCGTTTTTACCGGTTTGGCCTCTATCCACTTGGTGAATTTATCCACCATAACCAGCAGATACTTTTTCTTATGGCTTCCCCCTTTAAGGGGTCCGACCATGAGATTGTTCTAATGAATATTAGATGTTCTATTGACTAGCCTGGCCTCGATTTATATAACACACCAGAGGCCTAGGGTTTAGAGGAGTCCTTATCTTGGGCGCCAAGTCTTGTGGAATCCTCCTTGTATGCGGCATGGGCTGCCCGAAGTGGCCCATAGGTGAAACGCCATGGGGGTCCTCGGCCCGATCCAACTGGTCGGGAGACGACGTGGTGAGTAACCCCTAGTCCATGACACTATCAGTAGCCCCCTGAACCGGTCTTCAAGTTGGGGACGTTCCTCGATTCTTCTAAACTGTTCTACATCTTCGGTCGTCAGTCTTGAAAATTGGTTCAACAAATCTTCTCATCTTCGATCTTGAGGATCGCCGAAGTGAATCCGAAGAGTTTACACGTCGGGTATCCGAGGAGCCCCTTTAAGTTCTCGGGCTTTATCAATGCCTTTTTATTTTTTATGCCACACCTTAGGTTCAAAGTGTTTCTCGTGCGGCAGTGTCCTCTTGCATCCGAGCTCCAACGCCAGACTGCATTCGGGGTATCTTTTGCAGCCGAGCACCAACGCCGGACCACTTCCGAGCTCAAACACCGGAATGTATCCGGGCTTCAACGCCAGACTGTATCCAAGGTGTCATGGATTACCTCGGTATTTAAAATTTTAAAAGGGTTCAATCAAGCTTAATGCCGGAGATGCCCTCTATGGAGCCAACCACTTGCAATCGAGCTTTATGTTGGACTGCTTCGAGGTGATGCACCACCTTGGGCTTGGGCTGATTGTTTGCGGATTTTATTTCCGATTGATGCAATTTATTTACTGACAAGATATATAGCCAGTAGCCTCAAGGTGTGTGTGTTGGCCTAAAATCCAGGATGCACATTAGAGGAGATAGTGATCGGCGGACGGGCCCTTGAGAGAGGGTTTTAAGAAGTCGTCGTAATATATTAGCTTGATGCTGGATAAGTCCCAGATGGTACCTATTATTGTCCGAAGACGCGTTTGCCCATAGTTCGGTCATGCGGAACACTGAGCATTTTGAATTTTCTGCATTGAATAGGCAATGCAGTAGCCCCCGAGACACTGATCGGGTGGCAACACCAGATCAGGGGATCGATGTGCCCCTCAATATTAGTAAATGATAAGCCCGAAGCCCACTAGTCCCCAAGCCTTAATGTGGGCATGGGTGGCCGAATTAAGGATCGATATCCGAAGTAAAATCACAAATTATGTGTAATGATTCTACGTATCCAAGTACTCTACATCATTAATACTCGGATCCGTGTTGTACAAAACTTTGATGACTGACCATCGGCTTCAACCTCCTCGGCCAAGGGCCGAGTAGTGTTTGTCCTACTTTAAAAAGCCTTTATAAGGGCAAAGATTTACGACAAACAAGGCAATCCAGCCATATAGTTTTATAAACAAAGGAACATAGAGAGATATGTTATATTACTTTTTAATGTAAGAGACATCTTCCGAAGAAAATAGTCCCGCTATCGGTTCCTTTGGGTTGTCATGCTCATCATGATCATGAAATCTCACCTCCGATCAATGTGGGAGGAAAATATTGAGGATTTTCCGACCAATTATATTCTTAATATAGATAGCTTTCGGCTTCACCTAGTCCGAGGTACTAATCCGGATGACCCGGTAGTAACAATCACGTAGGTGCTCCCTTTACCCCCTAGTTGAACAATCGGGAACGTAGGGTTAAACACAGTAGCCAGCCAACCTAGCTTGGCCAAAATCTTAAGTCAAATTTGATGCATATTTATGGATTTATAACAATAATTACGGAAGGTAGCCCTTGTATACTGAATACAAACACTGATGATATATGTTTATTTTGACTCCGTTGTGACCGTTTTATCAGTTGAAAGTGGGCCATCTTCGGCTTCTACCCCTTTGTAGATACTACACAGGGTGTTTCCGTAGTAACAAGACAACCTTTACTCGACGTCTTGGTGCCCAAAGGCGGTTGTGTTAGCGGAAACAAGGCAATCAGATATGCAGGCTTTATAACTTTCACTTCATAGGAGCTTTAAACCAGGGAAGCTAGCTATGAGCCCCTGGTTAGTGTTTGGCACCGACCGAAGTCTAGCCATTAACACTTTGGCCAAAGTTATGAAAGGCCCATCGTTTAACATGGGGTAATCGGTATCGATCTATAGTTTGACACCGTCATCGGATCGCTGACCAGTTTATGCCCATTGCGAGAGTCAATTTTTGGCTTTATCCACTGAGGTGCTTAACCATTCGAGCTGGAAGCACAATTGCAGTGGTTCTCCCTTTGCACACCTAGCCGAACAAAGCAAAACGTAGGAGGCAAGCACATGAGCCGGGCAACCCAACTATTGACTAAAGACACAATTCGAAACTGATGCATATAAAGCAATATCCGAGAACATTTTGCCGAAGACTCCTCGGAGTACCTTGTCTTTTGATGGGTTCAGCTCTTGTCGCAGCCTCGCGTTGATGTTGCTGAAGCTTTAAAGGTGTCCGGCATTGTACTGCGAGACTTATGCTAGAAACACACAAATATGTTAAATGTGTCGCAAGCTTGGAAAACCAAAAAACTTTAGTAAAAACTTTACGTCCGAACTAAATCAAGTTTTTGGTGCCAATCTGAACATTGGTCTTAAAATTAGTTTGTGCTTCTGTCGTGTTTTAACATGACACATCTGATACATCTCCAACGTATCTATAATTTATGAAGTATTCATGATGTTATATTATCATTCTTGGATGTTTTACAATCATTTTATAGCAACCTTATATCATTTTTTGGGACTAACCTATTGACCCAGTGCCCAGAGCCAGTTGCTGTTTTTTGCTTGTTTTTTACATCACAAGAAATCAATATCAAACGGAGTCCAAACACCGCGAAACTTTTTGTGGATTTTTATGGACTAGAACACTCCCGATGGGCCAGAGCAGCACCTGGGGAGTGCCCTGAGGGGGGCACAACCCACCAGGGTGCGCCTAGGGGCCCAGGCACGCCCAGGTGGGTTATGCCCACCTCGGTGTCCTCCGCACCCCCTCTTTGCCCTATAAATTCCCAAACATTCCAAAAACCCTCGGGGTTAACCTAGATCAGAAGTTCCACCGCGGCAAGGCTCTGTAGCCACCGAAAACCAATCTAGACCGCGTTCCGGCACCCTACAGAGGGGGAAATCATCACCGGTGGCCATTTTCACCATCCCGGCGGCCACCATGATGAGGAGGGAGAAGTCCACCCTCGGGGCTGAGGGTTTGTACGAGTAGCTATGTGTTTAATCTCTATCTCTCTCTCTCTTGTGTTCTTGAGATGTGATACGCATGATGACCCACAAGTATAGGGTATCAATTGTAGCACTTTTCAATAAGTAAGAGTGTCAAACCCAACGAGGAGCAGAAGGAAATGACATGTGGTTTTCAGCAAGGTAATGTCTGCAACTGCTGAAATTGTAGGTATCAGAGTAGTTTCATAGCAAGATAATTTGTAACGAGCAAGTAATGATAGTAGTAACAAAAGTGCAGCAAGGTATCCCAATCCTTTTGAGGCAAAGGACATGCTAAAACGGTCTCTTATGATAAGCAAAGCATTCTTGAGGGTACACGGGATTTCATCTAGTCACTTTCATCACGTTGGCTTAATTCGTGTTCGCTACTTTGATAATTTGATATGTGGGTGGACCGGTGCTTAGGTGTTGTTCTTACTTGAACACATCTCCTACTTATGATTAACCCTCCCGCAAGCATCCGCAACTACAAGAAAAGTATTAAGAATAAATTCTAACCATAGCATTAAACTTTTGGATACAATCGGTCCCTTACGGAATCGCGCATAAACTGGGGTTTAAGCTTTTGTCACTCTCGCAACCCATCATATAATTGCTACTCCACAATACATTCCCTTAGGCCCAAATATGGTGAAGTATCATGTAGTCGACGTTCACATGACACCACTAAGGGAATGACAACATACATACTATCAAAATATCGAACACATATCAAGTTCACATGATTACTTGCAACATGATTTTTCCTGTGACCTCAAGAACAAAAGTAACTACTCACAAATGATAAACATGCTCATGATAAGAGGGGTATTAAATAGCATATTGGATCTGAACATATAATCTTCCACCAAATAAACCATATAGTAATCAACTACAAGATGTAATCAACACTACTAGTCACCCACAAGCACCAATCTATAGTTTCGGTAACAAGATTGAACACAAGAGATGAACTAGGGTTTGAGATGAGATGGTGCTGTTGAAGATGTTGATGGAGATTTCCCTCCCCAAGATGGGAGAGTTGTTAGTGATGATGATGATGACGATGATTTCCCCCTCTGGGAGGGAAGTTCCCTCGGCAGAATCAATCCGCCGGAGGGCAAAAGTGCTCCTGCCCAAGTTCCTCCTCGAGACGGCGGCGCTCTATCCCGAAAGTCCTCTCCTAATTTGAAAAATAAAAAGGAATAGAAGGAAAAATTTGACTCTTTGCATAAAAGTAAATACATAAAAGTGAAAGATAGGCCCTTCGCAGAGGGAAGCAGAGGTTGCCATGCGCTTATTTGTTTGTATGCTCAACCCCTTAGTGCAAAAGAACGTCACATTGCATTGCCCCTTGTGATAGCGACCTTTATTTTGCAGTCTGTCTCTTTTATTCTTCACCATCACAAGTTCTTGCAACGCTCAATTTTCTCTTACACTAAATGATCTCACACTTTTAGAAGTAATTTTTATTGCCTTTTTGCACCGATGACAACTTACTTGAGGGATCTTGCTCAATCCCTAGGTAGGTATGGTGGACACTTTGAAAATAAGATTTGGGTTTAAGGGTTTTTGGATGCACAAGTAGTATCTCTACTTAGTGCGGAATTTCTGGCTAGCAAAGATAGGGGGCAACCACCACATGTTAAATGATCCATGACAATATGACTTCTCTGTGAATATAAACAAACACAAACCATTAAGTTGTCTTCCTTGTCCAACGTCAATAATTTTGGCATATAATATTTTGATGAGGGCTCACAATCACAAAAGATTTCTAGGATAGTATATTTATATGTGAATCTTCTCTTCCCTTATTAATTCTTTCATGAGTTGCATCATTGACTCATTCTATGTTTGTCAATCTCTAATAAAATTTCCTACTTATACTTTTCCTTATGTGGTGTCATCACCTACCATAAGATTAGCATATGATCTTTTCATTTATTTCCTTTCTTTCATTTATTTCCTTTGTTTTAATTGCAACATGAAAATAGAGAAAGCAAAAACTCAAACTAAACTTTATTATATATCTCACACACAATTACAAGGATAGATCACTAAGCAAACTATCGGAAGGAAAGGATCGAACTAAACTTTTATTCATCTAAAGCAAAGGATCAAACTAAAATAAGTAAAGGCAAAAAGATAGTGGGATGATACGATACCGGGGCATCTCCCCCAAGCTTGGCGGAAGCCAAGGGGAGTGCCCATACCCGATACTCAATTCTCTTTTGGTGGTGAAGAAGAGGATGGTGGTGGTGATGGAGCGATCCAATCCTTAAGGACCAAGAGATTCTCCGATCGAAGGATGACGCTCCGGAGGCGGATGATATGCTATTGATGCAGAATATTTTCACGAGTGAGATACTTATTTTGTATGCGAACTATTTCAATGATGTGAAAGGCTTCAATCTCAGTAGGAGTAAGGTGAACAAGGTAGGGTTTAAGGATATCTTCCTCTTCCTCCTCGGCTGGCAGTGCTTATTCGAAGACCGGGGGCTGATCTATGGTAACCTCCTTGCTCTCATCTCCTCTGATGGCTTCCGCGGGCTCTTCTCTCTCCAGCTCGATCTCCATCAACCAAGAATCCTCTTCCATGTTGTTGGAGGAAGAAGAAGACATGATGCCTAACTCAATAGATCTGACAGAAAACAGCAAGAAAAGAGAACATGGGATTTCTCCGCGATACAGTGGTTAACAGGTTGGGGAAGTGTATATAGATTTTTTATCTTGGGAAACAAGCAAACAGAAGAAAAACAGAGTCCGGAAGGTGTCCCAGGTGGGCACAACCCACCTGGGCGCATCAGGCTTGCCCACCAGGGTACACTTCCCGGTAGTTTCTTATTTTCCTATTTTTCTAAATATCCCAAAACTGAAAAAGTATTTTTGCGGATTTTTCGGAGTCCGTTTACTTATCGTATCACGTACCTCCTTGTTTTCACGATTCTAGAGTGTTCCGGAAGGACTCTTTTATGTGTTCTTTCGGTGTCATAGTTTGGATAATATTACTTTCAACATTAATGGGCGTACCTAAGATATAATGTTTTATTCGTTGCCCATTGACAACCTTCGGGTTAGTACCTTCGGCATTATTTATTTTGATGGCTCCAGACCGATAAACCTCCTCGATAACGTAGGGGCCTTCCCATTTTGAGAGGAGTTTTCCTGCAAAGAATCTGAAACGAGAGTTGTACAAAAGAACATATTCTCCAACTTTAAACTCATCCTTTTGGATTCTTTTGCCATGCCATTTTTTAACTTTTTCTTTGAATAATTTTGCGTTTTCATAAGCTTGGGTTCTCTATTCATCTAATGAGCTAATATCAAATAACCTCTTTTCACCAGCAAGTTTGAAATCATAGTTGAGCTCTTTGATTGCCCAATATGCTTTATGTTCTAACTCAAGAGGCAAATGACAAGCTTTTCCATAAACCATTTTATAAGGAGACACACCCATAGGATTTTTATATGCTATTCTATAAGCCCAAAGTGCATCATCTAATTTCTTGGACCTATTGACAGTCTTTTGCAAAATTAATTTTATTTCTCTATTGCTAAGTTCAACTTGACCACTAGACTTAGGATGATAAGGTGATGCAATTCTATGGTTAACATCATACTTGGCAAGAATTTTACGGAAAGCACCATGAATAAAGTGTGAACCACCATCAGTCATTAAATATCTAGGGACTCCAAACCTTGGGAAAATAACTTCCTTAAGCATTTTAATAGAGGTGTTGTGATCAGCACTACTGGTTGGAATAGCTTCTATCCATTTAGTAACATAATCAACAGGAACCAAAATATGTGTATACCCATTAGAGGAAGGAAAAGGTCCCATGTAATCAAATCCCCAAACATCAAATGGTTCAACAGCAAGTGAATAATTCATAGGCATTTCTTGATGCTTACTGATATTACCTATTCTTTGACACTCATCACAAGATAAGACAAACTTATGGACATCTTTGAAGAGAGTAGGCCAATAAAATCCAGATTGCAATACCTTGTGAGTAGTTCTATCTCCAGCATGATGCCCTCCATAAGCTTCGGAGTGACATTTCCGTAGGATTTGTCCTTGTTCATGCTCAGGTACACAACGTCTAATAACACCATCTACTCCTTCTTTATAAAGATGTGGGTCATCCCAAAAGTAATGTCTTAAATTATAGAAGAATTTTTTATTTTGTTGATATGTAAAGCTAGGTGGTAAATATTTAGCAACAATGTAATTAGCATAGTCAGCATACCAACGAGTACTATGATCAACATTTATTGCAGCTAACTGCTCATCAGGAAAACTATCATCAATAGGTAGTGGGTCATCAGGCACATTTTCAAGCCTAGATAAATTATCAGCTACAGGGTTCTTAGCTCCTTTTCTATAAATGACATGTAAGTAAAATTCTTGTAACAAGAGAACCCATCGAATAAGTCTAGGTTTAGCATCTTTCTTTTCCATAAGATATTTAATAGCAGCATGATCGGTGTGAACAATTACTTTGGAATCAACAATATAAGGTCTAAATTTATCACAAGCAAACACCACTGCTAAGAATTCTTTTTCAGTAGTAGCATAGTTTCCTCAAGCACTGTCTAGAGTTTTACTAGCATAATGAATAGCATTCAGTTTCTTATAAACTCTTTGTCCTAGAATAGCACCAGCAACATAGTCACTAGCATCACACATAATTTCAAAAAGGCAAGTTCCAATCAGGTGGTTGAACAATAGGTGCAGAAATAAAGGCTTTCTTGAGTGTTTAAAAGGCTTCTAAACAATCATCGTCAAAAACAAAGGGAATATCCTTTTGCAAAAGATTCGTAAGAGGCCTAGAAATTTTAGAGAAGTCTTCGATAAATCTCCTATAGAAATCAGCATGACCTAAGAAACTACGAATACCTTTAATATCTTTAGGACATGGCATTTTCTCAATTACATCAACCTTAGCTTTGTCCACTTAAATACCTTTTTCAGAAATTTTGTGACCCAAAACAATGCCTTCATTAACCATAAAGTGGCACTTCTCCCAATTCAATTCAAGACAAGATTTGTTTGTTCACATCTCTGTAAAACTCGATCAAGATTGCTTAAACAATCATCAAAAGACTTCCCGTAAACAGAGAAGTCATCCATGAAAACCTCAACCATATTTTCACAAAAGTTAGACAATATAGCAGTCATACATCTTTGAAAAGTAGCAGGTGTGTTACATAAACCGAAAGGCATACGTCTATAAGCATGAGTTCCAAAGGGACAAGTAAAAGTGGTCTTTTCTTGACCAGGTTGAGAAACAGGTATTTGTGAAAAACCAGAATATCCATCAAGGAAGCAAAAATGTGTTTGCTTAGACAATCTTTCAAGAATGTGATCAATAAAAGGCAGAGGGTAATGATCTTTTCTAGTTGCTTTGTTTAATTTTCTAAAATCAATTACCATTCTATAGCCTGTAACAGTTCTTTGTGGAATAAGTTCATTCTTATCATTAGGAACAACAGTTATACCTCCTTTCTTAGGAACACAATGAACAAGACTTACCCATCTACTATCAGCTATATGATACATTATACCTGCTTCCAGAAGATTTAAGATTTCTATTCTTACCACTTACTTCATTTTTGGATTTAACCGGCGTTGGTGATCAACAACGGGTTTAGCATCAGGTTCCATATTAATTTTGTGCTGACATAGAGTGGGACTAATGCCCTTTAAATCATCGAGAGTATATCCAATAGCAGCTCGATGCTTCCTTATAACTTTCAATAATCTTTCTTCTTCATGTTCTGAAAGGTTAGCACTAATAATAACAGGATATATCTTCTTTTCATCAAGATAAGCATATTTCAAAGTGTCTGGCAATTGTTTTAATTCAAACACATGATCACCTTTAGGTGGAGGAGGACCTCCTAGAGTTTCAATATGCAAATTGTGTTTAAGCAAAGGATGTTGTTCAAAGAAAATCTTATTTATTTCTTTTCTTTCATGCATGTGTAAATCATTTTCATGATCTAGCAGATATTGTTCTAGTGGATCAGTAGGTGGTACAAAAATAGAAGCAAGACCAATTATTTCGTCTGTACTAGGAAATTCTTTTTCATGAAGCTTTCTACTAAACTTGGAAAAATTAAACTCATGAGACTCATCACCAAAACTAACACAGACAGTTTGTTTCTTACAATCTATTTTAGCATTACGGTGTTCAAGAAAGGTCTACGAAAGATAATGGGACAAAAGTCATCTTGTGGGGAACCAAGAACAAGAAAATCAGTAGGGTATTTTATTTTCCCACACAATACTTCAACATCTCTAACAATCCCAATTGGTGATATAGTGTCTCTATTAGCAAGTTTAATAGTAACATCTATGTCTTCTATCTCTGCAGGTGCTATGTCATTCATAATTTCTCGATATAAAGTGTAAGTAATAGCACTCACACTAGCACCTATGTAACATAAAACATGATAACAATGATCTCCTATTTTAACTGAGACAACTGGCATGCCAGCAACAGGTCTATGTTCATCCTTTTTACCAGGTTTGGAAATTCTAGCAGCTTCTTCACAGAAGTAAATAACTTGCCGATCTACGTCTTCTTCCAAGAGATCTTTAACAATAGAAATACTAGGTTCTACTTTAATTTGTTCATCAGGTTTGGGTGTTCTAATATAGCTTTTGTTAACCACAATTGAAACTTTAGCGTGTTCCTTTATCCTAACACGGAAATGTGGTTTCTCAATATAAGCAGAAGGAACAACGGGATCAACATTGTAAAGTATAGTTTCTTCTTTAACTGGCACAGGTTCTTTAATTTCTTATTTAATAGGTGGGTGATATTTAAACCACTTCTCTTTAGGGAGATCAACATGAGTAGCAAATGGTTCACAAAAGGAGGCTACTATCTCAGAGTCAAGTCCATATTTAGTGCTAAACTTATGAAAATCATCGCTATCCATAAAAGATTTAACACAATCATACTTAAGTTTAATACCTGACTCTTTACCTTTGTTGAGTTCCCAATATTCAGAGTTGCGTATAATTTTTTCCAAAAGATCCCACCGGAATTCCAAAGTCTTCTTCATAAAAGAACCAACACAAGAAGTATCGAGCAAGGTTTGATCATTATGGGAATGCCAAGCATAAAAGTTCTGGATAATAATTTCTCTTGAGAGCTCATGATTGGGGCATGAATGTAACATTGACTTAAGCCTCCCGCAAGCTAGATCGATACTTTCTCCTTCACGAGGCCAAAAATAATATATATAATTCCGATCAAGATTAACTAGACGCATAGGATAATTTTTTGGTGGAACTCCAATTTCAACCGATTCCAATTCCAAGATCCAATATCATCCCATAGCCTATACCCTGCCAATGCTTTTACCTTCAAAGATAAAGGGAAAACCTTCTTGATAACTTCATCTCCGGGTAAACCTACAAGCTTGAACAATCCACAAATTTGTTCTACATATATCAAGTGCATATCAGGATGTTCGGTTCCATCTCCTGCATAAGGATTAGCTAGTAGTTGTTCTATCATACCTGAAGGAATTTCATATTCAATATTTTCAGTAGGTTTAGTAGGTTGAGGGGTAGCTAATTGTGGTTCCAGTCGAGGTGAAGATACCCTGAACAAACCCCTCAAAGGATTGTTTTCCATAGTAACAACTGACAATAAATTTCAGCACACTATATAAATGTTTCCTTACCAAATTCCACTTAGCAAAGGCGCTTCACTCCCCGGCAACGGCGCCAGAAAATAGCCTTGATGACCCACAAGTATAGGGGATCAATTGTAGCTCTTTTCGATAAGTAAGAGTGTCGAACCCAACGAGGAGCAGAAGGAAATGACAAGTGGTTTTCAGCAAGGTAATGTCTGCAACTGCTGAAATTGTAGGTATCAGAGTAGTTTCGTAGCAAGATAATTTGTAACGAGCAAGTAATGATAGTAGTAACAAAAGTGCAGCAAGGTATCCCAATCCTTTTGAGGCAAAGGACATGCTAAAACGGTCTCTTATGATAACCAAAGAGTTCTTGAGGGTACACGGGATTTTCATCTAGTCACTTCCATCATGTTGGCTTAATTCGTGTTCGCTACTTTGATAATTTGATATGTGGGTGGACCAGTGCTTAGGTGTTGTTCTTACTTGAACAAATCTCCTACTTATGATTAACCCTCCTGCAAGCATCCACAACTATGAGAAAAGTATTAAGAATAAATTCTAACCATAGCATTAAACTTTTGGATCCAATCGGTCCCTTACGTAATGGCGCACAAATTGGGGTTTAAGCTTCTGTCACTCTCGCAACCCATCATCTAATTGCTACTCCACAATGCATTCACCTAATTAGGCCCAAATATGGTTAAGTGTAATGTAGTCAACATTCACATGACACCACTAAGGGAATCACAACATACATACTATCAAAATATCGAACACATATCAAGTTCACATGATTACTTGCAACATGATTTCTCTCATGACCTCAAGAACAAAAGTAACTACTCACAAATGATAAACATGCTCATGATCAGAGGGGTATTAAATAGCATATTGGATCTGAACATATAATCTTCCACCGAATGAACCATATAGTAATCAACTACAAGATGTAATCAACACTACTAGTCACCCACAAGCACCAATCTATAGTTCCTGTAACAAGATTGAACACAAGAGATGAACTATGGTCTAAGATGAGATGGTGCTGTTGAAGATGTTGATGGAGATTGCCCTCCCCAAGATGGGAGAGTTGTTGGTGATGATGATGACGATGATTTCCCCCTCCGGGAGGGAAGTTCCCTCGGCGGAATCGCTCCGCCAGAGGGCGAAAGTGCTCCTGCCCAAGTTCCTCCTCGAGATGGCGGTGCTCCGTCCCGAAAGTCCTCTCCTGATTTTTTTCTAAGTCAAAATGACTTATATACTAGAAGATGTGCACCAGAGGCGCGCCTGGGTGAGCACAACCTACCAGGGCGCGCCTTGGCTCCCTGGCGCACGCAGGTGGGTTGTGCCCACCTGGTAGGCCCCCTATGGTAGTTATTTGCTCCAATATTGTTCATATATTTGATAAAAAATCCACGTGAAGTTTTAGCTTGTTTGGAGTTGTGCGGAATAGGTGGCCTGACGTAGCTTTTCCAGGTCCAGATTACCAGCTGCCGAAATTCTCCCTCTTTGTGTATACCTTGCATATTATGAGAGAAAAGGCATTAGAATTACTCCAAAAAGCATTTTTATGGATAAAACATCATAAATAACAGTAAGAAAACATGATGCAAATGGGCATATCAGCGTCTCCAGCGTATCTATAATTTATGAAGTATTCATGCCGTTATATTATCAGTCTTGCATGTTTCACAATCATTTTATAACAACTTTATATCATTTTCTGGGACTACTTGACCCAGTGCCCAGTGCCAGTTGCTTTTGTTTTCTTGTTTTTTACATCGCAGGAAATCAATACCAAACGGACTCGAAACACCGCGAAACTTTTTGGAGACTTTTTATGGACCAGAACACCCAGGATGGGCCAGAGAAGCACCTGGGGGTGCCTCGAGGGGGGCACAACCCACCAGGGCATGCCTGGGGGCCCAGTCGGGCCCAAGTGGGTTGTGCCCACCTCGGTGGCCTCCCGCAACCCCACTTTACCCTATAAATTACCAAAATTCCAGAAACCCTCGGGGTTAACCTAGATCAGATGTTTCACCGCCGCAGGCCTCTGTAGCCACCGAAAACCAATCTAGACCCCGTTCCGTCACCTTGCCGGAGGGGGGGAATCATCTCCGGTGGCCATCTTCATCATCTCGGCGGCCACCACAATGAGGAGGGAGTAGTCCACCCTCGGGGCTGAGGGTTTGTACCAGTAGTTATGTGTTTAATCTCTCTCTCTCTCTCGTGTTCTTGAGATGTCACGATCTTGTGTGTCGCGGGCTTTGTTAATATAGTTGGATCATATGCTGTTTTCCCCTCTCTATATTGTGATGAATTGAGTTTTTCCCTTTGGTATTTTGTTGTTATCAGATTTAATACTTTTATGGATTTGAGAGCACTTTATGTACGTATTGCATATGAATACTCGTGGTGACAATGGGGTATCATATTGATTCACTTCATATATGTTTTGGCACTCAACTTGCGGATTCCCGAGGTGACATTGGGGTAATCTATGCATATGGGTTGATTCACGTTTTTGTCTTTGTTTTTCCGGTAGAAATCTTGGGGCACTCTTTGAAGTTATTTTGTGTTTGATTGAGTATTATGAATCTGAAATTATTTGGTGTTATTTTAGTATGAACTCTTGGATAGATCGATCGGAAAGAATAGCTTAGAGGTGGTTTCGTACCCTACAAACGATTTCTTGTTATGTTCTCCGCTAGATAGGAACTTTGGAGTGATTGTTCATTGCACGTTGAGGGATGGTTATATGATCCAATTATATTTGCATTGTTGAGAGATTGCACTAGCAAAATTACGGACCCTAGGCCTCATTTTCAAGCATTGCAATACCGTTTTGTGCATGTTTACTATTTGCTACCTTGCTGTTTTTATTTATTCAGATTATAAAAATATATTTCTACCATCCATATTACACTTTTATCACCATCTCTTCGCCGAACTAGTGCACCTATACAAATTACCATTGTATTTGGTGTGTTGGGGACACAAGAGACTCTTTATTATTTGGTTGCAGGGTTGTTTGAGAGAGACCATCTTAATCCTACGCCTCGCACGGATTGATAAACCTTAGGTCATCCACTTGAGGGAAAATTTCTACTGTCCTACAAAACTCTGCACTTGGAGGCTCAACACAAGTCTACAAGAACAAGTTGTGTAGTAGACATCAAGCTCTTTTCTGGCGCCGTTGCTGGGGAGGTGAGTGCTTGAAGGTATATCTTTAGATCTTGCAATCGAATCTTTTAGTTTCTTGTTTTATCACTAGTTTGGTTTATAAAAGAAAACTACATACAAAATGGAATTGAGGTTGCATCATATTATTGATCATCTTTATAATATCTTTCTTGAAAACGATGGATCGGAAAATAGTGCTCAATTGTTAGAAGAAGAAGTCGATAAAATGTTTGGCACGAAATATTTGAATGATGAGCATGATTGCAATGTTGTTAGTATGAATTCTTTGAATATCCAAAATGCTAATGATGATTGCACAAGTCATGACAAAAATGTTTCTTATAAGCATGTCAATTTTTGTGGAGTGCATTAAGTTTGTGAAGACGTGCCTTATAGGGAAGATAGATTTTGCAAGAAGCATAAATATGATAGAACTAATTCTTTGCTCAAAGTGATAGATGAATTTGCTACAAAATTTTGTTCTCTTTGTCCTATTACTTGTGAACTTTGCAATAAGGTTGGTCATCTTAATTTCCAATGCATGCTTTTTCATGATCGAATCGTGTCCAAATATTGCAATAACTTGATCACTCTAGAACTTTATAATGAACTTTTTTATTCTTGGGGAGTGAAGAATTGAAATATAAAAATAGTTGGTTTGAAGTATTCATTCTCACGGACGACATTGAAACTAAACTAAAAAATATCTATATGTTTTGCATGGTAATTTGCAATGAGAATGTTTATATTGCCAACTAAAGATGGGAAAAGCGATAGAATATAAAAGGAATACTGATGACCCACAAGTATAGGGGATCTATCGTAGTCCTTTCGATAAGTAAGAGTGTCGAACCCAGCAAGGAGCAGAAGGATGATAAGCGGTTTCCAGCAATGTATTCTCTGCAAGTACTGAAATAAGTGGTAACAGATAGTTTTGTGATAAGATAATTTGTAACGAGCAACAAGTAACAAAAGTAAATAAAGTGCAGCAAGGTGGCCGAATCCTTTTGTAGCAAAGGACAAGCCTGGACAAACTCTTATATGATGTTAAGCGCTCCCAAGGACACATGGGAATATCGTCAAGCTAGTTTTCATCATGTTCATATGATTCGCATTAGGTACTTTGATAATTTGGTATGTGGGTGGACTGGTGCTTGCGTGCTGCCCTTACTTGTACAAGCATCCCACTTATGATTAACCTCTATTGCAAGCATCCGCAACTACAAAAAAAGTATAAGGTAAACCTAACCATAGCATGAAACATATGGATCCAAATCAGCCCCTTACGAAGCAACACATAAACTAGGGTTTAAGCTTCTGTCACTCTAGCAACCCATCATCTACTTATTACTTCCCAATGCCTTCCTCTAGGCCCATACAATGGTGAAGTGTCATGTAGTCGACGTTCACATAACACCACTAGACGAGAGACAACATACATCTCATCAAAATATCGAACAAATACCAAATTCACATGACTACTAATAGCAAGACTTCTCCCATGTCCTCAGGAACAAAAGTAACTACTCACAAAGCATAAACATGTTCATAATCAGAGGGGTATTAATATGCATATAGGATCTAAACATATGATCTTCCACCAATTGAACCAACTAGCATCAACGACAAGGAGTAATTAACACTACTAGCAACCTACTAGCACCAATCCCGGACTTGGAGACAAGAATTGGATACAAGAGATGAACTAGGGTTTTGAGATGAGATGGTGCTGATGAATATGTTGATGGAGATTGCCCTCTCCCGATGAGAGGAGCGTTGGTGATGACGATGGAGATGATTTCCCCCTCCGAGCGGGAAGTTTCCCCAGCAGAATAGCTCCGCTAGAGCCCTAGATTGGTTCCGCCAAGGTTCCACCTCGTGGCGGCGGAGTTTCGTCTGAGAAGATGGCTTATGATTTTTTCCCATCGAAAGACTCCATATAGCAGAAGATGGCCACCGGAGGGCCACCAGGGGGCCCACGAGGTAGGGGGCGCGCCTAGGGGGGTAGGGCGCGCCCCCACCCTCATGGGCAGGGTGTGCCCCCCTGGTGAAGTTCTTGCTCTCAGTGTTTTTTATATATTTGGAAGACATATTCCGTGAAGTTTCAGGAATTTTGGAGTTGTGCAGAATAGGTCTCTAATATTTGCTCCTTTTCCAGCCCAGAATCCCAGCTGCCGGCATTCTCCCTCTTTATGTAAACCTTGTAAAATAAGAGAGAATAGGCATAAGTATTGTGACGTAATGTGTAATAACAGCCCATAATGCAATAAATATTGATATAAAAGCATGATGCAAAATGGACGTATCAACTCCCCCAAGCTTAGACCTTGCTTGTCCTCAAGCGAAAAGCCGAAATCGAAAAATATGTCCACATGTTTAGAGATAGAGGTGTCGATAAAAATTAAAATACGGACATGAGGGCATCATGATCATTCTTAGAACAGCAACTTATATAATTCTTGTCATATAATCTCTAATGCTAGAGTAATAATTCAATCACAATATCAAGTATGAATCATAAACTTCATTGAAAACTAACAAACTACAATCTCAGTCATTGAAGCAATTGCAATTTAACGTAACATAGGAAAGGGTCAATGTATAAGAGCTTTTCAGCAAGTCCACATACTCAACTATCATATAATCTTTCACAATTGCTGACACTCACGCAATACTTATGGGTATGGAGTTTTAATCGGACACAGAGAAAGATAGGGGCTTATAGTTTTGCCTCCCAATGTTTTACCTCAAGGGTAATGTCAACAGTAATAGTTCACAAAAACTCACATCCAATTAGGCATATATACCAGGATCTTTCCAACATATTGTGCTTGCCAAAGGATAAAATGTAAAAAGGAAGGGTGAAGATCACCACGACTCTTATGCAATGTAGGAGATAAAAGTAAAAGATAGGCCCTTCGCAGAGGGAAGCAGAGGTTGTCATGCGCTTTTATGGTTGGATGCACAAAATCTTAATGTGAAAGAACATCACTTTATATTGCCACTTGTGATATGGACCTTTATTATGCAATCTGTCGCTTTTATTACTTCCATATCACACGATCGTATAAAGCTTATTTCCTCCACACCAATCAATCATACATATTTAGAGAGCAATTTTTATTGCTTGCACCGATGACAACTTACTTGATGGATCTTACTCAAGCCATAGGTAGATATGGTGGACTCTTATGGTAAGACTGGTTTAAGGGTATTTGGAAGCACAAGTAGTATCTCTACTTGGTGCAATGAATTTGCTAGCATGAGGGGGAAAGGCAAGCTCATCATGTTGGAAGATCCAAGACAATATAATTCATCTCAGATGTAAGAAAACATAACCCATTATGTTGTCTTCCTTGTCCAATGTCAACTCTTTAGCATGTCATATTTTAATGAGTGCTCACAATCATAAAAGATGTCCAACATAGTATATTTATATGTGAAGACCTCTCTTTCTTTATTACTTCCTATTAATTGCAACGATGACCAAAACTGTGTTTGTCAACCCTCAACAACTTTTATTCATCATACTCTTTCTATGTGAGCTCATTACTCTCCATGAGATCGATATGATCTCTTTGTTTCTTTTTATTTATTTCTCTTTTCTTTTATTCACTTAGGATCATGGCAAAAGAATCAAGCCCTTGACTCAACACTAATCTTTATTATATAGCTCATGGACTCGATTACATAGAAGGATTATAAAGCAAAACTCACAAATAGATCATACTAAGAACTTTTATTCTACTAGATCAAGATATTACCAAAAAGACCAAACTAAGAAAAACAGTAAAGATAAAAGTGATCGTGATACGATACTGGGGGACTCCCCCAAGCTTGGCAGTTGCCAAGTGGAGTGCCCATACCAGATACTCAATTCTTCTTTGTTGATGGAGACGGTGGTGATTTTGTTGATGGCGTAGGCTTGTCGTCCTTCTTCCAAGGCATAGGCTCACCATCATAGAAGGATGACCGAGTCTCCTGAAACCTCAAATCTGCAGCCAAGCTCATCCTCTTGAATCTATATTCATACTCACAGTTTTGGTTTTGCAGGTCATAGATCTAGGCTTGGAGGTGCTCATTTTTCTCATGGAGCTTGAAGATGGTCTCCCCAATGTCCTTGATGTCCAGCTTGTGGTTGTTGGTGAACTCCATGATCATAATGTGATTGGAATCGAGTCCACGCTCCACCATCTCCTGACACTTGAAAACTTCTTGCTCCAATGGCTCGAGCCTTGCCTCCGTGCTTCCGGTCTTCCTTGGTCCCTCAGCATCGCGGATGTGCAACAACCCCTCACGCATCTCAATGGTTTGAGGGTGTTGCAGCACTTCTGCGAGGTAGGGGTTGATGACCTTCTCGAAGAACTGGTCCTTGGGGGCGCTTGAAGGCGACATGATGACCTGGATCTGTCAGAAAAATAGCTTGAAACAAAAAACAGGGTTTTTTTGCGTGATACGGGAGTCAAAACCTCCAGGAGATTATATAATGAATTTTTACTGACCAAAATACGTAACATGTACGAAAACGGAGTCCGGAGAGCACACGAGGTGCCCACCAGGTAGGGGGGCGCCTAGTAGGGTAGGGCGCACCCTCCACCCTCGTGGAGGCCTCATGTCCTTCCCGGACTGCTACTTATTTTTCTATTTTTCTAAATATTCCAAAACGGAGAAATATTGCCTTAAAAACTATTTTGGAGTTGGTTTACTTACCGTACCACATACCTATTCCTTTTCGGAGTCTGAAACGTTTCAGAAAGTGTCCCTTATGTATTCCTCCGGGGTTACGGTTTCAAAAACATTGGTTTCAACATTTATGGGATTACCTGAGATATAATGTTTGATTCTTTGACCGTTCACCACCTTTGGATTTGTGCCTTCGAAGTTGTTGATTTTTATGGCACCGGAACGGTAGACCTCCTCGATAACGTAAGGACCTTCCCATTTAGAGTGAAGTTTTCCTGCAAAAAAAATCTTAAACGAGAGTTGTATAGTAATACATAATCACCTACATTAAACTCACGCTTTTGTATCCTTTTGTCATGCCATCTTTTAACTTTTTCTTTAAACAACTTGGCATTTTCGTAGGCTTGGGTTCTCCATTCATCAAGTGAGCTAATATCAAATAACCTCTTCTCACCGGCAAGTTTAAAATCATAATTAAGTTCTTTAATAGCCCAATAAGCCTTGTGTTCTAGTTCGAGAGGTAAGTGACATGCTTTTCCATAGACCATTTTATACGGAGACATACCCATAGTATTTTTATATGCAGTTCTATAGGCCCATAATGCGTCATCAAGTTTCTTGGACCAATTCTTTCTAGACCTATTAACAGTCTTTTGCAAAATTAATTTGAGTTCTCTATTACTCAATTCTACTTGACCACTAGACTGAGGGTAATAAGGAGATGCAATTCTATGATTAACATCATATTTATCAAGCATTTTACGGAAAGCACCATGAATAAAATGTGAACCACCATCAGTCATTAAATATCTAGGGACTCCAAATCTTGGAAAAATAACTTCTTTAAGCATTTTAATAGAAGTGTTATGATCAGCACTACTAGTTGGAATAGCTTCTACCCACTTAGTAACGTAATCAACCGCAACTAAAATATGTGTATATCCATTAGAGGAAGGAAAGGGTACCATATAGTCAAAGCCCCAAACATCAAATGGTTCAATAACAAGTGAATAATTCATAGGCATTTCTTGACGTCTACTAATATTACCAATTCTTTGACATTCATCACAAGATAAGACAAACTTACGGGCATCCTTGAAGAGAGTAGGCCAATAAAAACCAGATTGCAGTACCTTATGTGCAGTTCTATCTCCAGCACGGTGTCCTCCATAAGCTTTGGAGTGACACTTGCGTAGGATCTGTTCCTGTTCATGCTCAGGTACACAACGTCTAATAACACCATCTACTCCTTCTTTATAAAGATGTGGGTCATCCCAAAAGTAATGCCTCAAATCATAGAAGAACTTTTTCTTTTGCTGGTATGTGAGACTAGGTGGTATAAACTTAGCAACAATGTAATTAGCATAATCAGCATACCATGGAGCAGTATGAGAAGCATTTATGACATTTAATTGCTCATCAGGAAAGCTATCATCAATAGGTAGTGGGTCATCCAGCACATTTTCTAACCTAGACAAGTTGTCTGCAACGGGGTTCTCAGCTCCTTTTCTACCAACAATATGCAAATCAAATTCTTGTAGCAAGAGAACCCATCTGATAAGTCTAGGTTTAGCATCTTTCTTTTCCATAAGATATTTAATAGCAGCATGATCAGTGTGAATAATTACTTTAGAATCAACAATATAAGGTCTGAACTTATCACAAGCAAATACAACTGCTAAGAATTCTTTTTCAGTAGTAGCATAATTTCTTTGAGCATTGTCAAGGGTTTTACTAGCATATTGAATAACATTTAGTTTCTTATCAACTCTTTGTCCTAGAACAACACCTACAGCATAATCACTAGCATCACACATATTTTCAAAGGGTAAATTCCAATCAGGTGGCTGGACAATAGGTGCAGAGATCAATGATTTGTTAAGTATTTAAAATGCTTCTACACAATCATCATCAAAAACAAATGGTATATCTTTTTGTAATAAATTAGTCAGAAGCCGAGAAATTTTTGAGAAGTCCTTAATGAACCTCCTATAAAAACCGGCATGACCAAGGAAACTTCTTATACCTTTGATGTCCTTGGGACATGGCATCTTTTCAATAGCATCAACCTTGGCTTTATCAACTTCAATACCTGTTTCAGAAACTTTATGCCCCAAGACAATACCTTCATTAACCTTAAAGTGGCACTTTTCCCAATTCAAGACAATATTAGTTTCTTCACATCTCTGCAAAACTCGATCAAGGTTGCTCAAGAAATCATCAAAAGAAGATCCATAGACGGAAAAGTCATCCATGAAAACCTCACAAATCTTTTCACAAAAGTCAGAGAATATATCCATCATGCATCTTTGAAAGGTAGAAGGTGCATTACATAAACCAAAAGGCATACGTCTATAAGCAAAAGTACCAAAAGGGCATGTAAAAGTAGTCTTTGATTGATCTTTGGCTGACACATGTATGTGAGAGAAACCAGAATAACCATCTAGAAAGCAAAAATGTGTATGTTTGGATAATCTTTCTAGCATTTGATCGATAAAAGGTAAGGGGTAATGATCCTTTTAGTAGCCTTATTTAATTTGCGGAAATCAATTACCATCCTATAACCTGTAATAATTCTTTGAGGAATCAATTCATCTTTATCATTAGGAACAACAGTAATACCTCCCTTCTTAGGGACACAATGGACAGGGCTTACCCACTGACTATCAGCAACGGGATAAATTATACCTGCCTTAAGGAGCTTTAGTATCTCCTTTCTTACCACATCTTTCATTTTAGGATTCAGCCGGCGTTGATGATCACAAACTGGTTTAGCATCTTCTTCCAAATTAATTTTATGTTGACATAGAGTGGGACTAATGCCCTTAAGATCATCAAGAGTATACCCAATAGCAGCGTGGTGCTTCTTCAGAGTTTTCAATAATCTCTCTTCCTCATGCTTTGAAATGTTAGCACTAATAATAACATGATATATCTTTTTCTCATCAAGATAAGCATATTTAAGAGTATCAGGTAACGGTTTAAGCTCAAACACACTGGATCACCCTTGGGTGGAGGAGGATCCCCTAGGATTTCAACAGGTAAATTATTTTTCAGAATAGGTTCCTGTTTAAAGAATACTTCATCTAATTCCCTTCTTTCATTCATAAACATGTCATTTTCATGGTCTAGAAAATATTGTTCTAAAGGATCACTAGGAGGTACGGCAATAGAAGCAAGACCAATAATTTCATCCTTACTAGGTAATTCTTCTTCACGGTGTTGTATACTGAATTTAGAAAAATTAAATTCATGATTCATATCATCTAAACCGACAGTAACGACATCCCTTTTGCAATCTATGGTAGCATTAACAGTGTTTGAGAAGGGTCTACCAAATATAATGGGGCAAACGCTATCTTGTGGGGAACCAAGAACAAGAAAATCAGCAGGATATTTAGTTTTCCCACACAAGACTTCAACATCCCTAACAATTCCCATTGTGAAATAGTATCTCTATTGGCAAGTTTAATTGTGACATCAATATCTTCTATTTCAGCAGGTGTAATCTCATGCATAATTTCTTTGTATAAGGAATGAGGTATTGCGCTAGCACTAGAACCCACGTCACATAAGCCATGATAACAATGATCTCCTATTTTAACAGAAATAACAAGCATGCCTACCATAGGTCTAGGTTTATCTTTAGCACAAGGTTTAGCAATTCTAGCAGTTTCTTCACAGAAATAAATAACATGTCCATCAATATTATCACACAAGTGATCTTTAACAATAGCAATATTAGGTTCAACTTTAACTTGCTCAGGAGGTGTATATTTTTTAATATTTCTTTTACGAACTACAGTTGAAGCTTTAGCATGATCCTTTATCCTAACAGGGAAATGTGGTTTCTCAACATAAGAAGTAGGAACAATAGGATCATTATAAGTGATAGTCTTTTCTTCAACTTTAATAGGTGCAACTACTTTTACTTCTATGGGAGGATGATATTTAAACCACCTCTCCTCGGGGAGATCAACATAAGTAGCAAAAGATTCACAAAAAGAATCTACTATCTCAGAGTCAAGTCCATATTTAGTTCTAAATTTATGAAAAATATCGGTATCCATAAAAAAAAATTAACACAATCAAAACTAGGTGTTATACCTGACTCCTTACCATTGTCGAGGTCCCAATCTTCAGAGTTGCGTTTAATTCTTTCCAATAAATCCCATTTGAATTCAATAGTCTTCATCATAAAAGAGCCAAGACAAGAAGTATCAAGCATGGTGCGATTGTTACCAGAAAGCCGAGCATATAAATTTTGAATAATCATTTCTCTTGAGAGCTCATGATTGGGGCATGAATATAACATTGATTTAAGCCTCCCCCAAGCTTGAGCGATGATCTCTCCTTCGTGAGGCCAAAAATTATATATGTAATTGCGATCACGATGAACAAGATGCATAGGGTAAAACTTCTGATGAAATTGCAATTTCAATCGTTTGTAATTCCAAGACATCATATCATCACATAGCCTATACCATGTCGATGCATCTCCCCTCAAAGATAAAGGGAAGACCTTCTTCTTAACAACATCTCCGGGTACACCTGCAAGATTAAATAATCCACAAACTTCATCCACATATATCAGATGTTCATCAGGATGCTTTGTTCCATCTCCTAAAAAAGGATTAGCTAGCAGTTTTTCTATCATACCTGCAGGAACTTCAAAGCAAGCATTTTCATTTTCATTTTCAGTAGGTTCAGTAGGTTGAGGAGCAACTCTTTGCTCTACTGGTCGGGGTGAAGATACCCCGAACAAGCCCCTCAGAGGATTACTTTCCATGGTGACAAGTGACAGTAAATTTCAGCACACTATATAAATTTTTCCTTACCAAATTCCACCTACCAAAGGCGCTTCACTCCCTGGCAACGGCGACAGAAAAGAGTCTTGATGAACCACAAGTGTAGGGGATCTATCGTAGTCCTTTCGATAAGTAAGAGTGTCGAACCCAACGAGGAGCAGAAGGAAATGATAAGCGGTTTCCAGCAAGGTATTCTCTGCCAGTACTGAAATAAGTGGTAACATATAGTTTTGTGATAAGATAATTTGTAATGAGCAACAAGTAACAAAAGTAAATAAAGTGCAGCAAGGTGGCCCAATCCTTTTGTAGCAAAGGACAAGCCTGGACAAACTCTTATATGATGTAAAGTGCTCCCGAGGACACATGGGAATATCGTCAAGCTAGTTTTCATCACGTTCATATGATCCGCGTTCGGTACTTTGATAATTTGGTATGTGGGTGGACCGGTGCTTGGGTGCTGCCATTACTTGGACAAGCATCCCACTTATGATTAACCTCTATTGCAAGCATCTGCAACTACAACAAAAGTATAAGGTAAACCTAACCATAGCATGAAACATATGGATCCAAATCAGCCCCTTACGAAGCAACGCATAAACTAGGGTTTAAGCTTCTGTCACTCTAGCAACCCATCATCTACTTATTACTTCCCAATGCCTTCCTCTAGGCCCAAACAATGGTGAAGTGTCATGTAGTCGACGTTCACATAACACCACTAGAGGAGAGACAACATACATCTCATCAAAATATCGAACGAATACCAAATTCACATGACTACTAATAGCAAGACTTCTCCCATGTCCTCAGGAACAAAAGTAACTACTCACAAAGCATAAACATGTTCATAATCAGAGGGGTATTAATATGCATATAGGATCTGAACATATGATCTTCCACCAATTGAACCAACTAGCATCAACTACAAGGAGTAATTAACACTACTAGCAACCTACTAGCACCAATCCCGGACTTGGAGACAAGAATTGGATACAAGAGATGAACCAGGGTTTTGAGATGAGATGGTGCTGATGAAGATGTTGATGGAGATTGCCCTCTCCCGATGAGAGGAGCGTTGGTGATGACAATGGCGATGATTTCCCCCTCCGAGAGGGAAGTTTCCCCGGCAGAACAGCTCCGCCAGAGCCCTAGATTGGTTCCGCCTCGTGGCGGTAGAGTTTCATCCGAGAAGATGGCTTATGATTTTTTCCCATCGAAAGACTCCATATAGCAGAAGATGGCCACCAGAGGGCCACCAGGGGGCCTACGAGGTAGGGGGCGCGCCCAGGGGGTAGGGCACGCCCCCACCCTCGTGGGCAGGGTGTGGCCCCCTGGTGAAGTTCTTGCTCTCAGTATTTTTTATGTATTTGGAAAACATCTTCCGTGAAGTTTCAGGACTTTTGGAGCTGTGCAGAATAGGTCTCTAATATTTGCTCCTTTTCCAGCCCAGAATCCCAGCTGCCAGCATTCTCCCTCTTTATGTAAACCTTGTAAAATAAGAGAGAATAGGCATAAGTATTGTGACATAATGTGTAATAACAGCCCATAATGCAATAAATATTGATATAAAATCGTGATGCAAAATGGATGTATCAAATACTAATGAAAGGGTAAAGATTTCCACTGTCCCTCCTATTGTCTCTCATGATGAAATAGGTGACGAGGAGGAGCTCCCTATTCAACCCATCTCATCAATAAGAAGTTTGAAAAAATTAATTGAACCCACATCTGAGGTGGTGAAGAATAAAAGGAAAAGAAGAAATAATAGAGGTAAAAAGGTATCTCTCCCAAATAATGTTGCTCCTATTATTGTTGTGCCTCATGGAAATGAATCAAAAATAATTGTGGAGGATGATGCACTTGATGACGATATTGCTTCTATGTCTTATGGCACAATGCCCGAAAGCACTATTGATGATGATTTTGTTGTGCCTATTGCTTGTTGTGATGATTATGATAGGGAAGATAATGATATTTCTTATAATCTTGGAAATCTTTTTGGCACCAACTTGGGAAATTATGATGATAGCAATTGTTATACCGTTGGTGCTATTCATACTATTAATGATGAGAGTGATCATGCTTATGATATGCCAAGCCACAAGCTTGGATATGCTATGTTTGATGATAATGACATGTTTGAGAATTTATTTGCTGCAATTAATGTTTGTCCCAAGCTTGGGGAGGCTATGCCTAATGAAGATGATCTTTTTAGTCCCCTTACTTTGAATGATCAAATTTGCTATGATGATTGCATGCCTCCGACTTATGATGATTATTGTGATGATACTTATGTTATAAAAAGTAGTGATAATTATTATCATAATTTTGAATATCCTTTTACTGAACATTACTCTTTTAATGTGGGAACAATTTATAGTATTCGAGTTTCCTATGATACTCCCACTATTATGAATGAGAATAAAATTGCTTATGTGGAGAGTAATAAAAATACTATGCTTATGGATCATGAAAGGGATGCTTTGTGTGATAGTTATATCGATGAATCTACTCATGATGCTACTGAAAATTATCATGAGAGAGGAACTTATGATTCAGGATGCTCTCTTTATGTTTCAATTCTTATCTTTTATGCGAGCATCATTGAAATCACCATGCCTAGCTAAAAGGCATTAAAGAAAAGCGCTTGTTGAGACAACCCAACACTTTTACCTACAGTTTTTGTGTGTTCACATGATTAGCTACTATAGTAATCCTTTTTATTGATTTTGTTTCAATAAAGTGCCAAGTAAGACCTTTGGGATGGCTTACGATGATAATTGATTTGATCTTGTTGGAAACAGAAACTTTTGCGCTCAGGAAAACAATTCTAATTTTTAACAGAAGCGTGATAAAATGATGATTCTTTTTGAAGAAGATTAATAGACAAATTTCCCAGGTTTTCCACTTTTTAAAGATTTTTTGGAGTAGAAGAAGTATGGTTGGAGTACAAATTACTACAGACTGTTCTGTTTTCAACAGATTCTATTTTCAATGCATAGTTTGCTTGTTTTCTAGTTTCCATGGCTTATATTGCTCAATATAAATTGTGGAAATGATATGCTACATCAGGCATTGTGTGAGAACAATTATGAATCTTGTCTTTGATAGTACCAAAAGTGAAATGGTTTGCTCTTTGTCATACTAACCTATCTCACAAAGTTCCGTTAAGTTTTGTGTGATTGGAGTTTTCAAGTTTTGGTTGAGATGTTGATATGTGGAGAATAAGGAGTGAAAAGACCCTAAGCTTGGGGATTCCCAAGGAACCCCAAGGTAAAATTCAAGGAAGATCAAAGCAACTAAGCTTGGGGATGCCCCAGAAGGCATCCCCTCTTTCGTCTCCAACAATATCAGTAACATGACATGGAGCTATATTTTTATTCGTCGGTGGCCTCCCGCACCCCCTCTTCGCCCTATAAATTCTCAAATATTCCAAAACCCCTTGGGGTTAACCTAGATCATAAGTTCTTCCACCGCAGGGCTCTGTAGCCACCGAAAACGAATCTAGACCCCGTTCCGGCACCCTGCCGAAGGGGGAAATCATAACCGGTGGCCATCTTTATCATCCTGGCAGCCGCCACGATGAGGAGGGAGTAGTCCACCCTCGGGGCTGAGGGTTTGTATGAGTAGCTATGTGTTCAATCTCTCTCTCTCTCTCGTGTTCTTGAGATGTCACGATCTTGATGTACCGCGGGCTTTGTTAATATAGTTGGATCATATGGTGGTTTCCCCTCTCTATCTTGTGATGAATTGAGTTTTCCCTTTGAGACTGTGTTTTATCGGATTGAATACTTTTATGGATTTGAGAGCAGCTGATATATGTCTGGAAAAGGAATACTGGTGGTGACAATGGGGTTTTATTTTGATTCACTTGATATATGTTTTGGCACTCAACTCGCGGATTCCCGAGGTGACATTGGGGTAATCTACGCATAGGGGTTGATGCACGTTCTTGTCTTTGTTTCTCTGGTAGAAATATTGGGGCACTCGTTGAAGTTCTTTGTGTTGGATTGAGTATTATGAATCTGAAATTATTTGGTGTTATTTTAATATGAACTCTTGGATAGATCGATCGGAAAGAATAGCTTCGAGGTGGTTTCGTACCCTACAAACGATTTCTTCTTACGATCTCCGCTAGATAGGAACTTTGGAGTGATTCTTCATCGCACTTTGAGGGGTGGTTATATGATCCATTTATATTAGCATTGTTGAGAGATTGCACTAGCGAAAGTACGGACCCCAGGCCTCATTTCCAAGCATTGCAATACCTTTTTTGTGCCCGTTTCTATTTGCTACCTTGCTGTTTTTATTTATTCAGATTATAAAAAAATATTTCTACCATCCATATTACACTTTTATCACCATCTCTTCGCCGAACTAGTGCACCTATACAATTTGTCATTGTATTGGGCGTGTTGGAGACACAAGAGACTTCTTATTATTTGATTGTAGGGTTGTTTGAGAGACACCATCTTCATCCTACACCTCCCACAGATTAGTAAACCTTAGGTCATCCACTTGAGGGAAAATTGCTACTGTCCTACAGAACTCTGCGCTTGGAGGCCCAACACGTTTCTAGAAGCATAAAGTTGCGTAGTAGACATCAACATCCAATCTCAACACTTCAAGCGGGTCATCCTTCGGCTTCAAACTCCCTATCCCGAAGGTGGAGTGTTTCTCAAAGGCCAGTTTAGTGAACTTAACTCGAGCAGCTTTAGAGAGAAACCAGGCCATCTGGCTATTGACCGTATACTCGAGTCGAAAAAGTAGTGGTAGAAAAAGACTTTGCAACGACTCAGAAGAAGAGTTTTATCGCAAAAAAAACTCATATACATTTAAGAGCCTTGGGTAAAATAACTGTTTTTAACAAATAACATTTTTAACAAACTACGTTCTTTGTTTAACACAAATATAAAGTTTGGTCGAGCCGAACATTAATTAAAAAATTTGAGCATGAAAGCGACCTAGCTGGTTAATGTGCTCGGTGTCGATGTGCAGCCCGAGCTTACTTCGGGACGAGGTCCCAGCCCCCAAGTCCGTCTTGAGGCGACCCAGCGAAGATCTCGGCACTCCAAAGTGGAGACATGGCACTGTCGATGTGGCGAGGCAAAGCCCTCGGTCCGGACGAGGTGACAGAGCAGGCTGACAGTGCGACGCTGAAGTCGCCAGCGTGGGTTAATGAAGTGATGACGAGGCCCGTGGTCCAGCTGAGGTGATGTGGTACATCGGTACGCCGAGGTGATAGCGCTGCCTGACTCGGATCGTGTACCTGTACACAGAAAATAGTGCAAGACGGAGATAACAGTAATAATAATAAATTAAAAAATTCTCGGCATAATTAATAATTTATGCAAAGTGAATAATAAAAGA
Organism: Triticum urartu; assembly: GCF_003073215.2. Taxonomy (NCBI): domain Eukaryota; kingdom Viridiplantae; phylum Streptophyta; class Magnoliopsida; order Poales; family Poaceae; genus Triticum; species Triticum urartu. The sequence continues at coordinate 258,583,117 of NC_053022.1, read as the reverse complement.
GATATGGCCCGTGCGCTGAACACCCGGCGAGGTAGAGCTCTCTCGGCGATGCCAAAGTGACCGCGTGACGCAGTCAAAGTCGGTTACCTACACACGTAAAATAGTGCAGTCCAAAACTAATAATATAAATATATAAAAGATCCTCGCATAATTGCTTTATGCAAAATAATTTATTTAAAGAGATGTAGCCTGGCGCCGAAGTCAATGTCAATGCAGGGCGTCGGCGTGATGCGGTGAAGGCGTGCCAAAGCCTGAATTCACAGGGCGGTCCGAGCTCTAGATGTGGCATTCGCCGAACTACGAACAGAAACTGACCAAACCATCACACGGCAGTCGTTAATGCTGACACCATTTGACGGACCTGGCTTATCTGTTGTAGTAATCTAAAGAAAGGTTACGCCCAAAATTGGGACTCGATCCGCACAACCACTGCCTGATGGGCGATGAAGCGACGACATGACGATGCTGGCAAAGGTTGGCTCGCCGAGGTGACGACGCACACCGGTTGAAGTTGGTTCACAAAGTTTCCACGGAGATGCTAACACAGGAACGCGCGTTGAGGCGACACCACAATTTGATCGATGCAGGAAGGACGATGATGTCGGCCCATAGAGTTGACCGCGTGATGCAGTTGAAGTTGATTACCTGCACACATAAAATAGTGCAAGTAAGAAATAATAATAATTAAAAGAAAAAATGCATAAATAATTTATGCGGAGTGAATAATATGGTGGATATGGCATGAGCGTGGAGGTTGAGTCGGATGGCGTGATGGCGTTGTGGTGCGGCAATGTCCACATAGGCCAGCCGACCTAGAGGACGGCGAGGGACTTTTTGACCGCGAAGACCATATGTATGGTACTACTAACAACCATCAAATCGCTTTGATGATCCACTCACACGTAAAGTAGCAGCACTAGTAGTAGAATTACTAGAATTCAGAGTAGATCTTTGTAACATCCCAATTTTCAATTTGGATGTTTATAATAGATCATTCATATGCATCCATGATTTATGCATTTTTGTCCCATTTGTTTTATTTGATTTTTGATCTAAGGAACTTTGAGCAACTCAAGGACCAATAGAGAGAGTTGGAAGTTTCCCTAAAAACCAATTTTGAATTTTTTCAAAGTTGGGAGTTTGGATCAAATTTGGTTTCACAAAAAAATCATTTCCATTATATCAAAAATAAAATAAAGAGAGAAGATAAAATGACTTCTTCAAAAATCAGAAAAGAAAATATTGGAAATTGAATTTGGAACCAAAAATATATTTGTTGAGTTTTATTTGCAATTTATTTTATTAGTTTAGCAAAAATGTTTATTTTTTAACTTTCATTTTAGGACAGATAAAAGTTCACTAGGTCATATATAAGACCATATAACTATGTGAATTTTCTGGGATTTTTTAGGCTAACTTTTATTTGTATTTTCGGTGTTTCTTTGCTTCTGTAAAAAAACGTTTAAAAAACGTGGGCAGCCAAGGCCCAAGGAAGGCCCAGCCTTCTTCACGACAGGAGGTCGTCTTTAATCTCCTGTACGAGAGCAGGAAGCACGTACGCAGCACTCCCACCCAACGCCCCACCCCCTCCCCTCCTCTCCCTCGCTCCAAAACCGCTCTGAATCGGTTCCCCTCGCCTCCCTCTATCTTGTCCCCTTCAGTAGTGCGCCTTAATTCCCCCTCTAATGGCCATTGGAAGCCCAAGTAACAACCACCATTAACATCATTAAGTTGGCAACGCTCAGCTCATCTCCAGACCTCCCCAAGCCCTATATAAAGCACCCCTGGGAGCCCCTCTCACCCCTCGTCCGAAGCCCTCTCCTTCTGGAGCTTTCCCCCTCCCTAACCTCGCCAATTGCTCGTCGGAATTCGTCTATTCCGGCGGCTTCTCCACCGCGCCAGGAGACGAGAACGATCCCGTCGCACTGCTGCTCGTATCCGCCTCATCGTCCTCTACACCGTCTCGCACACATCCTTCGCCGAAGCACACTGGATCCACCATATTCCTCATCTCCGGCGACAAGTCCGGTGAGCACCCAGCCAACAAATCAGAAAGTGCCACTTGGCATCTAGCCGAATTTATTTCTCTTTTTCCAGTATTTTTCCAATCTCAGATTCTATATCAATTCTTGTTTCTTGTATATCTTTTAGTCTATAGATCTGATTTAGTTGATTCTTTTTCCTACCGCTTCATAAAAATATCCTCTATCCAAAGAACCAAACGAAAAATATTTTTCAAAATTTAAAATTTGAATTCAAACAGATCTGAATTCAAACCTCGTTTGGCCGTAACTCGAGTTTCGTAACTCCGTTTTAGGTGATTCTTTTTGCAAATCGAAGCTCGTAACGTGTACTTTATGTTAAAACCAAAATCATTTATTTTTGTTACTGTAAACGCTACGTTCTGTACAAAAACTTTATTTGGATGTTTTGGAGTTTTTCGAAGTCTTTCATTTGTTTTCTTTTTGGATTTTTGCCTGTATGCTTATGTATGTTATTGCTTGCTTACGCTAGATCATCCGGAATGCGAAGCTTGCTACTACGAATCTTTACAGTTCAACGAACGTCAGCAAGGCAAGTTCATACTTTGATCATAATTTTCAATACCCAATTTTTACTATGCATTAGTTTCACCATCAAAGATTGCATGAGTAGGTTTGGGAGCATGTGGTTATGTTATGTAGTTCATGTGGGACGAACCTATGACCTTTTGATCACCCCGGGAATATTCATTATATCATATATTGCTTAGCCATGCTTGTAGACGGGGATTGGTATGTGTGATCCATGCAAGTTGTGAGAGATAATAACTTTGGGACAACATAAGGTGGCAACTTTAATACACATCTGGGTGGATTGTTTGGGGCACCTGGAGTAACCAGTGCTTGCCCAAGGGGAATCCCGGAGTACCCATGTGATTACCCTAGGTCCACCACCCAGGCTCAAAGGGATCAGAAGATATTTCTTGCCTAGAAACTTCCGTGTGCAGCCACAAGCCATTATGGGCTCTGGCATAGTTGAGTAAGTTGTGTGACCTCTTTCCGTGGTAGACTAGCTGATGTAGGGGAAAGTAGGTGTACCGGTCTACCCAGGGTTTGGAGGAAATACTTCAGAAAGGCTATGTCTCGATCTTTCGATCATGGAGGTGGTCGAGTCTTGTGGGGAAAAGTGCTCAAACCTCTGCAGAGTGTACAAACTAATCATGATTAGCCGTGTCCCCGGTTATGGACAACTTGAGTATCTAGAAGGGAATTATTGGTTGATCTCATCACTCTTTTTAATGAAATTATTGGGTTACTAATAACTTGGGAATTTTGGGATTGAGTTGGAGGAACCTTCTCAATAAGGGCATTTTAATTTAGTAGTAAAAAAATTATTCCTTTGTTGTAGGGTAAAATTAGCTTTATGCAAAATAAAACTTAGAGCCTCCACGAGCTAAATTTGCATATAGAGATAGTCTTTTCATTTATTATTATTCTATGGTGTGAAATTGCCAGCATATTCCATGTGCTGACCTACACGGCTGCAACGTCTCATGTTGCAGACTTTTCCGACGAAGATTAAAGGTGCGATAGGTCGTTGTTCTGCACTCAGTTTGCCGTGGAGTTGGATGGACTCATTCACCTTTGAAGCTTCCGCAGTTATTTTTATTTAGATGTCCTTTGGCCATATTATTGTAATAAATACTCTTTTGAGAACCTCGAGGTAATAAAGTGTGATTGAACTCTGTTATAATTCCTCGAGTATTGTGTGTGTCAGCATACCGATCCAGGGATGACACTTAAGCATAGAGACTTCGATCCAGTTTGGGTCGGGTCGCTACAAGATTGTATCAGAGCAAACGCTGACTGTAGGATGCGACCACTAGGAAATGGAAAGCCATAGGAAGAAAACTTTATTTTACGACTTCCTTAAATATCCATTGGTCTATACTCTTCTCTATTCATTTCTATCTCTTCTCCACTTCAATAAAATAGTTGTTGAACCCCATCACCATGTTGCTCATCCCGATGAGACCATGACCTATGAAGGCATCATTGATGAAGAAGAAGAAGCTAGAGTTAACATTGATTTGAGGATATTTAGTTCAGACCACCACTACCAAGTAGAGTCCAACGAATGATTGCGGTAGTATGAAGAGATCATATCTCTTGTGGATATGACCTTACCTGTAGGTTTTTGCTTGTGTGGTGTGATCTGTGTGAATTGCTTGATTTGAAATTTTCTTGCTATCATAAGAATATGGGTAGTGATTTCTCTCATTAGGCCCTTATTTTATTCTAATTTCTCATCCACTCTAAACCGTACCGGATGCCCGCAAATGATCTAGAGGAAATTAAGAAGCAGATTAAGGAATTATTGGAGAAAGGTTATATTCGACCGAGTTCATCACCTTGGGGAGCCCCAGTGCTTCTAGTTGAGAAGAAGGATGGATCCTTGAGAATGGTTGTAGATTATTGTGCGCTGAACGAGGTGACGATCAAGAACAAGTACCCTCTGCCGATGATCAATTATTTGTTTGACCAACTACAAGGAGCAAAATTTTTCTCAAAGATCGATCTTTGACCAGGATATCACCAGCTGAAGATCTAAGAACATGATATACCCAAGACAACCTTTACCACGAGATATAGACTTTATGAGTACACGGTCATGTCTTTTGGTTTGACTAATGCCCCTGCCTATTTCATGAGTATGATGAATAAGGTATTCATGGAGTTCTTGGATAAGTTTGTTGTGGTATTCATTGATGACATATTGATTTACTCGAAGAATGAAGAAGAACACAAGGAACATTTGTGCTTGGTTCTTGAGAAGCTTAGGGAACATCAATTATACGCAAAGTTCAGCAAATGCGAATTCTGGTTGAAGGAAGTCGGATTTCTTGGACATGTTATATCAGGAGAAGGAATAGCAGTAGACCCCTCCAAGGTTGAAGCCGTCACCGAATGGAAGGCACCCACCTCAGTCGGAGAGATTCGCAGTTTTCTTGGACTCGCAAGATATTATCGGAGGTTTATTGAGAATTTCTCCAAGATCGCGAAGCCCATGACAGAGTTATTGAAGAAAGACACTAAGTTTATTTGGACCAATGAATGTGAGGCCAGTTTCCAGGAGCTAAAGAAACGTTTGGTCACAGCCCCAGTGCTAATTCTTCTGAATATACGCAAGGATTTCCAAGTATATTGCGACGCTTCTCGTCAGGGACTTGGAGGTGTTCTTATGCAAGAAGGAAGAGTTGTTTCATATGCCTCATGTTAGCTTCGACCTCATGAGCGGAATTATGCCACACATGATTTGGAGTTAGCAGCTGTAGTGCACGCACTCAAGACCTGGAGACATTTTCTTATCAGAAATCGTTGTGATGTTTACACGGATCATAAGAGTTTAAAATACATCTTCACGTAGAAGGAGTTGAACCTCGGGTAGAGAAGATGGTTGGAGCTCATAAAGGATTATGACATGAAATTGCACTATCACCCAGGAAAGGCCAATGTTGTGGTAGATGCATCGAGCTGCAAGAGCTATGTTAATACCCTCACAACAGGAGGATTACCTCAGGAGTTAATTGATGACATTCGAGATCTTCGATTGGAAATAGTACCATGAGGTTTTGTTGCCGCAATGGAAATTCAATCCACTTTGTTGGGAAAGATCCGAGAAGCCCAGAAGTTAGACAAAGGTATTGCGGAGATAAAGGGAAGGATGAACCAAGGAAAGGCAAAAGGATTTCGTGAGGATGAACATGGAACCTTATGGTTTGAGTAGCGTATTTACGTGCCAAATGACCCAGAGATCAGGAAATTGATTCTTCAGGAGGCTCATGATTCGCCTTATTCAATACACCCGGGCAACACCTAGATGTATTTGGACTTGAAGGAAAGTTTCTGGTGGACAGGTATGAAAAAGGATATTGCCAAGTATGTCGCAATATGTGACGTATGTCAGAGGGTTAAGGCAGAGCACCAGAAACCAGCAGGATTACTTCAGCCTTTGCCGATACCAGATTGGAAGTGGGACAAGCTTGGCATGGACTTAATTACAGGATTACCCAGGACCCGATCAGGCTATGATTCTATTTGGGTAGTGGTTGATCGCTTGACTAAGGTAGCTCACTTCATCCCTGTGAAAACCACATATACAAGTGCTAAGTTAGCAAAGATATACATGACCAGGATCTTATGTCTGCATGGAGTTCCGAGGACCGTCGTATCAGATAGAGGAACACAATTTACATCAAAGTTTTGGCATCATTTACATGAAACTTTGGGTACCAGGCTGGAGTTCGGTACAGCTTTTCATCCGCAGACAGACGGGCAGACCGAGAGAGTCAATCAGATTCTGGAGGACATGTTGAGAGCTTGTGCGCTAGATTATGGATCTAGTTGGGATGATAATTTGCCTTACACAGAGTTCTCATATAACAACAGCTATCAAGCTAGTTTGAAAATGGCCCCTTTCGAAGCTTTGTACGGAAGGAGGTGCAGGACACCATTGATGTGGGATGAAGTTGGAGACCGTAAATTATTCAGACCAAATTTAATTAGAGATTCAAAGGAGAAAGTCAAGCTGATCCACGACAGACTCAAGGTATCCCAATCCAGACAGAAGAGTTATGCCGATACTAAACGCAAGGAGGTAACCTATGAAGTCGGAGATAGAGCATACCTGCGTGTGTCGCCACTTCGAGGAGTTAAACGCTTTGGAGTCAAAGGAAAGTTAGCACCATGGTTTGTGGGGCCGTACAGAGTTTTAGAACGCATGGGTGAAGTTGCCTACAAGTTGGAATTACCAGAAGCCTTGTCAGGAGTTCATGATGTGTTTCATGTTTCCCAGTTGAAGAAATGCCATGCGGAGATGGCCGATATTCCTTTGAGAGATACAGTGCCACTGGAGGCCATACAGTTGGATAGTGATCTAACCTATGAGGAGAAGCCCATCAAGATTCTCGAGACTGCAAGCAGGGTTACCCGCAGCAAGGTCATCAAGTTTTGCAAGGTTCAGTGGAGTCATCATACCGAGGAAGAAGCCACCTGGGAACGAGAAGAAGACCTCCGACAGGACCACCCACACCTTTTTGCTAGCCAACCCGAATCTCGAGGGCGAGATTCATCTTAAGGGGGGTAGGTTTGTAACATCCCAATTTTCAATTTGGATGTTTATAATAGATCATTCATATGCATCCATGATTTATGCATTTTTGCCCCATTTGTTTTATTTGATTTTTGATCCAAGGAACTTTGAGCAACTCAAGGACCAAAAGAGAGAGTTGGAAGTTTCCCTAAAAACCAATTTTGAATTTTTTCAAAGTTGGGAGTTTGGATCAAATTTGGTTTCACAAAAAAATCATTTCCATTATATCAAAAATAAAATAAAGAGAGAAGATAAAATGACTTCTTCCAAAATCAGAAAAGAAAATATTGGACATTGAATTTGGAACCAAAAATATATTTGTTGAGTTTTATTTGCAATTTATTTTATTAGTTTAGCAAAAATGTTTATTTTTTTTAACTTGCATATTAGGACAGATAAAAGTTCACTAGGTCATATATAAGACCATATAACTATGTGAATTTTATGGGATTTTTTAGGCTAACTTTTATTTGTATTTTCGGTGTTTCTTTGCTTCTGTAAAAAAACGTTTAAAAAAAACATGGGCAGCCAAGGCCCAAGGAAGGCCCAGCCTTCTTCACGCAGGAGGTCGTCTTCAACCTCCTGTACGAGAGCAGGAAGCACGTACGCAACACTCCCACCCAATGCCCCACCCCTCCCCTCCTCTCCCTCGCTCCAAAACCCCTCTGAATCGGTTCCCCTCGCCTCCCTCTATCTTTTCCCCTTCAGTAGTGTGCCTTAATTCCCCCTCTAATGGCCATTGGAAGCCCAAGTAACAGCCACCATTAACATCATTAAGTTGGCAACGCTCAGCTCATCTCCAGACCACCCCAAGCCCTATATAAAGCACCCCTGGGAGCCCCTCTCACCCCTCGTCCGAAGCCCTCTCCTTCTGGAGCTTTTCCCCCTCCCTAACCTCGCTAATTGCTCGTCGGAATTCGTGTATTTCGTCAGCTTCTCCACCGCGCCAGGAGACGAGAACGATCCCGTCGCACTGCTACTCGGATCCGCCTCATCGTCCTCTACACCGTCCCGCACACATCCTTCGCCGAAGCACACCGGATCCACCATCTTCCTCATCTCCAGCGACAAGTCCGGTGAGCACCCAGCAAACCAATCAGAAAGTGCCACTTGGCATCTGGCCAAATTTATTTCTCTTTTTCCAGTATTTTCCAATCTCAGATTCTATATCAATTCTTGTTTCTTGTATATCTTTTAGTCTATAGATCCGATTTAGTTGATTCTTTTTCCTACTGCTTCATAAAAATATCCTCTATCCAAAGAACCAAATGAAAAATATTTTTGAAAATTTTAAAATTTGAATTCAAACAGATCTGAATTCAAACTTCGTTAGGCGGTAACTCGAGTTTCATAACTCCGTTTTAGGTGATTCTTTTTGCAAATCGAAGCTCGTAACGTGTACTTTCTGCTAAAACCAAAATCATTTATTTTTGTTACTGTAAAATTTACGTTATGTACATAAACTTTATTTGGATGTTTTGGAGTTTTTCGAAGTCTTTCATTTGTTTTCTTTTTGGATTTTTGCTTGTATGCTTATGTATGTTATTGCTTGCTTACGCTAGATCATCCGGAGTACGAAGCTTGCTACTATGAATCTTTACAGTTCAACGAACATCAGCAAGGCAAGTTCACACTTTGATCATAATTTTCAATACCCAGTTTTTACTATGCATTAGTTTCACCCTCAAATATTGCATGAGTAGGTTTGGGGACATGTGGTTATGTTACGTAGTTCATGTGGTAGGAACCTATGACCTTTTGATCACCCCGGGAATATTCATTATATCATATATTGCTTAGCCATGCTTGTAGACGGGGATTGGTATGTGTGATCCATGCAAGTTGTGAGAGATAATAACTTTGGGACAACATAAGGTGGCAACTTTAATACACATCTGGGTGGATTGTTTGGGGCACCTGGAGTAACCAGTGCTTGCCCAAGGGGAATCCCGGAGTACCCGTGTGATTACCCTAGGTCCTGAAAGTGCGTTATATTGACTAGAGGGGGGTGAATAGGCGATTTTTATGAAAGTCTTCAAAACGTGGAAGTTATGAAGACAAACGATAGAAATAAACCTATTACCCTGCAGCGGAAGGTAGACTACACTAGGCAAGCCATAGTCAAGTATTCAATAGAGTGAAAGCACAATGACTAATAGCACCAATGTAGTAAGGATCAGGTAGGAAGATATTGTGAAGCCACACAAAACACGCAGTCACTCAGTGAAGACAAAAGATAGTGCGAACATACAATGACTTCGCAAGGAGTAACAGTAAATAAAGGGAAGGGAAGATGAAACCAGTGACTCGCTGAAGACAACGATTTGTTGGACCAGTTCCAGTTGCTGTGACAACTGTACGTCTGGTTACGGCGGCTAGGTATTTAAACCTTAGGACACACAGTCCCGGACACCCAGTCCTGAACACGCAGCTCAGGACACCCAGTCCTCACCGTATTCCCCTTGAGCTAAGGTCACACAGACCTCGCCCAATCACTCTGGTAAGTCTTCAAGGTAGTCTCCCAAACCTTCACAGACTTCGTTCACCGGCAATCAACAATGTCTCTTGGATGCTCAGAACGCGACGCCTAACCGGCTGGAGGATGCACAGTCCTCAAGTGTAATAAGTCTTCAGATCACACAGACAAGAAGACTTAAGTGATGCCTAATTCTCTTTGGCTCTGGGTGGTTAGGGCTTTATCCTCGCAAGGAATTCTCTCTCAAAGGCTTCAAGGTGGGTTGCTCTCAAACGACAAAAGCCGTACTCTGAATCTGAGCAGCCAACCTTTTATGGTTGTAGGGGGTGGGCTATTTATAGCCACTTGGCAACCCGACCTGATTTATCCGAAATGACCCTGGGTCACTAAGGAACTGACACGTGTTCCAACGGTCAGATTTCAAACTCACACGGCAACTTTACTTGGGCTTCAAGCAAAGCTGACTTGCCCGACTCTGGACAAGATTCGCTCTCAAAGTCTTCACTCGAAGACATATGTTTTGTTTAAGCATCACTTCAGTCATTCTGACTGGTTCTCTTGGACCCCACTTAACAGCACGGTGGTTCCTATGACTCAACATAGAAGAAAGAGAACTACGAAAGATCTAAGTCTTCGAGCTCCATAGGCTTCATGTGGTGTCTTCTCTTGTCATAGTCTTCAATGTGAATATCTTCATATACCACCTTTGACTTCAATGTCTTCATACATTTTTAGGGGTCATCTCTGGTAGGAAAACCGAATCAATGAGGGACTTCTACCTGTGTTATCCTGCAATTCTCACAAACACATTAGTCCCTCAACTAGGTTTGTCGTCAATACTCCAGAACCAACTAGGGGTGGCACTAGATGCACTTACAATCTCCCCCTTTTTGGTGATTGATGACAAACTAGTTGAAGTTTTCAACGGGGAATATAATCTGTGAAATTGTAAAGGATAAGGAATTGTCTTCATAAGTTGCAAGGGCTCCCCCTGAAGATGTGCATATAAGTAATTTGCTTTTGGAATGCAAATGCACATGGCAGGTTGTACTTGTGGAGATCCACTTCAACTTATGATGACAATCCACTGTGCATGTGAAAGTATATGAAGATAATGACATGCATAATGGAAAATGGACGTCTGCAGAATGATCTAAGTGCGGAATTTATCATCGCACATGCGGAATTTATCATCGCAACACAAGGTGGAAAATAAGTAGCAGACGACCATCGAGTTTAAGTGTTACAACTCAAAGAACCAAATGTAGCAAAACGAGAGTTGTAAGCACGAAGCAAAATATAAAGCACCCGCCCATATGGACCCGCTTGAAGACTATCAACCTCATATGCTTCTCCCCCTTTTGTCAGTAAGGACCAAAAAGGTTTGAAGACATAGAGCATCTACTCGTTCCCATGAGGAGTAGGTGAAGCAGCAGGGTCGTTGGTTGTGTTTGGCGGTGCTGAAGAGCTTGGAGCAGAGTCGAAGCGTGCTGAAGGAGGTGGCAGTGAAGTAGCATCGTCTTCATCCTCGATTACTCTGGCATTCACAGTTGCAGCAGAGGAAGAGAACTCAGAGTCTTCAAGGGATGGAGTTCGTCACAGCACTGCCCGTCGAGGAGGTGTGGAGTCAAACTTGAATCGCTCAGTGAAGCCATCCTCTTGAAGATCATCTTTAGAACACATCAGTGTTAGCCCTTTCCATGTGCGGCGAGAGGTTTCATGGGCAACAAAAGCATTCTTGATGGCAAGATTGCGAATGCGATTAACATCCACCAAGAGGCTTTGCATCTGACGCTTCAGCCAGTCATGATGCCTATCCTGTTTCTGATGAAGAGCCACAAGAAGCTCTCGGTCACTGAGAACACGATGCGCTTCTTGGGTCGTGGAGCAGTTGTACTGTCAGTGGCTTCAGTGAGAGCAGGATGCGGTGCACGTGTAGTGCCAGCCAAAGGATACACACGAGTTACGGCTTCAACGCCTTCAACGTTCTGAGTGAAACTTTGATGCTCTGCATTCTGAATACTAAGAGGTTCCTTGGCAGGCTCAGGATAGATGGCTTCAATAGACATATCCACATCAGGCAAAAAGATCCGATGGTTGCGGGCCGAGGGCTGATATGAGATAGCGGAGTGAAGTTTGATCAGCCGCATCACCTAAGGGGCGTAGAACTTCAAACCAAACAGATCAGAGTCAGATGCAGCAAGTTGGCGAATGAAGAAATCCCGTGTATTGAAGCATTTTCCATGAAGAATGTAGAAGACCAAAGTCTTCATTGCACCTTCCAGCTTGGCATGGGGAGAATGTCCTTTGATTGGCCAGAGAGTTCACCTTATGATGTGATAAATGGTTCTTGGCAGATACTCAAGGTCTTTAACGAAGAACTCCGTGGGATAAGCAGCATCTTGGGGCAATGGCTTCATCATACTGAGCATCTGACTCATATTAGGTTCAGTCTTCTGAAAGATGCTCTCAATAGCTTCACTATGAAGCTGACAACCATGCTCGTAGAGATCGCCAGGAGTAGGCAAACCAGTGAGCTCAATGATGCCAAAGGCTTTGGCTTCGTGATGAATGTTTCCTGTCATCCACTCCAGGACCCAAGTCTTCGGATCTCTGCTATACCCGCAGATGTGAAGTGTGGCATAGAATTGGAGCAGCAACTCTTCATTCCAATGCTCTTGGTCAGTGACGAATGACAGCAGTCCAACCTCTTTGAAGCAATCCAGAGCTTCTTCCAGACAGGGCAGACCAGCTATTGCTTCAGTGTCAAGGCGCTTGTGTGGGAAGATGCGACCTTGGTTGTAAAGAACGCATGAGTAATAGCTTCGCTGCGGATAACTCCAGAACCGATCAGATGATATTCTTTCCCTGGAGTAGGGGTTCCTGGAGCTGTTGAAGAATGTGTTGTCTGCTCTGAAGCCATTGATATTGAAGGAGCCAGGTGCTGATGCAGGACCTGGGAACCTTGGCAATCTTGGGATTGGCTTCTGTACCTAAGGCCTGTGCTCAACATGATAGTCAAATTGGGGACCAGCAGCAGACGCAGGAACAGAAGCAGCGGGATCAGTGGCTTCGCTGACTTCTGGTGCTTTTGTTGGTGAGGGCTCCACATTTGCTTCAGCCATGACAGCGTCAGTGGCTTCAGTGGTGTTGGTGGTGGCAGCCGCAAGATTTTCAACCTCCACTTGACGAGCTGGAGGGTCGCTTACGATCACGTTCTCCTCGAGAACTGCTTCTTGGTGGGACAGGGGAGTAGCAGCTTGTGGTACTTCTTCTTCATCGGCTGATGCAGCCGGAATGTCTTCAACAGTTTTAGCTTCAGACGCAGAGACTTGAGGCCTTGGACCTTTGCGAAGCCTACGCAACGCGGGCGACGCCTGTGGAGTTTGTGTTGGCTGGGCCTCAGAGTCTTCTTCCTCTTGTGGACGATCTGCCCACGAAGCATCCTGTGCTATTGGTGTCAGTGGACGACCAATGCTGATGAGTTCACTGTGCGTGAGCACAGGCGATGATACCTGTTGGTGCTCTAGCTGAGGAAGGGCTGCATCATCTTCAACATGGTCATGGTGACCAATGTCCTCAGCAGCGAGGGGATCAGCTGCTGGAAAGTCTTCAGCTTCATGAGCCTCTGTGAAAGCAGGCTCATGGACAGTCAGTTGACGTTCTTGTGGATCGGCGTCGGGGTGAACCATGGAAATGGGTTCAACAATCAAGGACTCTATGGGAGCAGCCCGTTCCTTCTTGGTCATTCTTTTCTTCTTGGCGGGGGCAGTAGCAGAGGCTTCAGGATGTTTTCTCTTCCTTGCTTTAGCCTCAGCAGTCCTGGTCTTCTTCAGTTCTGAAGCGGTCGACCTGGCCTTTGGCTTCGGGCCAGTCATGCTAGTTGGGAAGACAAGGGGATCTGCCTCCTGCCTTGGTGCTTCAGGTTCAGCCATAGCGGGCTTCTTCTGCTTCTTGGCAGCCATCCTGGGGTCGATGCCAGGACGCCCAAGGGCCTTGAGCTTCTCAGCCTCATTGTAGGCTTGCACACACCTATCAGCCAGGACCTTCATGCGCTCACGAGAACCCTGAGCTTTTGCACGTTTCTTTAGAAAGGCTTCCTTGAGCTCGTGCAACATAATCTTGAAATTCTTCACGTCTTGCACGCTGAGCTTGGCCATATGCTTCTTGAACTGAGATTTCTCAAAGTCAATCTTCTGCTTCAGTTCAACAATGCGCTGGGCGATAGCTAACTCTGAAGCAATGGCGCCATGGAAGGCGACACTGAGGCCAATGGGTAGTTGGAGATCGTCGAAGCTGATGTTTGGCGTGTCAAACCATTCATCAATGAAGTTGTGAATGACTGTTACATCAAAGAGAGGCAGATCATTGAAGATTTCTGCTTCTTCTTTGCTCTTGATGAGTTGCTCAAGAGCGTCATCTGCAAGATCTTCATCACTTGACAGATCAATGGCATCATTGCGCAGAATGGCAGCAGCTGTTAGCTCTTGGCCGGTGTGTGGCAGAGGCATCTTGACCTTCTGGGGCTTGGAGATGCGTGATAAATCTTCGGACTGCACACTGTCTTCAGGAGGTGCAGTTGCCAGTGGCTTCGCCCATGAGATTTTTTGGTGAAGGGGCAGGCTTTGAAGCTTTAGGCTTCTTCAACTTCTTTGGCTTCGGCGCTGCAGGCGCTTCATCTGATTCAGCGTCAGCTGCAGGCTCATTCACTGCAGTCCCTTGAACCAAGATATGGGTGATGAGGCCTTTAAGGTTGTAGAAAGGACCGACGACATTGGGTTCTGCATCTCGTGTGCCATCAGCCCTTGGAGCTGAGGGACCAGGGTTGAAGTCTAGTCCCAATGTCTTCTTGTTTTGCTTCGCTGAGTTCTGGGCAAACTAGAAGTTGCGCTTGAACAGAATGTCGTCACGACACCATAGTAGTGACGATGGGTGTGCATCAACAGGCTGTGGCCCATGGACCATGCAGGGATAGAAGCCTTGTTCAATGGCTTCATCTCTGGACCTGGGTTGAAGATTCTTGTATAGGATGTCTCCCCACGGTCTCTTGATGGCATTTTTCTCAGCATATTCCTGGGTTACAAATCGGTATTTGAACCACTGTTCTGCCCAATATCTTCGAATCCATTGGATTTGGGTCTTGCGCTGATTGTAATCCTCTTCAGGATCTGTCTTGTACAGTTCTGAGAGGTCATCTGGCAGATCTCTAGATGTTTCTCCATGATGCTTTCTGCCACCCTTCCTTGCTGATTTCTCTGAAGCCATGAACTTTAAACTGAAAGGCTTCAACACGTTCAAAGGCTTCAAAGATTTTCGCTTGCTGGACAAACAGGAACTTGCTTCGGGAGAATTTATATGATGCTATAAGAATTCTGCAAATGAATGTCGACTATGAGAACCAAGGGATTCTCCCACGGACATGTACCTGTGACAGCATTAAGGTGCGAGGGAAGGGGAAGAGGTCATATGCATTCTCAAAAGTTTTTGAATATAAATCAGTTTAGAAGACATTGACCTCATCGTGCGAAGACATTCATTCATAGATAAGGAGTTGGTTCCAGATTTGTACGAATCCAGAGATCAGTACAAGTGAGGAATCTAACTACTTTGTGAAGCATAAGTGAATATACTAGGCATGTTATGAGATGCACTATGAGAGAGATCTAACTTGTGTGAATAGAAACTGCTTGTGGTAGAAAGTGACAAAGCCATAGGATCAACGGTGCCGTAAAAAGGAAGTTTTATTTACCACACTAAGAACTGCTAGACGGAGTGGAAGATGAGGCCGAGCAGTTTGATCTTCCGTGCCCTAACTTGGCGATGGAGGACACCTACGGCGACGGCGGAGAGGATGATGTCCGCGGTCGGCGTGAAGATGGCGTCGGAGAGGTTGCGGCAGCGAAGCGCTTCGTCGAGGGCTAGCGGTGGCGCTAGGGTTCGTGCGAGAGTGGAAGAAGAGATAATGACCGCCGTGAAGTGTGTATTTATAGGTACAGGGGCGGCACTCCGTTATTACACAGGTGCCCCTGGCGATTCGCATCTGAGGAACACGTGGCCATCATGCAAAATTTTGGGGTTTGTTCCACGTCCCACGCATGCCTGGATTGTCGGGTGGTCGTTCCTACTTCTCCAGGTTTCATGTGGAGGAATGAGCATTGAAAGTGGACTTAAGGTTTGTCTTTGTATCTTCTGCTGATAAGGACGCAGAGAAGACATTCGACAGTTCCAATAGAATGCATATGATTTGGAGAGATAGAGTTTGAGATAGATAGCATAGAGAGGTTAGGGTCCGATCACATTCACTTAGTTCAAAACATTCAACAAGAAGAAATAGCTATAAGTGAATGCTGTAGAGGACAGAACACTAGTATATAAATATATAATCAACATAGTGAAGATAATCATGAAGACATGTTGAGATTGAAGCCAAACCAAATGTGAAGACATAGCAAGGTAACGCCATGAGTGAAACACTTCAAAATAGAACATTTGGTGGTGGCGTTACCCACCGTATAGGAAGTATTAGACCCAGACACGGCGCACAATTATTGTGGCGCTCCGAAGTCAAATTCCACATTAATGTATTCACACTTAAAATGTATGTCTTCATTGATTGAAGATATACTTTACTTCGTGTGTTGCACATCTAAGTCATCAATATGCATAAGGGTTAGGATGTGTGCCTGTCACAGGACATTTGAGGATTCCAGGATATTTAGCTCACACCGTAACTTGCAAAATCTCTTCTCATCCAAGGGCTTGGTGAAGATATCTTCCAATTTCTCTTCAGTGTTGACATGTATGATATCAATATCTTCCTTCACAACATGATCTCTGAGAAAGTGATGACGAATTTCAATGTGCTTTGTCTTCGAGTGCTGAACTGGGTTGTTGGCAATCTTGATGGTGCTTTCGTTGTCGCAGTAGAGTGGCACTTGCTTCAGATGAATGCCATAGTCCTTGAGCGTTTGCTTCATCCACAGAAGCTGAGCGCAGCAAGATCCAGCAACAATGTATTCAGATTCAGCAGTGGAGAGAGATACACAGTTCCGCTTCTTTGAAGACCAACATACAAGTGATTGTCCCGGAAAGTGACATGTGCCTGATGTAGACTTGCGATCAACTTTGTCACCAGCATAATCAGCATCCGAGAATCCAACCAGATCAAACTCTGAGCCCTTTGGATACCATAATCCTAGAGTTGGGGTGTGAGCCAAATATCGAAGAATTCGCTTCACAGCTAAGTGATGCGACTCCTTTGGTGCCGCTTGGAATCGAGCACACATGCAAACACTAAGCATAATATCTGGCCTAGATGCACATAGATAAAGTAAAGAACCAATCATGGAGCGGTATACCTTTTGATCAAACTCTTTACCATTGTCGTCAGGACCCAGATGATGCTTGGCTGGCATTGGCGTCGTGAAGCCTTTGCAGTCTTGCATACCGAACTTCTTCAGGCAATCTTTGAGATACTTCTCTTGAGATATGAAGATGCCGTTGTGTTGCTGTCGTATTTGAAGATCGAGAAAGAACTTCAGCTCTCCCATCATAGACATTTGATATTGCTCTTGCATCATATATCCAAACTCTTCACTGTACTTCTGATTGGTGCAGCCGAAGATAATGTCATCCACATATATTTGGCACACAAACAGTTCACCATCATATGTCTTCGTGAAGAGAGTGGGGTCGAGAGAACCAGGTATGAAGCCTTTGCTCTTCAGGAAGTATTTGAGTGTGTCATACCAGGCCCGAGGGGCTTGTTTGAGGCCATACAGTGCCTTGTTGAGCTTGTATACCATGTCAGGATGTTTTGGATCTTCAAAGCCAAGAGGTTGTGCAACATACACTTCTTCTTCAATCTTGCCATTGAGGAAGGCGCTCTTCACATCCATTTGATAAAGAAGTTTGTTGTGATGATTTGCATAGGCCAGCAGTATGCGTATGGCTTCAAGTCTAGCCACAGGAGCAAATGTTTCATCGAAGTCAATGCCTTCCACTTGAGTATATCCTTGAGCAACGAGACGAGCTTTGTTTCTGAAAACTTGACCATGCTCATCTTTCTTGTTGCGGTATATCCATTTGGTGCCTATTATGTTGTGCTTCCGAGGATCGGGACACTTGACCAGTTCCCATACATTATTCAGCTCAAACTGTTGAAGCTCGTCTTGCATAGCTTGAATCCATTCAGGTTCCATGAAGGCTTCTTCAACTTTCTTGGGTTCTGTTATTGAGACGAATGCGAAGTGCCCACAGAAATTTGCTAGCTGAGTTTCCCTTGAATGAGTGAGTGGACCGGGTGCATTGATGCTATCAATTATTCTTTCAATCTGCACTTCATTGGCAACGCGAGGATGTATAGGGCGAAGATTTTGCTCTTGCTGATCATTGTCGTTGTTAGAAGGAATGTCTTCAGGCTGAGCATTGTCTTCATGTTGATCAGGTGCTGAGATGATAAGTTCTTCTTCAGGATGAGCTTTAGAAGGTATAATTTCTCTAGTTCCCATTAGCTTGATTGATTCACTGGATGGAACTTCATCTAGCACATTTGGCAGTTGCTCTCTTTGTGAACCGTTGGTCTCATCGAACCGCACATCCATTGTTTCAACCACTTTGTAATGAAAGAGATTGAAGACTCTGTAGGAGTGCGAATCCTTTCCATATCCAAGCATAAAACCCTCATGTGCTTTTGGTGCAAACTTTGAGGTGTGATGTGGGTCCTTGATCCAGCACCTGGCGCCAAATACTCTAAAGTAACTGACATTTGGCTTCTTGCCAGTAAGGAGCTCATAAGATGTCTTGTTCAGAAGCTTGTGAAGATAAACACGATTGATTTTATGGCATGCAGTATCAATGGCTTCAGGCCAGAATTTTCTTGGAGTCTTGTATTCATCTAGCATCGTTCTGGCCATCTTAATGAGTGTTCTGTTCTTGCGTTCGACGACCCCATTCTGCTGTGGCGTGTACGGGGCTGAGAATTCATGTGTGATGCCCAAGGTATCAAGATATGTATCAAGGCCAGTGTTCTTGAATTCAGTGCCATTGTCACTTCTGATATGCTTTATCTTGGCGCCATAGTTGTTCATTGCTCGATTGGCGAAGCGTCTGAAGACATCCTGCACTTCAGTCTTGTAAAGGATTATGTGCACCCAAGTATATCTAGAATAATCATCAACAATGAGAAAGCCATAGAGACAAGCAGTAGTAGTAAGAGTTGAGTAATGAGTGGGACCGAAAAGATCCATGTGAAGCAGTTCGAAGGGTCGAGTAGTGGTCATGATTGTCTTCGAGGGATGTTTGGCCCTCGTCATCTTTCCTGCCTCACAGGCACCGCATAAGTGATCTTTCTTGAACTTGACGCCCTCGATGCCTATGACATGCTTCTTCTTTGCCAGGGTGTGGAGGTTCCTCATGCCAGCATGCCCAAGCCTCCGATGCCAGAGCCAGCATTCTGAAGCTTTTGCTAGAAGACATACGGCAAGATGTGGTCCTGCTGAGAAATCTACCACGTACAAATCATCTTTTTGATACCCTTCAAATACTAGAGACTTGTCAGATTCCATTAGAACAAGGCAATGATATTTTCCAAATATTATGATCATGTTTAATCGCAAAGCATTGAGACAGACATTAAGTTGAAGCCAAGGGATTCAACAAGCATGACTTTATCCATGTGTGGATCCCTTGAGATTGCAACTCTACCTAGACCCAATACCTTACTTTTACCAATGTCAGCAAATGTGATGTGGCTCTTGTCGGATGGACGTAAGGTTGAGTCCATAAGAAGGCTTCTTTTGCCAGTCATGTGATTTGTACACCCACTATCAATAATCCATTCTGAAGACGCTGGTGTCGTACCCTACAGTGCAGTTAGGGGGATAGGCTTCACGAAGAGCATTGTGAAGCAAAAACATTTGACGAACCAGTGGGTTATGAAAGCTTAGATCCAGATGAGGACTTAATAGGGAGAGTCAAGCGATTCAGGAACGAAGTACATAGTAAGACCATTCGGGCATTTGATCTTGCGCCCTACAAGATGTTTAAGGTCCCCAGCAATAGCGTCAGACGATTTTGGTTTTCTGCTGGAGACCTTTCCCTGCAAAAGAGAGTTAAGCTTTCTTAGCCACCCACATCTTCAAGGGTGGCTTAGAAGCAATAAGTCTAAGTGCAGCATCTGAGAACTTTGGCTTTGGAGCCCTAGCAAACAGTCTTGCAGGCGGACAATAGTACTCATAAGAATAAGCAGAATAGTTCTTGGTCTTATGAACATGGCGGTTTGATGAACCGCTCTCATATTCATATGCCTGAGTATGGTTTCCCTGCAAAACATTTGCGTTAGTGCGACTCAGGTGAGTCCTCTGTCTGTATGAAGCCTTTGGACCGTATGAAGCCTTTGGTCTGAGGTTTGTCTTCTTCACGTGAGGTGTCATGATGACATTCACAGGAAGATTCTTCCAGACACCTTTTCGGAACCCAGATCTTCTTCATAGGCGGTCCATTCCTGCAGTTAGTACCAATGTACCTGGCCACTTCACCATTCTGATTCTTAAACAGTTTATAGTTTGCATCAAAGGATTCATCAATGACAATGGGGTTAGCACAAGTGAACCCAGATAGAGTGGATGGATCTGCTGAAAATTCCTTTGCAGAAACCCATGTGGTTTTGGGGTACTGCTCAGGTTTCCAGTAAGAGCCATCAGCATTCATTTTCCTTACGAACCCAACACCCTCTTTCCTCGGGTTTCGGTTCAAAATCTTCTTTTTGAGGACATCACATAGTGTCTGATGCCCTTTAAGACTTTTGTACATCCCTGTTTCAAGCAATGTCTTCAACCTAGCATTCTCATCAGCAATAGCAGTGGAATCCTCAGCAGAGGGGTTAGTTCCCACATCAACAGTTGAAGATATTGCAACAGTAGCAGCAGTAGAACATTCAGCAACAGTAGTAGCATTATCACGCTCAATGCATTTAAGACATGGTGGTTCAAATCTTTCCTGAGCGGAGCTGATCTGTTCGGCGCGAAGTGACTCGTTTTCCTTTTGAAGATCTTCATGAGCCGCTCTCAATTTCTCAAGATCTTTCTTCCTTTGAAGATAATCATAGGAAAGCTTTTCATGAGTTGTTGAGAGAGTTTCATGACGACTTTCAAGTTCCTCATACTTAACTTGAAGATTTTTTATGTCTTCAATTAAGGATTCAGATCGAGTCATTTCAGCACCTAACAGATCATCGCTTCTGTCTAACAGTTTTTGAATATGTTCCATAGCTTTCTGTTGTTCAGTTGCAATTTTAGCAAGTGTTTTGTAGCTGGGTTTTGAACCACAATCAGAGTCATCGTCACTAGATGTTTGATAGTGAGTAGTGCGTGTGTTTACCTTGGCACCGCGTGCCATGAAGCAGTAGGTAGAAGCGGAGTAGTCCTTGTCATTTGCATCGGTGTCGGTGATGAAGTCATTGTCTTCAGTGTTGAAGATGGACTTGGCAACGTATGCTGTAGCCAGACTTGCGACGCCTGAATCGGACTCCTCCTCAGACTCCACTTCCGCCTCCTCAGAAGTGGACTCCTCCTCTGAATCCATTTCCTTGCCAACAAACGCACGTGCCTTGCCAGATGAGCTCTTCTTGTGTGATGAAGACTTTGAGGAAGACTTGGAAGAAGACTTTGAGTATTTATTCTTCTTCTTGTCGTCAGAGTCATATTCCTTGCTCTTCTTCTTCTTTTTGTTCTCATTGTCCCACTATGGACACTCAGAGATGAAGTGGCCAGGTTTCTTGCACTTGTGACATGTTTTCTTCTTGTAGTCGTGAGCAGAAGCTTCATCATTCCTTGAGCTTGATCAGGAAGACTTTCTGAAACCTTTCTTCTTGGTGAATTTTTGGAACTTCTTCACAAGCATAGCAAGTTCCCTTCCAATGTCTTCAGGATCATCCGAACTGCTGTCAGATTCTTCTTCAGATGAGGAGACAGCTTTTGCCTTCAAGGCACGAGTTCGCCCATAGTTTGGACCGTAGATATCTCTTTTCTCAGAAAGCTGAAACTCATGTGTGTTGAGCCTCTCAAGTATGTCAGACGGATCAAGTGTGTTGAAATCAGGACGTTCTTGAATCATCAGGGCTAGGGTGTCAAACGAACTATCAAGTGATCTCAGTAGTGTCTTGACGACTTCATGTTTGGTGATCTCAGTAGCGCCGAGGGCTTGAAGCTCATTTGTGATGTCAGTGAGTCGGTCAAATGTGAGCTGGACATTCTCATTGTCATTTCGCTTGAAGCGGTTGAAGAGGTTGCGAAGGACACTGATTCTCTGATCTCTCTGGGTTGAGACGCCTTCATTGACCTTGGAGAGCCAGTCCCAGACCAGCTTAGATGTTTCCAAAGCACTCACACGGCCATACTGTCCTTTGGTCAGATGACCACAGATGATATTCTTGGCAGTAGAGTCCAGTTGAACGACCTTCTTGACATCAGCAGCAGTGACACCTTCTCCAGCCTTGGGAACGCCGTTCTTGACGACATACCATAGGTCGACGTCAATGGCTTCAAGATGCATGCGCATCTTATTCTTCCAGTAGGGATATTCAGTTCCATTGAAGACAGGGCACGCAGTGGAGACTTTAGTTATCCCTGCAGTCGACATAGCTAAAACTCCAGGTGGTTAAACCGAATCACACAGAACAAGGGAGCACCTTGCTCTGATACCAATTGAAAGTGCGTTATATCGACTAGAGGGGGGTGAATAGGTGATTTTTATGAAAGTCTTCAAAACGTGGAAGTTATGAAGACAAACGATAGAAATAAACCTATTACCCTGCGGCGGAAGGTAGACTACACTAGGAAAGCCATAGTCATGTATTCTATAGAGTGAAAGCACAATGACTAATAGCAGCAATGTAGTAAGGATCAGGTAGGAAGATATTGTGAAGCCACACAGAACACGCAGTCACTCAGTGAAGACAAAAGATAGTGCGAACATACAATGACTTCACAAGGAGTAACAGTAAGTAAAGGGAAGGGAAGATGAAACCAGTGACTCGCTGAAGACAATGATTTGTTGGACCAGTTCCAGTTGCTATGACAACTGTACGTCTGGTTAGGGCGGCTAGGTATTTAAACCTTAGGACACACAGTCCCGGACACCCAGTCCTGAACACGCAGCCCAGGACACCCAGTCTTCACCATATTCCCCTGGAGCTAAGGTCACACAGACCTCACCCAATCACTCTGGTAAGTCTTCAAGGTAGACTCCCAAACCTTCACAGACATCGTTCACCGGCAATCCACAATGTCTCTTGGATGCTCAGAACGCGACGCCTAACCGGCTGGAGGATGCACAGTCCTCAAGTGTAATAAGTCTTCAGATCACACAAACAAGAAGACTTAACTGATGCCTAATTCTCTTTGGCTCTGGGTGGTTAGGGCTTTATCCTCACAAGGAATTCTCTCTCAAAGGCTTCGAGGTGGGTTGCTCTCAAACGACAAAAGCCGTACTCTGAATCTGAGCAGCCAACCGTTTATGGTTGTAGGGGGTGGGCTATTTATAGCCACTTGGCAACCCGACCTGATTTGTCCGAAATGACCCTGGGTCACTAAGGAACTGACATGTGTTCGAACGGTCAGATTTCAAACTCACACGGCAACTTTACTTGGGCTTCAAGCAAAGCTGACTTGCCCGACTCTAGACAAGATTCACTCTCAAAGTCTTCACTTGAAGACATATGTTTTGTTTAAGCATCACTTCAGTCATTATGACTGGTTCTCTTGGACCCCACTTAACAGTATGGTGGTTCCTATGACTCAACACAGAAGAAAGAGAACTACAAAAGATCTAAGTCTTCGAGCTCCATAGGCTTCATCTGGTGTCTTCTCTTGTCATAGTCTTCAATGTGAATATCTTCATATACCACCTTTGACTTCAATGTCTTCATACATTTTTAGGCGTCATCTCTGGTAGGAAAACCGAATCAATGAGGGACTTCTACCTGTGTTATCCTGCAATTCTCACAAACACATTAGTCCCTCAACTAGGTTTGTCGTCAATACTCCAAAACCAACTAGGGGTGGCACTAGATGCACTTACAGGTCCGCCACCCAGGCTCAAAGGGATCATAAGATATTTCTTGCCTAGAAACTTCCGTGTGCAGCCACAAGCCATTATGGGCTCTGGCATAGTTGAGTAAGTTGTGTGACCTCTTTCCGTGGTAGACTAGCTGATGTAGGGGAAAGTAGGTATACCGGTCTTCCCAGGGTTTGGAGGAAATACTTCAGAAAGGCTATGTCTCGATCTTCCGATCATGGAGGTTGTCGAGTCTTGTGGGGAAAAGTGCGCAAACCTCTGCAGAGTGTACAAACTAATCATGATTAGCCGTGTCCCCAGTTATGGACAACTTGAGTATCTAGAAGGGAATTATTGGTTGATCTCATCACTCTTTTTAAGGAAATTATTAGGTTACTAATAACTTGGGAATTTTGGGATTGAGTTGGAGGAACCTTCTCAATAATGGCATTTTAATTTAGTAGTAAAAAATCATTCCTTTGTTGTAGGGTAAAATTAGCTTCATGCAAATTAAAACTTAGAGCCTCCACGAGCTAAATTTGCATATAGAGATAGTCTTTTCATTTATTATTATTCTATGGTGTGAAATTGCCAGCATATTCCATGTGCCGACCTACATGGCTGCAACGTCTCATGTTGCAGACTTTTCCGACGAAGATTGAAGGTGCGATAGGTCATTGTTCTGCACTCAGTTTGCCGTGGAGTTGGATGGACTCATTCACCTTTGAAGCTTCCGCAGTTATTTTTATTTAGATGGCCTTTGGCCATATTATTGTAATACATACTCTTTTGAGAACCTCGATATAGTAAAGTGTTATTGAACTCTGTTATAATTCCTCGAGTACTGTGTGTGTCCGCATACCGATCCAGGGATGACACTTAAGCATAGAGACTTCGATCCAGTTTGGGTCGGGTCGCTACAATCTTGGGTACTCTGCTGCAAAGTTAGTAGTATCAAATTGGTTAGTAGTATACTTGGTCTACCCACTTTTTGGTAGAAAGTAGTAGATAACTAGGAGCCAAATACGTGCTGAATAAAATAATTAGGAAAAAATTCTCCCAGACATGTGCAGCCCATCGTTGATGATCCATTGATCCCAAGGTACAGGTATTAGTGCTTCTCGTGAAGGAGGAGCGACGGTCAAATCCGAAGACTTGTGCAGGAATTTCTTTGGCCGCTTTTATCATGCAGCGGAGCGGACGTCTATAAAGTATTTGGAGTCAACACTAGAGTTTCTATGGAGGGATCAACTTCATGG
Organism: Triticum urartu; assembly: GCF_003073215.2. Taxonomy (NCBI): domain Eukaryota; kingdom Viridiplantae; phylum Streptophyta; class Magnoliopsida; order Poales; family Poaceae; genus Triticum; species Triticum urartu. The sequence goes on along the minus strand of NC_053022.1, from coordinate 258,558,193 downwards.
TCATCCAGCGGTTCCTCTCAGCGGCAGCAAATCAGACTGCTTCAAAACAAAAGCTCCATGTCTAATATAATTAAATAACGAATAAAGAAATAAGAAAGAATTGAATCTCCCTGGATGGCCGCTGCCCGTTCAAGGGTTTCTCCTCGGCTCTATGATCCAACGCTACATACGTGTCGGGTGGTAGGTGCGACATTTGCCAACGGGTGGCTTATCATTGTGGGAGCCAGTAAGACATCGCCGGTGCCTGGAAACGGGATAAGGCGAAGACATGCACGCCGGCGGATCTTACCCAGCTTCGGGGCTCTTCGTGGAGATAACACCCCTATTGCTGCTCTGCGGGGTCTCCGCATGATCACTAGATGAACAAGTAGCTACACAATGCTCCTTGAGCTGTTTTGTGGGAGGAGGAAGAAGGGCATGGCCAGCCTGCTTCTTCTCCTTGTGTGGTGTCTAGGATTAGTAGGGGGTCGAACCCTTTGCATGGGTGCCCCGGGGGGTTTATATAGGCCTACTCCCCGGGGGTACAATGGTAATCCGACTGGGCGCGGGGCCCAGCCGTCTGTGACTGCGCTCGCCGGCTTCTGCGCCGGCTGCTGGGGCTCGCCGACTGGTGGGTCCCGCCGGCTGCCGGCCCCTTGGTCGACAGGTAGGCCCCACTGTCCAGGGCCTGGTCGGCGGCTGGTTACTGTGGCTCCATCTTGGTGACGTGGGCTTCGTCATGGTGGGCGCGGCTACAGTGCCGCCGCCCGCCGGGCGATCGCTGTAGCCTCACCGCGTCTTGTCTCCTTAATGGGGCGTCTCCTTCGAGGGAGGTGGCAAGCCGGCTACGGGGAGCCGGCTCTGTCTTGGGCTGACTAGTTGGAGGCATGGCCGCCTTCGGGCGTCTCTCTGCCCGAAGGGGTCCACCATCTGTGGGCCACGCTGGCGGCCCGTCGTGGGTGACATCAGGGTCAACGTGGCAACAGTGCCGCGCCGGACGGGTCATGGCTACTCCGTACGGCGCACTGTGCCAGGCGTGCTCCGGGATTCGGGGGTGGCAGGCTTTACTATAGCCACGCCCCGTCGCACCTCTGTTATGTGGGTGCAAACTTTGAGGGTACGGTCTCGACCGCATTATGGGAGCTGGCTTCTTGGAGTCGGCCTTCTCATGGCCGGCTTCCCGAAGTCGGCCCTCCCGTGGCGTTCTTCATGAGGGCTAAAGTCGGGCCGCCTTCTGAAAGCCGGCCTGGATGGCAGCCAGCAAGGGGAAGGTGGCTCCATGTCTTGGATTCTTGAGAGCCGGACGGGCTCGTAATTTTTTCAGAAGGGCCAGGGGAAGCCGGCTAGGCTACCCATGGCTATTTACTCCGACAATACGACAACGAGGCCAGCTGCCAGTTGATCTTTGATCAGATGACACCGTCTACCAATACCAAAACCGAGGTAGAGTGCCGGATACCAGGGCATCTGCTGGTAGCGAATTTTTAGACCTTGATCTCAATCTAATATGCGAACAAAGCTCGAAAACCGGCAATGATTCACACAAAAACAAACTAGTACAGAATAGGTCTGACCAGAAAAATATCACCTGATTATCCATCGATCCGTGACAATCACCTAATAGGCTCTCAATGAAAGCACCAATGTCGGTGTGAAATCTGGCATATCTCGTAGTAGGGGTCCTAAGCTAGGCATCTTGGAGTGATGGTAACATGGACACAGGTTTTACCCAGGTTCAGGCCCTCTTGATGGAGGTAAAACCCTATGTCCTGCTTTTGATTGTATTCATATGGGGGGATAGTACAGAGTACATGTGTATACCACGAGATTGTTCTAATGAATATTAGATGTTATATTGACTAGCCTGGCCTTGGTTTATATAACACACCAGAGGCCTAGGGTTTAGAGGAGTCCTTGTCTTGGGCACCAAGTCTTGTGGAATCCTCCTTGTATGGGACATGGGCTGCTCGAAGTGGCCCATAAGTGAAATGCCATGGGGGTCCTCGGCCTGATCCAACCGGTTGGGAGACAACATGGTGAGTACCCCTAGTCTAGGACACTGTCAGTTGGATTGGAATGTCTTGGTCTCAACACTTGATTAGGTGGTCCTCTCTCAGAAAAATGAGTAGTGGAAGTGTAGGCACGTTCTAATGGCTCTCTCTTGAATAGAGAAGGGGGTGGAGGGGTATATATAGCCTCCACACAAAATCTAACCGTTACACACATTTGACCTGACTCGGTCAGACCGAATAGGTAAACTCAGTGAGACCGATTCAGTTCAAAATGTGAACGTTATGATTCTCAGTGGGACCGACATGATCAACTCGGTGGGACTGACGTGCTAGGGTTAGGGCAAAACCTCATCTCGGTTTGACCAATTGCATGAACCCGGTGAGATCGATTTCAGCAATAAGCAAACAGAGAGTTGGTCAGGAAAACTCGGTGGGACCGATCGCTCCTTTCGGTGATACCAGAATGTTATGAAAGGGAAATAGAGAGTTTGCATTGCGAACTTGGTGGGACCGATCGCTCATTTTGGTGAGACCGCAACGTTACGATGGGAAACACAGAGTTTGCAATCACATCTCGGTGAGACCGAAATCCCTATCGGTGAGACTGAACCGATTAGGGTTTTTGGCTATGGCTATGTCAACTAAACTCGGTGGCGCCGGATGGATCAAATCGGTGGGGCCGAGTTTGACTTTAGGTTTTGGACATATTTGGATTTGAGGAAGTGGTTGAGGGCTTTGGAGCATATCACTAAGTATTTTGAGAAAGTAGACCATTAAGCAACACCTCATCCCCTTTTAATAGTATTGGCTTTTCCTATGGACTCAATGTGATATTGGATCACTAAAATAGAAATGAAGAGTCTTGAGCTTTTGCCAATATTTGTCCTTAGCATTTTAAGGGGTCCACATCTGTAGTCCATGCCATGCCAATCATTGAACTTTCTAAAATAATCATCTTGAATGGAGATTCGTTCAATGAGCTATATGTTGTTATGAATTACCAAAACCACCCAGGGATTAGTTGCACTTTCAATCTCCCCCTTTTTGGTAATTGATGGCAACATATAAAGCAAAGCTTCGACAAATGATAATATGAATGAAATATATTGTCGCTTTGAGAAGTATGTGATAAGAAAGAGCTCCCCCTAAATTTGTGCATTATTTAAAATTTGCTTTTGAATGCAAATGCACAATCGATTAGGATCGTGGGTTACTCTTCCATGTCACATACATCTTGGTGGAGCGCTCAAAATGATAGAGTATAAATAGCATGCACTCATCACCAAGGCAAACATGATTGATCATACACAAGTAATAAGATATCATCATCCAAGCACACATTAAAGCATAATATGATCAATCACATGATCATAAGAGTATCTCACACACAAGCACAAATAATGTAGCAAACACACAATCGAATAAGTAGCAAGAGAGGCAAATAAAAGCAAAACACTCTCTCTCCCTCTCTCGAAGCCTATGATCTATACACTTTCCCCCCTTTGGCAACAAGTTCCCCAAAAGCTTGAAAATGCATAGTGCTATGCGGCACTCTAAACATGATCTCCGGGAGCTCCGGGGTGCGAAGATGGCATGGAGAGGACATCATCTGCAAAAGCTTCCGATGATGTCTGAGGAGCTGGAGGAGTTGCAACTGGAGGGGCAACTGAGGCAGTGGCTGCAGGTGCTAAAGTTGTAGCTCTTGTGTCACTGACTGGCACAGCTGCATACCTTTGTGCTCTAGGCACTCTCTGATATGCCTTTGTGGTATTTCTTCCCCTCCTATCCTTTGCTTCTTCTTGAAGTTGCTCAACTGCAGTGTAAATCTCTGTGACCTTCAAGTTTAGATCATAAAATTTTGTTTCAATGATTCTCTCAAGACTTTCTTGATTTTGAGTCAGGGTGGTTAGTCCTTTCTCAATTCTTACTGTTGCTTCAAGCAGATAGTTGATCTAATACTGCTTGGTCTTGAGATTTGCAGTTGAGGCATCTGGCATCTTGGAAATCTTTGCTGCCTTTGCCTTCTCTCTCTTCTCCTAAGCCTCTACAGATGTAGGATGTGAGGCATCCATGAAAACTACATTGTCCTGAAGTCTGGCCTCAGGTGAAGGTTCTCTCTGTCTAGCAGATATGTGCCTATGCTCATCTTGGAGTTGATGAGCATCTGAATGTGTGGGGCATATCCACATGACCTCTTCTTATCTGCTGCAGTCCTCTTGATCATTTCAACAATCAAGGTCATCACCTTGAACTTCTCTGGCACATCAAACATGTGTAGCAAGTTGATTGAGTGCCCTCTGATCATCCTGTCATCTCTAGACTTGGGAAAAAGAGTATGCCTCAATATGGTGTTGATGGTTGGCAGCCCTGACAACAGATAGTAAATGGAGCGAAATTTGTGGGTCTCCAGGGCATCATCAGGTATCTCCTTGTACATATGTGCCATGGAGTTGTGACCTATCCTCGGCTTTGCATAGACATCAGTGTCTTCTTCAGCTTCTGCAGGGGCATTGATAAGCTCGGCCCACTCAGCAATGGAGGATTGGTACCTAGTACCCTCAGTCATCCATACTATCTTGCCTTCTGGGTAAAAATGGGCAGTGGAATAGAATTGCATCACCATCTCATCATTCCATTTAGTTAGCTTCTGACCAACAAATATGTCCACACCATTCATTCTGAAGCTCTCATGAACTCCAGCGAAGTAGTCTGCATTATCATCAATGAATGACCAGTCGACCCATCTCATGTCACTGATTATGGGCTTCTTATCTAGGAGAACCGTCTCATAGAAGTCCTGTTGCTCCTTGGTGTGAAACCCCTAATCCACAACAGTCCTTCACCTTGTTGCATATGGGTCTGTCGGCCTCCATAGTCTGAGACCTGCATCTTTCCTCAATTTCATGTTTTCTGCAAAAGGATGGTTGTCATCATGGTCAGGAATCTTAGGCTTGAGCTTCCTGAGCACTTGGGGCTCTTCCTCTTCTTAAACCTCAGGCACTGGGCCTTATTCTTCTCTGCAGCTGAGATATTCCTTTTTGATCTCTTTGGTATTGTTGGCTTTGGAGCTTGATCTTGTGAGGATTGCTTGGGGTAGTCTTGGGCTTGATAGCATCTCCAATCAACTTGGGCTTGATAGCGAATAGGATGGAAGAATCTGATGAGGAAGAAGACGAAGAAGATGCTGCACCAGCTTAGAAATCTCAGAAGTTGATGGGAGATACTATCAAGTCTGGGGCTTGATAGCATCTCCCATCAACTTGCAGCTGAGATATTCCTTGTTGATCTCTTTGGTATTGTTGTTTGAGGGACTAGTGCCCTCACTGAGATTCTGGTGCTCCTCTGACCTGTTTTGGCTGTCACTCTGGTCTGACATGGCTGAAACTGACCCTGTGAATAGATGGGTAGAGATAGAGTAGATGAGAATCACAAAGTACAACAATTTTTGCTAGAGGAATGACTCAAAAACTTAATTTTAGATTTCTACAAAAAGCATTTCGGAGCTACTGATATGACAAACTCGGTGACACCGAAGCAACTTTAGAGTCTAAACATGTGAGATCGGTCAGACCGAGACACAGTTAGGTGACTCCGGGATGCTAGGGTTTCACTGAGAAAGTAAACTCGGTCACACCGATTTGTACACTTCGGTCAGACCGAGTAGTGCATGTGCAATGGCCCGGGCCAAATCGGTGAGACCGAATTCTCCAAATCGGTCGGCCCGAGACGAGTTCGGCGGAAACCTAACCATAAGTTTTTGGATTAAAACTAATCTAGAGGATGTTTTGGTTGGATAGAACTATTTCAATCGTGGCAAGAATCATGGCACTGTCCTTAGTGCAAGAATCGGAGTTAAAGATTGCACAAGGAGTCGAGTTCATACCCTAACTTGGCGAACCCGTTACGGCGACAACGGCGACAAAGAATCCCGTTGACGGCGGCGGAGACCAGCGGCAGGAGGTCGCGGGCGACGACGACGATGATCCGGAGACCAAGGGGGTGGCAGAGCTGGGAGGCGCAGACGAAGATTTTGGAGTAATTTCCAAAATTTCAACAGCGGATATATATACCCAGTCACTGTCGGTGTGACCGAGTGGGATGACTCGGTGGCACCGAGATGCAGAATTGGAAGTGGTTGCTCCAACTCGGTGAGACCGAACAGTTCTAATCGGTTGCACCAAGGTGAAAACCTAGATCAACCCAATGAATTCGATGAGACCGGATAGAATGAATTAGTCAGACTGAGATGTCATTGAGAGGTTTTGGATGTTAAGCCCTTAACGGATCAGTGGCTCCGAGTGCTCCTCACCCGGAGGGTCCGAATTCGACTTGATCAAACTTTGTGACGTAGCATGAATAGAGTTTGAGACGAGAAAAACATAAATAGCTAGAGGGAGTTCTTAGGCATTCTTGTCCATCCTTTTGGCAAAAAGAAAAGCCAAACAATCAAAGCAACAAATGGATTTCCTCGAATGATAAAAATATGCAACCAACATGCTCACACAATAAGATAGCAAATGAAACATGTGGCAAAGCATGCACAAACACTCTAGCATCTATCAAGGAATTGGCGATAACTAGGTCATCTATATATGAGTATATTGACTGAGGAGTCAAATGAGAACATTTGATCGTAGGTCATACTCATTGTTTAAGCACAAGTGGGGTTACCACTTTTACATAAAGCATTGTTGTGTTCACACCATTAGGGTTACTTTCGCTAAATTTTTAGAGTAAAGCCAGCTAGATGTGATATCCCCCCTAAGAGCGATGAACTAACCTTGGGTTTTTTCAATGATGACTTCAGGTAGGTGTTGAAGATGTAGATGCTCAATGTTGTTGTAGATCATTTGGAGCAATCCATTGGAGTGAGTTGCAATTTCAATACCTACATGGGTTAGTCCCACAAGGAACACACAAGGATATCCATAGACATAGAGTGAAATTCACACATTATGTTATGCATGAAAGCATTAGGTTACCTTGTCCCTTATCTTACCAACAAGAGTGTTTGTGACTGCTTGAACTTAGTGCAAGATGTGAAAGGTTATTGCACTTGTCCTTGCCAAAATGAATATGAGTGAAGTATGTTGGCGGAGTCACCCTCAAGAACTCTTTAGTTCTTCTTCTTTGGGATCCACATCATCTTGATGGGAATCCTTGGAGTTGTAGTCGTACTTGATGAAGTAGAACTTGATGTAGTCTTGGGAACCCACTTGACCAAGGCCTTAGGAGCTTCTTCAAATGCATCAATCTCCTCTTGAAGCTTGTCCTTGCCTTTTAGCTTGTGGTCTTGTGGTGGAAGATCATCTTGAGCTTGTGTCCCTTGAAGGAAGTGGGGTCATACTTCTCTTGTTGAGGAACAAACTTTGTCTTGGGCTATTGATCTTCTTCCCACTCAACTCCATTGGCATTGAACTTGCATTTAAAACCAACACCTTGATTCTTCCGGTGCCTTCCTTACTTCACTACAATTTCCTCAAATTGCTTACTTCTGGCAAGGCTCTTGTAAACACCTTTCTCTATAATTCCCTTCAATAAGCTATTTTCTTTCTCAAGTGTAACTTGGCTAAGAGAATCATTAGTGGAATCAAGAGAACTACTAGAAGCAACAATATTGGATTTAACATGATTATTGTTACTACTAGAGGAAGAATCTTTCTTGCTGTTGTTGCTAGACTTTACTTGTGGCATGTAAGTAGACAAGAGTAAACGCTTGACAATGTAAGAAGAACTTTTCTTACGAAGATAATCATTGATTGCTTTTAAGAACTCATGCTCTTGCTCTAGATTGAGATTTTCAAAGAGTAGCTTCTCATGAGTCTTTAAAAGCTCTCGATGATCCTCTAAGGTAGTTTCATGAGCTAACTTAAGATTGTTTAGTTCTTTAGTTAGACACTGTCGGATGTGGGGTTCCGGCTAACCCTTAAGGTTCGAACATTGGGGTGCGCGCGAAGTCTTTCCCTCCTACCGATCTATGCTCTAGCTCGCTAAGATCTTGAGGACGAACTCGACGAACTCACAACACAGAAAGACACAGGGTTTATACTGGTTTGGGCCACCGTTGTGGTGTAATACCCTACTCCAGTGTGGTGGTGGTGGATTGCCTCATGGGCTGATGATGAATAGTACAAGGGAAGAACAGCCTCCTGAGATTGAGGTGTTCTTGTGCGCATGAACTTGTGGTGTGTAGATTCCCTTGAGCTAAGATGATATGAGAGCCACCCCGCCTATGGTGGTGGCTAGTCCTATTTATAGAGGCCCTGGTCCTCTTCCCAAATATTGAGCGGGAAGGGAGCCAACAATGGCGGGCTAATTTGAAGGGGGACAGCTAGTACAAGCTAGCCTGACAAAAGGTAGTCTCTGCCTGTGAAAGGATCTAGGGTGACGCCGTCTTGAGCTCCACGATGACCTCCGTCTCGCAGTCCTCCTGGTCTTGGTCTTGTTGCACCGAAATGGCAACCTTTGCCTGAGGCTTCGGTACTCCGCGACTGCGCTTACCTCCTTTGCACCAAAGAGCAAACAAGGACGCTGCGCGCGCTGGCGCCCGCCTGGTGTCGACTGTCATGGCTCACGTCACGAGAGCCTCATGAGGTTCGCCTCGCCTTGATATGTCTGCCCCTCGCGAGCCTGCCTGACTTGGCCACTCAGGAGGAGGTCTTGTGTCGTCCGCCTCGCGAGGCTTGGGCCCTTGCGAGGGTCTTGGGTGCCTTGTTGGTGAAGATGGGTCGTACGGCCTGCTGCTCAGCCACACCATGGGCCGCAGGCAGGCAGGTCTGGGGACCCCCATTCCCAGAACGCCGACAGTAGCCCCCGGGCCCAAGGTGCGCTCGGGCTTGGCTTTGCGGCGAAGCCAAGGGTCATGTCCAGAGCATCGCGGGCCCCAAAAGACTGTGGCCTTGGTCGACGCGTGGCGGTTGATTGGACATGGGCGTCTCCGCTTCCCCATGTTGCCTCGGCAACAGCACGACTTTACAAGTCCCTGCGACATGCAAGGGAAACCATCATTACCTGCGATCGTGGGAGGTGCCGGTTGGCCTTCTCTTGCTATAAATGGGGAGGAGGCGGAGCCCCCGTTGCCCATCGCTTCCTCGCTTGCTCGCTTCTTCTTTGCTTCATTGCTTGCAGTGCCTCCGATGGCACCATGAAGGAAGTTCTCTGCCGCCGAAAAGGGGAAGGCCCCTCGCGAGGGCCCCGGTTCCCCGGCGCCCAAGCGTGGTCGCGGCCGTCCGTGCAAGCACGCTGCGACCCCCGCCATGACCCACCGTTGTGGCGGCACCGCGGCACGCGGAGGGGACCATCCCAACCATGGCGGTCCAGCTGACGAGGGGAGGCACGCGATCGTGGCGCAACCTCCCCACCCGCGCTTCCACTCAGCAGAGGTGTCGCCGGAGTTCATTGTCTGGCCAGAGAACCAGGCCGGCAACTGGCTCCAGCTTCCGCGCTTCCTTGTCGATGAGCTGCCGGCCCCTGGTCCAGGCGGGCTCTCGTTGTAGGCGAATGGTTGCTGTAGCAAGGCCTCCTGGGTCGCGGTCAAGACTTCCGCCGCAGGCAACATAGCCCTGGCCCGCGGCTGGCAGACGTTCGCCCACGCGTGCGTCCTGGGCAGGCGGTGCACGCTCCACTTCAAGTATGACTGTGGGTCGACGCTCTATGTGAGGGTGTTTGGGGAAGATGGTCGCTGCGCCGGGTGCTGCCCCGAGACGAACGACGGTGAGGAGGTGCTCGGCCTTGGTGACGGTCGCGACGAGGATGAGGGAGAGCCTGCCCTTGGCGGCGACCATGTCTCTTCCAGCTACGGCGGCTCTTCCTCCGGTGACAGCTCCAGCAGCGGTGGCTACGACCAGCCGCCGCACCTGCTTCGAAGCAGGCAGCGGGTCATCTCGTCGCCGCTCCTCCGTGAAGCGCGAGGAGGGGTCTGGCTAGCCTCGGGGCGTCGCTAAGGGCCTGCCTCCGCGGATTGTTGAAACACCACTTTGTTTAGCTTTTTCCTTTTTTCCTGCATTAGAAAATGAAACCAATATGGGCCCAGAGGGGCGTGTATCGAACTGTGGTTCTTGGTTAATGCAACGTGCGTGTTATTCCCATGTCGTGTTGTTATTGTGCGCAAAGATAACTTAACCTGGCGCATTTGGGACGCCCTTTCCTTCACGAGATGTCCGTGTTTGCTCAGAAACTGCAAATAAGTTTGTTAGGGGGTGCGCTAGAGGATTTGCCGTTCACCCAAACCTTGACTTGGCGCTTTGTATCACGGTACCCGAGGGGCACAGATTAGGAGAGATGTGCCATCTCTCAGGCTCGAACGAGGGTGACTCGCGAAAAGGCAAATAGAAGAAAAATGCTTGCGAGGGCACCTGCCTAGCCCCCTCGCGAGGTATGCGAGAGAGAGAGAGAGATCATGAGCAAACCAGAGCCGAAAAACATGGTAAAAGGCGAAGGAACCAAATCAGCACGGAACGCCAAAGGCAAACTTGATTAAGGAGAAACGAGCCAACTACGGAAAGCAAATGAAAAGCCGCGTCCGGCACCTAATCTAGTCTTCAAGTCTTCTCACCAGCGTGGAGCTAAGTGCTATCCACTAGGCGTGGGAGGGAGCCCCAGGGCCTGAGGCCGACGCTCCTCAGACTCTAGGGCGTGTACAACCCCAACTCATTATTACGTGAGAGTGTCACGGGCGGCGATTCTTCACAGGCACCGGGCCTTCTTCACAGGATCTGGGGCTTTCTTCACAGGCTCCGGGCCTTGCTTCACAGGCTCAGGGCCCTTCTTGTGGAGGTGCTGGATGTTCCAGGCGTTTTGGATAGGTGTCCCTTCTTGCGTCTCCAGGCGCACGGCGCCAGGCCTGGAGATGTGGATGACCCTGAACGGGCCCTCCCACATGGGTGAAAGCTTTTGCAATCCTTCCCTGGAGAGGACCCGCCTCAGGACCAGGTCACCCGTCTCAAGCGTCCTGGAGCGAGTGTTGCGGTAGTGGTAATGCCGCAGCGCTTGCTGGTACCTTGCCGCCCTTAATGCAGCTTCGTGACGACGTTCCTCCCCCAGCACGAGATCCATCCCCCGCATGGCATCCTACTGCATTTCGTCGAACGCCAGAACCCACGCAGAGTGATGCCTGACCTCATGAGGGAGGACTGCTTCTGCTCCGTAGACGAGGAAGAACGGAGTCTCGCACGTTGGCTTGGTAGCGGTGGTGCGGATGGACCACAACACGGACTGGAGCTCGTCGTGCCAGCCCCTACCGCAGGCCTCCAGCTTCTTCTTGAAGGTCCTGGTCTTGAGGCCCCTCAGGACCTCAGTGTTGGCGCGCTCAGCCTGACCATTTCTCCTGGGGTGGCCACCGAAGCATAGCAGATCTGTGTTCCAAGGTTAGCACAGTAGGTTTTAAAGAGGTTACTAGTAAACTGTGAGCCGTTATCTATGATGATGCGGTTGGGGACCCCGAAGCGGCTCACGAGGCCCTTGATGAACTTGACAACAGAGCCGGCTGGAATGGTTCGGACGGCTTCCACTTCTGCCCAGTTGGTGAACTTGTCGATGGCGACGTAGAGATAACGGTAGCCCCCTGGCGCTCGTGGGAACGGGCCAAGGATGTCTAGCCCCCAGACCGCGAACGCCCACGTGAGCGGGATGGTTTGGAGGCCCTGAGCAGGCTGATGGATTGCTTGGCGTGGAATTGGCAAGCTTCGCAGGACTTCACTAGCTCGACTGCATCGTTGAGTGTTGTGGGCCAATAGAATCCGCTGCGGAAGGCCTTGCCGACGAGGGTCTGTGCTGATGAGTGATGCCCACAGTCCCTGCCATGTATGTCAATCAACAGCTCCCTCCCTTGATCGCTGGAGATGCAGCGCAACGTGACATCGTTCGGTCGTTTCCTGTACAACTCGCCATATTGAATGCAGTATGTCGTGGCCTGTCGGGCCACGCGCTCCGCATCTTCTTCCTTCTCCAGCAGTGTCCCGTGCATCAGGTACTCCTTAAACTGCTTGGTCCAGCACTCCTCCTCGGGCTCGAGCGCCAAGAGTAGCCGAGCTCCTGAGGTTGGGCCGCAAGCTGGGGCTCCCGTGGCCTGGGGCTGCGGGAGCTCCTCCCGAGGCTGAGTCATGCTTGAAAGAGGTGGCGTAGCTGACGGCTTGAAGAGCCGCTCTTCTAAGACGTCGGGCTCCTGCGGTTGCAGCTTGGATGCTCTCTTGGTGATGTCTTCGGCTTCCTTGTTTGTTCCCTGGGGCACGTGCTGCAGCTCCAATCCTGAGAACTGATTTTCCATTCTGCGCACCTCCGCAAGGTAGGCCTCCATGTGCTCATCCTTTGGCTCGTACACTTTATTGGAGAAGTTGACGAGGAGCTGCGAGTCGCCCTTGACGGTAAGGCGCCTCACCCCCACAGCTGCCGCAGCCTTCAGGCCGGCTATCAGGCCTTCGTATTCCGCGATATTGTTGGAGATCTTCTCGCCGTGCTAGAGGCAGAGTTGCACGGCGTAGTAAAGCTTGTCCTGAGTGGGCAAGATGAGCACTGCTCCAGCCCCCACGCCCTGGTGCGCAAAGGCGCCATCAAAATACATGACCCAGCCGTCTGGTGCCTCACTTCCTAGGGAGGTGGACCGGTCTTCTCCTTCCTCGAGAGCCAGGGCATCTGTCCATTCTGCCACAAAATCGGCGAGCGCGGCTCCCTTGATGACCCTGGTGGTGCTGAACTCCAGATGGAATGCTTGCAACTCGATGTTCCATTCGGCGACCCTTCCGGCTGAGTTTGGGCTCCTGAGTACCCTCTCCAATGGGTAAGATGAGACAACCTTGATGGGGTGCCCCTGGAAGTAATGCCGCAGCTTGCGCGAGGCTACCAAGAGTGCGAGCAAGAGCTTTTGCGGCATAGGGTAGCATGCCCTTGCGTCCCGCAGTACGGTGCTGACGAAGTACACAGGGTGCTCGGTGAGGGCTAGCACACTGTTGAGGCTCGGGTCTTGCGGAGATTCTGGCATATCCTGAGGTGGAGGGTTTCCTGAGACTTGGCCATCCTCAGGAGTTTCTGTGACATTGCCCTGCCGAGCTTGATCTTCTGCCGCTGATGGCTCTGGTGTGCCTTCCTGACCCTATGCTACATCAGCCCTGGCTTGGCGCGGCACACCCTTGTCTTTGCGCTCCTCCCGAACCGCCACCAGCGCCGCGCTGGCGGAGTACGGGGTGGCGGCGAGGTAGAGTACCAGGGGCTCGAGAGGCCGTGGCGCCACCATCACCGGGGGGCTGGTGAGTTATTTCTTGAGGTCTTGGAAGGCCTGGTCGGCCTTTGGGGTCCACTCGAAGGGGCCTTTCTTCTTCATGAGCTTAAAGAAGGGTAAGGCGCGCTCGCCTAGCTTAGAGATGAAACGCCCTAATGCGATCACCCTTCCTGCCAGCTTTTTCATCTCCTTGAGGGTCTGTGGTGGGCTCATGTCTTTGATGGCCTTGATCTTCTCCGGGTTCGCCTCGATCTCTCTGTGGGATACGAGAAACCCCAGCAGCTTGCTAGAAGGGACGCCAAATACGCACTTCTCCGGGTTAAGCCTCAAGTTCACCCGGTGCAAACTCACAAAGGTCTCCTCCAAGTCTTGAATCAACGTCCTCGCCTCGCGAGATTTGACCACTATGTCATCAACGTAGGCCTCTGTGTCCTGCCGAGCTGCTGCCCCAAGGCAATGTGCATCAGCCGCTGAAAGGTTGCGCCCGTGTTGTGAAGGCCGAAAGGCATGCAGGTGTAGCAGTATACCTCACATGGCGTCAAGAAGGCCGTTGTATGTGTCAAAACCGGCGGATCTCGGGTAGGGGGTCCCGAACTGTGCATCTAGGCCGGATGGTAACAGGAGGCAAGGGACATGAAGTTTTACCCAGGTTCAGGCCCTCTCGATGGAGGAAAAACCCTATGTCCTGCTTGATTAATATTGATGATATGGGTAGTACAAGAGTAGATATACCACGAGATCAGAGAGGCCTAAACCTAGAAGCTAGCCTATGGTATGATTGTTGATGTGTATGTTGTCCTACGGACTAAAACCCTCCGGTTTATATAGACACCGGAGAGGGTTAGGGTTACATAGATTCGGTTACAGTGGTAGGAGATCTGAACATCCGTATCGCCAAGCTTGCCTTCCACGCCAAGGAAAGTCCCTTCCGGACACGGGACGGAGTCTTCAATCTTGTATCTTCATAGTCCAGGAGTCCGGCTGAAGGTATAGTTCGGCTATCCGAACACCCCCTAATCCAGGACTCCCTTAGTAGCCCCTGAACCAGGCTTCAATGACGATGAGTCCGGCGCGCAGATTGTCTTCAGCATTGCAAGGCGGGTTCCTCCTCCAAGTACTTTATAGAAAATTTTAAACACAAAGATAGTGTCTTGCTCTGCAAAATAAGTTTTCCACATATTGCCATAGAGAGAATAATATTTACACAAATCAAATCTGCTGACGTATTCCGTAGTGCGACACACCACGGCCAAGCTTTTATCTGAGTCGTTTCATTATCCCACCTTAGCACGTCATGCGAGGCGGTTTCCTTGGCACGTCTTGTCAAAGTAGAGATCGTGTCCCCTTATTCCGGGATTCTCATCAATACGGGCATGGGTAACCCAACCGTGCCTTTGATTACGGCGCTTGGAGATAAGCGAGTTTTACCAGGCTGGTGGGGACATGTAGTTGCGTCCACCCATATAAGGGGATAAGGATCCACCTTTTCACCCACGCCTTCTTCCCCCTTTGCCTATCCATTCTTGCACACTCGAGCTCCAGCGCCCAAGTCCGCACTACCACCTCAACCTCCTCCAGTCATGTCCGGAGCGGGAGGCAAGTGGATGGTCTCCTCCGTCACGGAGGGACACATCAAAAAGCTGAGGAAGGCCGGATATCTGGCTAGCGACATCGCGCACCTTCTTCCCGAAAAGGGGCAGCTCATCCCCACTCCTAGGCCCCATGAGAGGGTGGTATTCCTCCCCCATTTCCTCCACGGACTGGGCTTCCCTCTGCATCCATTTGTCTGGGGGCTCATGTTCTACTACGGCCTGGATTTCCACGATCTGGCCCCTAACTTCGTCCTCAACATCTCGACATTTATCGTTGTGTGCGAGGCGTTCCTCCGCATTCGCCCCCATTTCGGAGTATGGCTTAAGAATTTCAACGTCAAGCCAAAGGTGGTGCGCGGCAGCCAGGCGAAGTGCGGTGGTGCCATGGTTGGCAAGATGGCCAACGTCCTGTGGCTCGAGGGCTCCTTTGTGGAGACCCTGAAGGGGTGGCAATCATGGTGGTTTTACGTCACCGAGCCACGCGACGCCGAATGGGTCGCACCCCCTGAGTTTCGATCCGGCCCCCCTACGCGGCTCACCTCCTGGAAGGAGATAGGCCTGTCTTGGGGTAAAAAAGGAGAGCTGACCGGACTCCAAACCTGCATCCAAACCCTGGTGGACAAGAAGATCAAGCTTGTCAACGTAGTCCATGTTATGCTCATCCGCGTGAGCCTCCCGTGTCAATGACGGGCCTTCAACCTGTGGGAGTTCGACCCGGTGCAGCATCGAACTCTAAACAGGCTCTTCGACACGACGTACAAAGATGCCTGGAGGATGCTTTTCAAAGGCGCCGAGGCTCCCTCATCTGCTACCGAGGATCGCGGATTCAGTACTTAGCATAACGCTCATGCGGTAAGCTGTTTTTGTCCTTTTACAGGGTATCCGTTTTTCATAGTTTGACTCTATGCGGGATCTAAGCTCCCTCATCTTTGACCGGATTGGGAGGTGACGTCCGGACAGATCAACTGTCCGGCTCCTTTTCCCGAAGGCCCAGCGGACGCTCGCTTGGCGAAGCTACTGGTTCCGGCGCCCTATGTGGTGCCGGAGAAGAAGGCCATGAAAAGGGCCATGGGGACTCAAAAGAGTGCCCGGCGTCAGGAGGTGTCGGATTCATCATCCGACGGTCCCGAAGCGCGTTCCTCTCGTGAAGACGAGGAGGAAGAAGAAGAGACCTCTCCCCCTCTAGCGGGAGGAGAGAAGAAAAGGAAGGCCGCCCTCTCTGAGGAGGCCGGAGGGTCCAAGAAGGGGAAAACCCTTCCTCTGGACTACTCCAACGACACCGACGATGGCGGAGAGGAGTGGCAGCCCAGGGCCAAGCCCCTGGCAAAATCGTAAGTATCTGGATATCGGAGTAATTCATAGTATTCGTTTATTGCACAGCTTTCCCTTATGTCGAATATGCTTATGCAGCCCACCCAAAGACCGGCTCGACGCGTCGTCGAGCGGCTCACTGGACTCGTCGGATGTGAACTCGCTTCCGACGGCTTCCTCCCCCCGCCCTATGGACGACACCGAGGTGTTGTCCCAACAGGTTCCAAGCAGGGAGGAGGTGGTCCCGGAGGTGCCGCAAGGCGACCTCCCGGACTCCAGGAGTAAAGGGGATGAAACCCCCCAGGGCTCCAAGTCCGGCTCTAGGCCGGACACCGCTCCGGAACCTTCAAGGGTTCCGGAGTCCGGCGGGGGACCTCCTTACAAGAGGAGCAAGTCCACCGTGCCGGCGACCCCCGTCCACCCGGAGGCGCCGGACAATATGTTGGAGGCGCTCCAAGGCGCCTCCATCGACGAGGAGCACCGCGCTATTATGAGTGCGGTGGTCCAGAAGGTTCAGTCCGCCAAGAGCAGACTGACTGAAGCTTGTACTAGCCTTTTGACAGGCTTTGAGGTAAGTAAATAATGTGTAATCAATATTACCGCATAGACAGTAGCCCTTGATGCTCTGTTGGGCGTTCGGGAAGAAAAACCAAATAGAGGATCAAAAAATTCGCAGGAGTCTAACAAAAGGAGTCAATATGCGTGTGCAGGCTTCTTTGCTGGCGTCCGCCGTACTCACTGCGGAAGTGGACACACTGAAGCAGAGCCTCGAGAAGTCCGAGCAAGAGCTCGGGCATGCCAAGAAGCAGCTCGAGGAGAGGGAAGGTAAGAAATACCTTGGTTGAATATGTATATAAAAAGGTGCAATTGCAAGAAATGACAGGATTAACATGGCTATTGTAGGGGCCACATCTGAGGTGGCGACCCTTAAGCAAGCCTTGCTCGAGGCCGAGAAGAGTGCGGCCGCAGAGCGCACCGAGCGGGAGAGGTATGAGGCCGAGGTTGGCAAGGTGCGGCAAGAGCTCCAGGTTCTCATGAAGAAACATGAGAGTTTGGAGCTTGACTCGAAGATGCGAGCGTCCGAGCTCGCGGCGGCTATTGAAAATGCCAAGTCTGCCAAGGCCGAATCCCAGAAGACCCTCCAGGAGTTGGATGAGGTGAAGAAAATAGCGGCGGGTAAGGCATTCTTTATGCAAAGTAAACACATAAACGTGAGTTACTTGATACTTACCCGAATCCGGAGCTCTCCAGGGGCATTTGCAAATCTTCCCCGGAGTGTATCCGATGCCGCTGCTTTCTATCGAGCCGAGGAGGTCAGCTCGACGGAGAAGGTGTTCTGGTCTCAGTATGCTGAGGCCGGACACCCCGTGCCCCTGAGCGACCAGCTGAAGCAACTGGTCGAGCTCCACAAGGCGGCCGAACAGGCCATGAAGGGCCTCCTAGTTCTGCTGTGGCCTGGAGAGGCTCTGCCTGGGAGCTATTTCGGGCTGGTGCGGCAGCTGGTGGAGGCCTGTCCAAGGCTCGAAGTCATCAAGCGCTCTGTCTGTATTGAAGGTGCCCGTTGGGCCTTTGCCCGCGCTAAGGTGCACTGGGGCAGGCTGGATGCAGAGAAGCTTGTGAAGGACGGGCCACCAGCGGGGAAAGAGCATCGCAAGCCCGAAAATTACTATAAGGATGTTCTGAAGGGTGCCCGCCTTGTGGCGGATGAATGTACTAGGGATGTAATTTTTGAGTAAAACTCGCTCGTTTTTGTCCTGTGCGCTGAAAACTTGTTCATATGCGCTGAGCAATGCTTCTTGAATTTAAAATATTACCTTCTGTGCGGCTGTTTATCAATACTGAGAGATGGCGAGTCGTCGGCTTCTGCCCCCTTGCCACTAGTGCTGGGGTGTTCGGGGATAAATCTAGGCGCTCTTTTTCCCATGTTTGGGTCGTTCGAGGGAGGCACTCAGCCCGACGAACAAGGCAATCGGACTATAATGCGTGAACACTCTCACTTAGCCATAGAATTCTATAATTTTAAATTTCAGCAAAGCCCCTAGTATTTGGAAGACCGAGTTCGGGGCACTATCCACGCCTTGGCCGAACAGAGCCGACTCGTCGCCCTAAGCGGCATAAGTCTTTAGGGACTCGAAAAAAAACCCTCTCGAAAAGCGACCAGCTCTCGCTTCATCATGATAGTCAGTTTTAGCTTTCTCCACTGAGGTGCTCGGCCCAGCTCAACTGGGGCACAATCGTAGTGGTTCTCCTAGTGCTACCTTAGCCGATATAGCGGAACGTAAGGCACCAAAACATAGGAGCCGGGCAAACCCAACTATTGACCCAAGACATGATTCGGAGCCAATGCATATAATGCTATAAGTTCGGGGTGCCGCACTTGTGAAAGTGTTCAGACTTCTCACACCATATTGAGGGGTGCTAAAAGCTCCTAGCATATTTTGGCCGTACCAAGTTGTACGGGTGCAACATGTCGTTAAGGAACATTTATTTATAAAAAGATAGTGCAAAAATAGACAAAAGCTATGCATTGTTTATTAAAAATAGCTGCGATTAAAGCAGAACGATACAAGTAATGCGATAAACGAAAAGTTGGACTATTTAACATGTCTGCTCCAGGGGCAAGCTGCGGAATAGTATGCGAAACAGGTATACTGCTCGTGATAGAGACCACCTAGGATTTCCGTAATGCAGCATGGCTTGTCTGCTTCCCTGGTTCTTGCATCGTTTGTGCGGCAATTGAACTGCCGAACAGGCCTTCCGAAGAGTAGAGTCCTGGAAGTAAGAGAAAAGTAAAAAATCGGCAGCCCCATGGTGCGGTTTAAGCTGTGTTTTGGGCGTGCCGTGATGGTGCCCCTCCCCCTATGCCCATGGTATTTCTAGAGCGTAATTATGTATGCGAACTACTGGCGTCGCCTTTTTGCTAGGGTTGGGGTTCGGGCCGTATTGCTATGCCTGCTCGGAACATGCCAGTCGGTCTTTTTGTACGTTACTCCGGGCGCGCTTGACGGTGTTCGGATGTTTAATGGCCGGACTGGAGAACTGCCTGGAGAGGCTGCTTTGTACTTCCGCTTCAAGGGCCGCCGTGTGCTCCTCTGTTCGGAGGGAGCGTTCGGTGTTTCCATTGACCGTAATTACTCCACGAGGGCCTGGCATCTTGAGCTTAAGGTATGCGTAGTGCGGTACCGCATTGAATTTGGTGAATGCGGTTCGTCCGAGAAGTGCATGATAGCCACTGCGGAATGGGACTATGTCGAAGACCAATTCCTCGCTTCAGAAATGATCCGGGGATCCGAAGACCACTTCGAGTGTGACTGAGCCTGTACACCTGGTATTACGCCTTTAAAGGTCGTTTTGGTGGGCTTAATCCTCGAGGGATCGATGCCCATTTTTCGCACTGTATCCTGGTAAAGCAGGTTCAGGCTGCTGCCGCCGTCCATGAGGACTCTAGTGAGATGAAATCCGTTAATAATTGGGTCTAGAACCAATGCGGCAAATCCGCCATGACGGATGCTAGTGGGATGGTCTCTTTGATCAAAGGTGATCGGGTAGGAGGATCATGGGTTGAACTTTGGGGCGACTGGCTCTACCCCGTATACGTCCCTTAACGTGCGCTTCCGCTCCCTTTTTGGGACGTGGGTGGCGTATATCATGTTCACCGTCCGCACTTGTGGGGGAAAACCCTTCTGTCCATTGTTGTTCGGCGACCGGGGCTCCTCGTCGTCATCGCTATGCAGCCCCTTGTCTTCATTGTCAGCGCTTAACTTGCCTACCTGCTTGAACACCCAACAGTCCCTGTTGGTGTGATTGGCCGACTTTTCGGGGGTGCCATGTATTTGGCACAAGCGGTCGAGTATTCGGTCCAAGCTGGACGGGCCCCTAGGATTCCTTTTGAATGGCTTTTTCCGCTGACCGGATTTAGAGCCTCTGAATCCGGCATTAACTGCCGTATCCTCAGCATTGTTGCCGTTAATGCGGCGCTTCTGCTTGTTGCGACGCGACCTACCACTAATGTCCCTGGTGTTCGAACTACCAGGGTTCTTGGTCATATTGTTGCTACGAGCAAGCCAGCTGTCTTCTCCCGCGCAAAAGCGGGTCATGAGTGTCGTGAGTGCTGCCATAGATTTCGGCTTTTCCTGTCCAAGGTGCCGGGCCAGCCACTTGTCACGAATATTGTGCTTGAAGGCTGCTAGGGCCTCAACGTCCGGACAGTCGACTATTTGATTTTTCTTTGTTAGGAACCGTGTCCAGAATTGCCTGGCCGATTCCTCTGGCTACTGAATTACGTGACTTAGGTCATCGGCGTCTGGGGGTCGCGCATAAGTGCCCTGGAAATTGTCGAGGAATGCGGCTTCCAGGTCCTCCCAACAATTGATTGATCCTGTTGGCAAGCTGTTGAGCCAATGCCGAGCTGGTCCTTTAAGCTTGAGTGGGAGGTATTTGATGGCGTGAAAATCGTTGCCGCGGGCCATGTGTATATGAAGGAGATAATCCTCGATCCATACCGCAGGGTCTGTTGTGCCATCATATGATTCAATGTTTACGGGTTTGAAACCCTCGGGGATTTGATGATCCATTATTTTGTCTGTAAAGCACGGTGGGTGTGCGGCGCCTCTGTACTGGGCGATATCATGACGTAGCTCCAATGAGTTTTGTCTACTGTGTTCGGCCCTGCCGAATTTGTGGCCGGCGTGACGGTTACTGTCTTGAGCCGTGGGGTGCCCACGCGATCCGTAGATCGATCGTGTTTGCCTTGCCTTGTCCTCCAACATGTCTCGTAAGTCCGGCGCATATTCCTGTGCCTTGGTACGGGGTGCGGTTTGAGTGGAGGGCCGGGAGGCCTCTCTGTCGCGGCCACGAGGTGGCTGTTCGGCCGCATCAAGCGCTTCCTCCTCTAATTGGGGTAGCAACCTGCGCTTTGGGTAACTCTTGGAGGGGCGTTCGAGCTTATGCTCTTCGGCCGCAAGGACTTCGGTCCATCTGTCAACCAGCAAATCTTGATCAGCTCAGAGCTGTTGCTATTTTTTCTTGAGGCTTCTTGCCGTGGCCATAAGCCTGCGTTGGAAACGCTTTTGCTCAACGGGATCCTCTGGCACGACAAATTCATCATCGTCGAGGCTTGCCTCATCTTCGAAGGGAGGCATATAATTATCGTCCTCGACCTCTCTGTCTGCCGCTCTCTCATGAGGGCTGGTTTCTCCATCCTCCTGTGCTAAACCTTGCTGGAGGGGGTTTTCTTCGGCACTCTTCGGCACTCTCCGTTTTTGTGTTGGCGGGATTTTGAGCGGCGCCGCTGATGCCGGCGCTTGGGCTGTTTCTTGGAGGGGTCATCCTCCGCCATTCCATCGCCCTCTCCCTCTTTTGGGGTGTCCACCATGTATATGTCATATGACAAGCTGGCTTTCCAGGGCCTAGTAGGTGCTGGTTCTTCATCATCTCCTTCATCGGCGTCCATACCGTCGATGTCTTCAGAGTCAAAGTCGAGCATGTCGGTTAAGTCGTCGACAGTGGCTACAAAGTGGGTGGTGGGTGGGTTTTGAATTTCTTCATCGTCCGTACCCCAACCTTGCTGACCGTAGTCTGGCCAGGGCTCTCCTGATAAAGAGAGAGACTTCAGTGACTTCAGGATATCGCCGAAAGGCGAGTGCTGAAAGACGTCCGCGGCCGTGAACTCCATGATCGGCGCCCAATCGGATTCGATCGGCAGGGGCGCGGAGGGTTAGAGAAGAATCCAGCTCCGTGGAGTCACGAGTCTCGCAGAGTACGGGGCTGGTGTTCGGCTCAACCGCTGTTGGGATCACAACCACCGAGGTGGCGTCCAACCGCCCATCCTTGATCAGCGCAGTTGGCTCCGAACTAAGGGTCAGAGCCGATGTGGGTGCGGCCTCCAGGGCACTATTCGGCGGCAGAGCTAGATCATGCTCGTCGTGACAGTGCGACGCGCTTGGCGGTGGTTCGAATCCGCCGAAGATCAAGTCCCCGCGGATGTCAGCCGTGTAGTTTAAATTTCCGAATCTGACCTGACGGCTAGGGGCGTAGCTTTCGATCTGCTCTAGATGGCCAAGTGAATTGGCCCGTAGTGCGAAGCCGCCAAAGACAAAGATCTGTCCGGGGAGGAAGGTCTCACCCTGGACTGCATCGCCATTGATGATCGTAGGAGCCATCGGGCCTGACGGCGACGGCACAGAGGAACTCTCAATGAAAGCACCAATGTCGGTGTCAAAACCAGCGGATCTCGGGTAGGGGGTCCCAAACTGTGCGTCTAGGCCAGATGGTAACAGGAGGCAAGGGACACGAAGTTTTACCCAGGTTCGGGCCCTCTCTATGGAGGTAAAAGCCTACGTCCTGCTTGATTAATATTGATGATATGGGTAGTACAAGAGTAGATCTACCACGAGATCAGAGAGGCCTAACCCTAGAAGTTAGCCTATGGTATGATTGTTGATGTGTATGTTGTCCTACAGACTAAAACCCTCCGGTTTATATAGACACCGGAGAGGGTTAGGGTTACATAGAGTCGGTTACAATGGTAGGAGATCTGAACATCCGTATCGCCAAGCTTGCCTTCCACGCCAAGGAAAGTCCCTTCCGGACACAGGATGGAGTCTTCAATCTTGTATCTTCATAGTTCAGGAGTCCGGCTGAAGGTATAGTTCGGCTATCCGAACACCCCCTAATCCAGGACTCCCTCAGCCGTCTTCTCCACATCCTCCACCGCCATCTTGATCTGATGGTACCCAGAGAACGCATCCAGGAAACATAACAAATCGCACTCGGCGGTGGAGTCAACAATTTGATCGATGCGCGGAAGGGGGAATGGATGTTGGGGGCGGGCTTTGTTGAGGTTGTTGAAGTCGACGCATATTTGTTCCTTCCCACCTTTCTTCGGTACTACGACGGGGTTCGCCAGCCATTCGGGGTATTGAACTTCTCGGATGGTACCTGCCGCCTCCAGCTTGCGTGTCTCTTGGACGATGAAGGCATGCTTCCCAGTGGACTGCCATCTTGCTCGCTGCTTCACGGGGCGTACGTTGGGGCACACCCTTAGATGATGCTGGATTACCTCTCTCGGGACCCCTACCAGCTGATTGGGCTCCCACGCGAATATCTCCTTGTTCGCGCGCAAAAACCTCACCAAAGCTTCTTCTTGTCTCGGGTCAAGGCCGGTTCCTATGGTGAAGGTGGCTCCTGAAGTCCCGTCCTCGTTGACCGGCACCTGCTTGGTCTCCGCCTTGTCTTGCATGAACAGCTGCTTCTTCCTGGTTGGCGCGGTCTCCTTGGCCTCGGGCGCACTGGCGCCGGCTGGCTGTGCCGCTGCCGCGGTCTTGAAGGCGAGCCTGAGCGCCGCCATGGCCTCCTCAGTGTCCCCCTTGATGGCGAGGACACCCTTGCTCCCTGGCATCTTCATGAGGTTTGTAGTCCAGGTGAGTCGCCGCCATGAACTGAGCGAGAGCCGGGTACCCGAGGATGACATTGTACGGGAGACCAACGCGGGCGATGTCAAAGTCCACCAGCTCGGTGCGATAGTTTTCTCGCGTGCCAAAGGTGACAGGGAGGCTCCACCACCCACGCGCACGAAGGGCTTGCTGAGGCCGAGCCGCTCGAGCGACACATGATGAAGGCTGAAGGCTTCTACGGAGAGCAAGTTGAGGCCAGCGCCGCCGTCGACGAGGGTCTTGGTAACGGCCACGTTGCAGTTGGTGGGTGAGGGAGTCCTGGATTAGGAGGTCTCCAGACAGCCGGACTATATCCTTTGGCCGGACTGTTGGACTATGAAGATACGAGATTGAAGACTTCGTCCCGTGTCCGGATGGGACTCTACTTGGCGTGGAAGGCAAGCTAGGCAATACGGACATGTATATCTCCTCCTTTGTAACCGACCTTGTGTAACCCTAGCCCCCTCTAGTGTCTATATAAACCGGAGGGTTTTAGTCTGTAGGACAACATACAATCATACCATAGGCTAGCTTTTAGGGTTTAGCCTCACCGATCTCGTGGTAGATCAACTCTTGCACTACTCATATCATCAAGAATAAATCAAGCAGGACGTAGGGTTTTACCTCCATTAAGAGGGCCCGAACCTGGGTAAAACATCGTGTCCCCTGCCTCCTGTCACCATCCGCCTTAGAAGCATAGTTCGGGACCCCCTACCCAAGATCCGCCGGTTTTGACACCGACATTGGTGCTTTCATTGAGAGTTCCTCTGTGTCGTCACCGTTAGGCTTGATGGCTCCTCCGATGATCGATAGCGATGCAGTCCAAGGTGAGACTTTTCTCCCCGGATAGATCTTTGTATTCGGCGGCTTCGCACTACGGGCCAACTCGCTTGGCCATCTAGAGCAGATCGAGAGTTACGCCCCTGGCCACCAGGTCAGGTTTGAAAGCTTAAACTACACGGCCGACATCCACAGAGACTTTATCTTCGACGGATTCGTGCCCCTGCCGAGTGCGCCACACGGTCTCCATGAGCATGATTTAGCTCTACCATCGGACAGTGTTCAGGAGATCGCACCGGCAACCGCTTCGACCCTCAGTTCGGAGCCAATCGCACCATCCATGGACGGGTGGATAGACCCCGCCACGGAGGCCGAACTCTCAGCGGCGATTGAGCCGAGGATCGACCTTACCCTTTACGGGAGCCGTGACGCTGAACTACCGGATTCTTCCCCGGCCATGAACTCCGAACTGCCTGCGCCCGTGCCTATCGAATCCCACTGTGCGCCGATCATGGAGTTTACCTCCGCGGATATCTTTCAGCACTCGCCCTTCGGTGACATACTAAACTCATAAAGGTCTCTCTCCTTGTTAGGAGAGTCCTGGCTGAACCATGTCCGGCAGGATTGGGATGCGGATGACAAAGAAATTCGCCGCCCACCCACCACCCACTTAGTACCCACTGTCGACGATTTAACCGACATGCTCGACTTCGACTCCGAAGACATCGACGACATGGATGACGATGCAGGAGGCGAACAAGAACCACTACCCACCGGGCACTGGACAACCACCTCATCATATGACATATACATGGTGGACACACCCAAAGAAGGCAATGGCGACGGGACAACAGAGGATGACCCCTCCAAGAAGCAACCCAACATCGACGTCAGCGACGCCACTCTAAGTCCCGCCAAGGCAAAAGCGGTGATACCGGCACAGGAGATAATAGCACTCCGGACAGTGCCGAAGACAACAACAATCCCCTCCAGCAAGATTTAGAGCAGGATGATGGAGAAGCTAGCCCTCCCGAGAGAGCGGCAGATGGAGAGGCGGAGGATGATAATTACATGCCTCCCTCCGAAGACGAGGCAAGCCTCGACGATGACGAATTCGTCGTGCCTGAGGATCCCGTCGAACAAGAGCGCTTCAAGCACCGACTTATAGCCACGGCAAATAGCCTTAAGAAAAAGCAGCAGCAGCTTCAAGCTGATCAAGATTTGCTAGCTGACAGATGGACTGAAGTCCTTGAGGCCGAGGAATATAAACTCGAACGCCCCTCCAAGAGTTACCCAAAGTGCAGGTTGCTACCCCGACTGGAGGAGGAAGCACCAAAACCTACATCTTCGGCGTATGACGCGGCTAATCGGCCACCTCATGACCGCGACAGAGAGGCACTTCAGCCAAAAGCTCAGCCCGCACCCCGA
Organism: Triticum urartu; assembly: GCF_003073215.2. Taxonomy (NCBI): domain Eukaryota; kingdom Viridiplantae; phylum Streptophyta; class Magnoliopsida; order Poales; family Poaceae; genus Triticum; species Triticum urartu. The sequence continues at coordinate 258,532,446 of NC_053022.1, read as the reverse complement.
CGCCACTCAAATAAAAATGTCAGGGCATGGGGAAATACGCCAGACCTGCAAGACGTATTGGAGGACCAAGCAAAACACGCAAGATCGATCTACGGATCAAGAGGGCGCGCCATTATGCAAGACGATAACCGTCACGCCGGATACAGTAAAAGTAAATCCGGCCGGGCCGAACACAGCGGACAAGACTCATTTGAGCTGCGTCGCGATATAGCCCAGTACAGAGGCGCCGCACACCCCTTATGCTTCACAGACGAAGTAATGGATCACCAGATCCCAGAGGGTTTCAAACCCGTAAATATTGAATCATACGACGGCACAACAGATCCTGCAGTATGGATCGAGGACTTCCTCCTGCACATCCACATGGCCCGTGGTGACGATCTACACGCCATCAAATACCTCCCACTCAAACTCAAAGGACCAGCTCGGCATTGGCTCAACAGCCTGCCAGCAGAATCCATTGGCTGTTGGGAAGATCTGGAAGCCGCATTCCTCGACAACTTCCAGGGCACTTATGTGCGACCACCAGATGCCGATGACTTGAGTCACACAATTCAGCAGCCAGAGGAATCGGCCAGGCAATTCTAGACACGGTTCCTAACAAAGAAAAATCAAATCATCGACTGTCCGGATGCGGAGGCCCTAGCAGCTTTTAAGCACAACATCCGCGACGAGTTGCTTGCCCGGTACCTTGGCCAGGAAAAGCCGAAATCTATGGCAGCCCTCACGACACTCATGGCCCGCTTTTGTGCGAGAGAGGACAGCTAGCTGGCTCGCAGCAATAACATATCAAAGAACCATGGTACTTCGGATACCAAGGACGGGAATGGCAGGTCACGTTGCAACAAACATAAGCGCCGCATCAACAACGACAATACCGAGGATACGGCAGTCAATGCCGGATTCAAAGGCTCTAAACCCGGTCAGCGGAAAAAGCCATTCAAAATAAGTACTCCGGGCCCGTCCAGTTTGGACCGTATACTCGATCGCTCGTGTCAAATACAGGGCACCCCCGACAAGCCAGCCAACCACATCAACAGGGATTGTTGGGTGTTCAAGCAGGCCGGCAAGTTAAATGCCGAAAACAAAGCTAAGGGGTCACATAGCAATGACGAGGAGGAGCCCCGGCAGCCGAACACCAAAGTACAGAAGAGGTTCCCCCCACAAGTGCGGACAGTGAACATGATATACGCAACCCACATCCCCAAGAGGGAGCGGAAGCGTGCGCTCAGGGACGTATATGCGTTGGAGCCAGTCGCCCCAAAGTTCAACCCATGGTCCTCCTGTCCGATCACCTTCGATCGCAGGGACCACCCCACTAGTATCCGTCATGGCGGATTTGCCGCACTGGTCTTAGACCCAATCATTGACGGATTTCACCTCACGCGAGTCCTTATGGATGGCGGCAGCAGCCTGAACCTGCTTTATCAGGACACAGTGTGCAAAATGGGCATAGACCCCTCAAGGATCAAACCCACAAAAACACCCTTTAAAGGTGTCATACCAGGTGTAGAGGCTCATTGCACAGGCTCAGTCACACTGGAAGTGGTCTTCAGATCCCCGGATAACTTCCGAAGCGAGGAGTTAATCTTCGATATAGTCCCATTCCGCAGTGGCTATCATGCACTGCTCGGGCGAACCGCATTTGCCAGATTCAATGCGGTACCACACTATGCATATCTCAAGCTCAAGATGCCAGGACCTCGGGGGGTCATCACAGTTAGTGGAAACACAGAACGCTCTCTCCGCACAAAGGAGCACACTGCGGCCCTTGCAGCAGAAGCACAAAGCAGCCTCTTAAGGCAATCCACCAGTTCGGCGATTAAAGGCCCGGACACCTTCAAGCGCGCCCGGAGTAATCGGCAACAAGATCGCCTGGCACGTTCCGAGCTCGCATAGCAATGTGGCCCCCACACCAGTCCCAGCCAAGCGGCTAAATCCGTGATCCACGTACATAATTACGCATTGAAAATACCATGGGCACATGTGGGGAGGGGGGCACGACTACGGCACACCCCAAGACGCGGCTCAACCGCACTAGGGGCTTCCCGCCTTATTATTTTTTCTCTCTTTCAGGACTTTACTCTCTGGAAACACCGTCCGGCAGTATGTTTGCCGGACACACGATACAACAACCAAGGAGGTAGAGAGCTACGTCGCATCATGGAATTCCCAGGTGGTCTCTGATAATGAGTGAAATACCTGCTTTCAATAACATTCCTCAGCTTGTCCTTCGAAGGTACATGTCAAATAGTCCCACTTTTTGCTTATCGCACTACTTGTATCATTTTGCTTTAACGCGCCTTTTTGAATAAACAATGCATAGCAATAGTCTATTGTCGCATTCTCTATTCTTCTTTTTATATATACATATATGTTCATTCATGACATTCAGCACCCGTACACTCTGGTACGGCCAATACGCCAGGGGCTTAAACGTACCCCATAATACGACGTTAGAAGTCCGAACACTTTCGACAGTGCGGCACCCCGAGCTTATAGCATTATATGCATCAGCTCCGAATCATGTCTTGGGTCAATAGTTGGGTTTGCCCGGCTCCCATGTTTTGGTACCTTACGTTTCGCTATATCGGCTAAGGTAGCACTGGGAGAACTACTGCGATTGTGCGCCAGTTCAGCTGGGCTAAGCACCTCAGTAGAGAAAGCTAAAACTGACTGTCATGATAAGGCGAGAGACTGGTCGCTATTCGAGAGGTTTCGAGTCCCTAAAGACTTATGCCGCTTAGAGTGAGGAGTCGGCTTTGTCCGGCTTCAGGCGTGTATAGCGCCCCGAATTCGGCCTTCCGAATACTAGGGGCTTCCCCAAAATTTAAAATTATAGAATTCTATGGCTAAGTGAGAGTGATAAAGCATCATAGTCTGATTGCCTTGTTCGTTGTGCTGAGCACCTCTCTTGAAGGACCCAAAATTGGGAAAAAGAGTGCTCAGGTTTATCCCGAACACCCCAGCACTCGTGGCATGGGGGCAGAAGCCGACGACTGGCCATCTCTTAGATTTGATAAACAGCCGCACAGAAGGTAATATTTTAAATTCAAACAAGCGTTGCATAGCGCATATGAACAAGTTTTCATAATACAGGATCAAACGGGAAAGTTTATTCAAAAATTACATCCTTCGCGCACTCGTCCGCCACAAGACGGGCACCCTTCAGGACACCCTCGTAATACATCTCGGGGTGGCGATGCTCCTTGCCCTGCGGCGGCCCCTCCTTCACCAGCTTCACAGCGTCCATCTTGGCCCAGTGCACCTTAGCACGGGCAAAAGCCCGGTGGGCACCTTCGATACAGACGGACCGCTTGATGACTTCTAGCCATGGGTAGGCATCTACAAGCCGCCGCACCAGGCCGAAGTACCTGTTGGGGAGGGAGTCGCCAGGCCACATCCGGACTATGAAGCCCTTCATGGCCTGTTCGGCCGCCTTGTGCAGCTCGACTAGTTGCTTCAACTGGTCGCTCATAGGCACCGGGTGTTCGGTCCTAGTATACTGAGACCAGAACAACTTCTCCGTTGAGCTTCCCTCCTCGGCCTGGTAAAACTTCGCGGCATCCGACACGCTGTGGGGCAAATCTGTGAATGCTCCTGGAGAGCTCCGGATTCGTGTAAGTAACAAGTAATTTACTCTCACATGCTTGCTTTGCATATTGAATGCCTTACCCGCTGCTATCTTCCTCAACGCCTCAATATCCTGGAGGGCCTTTTGGGCTTCAGCCTTTGCATTCTTTGCACTCTCGAGGGCTGCGGCAAGCTCGGACTCTCGTGTCTTTGAGTCAAGCTCCAAAGCCTCATGTTTCTTCACGAGAGCCTGGAGCTCTTGCTGCACCTCGCCCACCCGTGCCTCTTGCCTTTCCCGCTCGGTGCGCTCCTTGGCCGCTTTGTTTTCGGCCTCGGACAGCGCTTGCTTCAGGGTCGCCACTTCGGTCGTGGCCCCTGGCACATTCATGACGATCCTGCCATTTCGCAATCACATCTTTTTTGTATATATATATATATATCTATAGATAAGGTATTATTTACCTTTGTTCTCCTCGAACTGCCTCTTGGCAAGGCCGAGCTCTTTCTCGGACCCATCGAGGTCCTGTTTCAGTGCGGCGACCTCTGCAGTCAGTGCGGCAGAGGTCAGCAGCGAAGCCTGCATACGCATATAGACATACTTATATTAGACTCCTGCAGATATTATTTGATCCTCTATTCGGATTTTCTTTGTGAACACCAAACAGAGCATCAAGGGCTACTGTCTATGCGGTAATATTTTCCCTATATTTTTAAATACTTACCTCAAAGCCTGCTAGAAGGCTGGCACAGGCTTCTGTCAGTCCGCTCTTGTCGGACTGAACCTTCTTGATGACCGCACTCATAATAGTGCGGTGCTCTTCGTCGAGGGAAGCGCCACGAAGCGCTCCCAGCAGGTTGTCCGGTGCCTCTGGATGGACAGAGGTCACCGGCACGGGCGTCTTGCCCCTTTTGGAAGGAGGCTGCTTGCCCGAGTCCGGAACCACTGGGGGTTCCAGCGCGGTGTTTGGCTGAGGGCTGAACTCGGAGCCCTCGGGAGCCTTCCTCCCTTTGCTCCCGCGGTCCGGAAGGTCGCCTTGAGGCGCCTCCAGGACTGTCTCCCCTCGACCCGGCACCTCTTGACACAATACCTCGACATTGTCCGTAGGGCAAGGGGAGGAGGCGGTCGGAAGTGGATCGCTATCCATATCCGACGAGTCCAAGGAGCCGTCCGACGAGGATACGTCGATACGGGCTTGGGGCGGTCTGCATAATCATATTCGGCGCTAGGAGAAGCAGCGCGACAAAGGTATGCTATGAGTTACGCTGGTATCCGAATACTTATGACTTCGCTAGGGGCTTGGCCCTGAGCATCCACTCATCTTCGCCTTCGGCGGCGGTGGTGGAGCAGTCCGGAAGGAGAGTCCTTCCCTTCTTGGACCCTTCGTCCCCCCCCCCCGGTTGGGGTGACCTTCCTTTTCTTGTCTCCCCCGGCTAGAGGGGGAGCATCTTCATCCTCCTCCTCGTCTTCATGGGAGGAGTGCATTGTGGAGTCATTGGAGGATGAGTCCGATACACTACAAAAAAAAGACACATCCGTGGCATTTTGGGCCGAACGAATTTTTTTTCTGTCATACATATGACACTTCTATGACGATAATTGTGACAAAACCCGGTATCATCATAGATGTGGTGGGATCCTACTTCTATGACAAAAACTCATGACAGAAAATGGGCTTTTCGTCCTGGGCGGGCCGGAGACGCACCTGCATGACATTCTTTAGGCCGTCCATGACGGAAAAAACCGTGGTAGAAACGAGGGCGAGGAAAATTTTGGGGAGTTCCCGGTTACGGTGGGAGGTCGGAGGTCGAGCGATGCGCGCTTCTCTCGTACACGTACGCGCGTGTGTGCGAGGCGTTGGCTCTAACTGAACCCGAGCGAGGCGTTGGGCTCTAACTGAACCCGAGCGATTGCACTTTAGGCTACGTGTTACTGAACCCGAGCGATCGATCGATGGCTGTTAACTGAAACGATCGAGCAATTCCTTCGCTACTGCTGCTAACTGAAGCCGATCGATGTTGCCTCTGGATGAACAGTGAGCGTTGCGGGGGGGGGGGGGGGGGGGGGGGGGTTGGATGAACAGTTCCCGGTGGGGGTGGATGAACAGGACCCCGTGGTGTTGCCTCTGGATGAACAGGATCCGATCGATCGAGCCGGTTGGGGCTGGATGAACAGGACCCCGTGGAGGGCTGGATGAACAGGACCACCCCATGGAGGGTAGGATGAACAGTAGACGGTGGAGGGCAGGATGAACAGTAGCCCGTGGAGGGGTGGTTGAACAGGAGCCCGTGGAGAGGGTTGGTTGAACAGTAGCCGGTGGAGTAGCGCGCGGTGGAAGCTGGATGAACAGGAGCCCGTGGATGAACAATCATAGGTGGAGGCAGGAGGAGGTCGACAGTGGATGAACAGTAGCTCGTGGAGGTTGGAGGGGGTCGACGGTGGAGATGAACAGTATCCCGTGGAGTCCCGTTTTGTGGTACGCCACACCCCTCCCGATGAACAGGACCCCCGTTTTGACCGTAGCGCTCCAACACAAGTCCGTTTCCTCCATTTTGCGGTACGCCACACCCATCTCGATGAACAGGACCCCCGTTTTGACCGTAGGAGGCCCGTTTCCTCCGTTTTGCGGTACGCCAGACCCCTCCCGATAAACAGGACCCCGTTCCGAACATAGGAGGTCCGTTTCCTCCATTGTGCGGTACGCCAGGCCTCATTTCCATCGCCTGTTCCGTCCAAGCCCTCCCGATGAACACGACCACGCATTCCGTTCCGACCCAGCCGGTTGGCTCCCATGTGTTCCATTGCCTCCCGATGAACACGACGCATTCCGTTGCCTCCCCATGAACACGACGCATTTCGTAGCCTCCCCATGAACACGACGCATTCCGTTGCCTCCCCATGAACATGACGACGATGCTGTTTCTCCGTTCCGACCCAGCCATGTACACGAGCCCTGGCCGTACGTATGCGCGAGTAGGCGTTCGAGACCCCGCCCGTATGCACACATACATGGCCGTATTTTCTTTCTTGCACCCTGGCCGCTGTACGTATGTGTACATGCTACGTGCGCGCCTCTACTACGACACGTGTGCGCCTCTACTAATACACGTGCGCGCCTCTACATCGACCAGTATGTACGTACACATTCGCGACTAGAATGACAACGCTACGCACGCTTCGACCAGGTGGGTCCCGACTGTCAGGCACTTCCTTGCCTGCAAAGATGTAACTGGTGGGTCCCAGCAGTCAGGGGGCGAATCGTTTTTTGCCCGGACGCACTTCCTTGCGTGCGAAGATGTAGCTGGTGGGTCCCAGCACTCAGGGGAAACGTTTTTTCGTGAAATACAGAGGCCCTTTCGGTGGGTCCCTGATGTCAGGTGGAGGAAGCATTATTTTGCGCGTAATAAGGAGGCATTTCCTTGCGTGCGGCCGTGGACCCAGCTGTCGGCCTCTCCACGTAAAGTCCACTTCAGATGCATGTCAGTCATTGACCATGTTGACCAGGCCGCGCCGAGAGCACCAGGGCGGTGGACGACGGCGAGGCCTAGGAAGGGGATGACACGGAGGCAGGGAAGACTTGGCAGTTGTTTCCCACGCGGAGGGGAGTATGACTGTATGAGGGTTTAATGGTTCGTCTGCCGTCGCCGGAGAATAACAATGGGTGTGGGTGAGTAGATGGATGGCTAGGCCAGCGATGGGAGTACGGTCGGGCGGTGAGGCCTGTGCGGCAGCACAGCCGGCCGTGAGGAGGAGGGAGCAGGCAGTCCCGCCGGCGCTTGTTTGAGCGGTTGGAGCAGGAAGAGAAGAGATTGAAGAAGCACGACGGCCGTTGGATGGACATCCAACAGTCAGTGCTTGTGCGTCAACCTTTTTTTAGGAAAGCCTCAAATCTGTGGAAAACGGCATACAGCTCATCTGCCATTATTTCTAATAATTTATAGCCCATTTGCTAATTCTTAAGGTTTTTTTGTTGCCCATATTCTTTTTGTTAGCATTACATCCCATATTGTGGCAACGGTTAAAAAACTATACGAAATTTTGCATATTTCGGTGCGGTCCGAACTATTTTTAATCCCGAAATTTCGACTCACATTCAAACTGATTTTAAAAATAAATGTATATCAATATAAAATCCAACAAATTCTCCACGCATAAAAATTAATGTAATATAAAAATCTTGAAATGAAAAAAAAGATATTTGAAACTAATTACCAGTTTGATGTGTTTTAAAAATGTACAACCCATTTCTCATTACTGATGGGCCATTTTCTCGGCCAGCCGAATGAAAGCACTCCTCGTCTTGAAAGATTTGCAGCCCAACAGGCTGACAGAGCGACTTACTTGGCAAATCACAAAAAAACTGGGATGTGGCCATGGACCCAGCTGTCAGCCTCTCCACATACAGTACTCTTCCGATGGAAGTCATTCCTTGACCACGTTGACCACGCCGCTTGGAGAGCACCGGCGGTGGACGACGGCGAGGCCTAGGAAGGGGACGACGCTGCAGTCGAAGCCCCGCACGGAGAGGACTATGAGGGTTCACTGGTTCAGCTGCGGTGTGAGGCTGCCGTCACTGCAGGGCCTGGCCAGCGGTGGGAATAGTAGGGGGTGGTGAGGCCTCTGCGGCAGCACAGCCGGCCATGGGAGGCAGGAGCATGCGGCATGACTGGCGCTGCTTTGGGCGGCTGGAGCAAGAAGACCAGAGGTTGAAGAAGCACTACGGCCGTTGGATGGACATCGTACGGTCACCGGAGCTAGAATCGTTCATATTTACTAAGTTGACAAAGCCCTTCGTCCCCGTCAACTTAGTAGGCCCACAAGTCAGCCTCCCAGCAAGGTGGGTCCCAGCTAGCCGGGGGAGTATTCATTTTTCTGTGTGTAATAAGGAGGAACTTCCTTGCTGCGGCCGTGGACCCAGCTGTCAGCCTCTCCACGTACAGTCCATGTCCGATGGAAGCCGTTCCTTGACCACGTTGACCACGCCGCGCCGAGAGCACCAGGGCGGTGGGCGACAACGAGGCCTAGGAACGGGATGACGTGGAGCCGGGGAAGACGTGGCAGTGGATGCCCACGCGTAGAGGAGTACAAGGGTTCACTGGATCGCTGCGGTGTGAGCGTGCCATCGCCGCAGAATAACAGGGGGTGTGGGTGAGTAGAGGGATGACCTGGCCAGCGGTGGGAGTAGTAGGGGGCGGTGAGGCCTCCGCCGCATCGCAGCCGGCCAAGGGAGGCAGGAGCACGAGGCACGACTGGCGCTGGTTTGGGTGGCTGGAGCAAGAAGACCAGAGGTTGAAGAAGCACTACGGCCGTTGGATGGACATCATACGATCACTGGAGCTAGAATCGTGCATATTGACTAAGTTGACAAAGCCTTCCGTCCCCGTCAACTTAGTAGGCCCACAAGTCAGCCTGCCACTAAGGTGGGTCCCAGCTCGCAGGGGGGTATTCATTTTTTTGTGCATAATAAGGAGGCACTTCCGGTGGGTCCGAGCTGACAGCAGAGGGAACGTTTTTTTCGCGAAATACGGTGGCCCGTCGGGTGGGTCCCAGCAGTCAGGGGCAAACGTTTTTTTCTTGATATACTGTTGGGCATCTGGTGGGTCCCTGTTGTGAGGTGGAGGAATAATTATTTTCCGCGTAATAAGGAGGCACTTCCTTGCGGCTGCCGTGGACCCAGCTGTCAGCCTCTCCACGTATAGTATTATTCTGATGGAATTCGGTCGTTGACAACATTGACCATGCTGCGCCGACAGCACCATGGTGGTGGACGATGGCGAGGCCTAGGAAGGGGACGACGCGGAGCCGGGGAAGACGCGGCAGTGTATGACCACGCGGAGAGGAGTACGAGGGTTCACCGGTTCGGCTGCGCTGCCGTCACCGCAGAATAATAGGGGTGTGGGTGAGTGGAGTGGAGGGATGGCCTGGCCAGCGGTGGCAGTAGTATGGGGCGGTGAGGCCTCCGCGGCAGCACAGCCAACGACGGGAGGTAGGAGCAGGCGGCATGACCAGCGCTGCTTTGGGCGGGTGGAGCAAGAACACCAGAGGTTGAAGAAGCACTACGACCGTTGGATGGACATTGTATGGTCAGTCGAGCTAGAATCGTGCATATTGACTAAGTTGACAAAGCCCTTCGTCCCCGTCAACTTAGTAGGCCCACTATAGTGGGTCCCAGCTAGCAGGGGGTATTCATTTTTTTGTGCGTAATAAGGAGGCACTTCCTTGCGTGCGAAGATATAGCTGGTGGGTCTGAGTTGTCAGCGGCGGTAACTTTTTTTCGCGAAATACAGAGGCCGTTTCGGTGGGTCCCAGATGTCAGGTGGAGGAAATCATTATTTTGCGCATAATAAGGAGGCATTTCCTTGCGTGTGGCCGTGGACCTAGCTGTCAGCCTCTCCACATACAGTCCACTTCAGATGCATGTCGGTCGTTGACCATGTTGACCACGCCACGCCGAGAGCACCAGGGCGGTGGACGACGGCGAGGCCTAGGAAGGGAACGACACGGAGGCAGGGAAGACTCGGCCGTTGTTTTTGTTTCTCACGCGGAGGGGAGTACGACTGTACGAGGGTTTACTGGTTCGTCTGCCGTTGCCGGAGAATAATAGCAGGTGTGGGTGAGTAGAGGGATGGCTAGGCCAGCGATGGGAGTACGGTGGGGCGGTGAGGCCTACGCGGCAGCACAGCCGGCCGTGGGGAGGAGGGAGCAGGCAGTCCCGCCGGCGCTTGTTTGAGCGGTTGGAGCAGGAAGAGCAGAGATTGAAGAAGCATGACGGCCATTGGATGGACATCCAACAGTATACAGGCCATCTGTGGAAAGCCTCAAATCTGTGGAAAACAACATACAACCCATTTGCCATTATTTCAAATAATTTACAGCCCATTTGTTAATTCTTACGGGTTTTTTTGGAGCCCATACTCTTTATGTTAGCATGACAGCCCATATTGTGGCCACAGCTAAAAAATTATACGAAATTTTACATATGTCGGTGCAGTCTGAACTGTTTTTAATCCCGAAATTTCAGTCACATTCAGACTGATTTAAAAAATAAATGTATATCAATATAAATTCCAATAAATTGTCCACGCATAAAAATCAATGCAATTTAAAATCTCAAAATGAAAAAAAAGATATTTGAAAATAGTTGCCGGTTTGATGTGTTTAAAAAATGTACAGCCCATTTCTCATTACTGATAGGCCATTTTCTCGGCCAGCCGAATGAAGCTCTCCTCGTCTTGAAAGATTTGCAGCCCAGCAGGTCTGTTAAAGCGACTTACTTGACAAATCAAAAAAGAACTGGGCTAGCCATTTTCAGAAAGTAAAAAAAACTACTGGGCTAGTCTGTGGTAAACATAAAAGAAAAGGCTGTCTAGACAGGCCAGAGTGTCCCGCACAGCCCAGTTGACACCCTGCTTCCGTCTCAAAAACAAATTAGATAAATGCCACTCCAATTATGGCGATTCATAAAAATGCCACTACAATTTCCAAACTTTGAAAAATGCCATTGCAATTTTTGCAAACTTTGGAAAACGCCACTGCAGTTTGCAAACTTAGAAAAATGCCACTCCAGACTTCGAAAAATGCCACTAGAAATGGCATGAAATGGCATTTTTCAAAGTTTGGAAATTGCAGTGGCATTTCTCGGATACTCCAGATTTTGAGTGGCATTTATCAAATTAACCCAAAATAAAAATAACTAGGCGAGCTGCTGGGTCCCTGGTGTCAGCCACTCGTTGTGCAATTCTCTCGTTTATTGACTACGTTGACAATGGCATGGGACCCAGATGTCAGAAATCCACTAGGAGGAGCCATTTTTTATTGGCTTGAAATAAGGAGGCACTTGCTTGCGTACTGCCATGACCTTGGCGGGTCCCTGCTGTCATCCTCTCCACGTACAGTACCAGTTAGTCGTGCTTCAAAACTGATCGGCACGCCATTAAAAAAAATAAAGGTCGATAACTAATGCGGCACCTCAGGCCAACGCGGCCAGATCGCATTTTGCATGAGAAATTACACACCATGTTTCATTGACATGTGGTCCCGTTCCAACATATCAGTGAGACGACGGCGAGTAGTAGGAGTATTTCCGAACGGACGTGTAGGCCGGGGCGCCTCTTCGTGAACCATGGCAAACTCGCAACCGTCCACCGACTCTTCGCCTTTCCCTCTCGATTTGGAACTGCTATCGCACACTCTTCCTCTCCCTCCTTCATTTTCCTTGAGCCCTTCACCCTTTCTTCTGCCATTGTTCGATCGTCTTCTCCATGGAGGGAACAGGCCGGAAACGACCCCGTTATTCTTGCCCCGATCTGAAAGATGACGTGGTGAAGGAACTCATTGATCGGTGCGACGTCATCACGCCGGCTAGCATGGAAGGTTCGTTCAAGCCCATTCTCGACTCAACTAATAACATCATTACAAAGAACCCAAGAGTCAAGGAGCAGTTTGATCTCCCCTATCTTCTTCGCCGTGACCCTGATGACTGGCGCCGGCACGACGGAGGCCTCGCCCTGTGCAAGTTGATGCCGCTTGATAATGATACGTATGATGTTAAGATGCCATCGCTTGAGGGCAAGGCTTGGGCGGGCGCAAATGGAGATTGGGTTGTTTACATTGGGTCCAACTGCGAGTGGGAACTTGTTAATGTGTACACTTGTTACCGGGTCCCACTTCCAAAAATCTCAGCACATTGCCCAGAGGTTGAGCACACCGGTAATGTACGCGCGTTCAAATACGATCATGGTGACTGTCTTCTATGGAAGATAGCAATTTTTCGAGTTCCCAACCGCTCTTGGAATTACAACAACTATGAAGTTGTTGCTATCTTCGACAAGCTTGTTGCCATCCTTAGTGGTTTGAATCGATGGACATTGCTCAAAAATCAGTTTCTATGCACGAATGAGTACTGTGATGCAATTCAATAAGAGGGCCTTGTGTTTGCTGCCACCACTCGTGGCACTCTTTTTGCATGGTATCCTTGTAGTTTCGGTACGTTTGTCTTCCATCGTAATTATAATTGTTTCATCCACATGCATGCGGGTTAGCAAGTTTGCCTTTACTAATTAAACTTCTTCTTGTGTTTTCAAGGTCCTGTGAACATCCCACCACCTATACTTGAAAAATTTTATAACCAAGGGGGAGATGCCGATGGTGATGATCACGAGCAGCGCCCATATACTCTGTGGCGCCTGGCAACTAATTCCGATGGATCACCTCTTCTTGTGTGTATACAGCCCACTGATGATGTTACTGCTAAGGAAGCAGGTGTCTCCCATGGTCGCACTCTCCGGACCTATTCCAACACCCGTTGCATGGTATTCGGGATGGATACTAGTGTGCTAGCGCCAACTCCTTCTCCCTGGCACAGAATTGATAGTCTTGGAGAAAACTCGCTCTTCCTTGGACAAAACTATCCGATGATGGTGAAAGGCGATCCAACTGTTGTTGACACATTTATGAGAAGCAACTGTGTCTATACCTCGGACATTTGGGTGGTTCCCTACCCTGGTACTGATATAGTAGGCCACTTCAGCCTGGATGATCAGTCCTGCGTTGGTCTCCAGATCGACAACGGATGGCCCGTCCCAGAGAATCACTTGTGGTTCAAAGCAAGCGTTTCAAACGCCGCGGAATGGTTGAGTTGAAGTTCATTTCATGGCTTGTTATTTGTTGTGTGGTGAAAACTTTAGTATTTATAATGTATCCTCGTTGTCGATGTGGGTTGATGACCTGTTGTATGTAATAAAATGATATGCCTGTGATAAACTTACTAAATTTATGAATGGCTTTCGAGTCGCTTCTCTGAGTGAGTGGTGCGACGAGGCAAAAAAATATTTTCCGAATACATAATTGTACGTGCATTGCAACAGGTTATCGGATGAGGCCAATCAACAATAGTAGTACACTATTTGTACTAGCTTCACATGCTTCGCGCGTAGGGCGGGTGTTTTTACTGTAGCCATATGTTAATGTGTTCGCCGTACGTAACCAGCACCTCGAATCCTCGATACTAGTACTATATAGTAGGAGTAAGTAGTAGGAGTGGTAGGGTGGCATGGGCCAGAACAAGCATTCACATCCAGGAGTACGGCACACGCCACCACCACAACATCCATCTGACACCATATTATTTCTTGGAGTCCGCGCTAGAGCAATCTCTTCAACCTCGTTGTTTCTCTAACTTCAGCCATCGCGCGGCGGGCGAGGTGGGGGTTCGCCAATAGTCGGTTTCCTTAAGTGCGGTCCCACTTTTAAGGCCAACTCCAACGCACGACCCCAAACGGACCTCCATTTTGCACGAACTCCAATGATAATTTTGACTAGAAAAGCAAGACCAAAGAAAACAAGAACCACAAGAATACATTTTACTACTCCTGTAAGTTCGATTAGTGCCTTCTCGATGCATTCATTGTTGATCTGCGGAGGCTCGATCTTGCGTGCTTCTTTCTTATTCGAGTGTAAAGAAGTAGATGTTGCTTCCTCGCATCTAGTCTCATGTCTAGCCTCTATTCTAGTAGGAGTATCAACAAGTGCACTAATCTCATCCGAGAGCAGAACCGAAGATTTGGTCGGGTTCTTCCTCCTTTTGCCGACATGTGGGATATCCAGCATCTAGGTCGTGTAATGAAAGAAAATAGAGTGGTAGTTGAAGCCACGAGATGTGCATCTTGGGTTAAACTGTAAATAGAATCTTACTACTCTTGAGTAACTCCAAAAGCGGCCACCAAAGATCTTTATTGGATTTGTTTTTCATCACCAGCACGTCGAGGTGAAAGATGTGCAGGTTCAGTGGGTCCTCTTGCGTTTTCACTGACATGTGGGCAAACAGACGATGGGCTCCACACGTCCGCTGGCTAGCTGAGAAGAGAGATAGAGGAGGGCTGAGCATGGAATGCAGGAAATTTGTTCTACATACCTCGATATAGGCTCGATATAGTGGGGTGGCATGGGCCATAACTAGCATTCACGTCTAGCAGTACGGCACACGCCACCCACACGAGTCCCATCCGACACCAATTTTCTTGGACTCCGTGCTACAGCCATCTCTTCTCCCTCCTGTTTTCTCAGCCATCGCGCGGTGGGCGGGGTGGGTGTTTGCCGATAGTCGGTTTGCTCAACTGCGGTCCCAATTGTAAGTGAAAATGCAACACCGCACGCATTCCCGCTTGAGCGGCGTGCCGGACCAACCGTGTGGGGGTGTGACGCGAACACATCAGGCTTCTCCTTTTGAACTCGTAACTTGTAAAATTTGGTTCTGCTCCATGGCGCGACCGATAGATAGAAAATAATGATTTTGCCTAGAGTAATGAGAAGTTTGGTTCTGGCGCCGTTCATGCATGGAGTATGTACGAAAATTATGAAGTTGATGTGAAAGGTAAGATAATTACCGTAGTATCATATACTACTACATGGATTTGACGGAAAGATAAAAATACATACGGATCCATCAACGTTCAACGACATCCTCACGCCCTAGTGCGCCGGGTCACCAACCGACGTGTAAGGAGCAGCAGCGTTGGCCTGAACAGTGCTGTCCAAGGTTGCCCTGCGCTCCAAGAAGGCTAGTGTCCTATCGTCCTCCTCTTGCATGTAGTAGTCCTTGTGGACGATTTGCGCGTAGACGTGGGTGATTATGTCGATGGTGTCTTGCTGTGCCAGGCACTCCGCGGCGAGCGCGACCTCGAGGTGGACATTCTCTGGCGCGATGGCGGGCAGTCGTAGGGCCACCAGTGCATCGAAGAGGTTGTTACCATAGTGGCCGTTGAGGGTGGCGGGCATCGCAAAGCCTGGGCGCGTCGGCTGGAGGCTTACGTCAAAGTCGTCCGCAAGCTTCTTGATGACGGTGAACTTGTCGAGGAAACCGACGAGGACCTCGTCAAACAAGGAGACGAGGTTGTCGTCCAAGCGGCCCCTCGCCCTGGCGGCCTCAAGCAATACTACCTGGAGACGTGGGCCTCCGTGCCAGTGCAATACTTCCTTGGTGCCGGGCCGCAGGCCAGCGTTGTGGACCATCTGGCACAGCCGGCTGATGCTCGCGCTCATCGCCTCCATGGGTCTAGCGTAGCTTCTAGTCAACTAATCTTGCATTTCGAGTGATCACTCAGCCCTTGGTTAGCGTGCGTAGGTGCATAGGATTTCGTACTACTCCTCGGCCCTCTACTGCACCTGCCTTTGACTGTATGATAGGTGGGCTAGCCACCCCCTAGGGCCACGTGTCATTCACCCAAAGGCAGTTGCCGTAAGTCAATGAAGCTGCGTCCCCCTCCGTGCCAGTGCAGTATAGTCATCTCACCGGACCTCTAGTTGGGGCCAAACGAGAGAAGTTTGATGTTTACTGGTTTATTGGTCCCCTTTGCATTTTGCGCCAAGTTTTTACCTTTGATTTAACTAATAAAATGTTAATGCATGTAAACAAAAATGTTGTGTAAGTCACCTTATGAAAACCAAATAATCCCAAAATACTTAGGCACGATGCATTAACTCCCTCCTTGTTTCTTATTTCGTGACATATCAACCAATGAGAGATGTGGGTCGTGCATGCTTTCAATGACTTGAGACTACCAAACATGACACGAAGTGTTTAGTTCATTGCATGTAATCCTATTAGTACTCTAGTTAGGAGTAGCAAAAAAACATTAAGTTCTCTCGCCGATAGGAATAAAACACCATGTATTTATTTACAGAGGGAGTAGTACATTTTTGGTGACATGCATTACTAGATATTGCTAGTCAAATACTAAAATCCAGATGGACGTGGTAGTACTCCTAAATCCAGACGGTGGCGCTACTAGTACTAGTAGTAGTACTACCAATGTAGGAGTAGTAGTAGGAGTACTAGCACTGTACTATCCGTTGGTCAAATTATTACGTGCTGCTCCTCACAGTGAAGTGACAAGACCCTGCGTCGGAGATGACACCTGAGTATAGGCGCCGTGTTCGGTATACCATAGTCAGCCTCATCGTCTGCAGTCACTATCATCATGGCTGTAGAGCTAGCCTTCTTACAACTAGCCCTGTTCGACATAATTTCCCGTGCGTAGATGCCCGTGCATTGCACGGAACACCAAGATTGCGGGTGGACGGCTCCGGCAGCGGCCATCGCGCCAGATTTTTCCACGGCCTTCTACTCCTAGATGTGGTGGGGAGGAGATGAGGCTGATTGTGAGAGACAAGGAGTTGTTTGTAAATAGGGAACAAGTGCGGGCATCTTTTTGCAAAAATGGAGAAGCTTGGTTTGTATGCGTCAGATCTAGATCCGACGGCTATTGGTGAAAGATGGGAGGCACAACATGATCACCAACTCAGGACCTGTTTGATTCGCAGGATTTTGAAAACGTAGGAATAGGACACGGCAATATTACAAGTTTCAAACTGATATTACAAATGTTAGGAGTAATGCTGCACCTACGAAGAGGGAATTACTAGGAAGTTTACGTAAGAACTTTCGTTACTTTAGGTGGATGCAGCATTATCGTACAAACTAAAATCCACCGCCCTGACAAGTCACTAATGGGCAAATAAGTTTTCGAGTCTCTGGCCACTTGATGTTTCAAAAACAAATTCAGCTTCTGCGGAGAAATGAGCTCCACCGTGTACCCGCACGGGTGTGGCTGGGCACGAAGCGTGAGTATGTGCACGGTGCACCTATTCTCTTCTTGTATATGTACACCACCTACGTGGGGTTGTGTGAGAGAGATACAAACCTAGAGAGATATAGTGTGTGGGTTCTTGAGAGTTTTTTTTTGTGTGTGTGGGGGGGGGGGGTCAATCAAAAAAATTAACATATGCAATGTGTGTGAAATAGAGTCCTGGATATAACATATATATAGAGGGGGCGATCCACGAGAAGAGAGTGGAGGTATCATCGGCTTGAGGTGTCCATAGAATCGAAGAGAGGGATGATGTGTGTGTGTGCGCGCGCGATTGATAAAGAGTGCCATGGAATTTGTGTGTGCCCACGTCAAAGATATAGTGTGGTTGGCCTACTGGAACGTGAGATGGGACATGTGCAGTTTGTCTCTGTGGCATGGATACCTACCTCCAGCACTCGACTATCGGTGTGTGGTGGCGGAAGAGGGAGGCCCAATTAACTATAGAGGTACAATGGCTGGTATATGTGTGGAGGAGGAGAGAGGCCTACCTCATGTATTAAGGAGATCGATCTGCCTCATGTATTAAGGGAGATCGATCGGCATCCATGCATATGTGCAGGAGATGAATAAGGTTGGGAGAGAGATAGAGCTGGAGTGTTGGAGGAGGTGGTAGTGGAGTTGCTTCTAACAAATGGTGGGATAGGCTTGCTAGACAAACGAAGGGCACGACCGCAATATCAATAAGAGAGGAGATGGCTGCTTGTTGTCTGTGCACGTGCGTGTGAGAGACGGGTCAGGAGGCATGCACGAATGATGAGAGGGGATGATGTGGCTGTGGTAAGCAGACATAACTACATAGGAAGATCAATCGCCCTTTGTAAGAGAAAGGAGAGACATAACTTTTGAGGTACGTCGATCGATGGGGGGGTAGTTAAAGTCGATCTAGGTATATGTTGGGAGATCGATCGGTATACATGCATGTGTGTGTTAGAAGCAAATGAGGCACGAGGAGAAGGATAGAGAGAGAGGGATGCATGTAGGAGGTGGTACGAGAGGCATACTATATCGAGGGGGAGGAGTGTGCGAGTACGAGAACGATGAAAAGAGTGGTGGGAGTGAGGCATGGACGGTGACAAGAGAAGAGGGGAAGCTTGTGTTTTTGCTAGGCACACCTGGTTAGAGAGGCATATTGATTGATGTGTGCCATAAAGAAGGAGCTGGGGGGCCTACACACACCGTGGGTGAACGACCTAAAGTGAAAAGACGAATTTGCGCGATGGAGCTAGAGAATGCTGAGGGAGGGTGAGAGGGATGCGGGCGTGGGCATGCACAAGAGAAAGTTAGCGCTAGCTACAAAGATAAGAGGGTTGTGTGGGTGTAAAAGATGAATAGAGATCATATATACTTCATTGTAAAAAGTGAATTCAGATATTTGAAGAATTTATCATAGTGTTTCAAACCGACGGATGTGTGAATATATATAATGGTGATGCACATGGTGTGGTTATGAACATGGTATACTACATTTAATATATTTTATCTCTACTCTTATAAAAAACGGAATTGTTGATGATGGTGTGCCTGCCATCCTGCATTATAGGCCATCTGATTTATATCTGGCAGATAGCAAGGAAACTATGATGGTTGAAGTTGGCAACAATCATGATTGTATATTCTTATTGAAATAGAGAAACGAATTCAAATTTAGTTCGAATTGCAGCAGTAGTATAGACATTTGGAATGCACTAAAATGTTGGTATGAGTAGGTTACATGCATTATACAGCAAGCGAAAAAATTTAATCGGACATAACATGGATTCATACTCCCTCCTTCCATCTATATAGGGCGTAATGAGATTTTTAAGACCGCCTTTGACTATTGACAAGATTAATAGTACATGACATGCACAATGTGAAAATTATATCATTGAAAGAACCTTTCGCAGACGAATTTAACGGTGTGCTTTGTGTAAGTTGCATGTCATATATCATTGCTCTAATATTTGGTCAAAGTTAGCCTCGAAAAATGCATTAGGCCCTATATAGATGGAAGGAGGGATTAGCTTTGAATAGCATTTGTATAGTAAAACAAGGCAAGACTCTCTCTTTGTGTGGTGTGAATAGTTTTATTTTTTTCGTTTTGTTTTTGGTTCAGGGAAGTGCGAATTGATTTGGTACGTACAAGTACAATATTACTACACATTAGGCTTGTCCCTAAAATTCAAACCGCGTCTTGTTATATCCCAAAAATTCAGATATCGTGCTCCCAAAACTAGCGCCTTCACAACCCGCGCCTTGCTATCCCAAAGTTACAACGCGCGCGAAAACTCCCTCCAGCTGCCAAATTCCGACACGCGAAATACCCCTTCTAACCCTGAGCCGAAAGGGCCGCTAGTTCAAATCGGCAGGGGGTACTTTTGTAACACACCCTACATTTTGGACAAGCGCATTCCTAAGTCATGCTTCAACCCCTCCTATCGCCCCCTTTTCGCCATTCGAAATCCCAGGCCCCATAACCTCTCCGCTCCAGCCGCGAAACCCCACCCTCCTCCGTCCGCCACGTCACCGCTGCCTAGCCGGAGCCTCTTCCCCGACGACATCGTCCATCGCAACAGCTCGACATCCCTCGTCCACCTCCCCGGATGAGGATCCGTCGTCCATCTCGTCGTCCCGCCAGTTCAGCCGCCCCGTCCTCCACCTCCAAGGAGCTGCTCCGACGATCGCCTCCTCTATCGTGACTGCTCCATCCCCACAGCGCCGCCTTAACCTGCTCCACCAGAACCGCAGCATCCTCACCGACTCCTCGAACGAAGCCGAGGCCTACTCGGCGCCACCAAAGAGGTTGTACACTCATCGCATTGCACCTTCTCCTTAACTCGACCTCCTGGCGCCGACGATGCTCCATCCCGCACCCCCATGGAGCGGGACCTTGAAGCCGGTGCCACGGGCGACATCTCCATGGCGGCTCTCCCCCAGTGCGAGGCCCCTTCGGTAGCAGCGTCCATACCAGCTGGATCTGCTGCTACTGCTCCGGCTCTCGCTCGATCGCTCGCTCGCCCAGCTGCTACTGCTGCTCTTCCCCTCGCTCGTGATGCTGCTCTGCTCCGATTAAGCCACACTTCAGTCGACTGAATCGACTTTTGGGTCAGTCGATTTTCAGGGGTTGGGGCGGCTCGCCGGAGTTAAGGAAGAACCACCCACAGCGGGGACGGGGGCTCGCCGGAGAGGTACCCCACTATCTATCTTAGGGTTCAGGGTGGGGGCGGGGGGCCTGGAGGGCTGGCCGTGGCGGCGGTGGCGAGTTGTTTCGGGGCGGCGAGGCGGCGCTGGGGCCAGCGGTTCGGCCGGTGGTGGCTGGCGGCTCAGGGGGGTGCAGGTTGAAGATGAACTGCAGGCCCTCCCTAAACTACATGTCAAGTGCCTCTCTGCTACCATTGCGTTCAGTTTCGACAGTAGCATTCAGATTCCACAGTAAATTTCAGTTTCGACAGTTAAGTTTAGAGTCAACAGTTTTTACCTCATCTGTTGTAGTTAGGTGGTTTTTGGTGATGTTAATTTTACATCCATTTTACATCATCTATTGGAGATGCTATTAGAATCCCACTTGAGATTGACAATGTCTGTCTTGTGCTGCTTCAGCCTTGACATCTTACGGCTCACCGGAGCTGCTCCAACGACAGAACGATCCATCACAATAGAGCAGTGCCCTGGACGCCGTCTACAGATTCCTCAGATCTTCCTCCACACCTCCGAAAGCCACCTCTGCCTCAACTACTTCAGCGACCAACCCAATGATGCTGAGGGCGACACGGCTACGGCAAAGAGGTTGTACACTTGTTGCATCACTTATTACTATACATTCACATCGATCCATTAGGGCTATTTTGGTTCAACGGAAAAACATCGATCCACTAGTTGTTACCATCACTCTAAATTTCTGCATGCTCTCCTTACATAATCTCACCATATTTTTTTCGTATGCATGTCAGTTATTGTACACAGTCATGTTGAACATGTAGAGAAAAACAGAAGAGTTTTGCGCGGCAAAATAATGTCATGCAGACATCGCTCCATGGTGGGTTCAATGGCAAACCCTCCCCACCCCTCTCTAGATTGTAATCCAGAGGAAGATATCTGTTCTGAGGCGGATTCGGACGCCACTGACCACTCCTATTTACCCCCCAAGGTGTTTGCTCTGCCTTGGCATGATGATGTTAGTCATATCATGCATATGTTGCCTTGCAGTGCCTACTTTTGACATCATATATGTCATCTGCTTAGTTTAGACATGTTCTGTAATGCCACCTGTTTAGTTTCTATATCGTATATGGGGATTATGCAGTCTCGTGTCTTTTAGCCAGCCATAATATATGTGAAATGTGCAATGCCATCTTGTTTAACTAGGCATCATATATTTGAATGATATCTTGCCCATCCTTTTCCCCATTACATTTCCATTTGTCGACAATGTTTGTACATTAAACTACTCTTCCTGTGAATCAGCCATTTGGGTGGGAGATGGAAAATCTGGAGTGAAAACAAGGCCTTCAGAGCAGACAGTGCTACCTGTCGAAGCAGATCTCTTGTTGGGTCCCGATAGCTCCTCAGAGATGGATTCAGAGACAAGTGACCAGTCCTATTCCCCCACTGAGGTGTATGCTCTAACTTGGCACGGTTATACTGCTCATATCATGCATACGGTGTCTTGCATTGCATAGTTTAGACATCATATACACAATATTCAACACCATGTTCTTAGTTCAGACATCATATCGAATGCCCTCTGTTTAGCATATAAATCACATATGTGAATTACATGATGCGATCCTGATTACTTAGATAACATGTAGGTGAATTATGTCATGCAATCCTGTTTAGTTATTCATCATATCTTTGAATTATGTTATGTTATGCTATCCAGTTTAGATAGACATCATATATGTGAAATTATGTCATGCTATCTGTTTTAGTTAAACAATATACATGTCAACTATTTCATGCCCTCTTTTTTCCACACTATCTATTGCATCTGTCTATCATACAATGTCTGTACATTCAACTATGTTTCTTGTTTATCAGCCATTTGAATTGGAGCGGGTGATGCCAGTATCTAGCGGACTAAAAACACGGTCTTCAAATAAAACAGTGCTACCTCTTGGTGGAGATAGCACCCCGGTTGTACATGCACAAGAACCATCCCTACCACACATAACCCAAACTCTCGCAGATTGTACCCCTACTACGGTGAACAGAGAACCGGCTTCACCCAATCTAACCCCAACCCTAGCCGATAGTAACCCAGTTCTTGTTGACACAGCACCATCTCCACCATAGAGCTCCCAAACAAGAGCAGTTAGTAAGGCAGCTCCAGTGCCCAAAGGGCCAGTACTATCACGGCGAACCCCAAGTCCACCAGTTAGTACGCCTATTCCTGTGGAGGAAGCACAACCAGCTAGTCGTAGTTTAGCATCTATCACATTTGATGTTGTTAAATCGTATGTGCGTATCTTCCCATCTTGGAAATATTATACTGAAGATGAAGGAAAATGCCAGTTGCAGGTGTTTGTCCAGGAGTTATGTGTAAGTAATGTTATTCATGGCAATTACTTTGCTTCCTCCCATACATCCTACCTCCATGATGGTTATAATACAACAAATTTTCCCATTTTTCTCTACAGAGAAGTACCTATTTGGAAACTTAGGATGAGGTAACCTGTGCTAATACCTCCGCTATCTTCAAGAATGCTTGGTGGCAGTATCTGAATTACATGAAGAAAACATACTTCACCGGCAAAGAAACTCATCAAATTCCCTTACGTTCTCCTAAGACACATTTACTGGACGATGACTGGGAACGCCTTGTTCTGTATTGGTCCCGAACCAAGAATGTGGTAAGGTCTATGAGCTCATTTTCTATTTTTAAGTATTATATTCTTGCGTCTTACTGTACTCTGTTCATGTAGAAAAAGTGCCTAAACCTGAAGAACAACTGTTCTAATTTAAGATTCCATTGCTACCATAGGACATAGATATATGTTTGTTTGATTCTTTTATTATGTACTAGTACTTGGCAATAGAAGACTTGGTAGTTTAATCCTGTCCACCTTACTAGTGAACTGGTTCACCGAAATGAGTTTCATATACTAGTACATGCTAAACTTGTTATGTGTCTGCTTGTTTCTTCTTTTAGAATGCTAATAGAATATTGGGGAAGAGTGCCTTATTAAGCAACGGTAAAGGAAGTAATGCAGATAAGGTTCAGGATGGTGACACATCCTGTCTTGGTTTAGTGTTGAAGTTACTGGCCACTACCGCTTGCGCAAGCTATTCAAACTCACTGTCTGAATCAGTTCGGTTTCTTGAATCTCAACTACAAGCTGAAAGACATCGATCAGTTGTGCTGCGACAAGAGGCGGAAGGACTGCGGAAGTCCCTGGAGCATTCAGATTCATACTTTCTGGTGCAACATCAAGCGTTGGAGGATTTTAGCGCCAAACAGGACAAAGCTAATCAGCTTGCTAAGCTTATTGCCAGCATGGTGGATACCCAGGATAACGTTTCTTGACCTCTTCTGAAGTTGTTTCAGTTATGCTCTTGTTTTGCTGCCGCGTTTATTTGCACTGGTGGCCAATTTTGACGGCCAGTGTATATGATATGCTGCTTTGTTCCCTATATTTGCGCTGGTGGCGAACTTTGATGCCCAGTGGATGTAATATGTGTAATAGCCGTGATAGCCTAGCATTAGTTGCTTGCTTATTTATTTCCTTGTTGTCTTGTTTATTTCTTTGCTTGTAGTCATTGCAGTTCTTTTTCCGCGGTTAACTAGTGGATGCAATAACCTATTTTTTAAACTAGGCCACAATAACCATGGGCTAATATTTACTGTAGTGACACTGGGCCTCCTACGGGCCGTAGAAACAGTGGGCCTTCTACGGGCCGTAGAAACAATAGGCCTTCTACGGGCCGTAGAAACAATGGGCCTTCTACGGGTCGTATCATCAATGGGCCTTATACGGGTTGTATGATCGATTGGCCAAACATGGGCCAATAACAGGCCGCATTATGGCCGTAAACGGGCTAGAGTTGGAATCGTCCGTTCATGGGCCGACCGTAACGGGCCATCGTTAATAGGCCGTATTTTATGACGCTATGAAAACGGCCCAACGTATTAACAGACCACAAACGGGCCGACTGGAACCACGAGCTGAATTTGGCCCACAAGCAGAAAATGACAGTAACATGCCGTAAGTAAACGAATGCTGGAAATGAGCCCAAGAATAAATGGGCTCTGAGAAGGCCAAAAGATAACATGGGCTGGAAACGGCCCAACAGAATAACGGGCCGTTAATGGGTATAAAGTGATACACTATTCATTACGGGCCAGTTTCACCACGGGCCGTTAATGGGTGTAAAGTGATACACTGTTCATTACGGGCCAGTTTCACCACGGGCCGTTAATAGGCCAAGAGTTACATAGGGCCTCATATGGGCCGAAAGACGTCATGGGCCAGAAGTGAAAACGGGCTGGAATCATATTGGATTGCCCAGATGACGCTACTGGGCCTAATTCGGATAGGGCGTAACGGGCCTTGGGTTAGCGGGCTGTAAATGGGCTATATACGAACAAGCCGTTAACAGGCTTTACATGGGCCGGCCCGCCACCTTTTGACCAAGTCAAACGGGCCGGCCTTTTCACAGGAATGGGCCTCTGTTGGGCCGTGCCACGTGTCGACGTATCATAGGCGCCTATCTGACCCACTGACGAGCTGACACGTGTTTCGTCCAGCCAATAAGAATTTTACACGTGGAAATTTCCCATTGGTCGGGGCTGTTGACGGGTTATCAGATCCAAAACCCGACCCAATAGCTTAACGGTGTTCCGTTACGGTGGATGCCACGTGTCGGTCACCCTTGACGAAATCACTTCTGTGATGCGCGATTTATCATCATGGAAATGGACACTTCCGTGATGATAATTTTGGTAATGTCATGGAACACTTCTATGATAGCATAGGTATGACTATCTTGATTCGGTCATAAATTTGTCATGGATGTACATGCATGACAAAAAACGCAACCTACTGTGACAAACATGTATCATCACGAAAGTATATTTTTTTTGTAGTGATACCACCTGGCGCCGGGAACTCTTTTGGGTTCCCTTGGCCTTCTTCTTGGTCTTCTCCGGCACCTTGTAAGGAGCCGGAGTCAGCATCTCCGTCAGGAGAGCGTCCGCATTATCTTTGGGCAGAGGGGCCAGACAGTTAATCTGCCCCGACGTCTCCACCCAGTCCTGTCAAAGGCATGGAGCTCAGACCCCGCACATTGTTAAGCTATGGGAAATAAATATCCTACCAGATGTATAGAACTCAACGAATTCGCAGGGCGCTTCATGCTTAGCCCGCGGTCCTCGGTGAGAGATGGATGGACCTCGGCGCCCTTGAACAGCACCCTCCAGACGTCCTAGTGCATCGTGTCGAAGAGCTCGCTTAGAGTCTGGTGCTGGGCCGGGTCGAACTCCCATAAATTGAAATCCCGTTGTTGACATGGGAGGATCCGGCAGAAGAGCATGACTTGGACTATGTTGACAAGCCTAAGCTTCTTGCTTATCATATTCTGGATACATTTCTGGAGTCCGTCCAGCTCCACCGATGAACCCTAGGACAGGCCCTTCTCCTTCTAGGAAGTGAGCCGCATGGGGATTCCAGATCGAAACTCGGGGGCCGGCACCCAGTTGGTGTCGCACAGCTCGGTGATGTAGAACCACCCCGATTGCCACCCCTTTATGGTCTCCACGAAGGAGCCCTCGAGTCATATAACATTGGGCATCTTGCCCACCATGGCTCTGCCGCATTCCGCTTGTTGGTCGCCCACCACCTTCGGCTTGATATTGATGGTCTTCAGCCACAGACCGAAGTGGGGCCGGATGCGGAGGAAAGCCTCGCACACGATGATGAACGCCGAGATGTTGAGGATGAAATTCGGGGCCAGATCATGAAAGTCTAGCCCGTAGTAGAACATAAGGCCGCGGACGAATGGATGGAGGGGAAACCCCAGTCCGTGGAGGAAGTGATGGAGGAAAACCACCCTCTCGTGAGGTTCCGGGGTAGGGACGATCTGCCCCGCAGCTGGCAGCCGATGCGCGATATCCGCGTCTAAATATCCGACTCCGCTTAGCTTTTTGATGTGTCCCTCCGTAAGGAGGAAGCCATCCACTTGCCTCCCGCTCCGGACATGTTTGGAGAAGGTTGAGGAGAAGGATGTGGACTTGGGCATTGGAGCTCGAGTGCGCAAGAATGGATGAGCAAGGAGCAAGAAGGCATGGGTAGAAAAAGGTGAGACCTTACCCCTTTATAAGGGCGGACGAAACTATGCGCTCCCTCACTAGCCTGGTAAAACTCGCTTATCCCCCCAAGCGCCGTAATTGGTGGCGTGGTTGGGTTACCCACGTCCGTATTGATGAGAATCCCGTAATAAGGGGAACATGATCTCTGCTTTGACAAGACGTGTCAAGAAACTGCCTCGCGTTATGTGCGGGGCTGGTTAAAGAAAAACGGTTCGAATAATTACCGGGCCATGGCATTATGTCATGCTGCCAAAACGTGTCAGCAGATTAGACTTGTGGAAATATTATTCTCCCTACGGTGGTACGTGGAACTTATTTTGCAGGGTCGGACACTATCCTTGTATTCAAATTCTTCCGTGGTGTTTTCGGAGGAGGAACCCGCCTTGCAATGCCGAAGACAACACCGCGCGCCGGACTCATCGTCATTGAAGCCTGGTTCATGGGTTACTGAGGGAGTCCTGGATTAGGGGGTCTCCAGACAGCCGGACTATATCCTTTGGCCGGACTGTTGGACTATGAAGATACGAGATTGAAGACTTTGTCCCGTGTCCAGATGGGACTCTACTTGGCGTGGAAGGCAAGTTAGGCAATACGGATATGTATATCTCCTCCTTTGTAACCAACCTTGTGTAACCCTAGCCCCCTCTGGTCTCTATATAAACCGGAGGGTTTTAGTCCGTAGGACAACATACAATCATACCATAGGCTAGCTTTTAGGGTTTAGCCTCTCCGATCTCGTGGTAGATCAACTCTTGTACTACTCATATCATCAAGAGTAAATCAAGCAGGACGTAGGGTTTTACCTCCATCAAGAGGGCCCAAACCTGGGTAAAACATCATGTCCCCTGCCTCCTGTTACCATCCGCCATAGATGCACAGTTCGGGACCCCCTACCCGAGATCCGCCAGTTTTGACACCGACAGTGGGCGTGTAGAGCATCAGGAGCACCCCGGAGCCGGCGGCGGAGTCGGGGTGGTCTTCCGAGCCGAAGGTGAGGTCGGCTTCCGGCGCGGCCCAACCGGGCGGAGCCCCCGGGTGCCTGGTGGCTGCCCCAATCTGACGGAAGAAAGGTTTGACGTGGCGATCTGAAGGTGGTGCTTGAGAGCCACCTAGCAGTGTCACGACTGCATGGTGCGCCAGCACCGCATAGCGCATGGTGAAGAGGTCGCGGATTTCCTCCCAAGATGCCACCGTGGATCCGGGAAGGTTGAGCAGCCGGGCGCGTGGCTCGCCGGCGAGGGCCATGGGAAACTAGTTGGTCATGACCTTGTCATCACCCCCGGCTTCGAGGACGGCCTCCTCGTACGCCAGCGGGAAAGCTGACGGGTCTGTCGCGCCGTCGTAGCGTGGCGGCATCTCCGGCCTGAACTTGGGAGGCCACTGCACCCGCCGCAGGGCGGGGGCCAGGGCTCGGAGCCCCCTGGCCCCGTTGTCAACGCTGACCGTCGGAGTCGGCAGCAGGGCGCCTGCCATGTGGGCGGAGCGCGGTGGCGACGAAGCGCAGATCAATAGAGGGGAAGTTACGGCGCACCCCTACCTGGCGCGCCAAATGTCGGATGTGGGGTTCTGGCTAACCCTTAAGGTTCGAACACTGGGGTGCGCGCGAAGTCTTTCCCTCCTACCGATCTATGCTCTAGCTTACTAAGATCTTGTGGACGAACTTGACGAACTCACAACACAGAATGACACAGGGTTTATACTGGTTAGGGTCACCTTTGTGGTGTAATAACCTACTCCAGTGTGGTGGTGGTGGATTGTCTCACGGGCTGATTATGAACAGTACAAGGGAAGAACAGCCTCCTGAGGTTGAGGTGTTCTTTTGCGTATGAACTTGTGGTGTGTAGATTCCCTCGAGCTAAGATGATATGAGAGCCGCCCCTCCTATGGTGGTGGCTAGTCCTATTTATAGAGGCCCTGGTCCTCTTCCCAAATATTGAGCGGGAAGGGAGCCAACAATGGCTGGCTAATTTGAAGGGGGATAGCTAGTACAAGCTATCCTGACAAAAGGTAGTCTGCGCATGTGAAAGGCTCTGGGGTGCCGCCGTCTTGGGCTCCACGATGACCTCCGTCTCGCAGTCCTCCAGGTCTTGGTCTTGTTGCACTGAAATGGCAACCTTTGCCTGAGGCCTCGGTACTCCGCGGCTACGCTTGACTCCTTTGCACCAAAGAGGAAACAAGGACGTTGCGCGCGCTGGCGCCTGCCTGGTGTCGACCGTCATGGCTCACGTCACGAGAGCCTCGTGAGGTTCGCCTCGCCTTGATATCTCCGCCCCTCGTGAGCCTTCCTGACTTGGCTGCTCAGGAGGAGGTTGTGTCTCGTCCTCCTCACGAGGCTTGGCCCCTTGCGAGGGTCTTGGGTGCCTTGTTGGTGAAGATGGGCCGTACGGCCTGCTGCACAGCCACGCCATGGGCCACAGGCAGGCAGGTCTAGGGACCCCCGTTCCCAGAACGCCGATAGACGCTCAATCTCCTTCTTATCATCATCAGTCGTTTTATCTTGAATAGCATGATTAATACCAATTTCATCATAGTTTTCATCACTAGAGTTGTCAACAAGTAAATCATCATCACCTAGCAAATCATCTTCATCACTATTGAAATCAACATACTCAGGGTGTGATACCTTGGGGCCTTTAGCCGTGAAGCATCTTCCAATCCCTTCATTTGGTGAATCAAATATGTCGTAGGAGTTGGATGACACAAGTGCAAGACCGGCAACACCTTCATCTTGAGTATATTTAGAGTTGGAGTGATAGCTTCTCTCGGAATGTTGTCAGAGTCAGTGTCGTATACCCATTCGCCAACCTGAGCTTGATGTCTTCATATTTTTGTATCTCTTTGATGACTTGTCCTTCCTTTCTGAATCCTTGCTTCTACGAGAGCGTCTTCGTTCATAACGATCATCTCTACTCCTTTTCTCTCTTGGTGGTGATTCCTCTCTTTTGCTTCTCCTTTTAGGTGAGTCTTCTCTTCTCTTGTAGGGAGTCATACACTGAGTAGAGTAGTGTCCGGGTCTTCCACAATTGTAGCAATTGCGATCACGACTAGAAGATCTTTTGTCATTGTAGGACCTTGACTTGGAACTTCTTTCTTTGCTTATACTCTTGTAGAACTTGTTGAAGTTCTCCACCATCAGGCTCAATTCTTCATTGAAGGCTTGTTTCTCACTTGATGATGTAGGAGCATCACATGAAGCTTTGTAAGCACCACCGAGGTGGCCCGAACATGGGTAAAGATCCCTGTGTCTTCTATTGATCTTGCTCTCTGTGTTTTGTGCACTCCCTAGCCAAACCAATAGGGGCTAGATGGCCCCATAGATGGTGGTTCACACCGACATCAGAACCCTTGAAATCCCGTGGCATGTGTTCGTTCTTCAAAGTTGGTCCTAAGCACGGAGTCCCAATAGTTTGCCCAACATAGCCAGTTCCACCTAACGCTGGTGGGGTTGTGGCGGGTGGGGTTTGTACTGCCGGTTGGACATACTCAGCTCCTGTGCGACCCACGTTCACAGTGCATAAAGCATGTGCGCTATCCATGATAGCCTGTGCATCTAAGACCGCCGGCCTAGGCTGCTAGGGTGGCTACTGCAGAGCCACCTTGCACTGCTTGGGCTTCTAGTGGCATGCACTGCTTGGCACTATGGGCGACTCCCCATGCCAGCTTTTGCTCTGACTTTGGTGAGGTGTAGAGTGCAGCCATTTTGGACTATGGGAGTCATCCGCATGTTGCATGACCGCCGTCTACAACATCTCGATCGGGTTCTTGGATTCCACCTCAATCGAGTTGTTCCCATTTTTGGGATTAAAGCAAGATTGCGTGTTGCTGCGCATACGCTTTATACCGGGTTTGAATAGTGGCCTATCAGGGTATGGAAACGCCTCAGCTATTGCTAAATCTGCTCATGTTGTTGAGCCAACATCTGTTGCTGAGCCAGAGGTTGCGTTTGATGAGCCGATGGCACCAGCTGGGTTGTGTTTGGTGGAACCGCCGACATCAATTGGGGTATGTGATATTTCTCCAACATGTCTATTATTTTTATTGTTCCATGCTGTTATATTATCAATCTTGGATGTTTTATATTCATTTACTAGCAACTTTATATCATTTTTTGGGACTAACCTATTGACATAGTGCCTAGTGCCAGTTGCTATTTTCTGCTTGTTTTTTACTTTGTAGAATATCAAGACCAAACGAAGTCCAAATGCAACTCACCTTGTGGACATTTTTTCTAGACAGAAGACACCCAGGGAGCCAAAGGAGCACACAGAAGACACCTAGGGAGCCAAAGGAGTACACAGGAGGAGGCCCGTGGGGCCCACTAGGCACCAGGGCACGCCCTGGTGGGTAGTGGAGCCCATGCGAAGCTTCTCCACCGACCTCCACCTCTATAAATACTCTAAAATCCCGAAAACACTAGGGGAGTCGACCAAAGACAATTCCAGCCGCCGGAAGTTCTAGAACCACAAGATCCAATCTAGAGGCCTTTTCAGGCACTGTGCCAGAGGGGGCATCAATCACAGAGGGGTTCTTCATCATCCTTGTTGCCCCTCCGATGATGCGTGAGTAGTTTACCATAGACCTACGGGCCCGTAGCTAGTATTTAGATGGCTTCTTCTCTATTTTTGATCTTCAATAGAATGTTCTCCTCGATGTTCTTGGAGATCTATTTGATGTAACTACTTTTTGCGGTGTGTTTGTTGGGATCTGATGAATTGTGGATTTATGAACAGCTCTATCCATGAATATTATTTGAGTTTTTGTTGAACTCTTTTATGCATGATTGTTATATCCTCGTATTTCTTCTCCGAAATTTTTGTTTGGTTTGGCCAACTAGATTGATTTTTCTTGCCATGGGAAGAGGTGCTTTGTGATGGGTTCGATCTTGCGGTGCTCAATCTCGGTGATAGAAAGAGACATGACACACATGTATCATTGCCATTAAGGATAAAAAGATGGGGTTTATTCCTATATGAATAGATCTTGTGTACATCATGTCATCGTTGTTACTGCATTACTCCGTTTTCCATGAACTTAATACACTAGATGCATGCTAGGTAGCGGTCTATGTGTGGAGTAATAGTACTAGATGCACATAGGAGTCGATCTACTAATCTTGGACGTGATGCCTATATATGATCATTGCCTTGGATATCATCATGATATCTACTACATCCATCAAAACAAAAACTTTTGCTTCCAGTAGCAGAAATGTTAAAAATCACTGAAACGACAAAAAATTCTGATTTTTTTACACAAGATTGATATACAAATTTCCTATGTTGTCCTAATTGTTCAGATTTTTTGAAGTTACAGAAGTATGGTTAAAGTACAGATTACTATAGACTGTTCTATTTTTGACAGATTCTATTTTCGTTTCATTGTTTGCTTATTGTTATGACTCTATGGATTGTATCGGGGGGTATAAGCCAGGGTAAAGTTAGAATACAGTAGGTATAATGCAATAATAAAATATTAATGGGTTTGGAGCAGTACTTAAAGTGGTGATTTGCTTTATTACACCAACGGAACTCACGAAGATTTTGTTAAGTTTTGCGTGATTGAAGTTTTCAAGTTTTGGGTGAGATCACGATGGATGAAGGAATAAGGAGTGAAAAGAGCTTAATCTTGGGGATGCCCATGGCACCCCAAGGTAATATTCAAGGATTACTAAGCAACTAAGCTTGGGGATGCCCCGGAAGGCATCCTCTCTTTCTTCTAACGACCATCGGTAATTTTACTTGGAGCTATATTTTTATTGGTCACATATCACGACTTTTTCTTGGAGCGACTTGTGTTATATGAGTCTTTGCTTGTTTTGCCTTTTAGTTTGCCACAATCATCTTTGCTCGACACACCTATTTGAGAGAGCCATAATGATGCTATGATTTGTTAGAATTGCTCTATGTGCTTAACTTAAAATTTTTTCAGCTATGGAATTACTCTAGTGCTTCACTTATACCTTTTTGAGCACGGTGGTGGTTTAATTTTTGAAGAAATACTCTCATGCTTCACTTAGATGAGTTTGAGAGTTTGCAAAATTTTGAAGAAACATGCTCTCGTGCTTCACTTATATTATTTTGAGAGTTAGAAATTTTTGAAGAAATATTCATGCTCTTGTGCTTCACTTAAATTTGTTTGAGAGCCTTGTTAGTAGCAATGGTAATATATGAAATTAGTCCCAAAGTGATAGATATTCAAGGGGGATATAATAAAAACTTTCATGAAGATCATTGGATATTATAAACTTGATTCCTTGTAATAGTTTTGCGATATGCAGATAGTAATATGACAGTCATGTTGGTGAGTAATTACGCTTTAGTAAGAATATTTGTGTTAAAGTTTGTGATTCCCTATGCAAGCACGAAAGTCAATAGTTATGTAATGAAGTTATATCCTACTTGTGGTGCATTATTCGGTGTTAGTTGTGTGTAATGCTCGTTTATGATCATTTTAGTTTTTTTGGTTGGTTGCTTCTCAATCTATTTGCTAGCCTTTCCTTGTACTAAGCGGGAATACTGCTTCTGCATCCGAACTCCTTACACCAAGTTGTGCAAATTGAGTCCACGATACCTACCTATATGCGGTATTTCCATGCCATTCCAAGTAAATTTGTATGTGCCAACTCTAATTTTCAAAATGAATTTCCTTTTTGTGTGCCCATACCGCTCATGAAGCGGCAGGGGGTGGCAAATATTTTCCATGCTAGGCATGTTATTCTCAAGACGAGTGTTTATTCACTTGTCATTGCACGAGATTGTGGCAGGTAATAGGGATGCCCAGTCCCGAAATGAAAAAAAATATTTATGTTGTTAATAATAAATTCCTTTGAAATTGTTGGTATTGAAGGCACCCATGGATACGGCTAGCCATGGATTGTGCAAGAATGGTGGAAAAGGAATAAACTTTATTTTATGTTTGGGAACCTCCTATGATTTATCTAGTATGGAAAGTATTGGGAATTCTCGGTCGTTTCCGTTGACAGGAAAAGCATGCCTCTCAAAACAATTTATCTCTCAATTTAAGCTTTGGGCCCTGGCACCTCTACAAATCTCTGCTTCCCTCTGCGAAGGGCCTATCTATTTATTGAGTCTCCATCTTCTCTTATAAAGCACCGACTAGGGAACACTATTATCATACTTCTGCATTGGGCATAGCTAATATTTGGGTGTGTTTCTTGAATGGATCAATGGTTGAGCATAATGGGCTAGGGATAGCTTTCCTTAGTGTTGATATTTTGAAAGACATGGTTTCTTGTCGATATGCTTGGGTATTGTTGTCCTCATGTCAATTATAGACTATTGCTTTGAATCATCTAAAGTACAAATGTCCATGCTACAAAAAAAGAATATGTGATGAACATGTTAGGCAGCCTTCCACATCAAAAACTCTGTTTTTATCATTTACCTACTTGAGGACGAGCATGAATTAAGCTTGGGGGTGCTGATACGTCTCCAACGTATCTATAGTTTTTTATTGTTCCATGATGTTATATACTCAATCTTGGATAGTTTTATATTCATTTACTAGCAACTTTATATCTTTTTTGGGGACTAACCTATTGATGTAATGCCCAGTGTCAGTCCATGTTTCTGCTTGTTTATTACTTTGCAGAATATCAATACCAAACGAAGTCCAAATGCAACGAAACTTTTTGGAGATTTTTTTCTGGATAGAAGACACCCAGGGAGCCAAAGGAGCACACGGGAGGAGGCCCATGGGGCACACTAGGCACCAGGGCGCGCCAGGGAGCCCATGCGAGCCCTGGTGGGTAGTGGAGCCCACAGGAATCTTATCCACAGAACTCCACCTCTGTCGGTGTCCTGGGAACGGTGGTCCCCAGACTTGCCTGCCTGCGGCCCGCTGTGTGGCTGAGCCAGTAGGCCGTACGACCCATCTTCACCAACAAGGCACCCAAGACCCTCGCGAGGGGCCAAGCCTCGCGAGGCGGACGACACGAGACCTCCTCCGGGGTGGCCCAGTCAGGCAGGCTCACAAGGAGCGGAGATATTAAGGCGAGGCGAACCTCACGAGGATCTCGTGACGTGAGCCATGACGATCGACACCAGACGAGCGCCAGGCGGGCGCCAGCGTGCATCATCCTTGTTTCCTCTTTGATGCTAAAGAAACTAGCGCAGGCGAGGAGTACCGGGGCATCATGCAAAGGTTGCCATTTTGGTGCAACAAGACCAAGACCAGAAGGATGGCAAGACGGAGGTCATCGTTGAGCCCAAGACGGCGTCACCACCAGAGCCTTTCGCAGGCGCAGACCACCTTTTGTCAGGATGGCTTGTACTAGCTGCCCCCCTTCGAATTAGCCCGCCGTTGTTGGCTCCCTTCCCGCTCGATATTTGGGAAGAGGACTAGGGCCTCTATAAGTAGGGCTAGCCACCACCAGAAAGAGACACACACACACACAGAGAGAGAGAGAGAAGGGAGAAGGCGAGAGGATGGCATCTTAGATCACTCTCTCACCCGCACAAGTTAGCCACGCACAAGAACACCTCAACCTCAGGAGGCTGTTCTTCCCCTTGTATTGTTCATCATCAGCCCAAGAGGCAATCCACCGAAAGACTTCGCGCGCACCCAGTGTTCAAACCTTAAGGGTTTGTCGGAACCCCACATCTGACATTTGGCGCGCCAGGTAGGGGTGCGCTGGAGCTTCTTCTCCGATAATCGACTTGCAGACGCACCGCGCCCGCGATGTCCGACGACCCAAGAGCTGACCCCGACCGCTGGGCAGCCTGGCCAGCCCGGTCGTCGCCGCCCGCCTTCGAAGACCTCAACCCCGCACTCCAGGCGGCCCGAGTGCCACCCAATCCTGCGGGGCGCGGGCGACGTGGTGGGGCGTCAGCTACCCTCACGCCACGGCAAGTATGAGCCACTGCCAGAGTAGCAAGCCACGCCGCGACAACAGCGCCGCACTCACGACAGGAGCAAGCACACACGCGGGGTAGCACTTACCGTGGCAAGGGAGCTGTTGCGGTGCCGGCTGATGGAAAGCGGCCGGGACACGCTGCTGGAGAGCGTTGCCGAGCTGCTGGACGTGGTGGCCTCGGGAGACCCACCCTTCTGCCATCAGCTTCCTCCTCAGGCCGCTACGGGGATCTTCGGCGGGCCACGCCGCCATCACGCATCGTCGAGCACGCCAAGGGGCTTCGTCAACGCCGGCATAGCCGGAGGCGCCGGGGGCTCTACCGCCCCCACACCGCCCACAACAAGCATGGGCGCAAGCGTCGCGTTCCAAGAACCGAGAGGGATGCCACACTATCACCTCTAGGATACCACGATGGGTTGAGCGACATGGAGTGTGGGGCACCACGGCGAGGTATTCGGGGTAACAGCCCCAGAAGCCTACGTGCCCCGCATGATGGACCAGGAGTACACACCAGAGGACGGCCCGGGCTCGTTCATTGGAGAAGATTGGGAAGAAGGAGCGCTAGGATCCGAAGCCTTCCAGGCGCTGTCGGGGAACACCACGACCACATGTGCGACGACCACTAAAGGTTACCCCTAATCCCTCAGGAGCAAGCTTACGCTAACCATGAGTTGCGGGAGGAGCAGGTCACCGCGGCGGCAGGCGGCCCCAACTCGACAGCCCCCCTGGCAGCGGGAGGGTCGCGTTGGGGGCTGCAGGAGAGGGGTCGGGAGCCAGGCCCCTCCCCAAGGCACGCGAAACCGGAGGACAACCGGAGGTAGGCCCTTTGCCGGGGTGGCTTCGACAACTCTTCCCCTGGCAGAGGACCCGTGGTCGCCGAGGGAACCGCTGGCGTCCCCTTAATTTCCCTCTTTTGTGTCGTCCTGGTGACCGGTCAGCTCAAGGGAGGTCGAGGGTGGCGCAAGGCGGGGCCCTCGTCTGGCGATATGAAGCAAGGCCGGTACCTGTGAAGAAGGCCCAGTGCCTGTGAAGCTCGCTGCCCGTGACACTCTCACGTAATAATGAGTTGGGGCTGTACACGCCCCGGAGTCTTAGGAGCGCCGGCCTCAGGCCCTGGGGCTCCCTCCCACGCCTAGTGGTAGCACTTAGCTCCACGCTGGTGAGAAGACTTGAAGACCCGAAGACTAGACTAGGTGCCGGACGCGGCCTTTTGCTTTGGATCTCTCTTTCTGTGGCTTTGCTTTCTGGATCTGGACTTGAGTTGAAGCTGATTTTTTATCGATGCACGCGGGGGGTGCCTTTTCTCGTTCGAGCCGTTTCTTGCCTTCTAGATCTTGTTTGGTTTGGGACTCATGTCCATCGCCTTTCCATCACGAAGCTCCTAGCGAGCCGGATCGCACAAAGAGCACGCTCATCAAGCACGCGCTAGCACTGCGCCTGGTGCTCACCTCTTACGGGGCCCCCTCAAACGGGGCGATAAGCTCCACAGGATTCTCAGGAACTCGTCGCCTCACGACCCAGCCCTAAGCAGGCGCTGACTAAGGTAAACCACCTCGGGGAGCTCACCCCCGGCTTCATGAGCTCACCAGGACACATACCCACATCGCAAAGGAAAGTAAAAACTGTAATTTGCATACACGAGGGCCCCCCCTCTCAAAATGCTCTTACAAGTCTTCCAAGGGCCGCACCCGAGTTTTTCATGCAGGATGAAGCAACAGGAGAACATGGGATCAACCAGAGATATCACTTGCTACATCACCCGTGGACACGTCACTCGCGTCGTCGTCATCTTCGTCGGTATCGTCGCCGCCGTCGGCGATGCCCCCGTCACCTTCGTCTGTGATGACCACCACTGCATCATCCTCCGAGGTGAAGGCCTTGACCAACGCGTCGACATGGTCCTCTACCCAACGCGCCAGGTCACCCCAGACGGCTGTGGGTACGGGGGCAATGGCGGCGTCGAAGTCGAAGTTGGGGTCGGCATTCAGAAGGTGGCTGAAGACACGGGAGAAGGCGCGCTGAAGCAGGCCACGACTCCTCTACTCCACAAGCTGTCAAGCTCTGGCGGATTGAGCCTCCAGGCACGTCACCACCTCAATGAAGAAGGTCAGGTGGCTGGCATAGTCATTCGAGTGAGGGGCCGGGGCGTTCTCGTCGCAGATGTAACCCAGGGCGGTGTTGGCCTTGTTCCGAAGGTCTTGAAGCATAGGAGCATGCTCGCGCTCCAGTGTTCGGCGTTGGATCACTTCTTCCTTGTTTTGCCGTGCGACGGCCTCGGTGTCGTTAACTCGTCTCCGGAGGGAAAGCAGCTCGGCGCGGGCGGAGGCCAAGTCCTCCTGTGCCGTAACCAGGGCGGCGGATGTGGCGTCCACACGCCTCTCGGCCTCATCCAACCTGGTCCTGAGGGCGGCGGCCATGCACGTGCCCTCCACACCGGCAAGCTTCAGCTTCAAGTCGTACTAGCCCTCTAGATCTGCGTGAGCCTCGGCCACCCGACGATTGATCTCCTCCTCGACTCCGGCTTCACGGGCCTTGACGGCATCTTCTGCTTGAGCGGCTTGATGCTCCCTCGTCTCCAGTCGCTCGAGCTCGAGGCTGCGCTCCACGGCTTCTAGGGCCAGCGTCTCCTCGCGCTGCCGGACCTCCTCTTCCTCGGCGGGCGTCCCCCTCATCGATGCAAGAGCGGCCCCGTGCGCCTCCACTTGCTGCTCAAGGGACGTGCTCCAGGCCTGAAGCCCCCACGCGCGCTCCTCCGCAGCCTCGCGGCGGCAATCGGCCTCGCGAGCTTCTTCCAAAGCTCGCGAGCGGGCCTCATTGGCAATCTTGAGGGACGCCTCAGCCTTCGTGTTCTCGAGGTCGCGCTAATAGCGACCAAGGTTGATGGCCACTCGCAGCTTGTGCTGCTCCTCCACCAACCGAAGACCTTCAGCCTCAAGGCGCGAGTCGACACCAGCAAGCTCTTCACCGAGGTGGCTCATCGCGCCCATAGCCTCCTGGAAGAGCTCATGACGGACTATGCTACGCCCGCGCTCGAGCTCAAACGCTCGACCCACCTCGTCTTCCACCTCGGGGGCCGCGGGTGGAGCATCAAGTGGTGCGCCACCTCCCAGTTGGGGGCTGGGGGCTGGCGCCGTGCCTGACGTCAGCCCATCCTCGCGAGGAGCCCAAGCTGATCGAGGCTTGCCGTTTGAAGAGGAACCGAAGACCGAGGTCAGCCATTGACTGCTCATGAGCAGAGGAGGAGTATTGGGCACGCCCCCAAGCTCCATGCCAGACTGCGGGCGAGGGGCGGCCAAACCACGGACTCAGCACGTCCCGAAGGTGGGGACGCTCCTCCGACCGACCCTGCTCCAGGGGTAGCAAGCTGGCTAGGAACGCTCAATGCCGACGGAGGAGTTGATGAAGGAGGAGGCCGCCTCTCAGAAGACGCAACAGCTTCAGCAGAAGGAGCCGTGGAGGACAGGCGTCAGGATAAGAAGACCACACACAAAAAGCCACGGCGACAAGATACTTATGTGTCAATAGCGATGTGCTTCCGTCGCTTCAACGGCCCGAAGATGTTGCTGCCGCTGGGGGATCCCTTCCTCTTGCGGAGCTCCTCGAAGTCCACACAAAGGCGACCAAAGCACTGGACGTGACGGTCGGTGTGCGGCGGAGCCGAGGAAGAACCAAGAGGGATGGCCTCAGGGGAGCCCGGCTGTGGCGAACAGCCCAGCTCCTCCCCATTGCGACCTCATGAGGCTGCTAGAGCCTCAGCCTCGGGAGCCACATGCCGCATCTCCTCGGCAAACGACGCCTCGGGAGGGGGATCGCAGGCCCCCGAGGATGATGCCCCTAGATCACCACCCGGCATGTGCTCCTCAGCACCCGAGCCACCGGCCCCCGTCGCGGCTCGCTCCCCCGCACCGTCACCTGGGGCGAGCCTGGCACCAGCGGCGAAGAAGGGGACCACGATGACGGGGTTCTCGCGGGGCCCCACGAAGCCTATTGGGCGCGGCCCCCACTCATCAAAGGAAGGCTTGTTCGCGGCAAATGTGACTTTGTTCTCGCAGCGGTACAACATGCAGTTGTTCCTGGGCATCTCGTCCGGCAGAGGGACACCTGATAGGACCATGAGCACTGTTTTCCGCACAGCGAGAGGAAGCCCCTCCTCCTGAAACCTCATCGGGCGAGAGTGGCGCTGAACTGGAGCAACTCGATGCCTGACGAACTCCCTCACCACCATGGGCACAGTCACACCAAGGTCCTTCAACCACCTCAGCCTGGCCCAGACAGGGGCAAGGCAGGGGCTCGTGAGCTTCTAATGACCCCAGCCGGAGTTTGGAATAGCAGGCCCCACCGGAGCTTGGAGCAAAGGGTTGAGCACGCCGGCGTCAACAAACACGCATCGCGTACGGAATTCGCTCGTGGATGAAGGGAGCTCGAAGTCGTTCCCCGTGCCTGCCGTCGCAGCCACGTCCTGGAAGCCCACGCACCCTAAGCTCTGCCGGGGACCGGTGAGATGCAACGAGAAGAAGTGGCAGAGGAGTGCCACGGAGGGGGCGATTCCCACCATGGCCTCGCACACGAAGGCAAAGACGGCGAGAAGGGTCACAGCCTGAGGATCGAGATGGGGCATGTGGATCTGATAGTGCTCGAGCACCATGTTGAAGAAGGAGGAGAAGGGAGGAATCAGGCCAGCCTAGAGGGCAGCAATGAAGATCGGAACCTCGGTAACTACCCGAGCCATGCTGGAGCGAGACGCGGGCCAAGCCGGCGTCTCTCCCCACTCGTTGAAACTGGAGGCAAGCATGGGGCGCACTTTGTCCATGGCCTCATCGTTGAGCACCCGAGGCTGGCCAAGCGCTGGCTCGAAGGATGGAGGTGTAGTTGCCAAGGACAGAGGTTTCTTCCCCTTTTTGGCTTGTTTTGGCGCCATGGCGCTGAAGCAGGCGGAGCACGGGTCGGATTGAGAAGGCGGAGCATGGCGTCGAGGAAGCAGGGAGATTGGAAGAGCCAGGCGTAACGAAGGAAGAATAACTGTGTAGGAGGCGGGGCCGCATAGCCCGGCGAATTCAAGGGCAGTGTGGGGAAGTGGAGACGCCCACGTCCAGTCAACCACCACACGTCAATCGAGGCCACAGGCCTTTGGGGCCCGCGGCGCTCTGTGCTTGGCCCTTGGCTTCGCCACGAAGCCAAGCCCGAGCTCACCTTGGGCCCGGGGCCTACTATCGGCGTCCTGGGAACGGGGGTCCCCAGACTTGCCTGCCTGTGGCTCGCTGCGTGGCTGAGAAAGTAGGCCGTACGGCCCATGTTCACCAACAAGGCACCCAAGACCCTCACGAGGGGCCAAGCCTCGCGAGGCGGATGACACGAGACCTCCTCCGGGGCGGCCTAGTCAGGCAGGCTCACGAGGAGCGGAGATATCAAGGCGAGGCGAACCTCACGAGGCTCTCGTGATGTGATCCATGACGATCGACACCAGGCGGGCGCCAGGCGGGCACCAGCGCGCAGCGTCCATGTTTCCTCTGTGATACTAAAGAAACTAGCGCAGGCGAGGAGTACAGAGGCATCAGGCAAAGGTTGCCATTTTGGTGCAACAAGACCAAGACCAGAAGGATGGCAAGATGGAGGTCATCGTGGAGCCCAAGACGGCGTCACCACTAGAGCCTTTCGCAGGCGCAGACCACCTTTTGTCAGGGGCTTGTACTAGCTGTCCCCCTTCGAATTAGCCCGCCGTTGTTGGCTCCCTTCCTGCTCGATATTTGGGAAGAGGACCAGGGCCTATATAAGTAGGGCTAGCCACCACTATAGAGAGAGAGACACACACACACACAGAGAGAGAGAGAAGGGGAGAGGGTGAGAGGACGGCATCTTAGATCACTCTCTCACCCGCACAAGTTAGCCACGCACAAGACCACCTCAACCTCAGGAGGCTGTTCTTCCCCTTGTATTGTTCATCATCAGCCCAAGAGGCAATCCACCACCACCACACTGGACTAGGGTGTTACACCACAACGGTGGCCCGAACCAGTAGAAATCTTGTGTCTTTCTGTGTTGCGAGTTCGTCGAGTTCATCCATGAGATTTTAGCGAGCTAGGGCGTAGATCGATAGGAGGGAAAGACTTCGCGCGCACCCCATTGTTCGAACCTTAAGGGTTTGCCGGAACCCCACATTCGACAACCTCTATAAAAACTCTAAAATCCCAAAAATCCTAGGGGAGTCGGCGAAACACAATTCCTGCCACCCCAACTTCCAGAACCACGATATACAATCTAGAGGCCTTTTCCGACACTCTGCCGGAGGGGGTAACAATCACGTAGGGGTTCTCCATCATCCTTGTTGCCCCTCCGATGATTCCTATGTAGTTCACCACATACCTACGGGTCCGTAGCTAGTAGCTAGATGGCTTCTTCTCTCTTTTTGATCTTCAAGAAAATGTTCTCCTCGATGTTCTTGGAGATATATTTGATGTAACTCCTTTTTGCAGTGTGTTTGTCCAGATCCGATGAATTGTGGGTTTATGATCAGTTCTATCCATGCATATTATTTGAGTCTTTGCTGAATTCTTTTATGCATGATTGTTATAGCCTCGTATTTCTTCTCCAAAATTTTGGTTTGGTTTGGCCAACTAGATTGATTTTTCTTGCCATGGGAAGAGGTGCTTTGTGATGGGTTCAATCTTGCGGTGCTCAATCTCACTAATAGAAAGAGACATCACACGCATGTATCGTTGGCAATATGGATAAAAAGATAGCGTTTATTCCTACATGAATAGATCTTGTCTACATCATGTCATCGTTCTTATTACATTACTCTGTTTTTTCATGAACGTAATACACTAGATGCATGTCGGATAGCGGTCGACGTGTGGAGTAATAGTACTAGATGCAAGCAGGAGCTGGTCTACTAATCTTGGATGTGATGCCTATATACATGTCCATTGCCTTGGATATCATCACAATTATTCACTTTTCTATCAATTGCCCAATAGTAATTTGTTTACCCACCATATGCTATTTTCTCGAGAGAAGCCTCTAGTGAAAACTACGGCCCCGGGTCTATCCCCTATCGTATTAAAACCAAAAATACCTTGCTGCACTTTTTCTTTATTTATGTTATTTTGTGTTTTAGTAAGATCTATTTATCAAATCTCATACAATTTAATCTATCTCAATTCCAAGGAGGGGTTGACAACCTCTCTTACGCGTTGGTTGAAAGTATTTGTTGTTTGTGTGCAGGTGTTGTTTAGATAGTGCTGCTTGATTCTCCTACTGGATTGATAACCTTGGTTTCACAACTGAGGGAAATACTTACCTTTTCTGTGATGCATCATCCTCTCCTCTTCGGGGAAATACCAACGCAGATACAAGCAATCAGTATGGTAGTCCCCACACCTGATGCGCCTTGCTGCCTCACCTTGTCACAATTCATATTTTATTATTGGTCCATTAGAATGAAAGATCACAACACTTGAAACTATGCATTACGCCTAGCTAGGGGCGTAAAACAATAGCGCTAGTTGGGAGGCAACCCAATAGTTATCTTAAATTTCTTATTTATCTTTCTGTTTTTTGTGCGCACACAATTTTGCTACTGTTATGGTTGTGTTTTTATGTTTTAAATTAGTGTTCGTGCCAAGTAAAGCCTTTGGAATGATTTGGATGATAGTTGCTTTGATTCTGTGAAA
This sequence comes from Triticum urartu, assembly GCF_003073215.2. Lineage (NCBI taxonomy): Eukaryota > Viridiplantae > Streptophyta > Magnoliopsida > Poales > Poaceae > Triticum > Triticum urartu. The sequence continues at coordinate 258,489,395 of NC_053022.1, read as the reverse complement.
AAACAAAAACTTTTGCGTCCAACAGAAGAACTGTTGAGATTTGCTGGAGCGTGATAAAATTCTGGATTTTTTACACATGATTGATATACAAATTGCACACGTTGTCCTAATTTTTCAGTATTATTAGAATTACAGAAGTATGGTCATTGTTGGAATTATTACATACTATTCTATTTTTGATAGATTCTGTTTTCATTCTGTTGTTTGCTTGTTTTTGATGAATCTATGGATTGTATCGGGGGGGGGGGGGGGGGGGGTTATAAGCCATGGTGAATTTAGAATACAGTAGTTATAATGCAATAATAAAATATCAATGGGTTTAAAACAGTACCTAAGTAGTGATTTGCTTTGTTGTGCTAACGGATCTCATGAAGGTTTTTGTTGAGTTTTGTGTGTTGAAGTTTTCATGTTTTGGGTGAGATCACGATGGATGAAGGAATAAGGAGTGGCAAGAGCCTAAGCTTGGGGATGCCCGAGGAACCGCAAGGTAATATTCAAGGACTCCCAATCATCTAAGCTTGGGGATGCCCCAGAAGGCATCCCCACTTTCTTCTACCAACTATCGGTAATTTTTCTTGGAGCTATATTTTTATTAATCACATAATATGAGTTTTGCTTGGAGCATCCTGTGTTATATGATGCTTTGTTTTGTTCACTTTTTATTTTATCACGATCATCTTAGCTGGACACACCTTTTTGAGAGGGACACACATTATTTGTTATTTGTTAGAATACTCTAAGTGCTTCACTTAAATCTTTTGAGCTAGGAAGTTGGTCTAGTGCTTCACTTATATCTTTTAGAGCACGGCGGTTGTAATATTTTAAAGACATAGTTGCACTCTCATGCTTCACTTATATATTTTTTAGAGTGGATAATAGTAATGGCAATTAGTATGGGTTGTGAATTTGGTCCTAATATGATAGGTATTCAAGAGGGATATAATAAAAACTTTCATGTAGATCACTAAATATGATAAGTTTGATTCCTTGCAATAGTTTGTGATATAAAGGTGGTAATATGTGGGTTGTGCTAGTGAGTAATTGTGGTTTAGTAAAAATATTGGTGTTAAGGTTTGTGATTCTCGAAGCATGCACGTATAGTCTCTCGTTATGCTTGAAGTTGGAGCGTGATTTATTATTGATTGTATTCCTTATGAGTAGCGGTAGGGGATGAGCGATGGTCTTTACCTACCAATCTATCCCCCTAGGGGCATGTGTAGTAGTACTTTTCCTCAAGGGCTAATAAACTTTTGCAATAAGTATGTGGGTTCTTTATGAATAATGTGAGTCCATGGATTATACGCACTCTCTCCTTTCCGCAATTTGCTAGCCTCTTCGGTATCGTGCATTGCCCTTTCTAACCTTGAGATGTGGTGCAAACTTCGCCAGTGCATCCAAACCCCATGATATGACACACTCTATCACACATTAGGCTCCTAATATCTTCCTCAAAACAACCATCATACCTACCTATTATGGCATTTCCAGAGCCATTCCGAGATATATTGCCATGCAACTTCCACCGTTCCATTTTATTATGACACACATCATCATTGTCATACTGCTTTGCATGATCATATAGCTGACATAGTATTTGTGGTTAAGCCACCGTTCATCATTTTTTATACATGTTACACTAAATCATTGCACATCCTGGAACACCGCTCGAGGCTTTCATATAGATTCATATTTTGTTCTAGTATCGAGTTGCAATTTTTCGAGTTGTAACTAAATAGAAGTTTGATGATCATCATATTCATTATTAGAGCATTGTCCCAAGTGAGGAAATAAAAATGAGGCCAAAAAGATGCCCAAAAAAGAGCCCAACAAATAAAATGAGAGAAGAAGAGAAAAGGGGAAATGTTACTATCCTTTCCACACTTGTGCTTCAAAGTAGCACCATGTTTTTCATATAGAGAGTCCCCTATGCTTTCACTTGCATATAACTACTGGGAATTTTTCATTATAGAACTTGGCTTGTATATTCCAATGATGGGCTTCCTCAAATGCACGTGGTCATCATGAGCAAGCAAGTTGGATGCACACCCACTTAGTTTTCTTTCTGAGCTTTCATACACTTATAGCTCTTAGTGCATCTGTTTCATGGCAATCTCTACTTCTTGCATTGACATCAATTGATGGGCATATCCAGAGCCCATTGATTAGCCTCGTCAATGTTAGACATTCTCCTTTTTGTCTTCTCCAAATTATATCCATCGCCATACTCTATTCCACCCATAGTGCTACATCCAAGGCTTGCGCTCACGTATTGCATGAGAGTTGAAAAAGCTGAAGCGCGTAAAAAACTATGAACCAATTGCTCGGCTTGTCATCGGGGTTGCGTAACTACCAAGGGACCTGCCGATGATGCCGATGAAGACGTGGATCTTGCCGAAGGGGGCCCGATATCCTGACTCAGTGGTGTCGGCCTCGGGGCCCCAGCCGACGTCATTAATGTAGAGCTTCCCGTGTCGGCTTTTCGTCTTCCCGACAATCGCGGACTCCTTGATCACTGGAAGAGCTCCCTCGAAGAACTCAACACCATTGTGCGCTGGCCCCATGATGGGTGCCAACTATCGTGGTTTTGTCACAGCAGATGTCCTCATAGGAGAACTACACTGTGAGGACATTGCTGCTAAGTGAAGGCTTGCATGGGGTTGATCGGAAATGAGGGAAGCGAGTTTACCCAGGTTCAGCCCATCATGGTGGAGGTAAAAGCCTAGTCCTACTTGATCGCTATTGATGATGACAATCTTGATTACCAGGGTGTTGTTTCGCTACATATCTTTTGAGAGATTCTAACTTTTCTGTCCTTTTGGATGATGAAAGGCTCGATATGGTTGACTAGAGAGGGGGGGGTGAATAGGCAACAACAATTTTTAGCTTTTCTTCACCAAATTAAAATTAGCATCAAAGTAGGTTGTCTACATATGCAACTAGGTGAACAACCTATATGATGCAACAACAATTAGCGCACAAGCAAGCAATGGATACAACACAATATGAGCTTGCACAAGTAAAGGTAAGAGAGAACCAAGAGTGGAGTCGGTGGAGATGAGGATGTGTTACCAAAGTTCCTTCCCTTTGAGAGGAAGTACGTCTCCATTGGAGCTGTCTAGTGGCACAATGCTCCCCAAGAAGCCAATAGGGCCACTGTGTTCTCCTCACGCCCTCACACAATGCTAGATGTTGTGATTCCACTATTGGTGCCCTTGAAGGCGGCGACTGAACCTTTATAAACAAGGTTGGGCAATCTCCACAACTTAATCGGAGGCTCCCAACGTGACCATGAAGCTTCACCACAATGGAATATGGCTCCGCAGTGACCTCAACCATCTAGGGTGCTCAAACACCCAAGAGTAACAAGATCCGCAAGGGATTAGTGGGGGGAATCAAATTTCTCTTGGTGGAAGTGTAGATCGGGTCCTTCTCAACCAATCCCTAGAAAATCAACGAGTTTGATTGGCTAGGGAGAGATATCAGGTGAAAATGGAGCTTTGAGCAACAATGGAGCTTGGGGAGGGAAAAGTGGTCTTCTTGGGGAAGAAGACCCCCTTTATATAGTGGGGGACAAGATCCAACCGTTACCCACCCACTCAGCCCGCGAGACGCGGTACTACTGCACACGCTCGTGGTACTACCGCAAGGCGCTATGGTACTACCGCACCTTGTTGCGGTACTACCGCTCGTGCGGTACAAGACAGGTGAGGTCGTGTTGCACTAGGAAACAAGCGGTAGAAGTGCCAGAATGGTACTACCGCGTGCCCCTGCTGTACTACCGCATGGCAGGGCTCAACTGGGATAGGAAAAAGCACACACTAAATAAATTTCGTCCGTGACTACTTCCACTGAGTTTGGGATGTGCAAAAATGCGGCATGGTACTACCGCTCACAAGGAGTGGTACTACCGCGTCGGGGCGGAAGTAAAAAATTACTTCCACGCCTACTTCTGCGTGCGCCAGCATTCTGGGCTAGAGGCAGCGGTACTACCGCTTGTGAGGAGTGGTACTACCGCATGGCACGGTACTACCGCATGGCGTGGTACTACTGCTAGCCAAGGCGATACTACCGCAGGCCCCTGCGGTACTACTTGTCCCTTGAGCAGTACTACCGCATGCCATAGAACCTATAACACTTGGAGGCCTTCATCTCGTAGCGACAAGGATAAACGGACGGTGCTCCAATGAAACAAAGGAAAGGTGGTGCAAAGGAACAAATGTGTACGTGTTGATTCCACCCTAACCTTTCCGAAGCGGACACCCTCTTAATAGTACGGCTTTCCTACGACTCAAATCCACTGAAAAGAAACGTAGAGAATCTCCGTATTCGATAGGCTCCGAGGGACAGTGAACCATCTTGTGCCTAGGCATGAGATAACTGAAATGCTCAATGCACATGATTAGTCCGCAAAAGTACTGTCATCAATCACCAAAACCGCATAGGGAGAAATATGCCCTTACAATCTTCCCCTTTTTGGTGGATTGATGACAATTCGGGATTTTCACGTAAGGATATAAAATGAACATAAGCAAACCCGACATCTATAAAATATAGACAGGCTCCCCCTAGATGTGTGCACTCTATAGATATGCTTTGGACTGCATGACAAACATACTAGGATCAACACCCCCCCTATATTTTATAGACAAGGCAAAAATTGCAACAATATAAGTGACAATAAGCATTGAGGCAAGGTAAAGTAAGTGAACATGAAGTAAAGGGCACAAGATAACATAAGCTCACTATCTACTAAACATACTAGACAATAAGATAAGCTGGAGGGCATATGTCTGACATCATATGATAGAATGAGCCTCTTGGTCTCACACGCACACCAACACAATGCACGGCAACAAAGGTTCAATGGAATGAAAGCAAAGAGACACAAGACTTGCAAATCCTACAATATTTCCCCCTTTGCCATCGAGACACCAAAAAGGCAGAGAGGACACCTATGACACAAGTGGTAGCTCCCACTGACAAGATCACCCAATAAGCTCCTCATCTATCTCAGCAGCAGGAATGGACTCTTCTTCTGACTCCCACTGATATCCTTGCTTCATCATCCAGGCAGCCTCAGGAGTGATGTTCTTCTCGGACCCGCTCGAGACTTGCTCACCAAGCTTCCTCAAGATCCTCTTATCACGCCGGCGGCTCTCCTTCGGAGCAACATGGGCCTGGTACTGCCCCTTGGCCTGCATGTAGAACAGAGATTTCAACTTGGCCTTGAGCTTCTTAGACCAAGATGGCTCAGTAGATGGAGGTGAATACCCCGTAGAACTATCCCCAGCCTCCTCAAACCCATCCTCAACAACATCCATAGTCCACTTGTTCTTCTAGCGCAGTTTAATGGCCTCATGGCGAATCTAGTTGGGAGCAAGAAACTATTCACCTAGAAAGAGCTTCTCCCAAGTCTTCAAGATCAAGAGGAACAAGTAAGGTCCATAGATGGGCACCTTATGGTGGAACACAGCAAATTGAAGCTCACTCCACATGATGTGAGAGATATAAAGTGGTTCAGGTTATTGACGACGGGCTTCCTCACACATGAGCATCATGTCCACGAGATAGGAGTGCACCTTGTCCTTATCGCCTATGCGAGGAAACAGAGAGTTGCGGAAGATCCGATGCATGATGTCAAGAAACGGGTTCAGCACAAATGACTTCTTGCCACTAGGGAGGGACTTCTCAACAAGAAACAGTTGAAGCTTGTTCTTGTTAGCAAACTCTGGGTTGGCATGTGGGTGGGCACCAATGGGCACATCGAGCCCCTCATCACGAATGTTCAACATAGCCATGAACTCCTTCCACTCAGCATACATCCTCTTGCCATTTGTCATCCAAGTCATGGTCAGCTTCTCATCCGTGCGGAAGTGGACAGAGGCAAGATCTAATAAACCAGCTCCGGGTCAAAGTCAAGATGGAAAGTGATGATGTCCTCAATACCAAACTGCTCCACCAAGTCCAGAGGCTCACCAAAATATGCCGGTTCTTCTTCACATGTTCCATGTCAATCCACTGAACTGGTACATAGATGTTCTGCTTGGCCTTGATCACATCTAGGTAGATGACATTATGTTGCTTGGTCCAAAACAAGTCATTTCCCCTATTGAGTTCCCTAGGCCTAACATAGGGATTGAGCTTTCTTCGAATCAAAACCCTGCTTGAGGCATTACATCCATGCTGACAGATGGCTCCTTGATCTTGCTAACTGTGGTCTTGACATGGCATTGTGGGGCACTGGAGCCCTTAGGAGCTTCTTGGTTGCGAAGACGCTTGGAGCCTGTGTCATGGCTAGGATTCAAGCGCCTTGCATTGGAACCGGAGCCACCACCTATGACACACAAACACAAACACACGAGAAGAGCGAGAAGGATTATTGCAAATACCAAGGCCAAAACCAAAGAAACACATAGAAATGAGATTGAGTGTGACAAAACAAAGTAATTAAGTCAACGGTAGTACCGGACCAAGATGCGGTAGTAAAACTTGTATCTGCTCAAGCCGTGGTAGTACTGCGCTAGGATGGCACGGTAGTACCGCGCCTGGAGCGGAAGAAATTTTTTACTTCCGCGCCACGGGCGGTAGTACCACTCCAGCGAAGCAGTAGTGCTGCACAGGGCGGTTCTTGCAAGAGCGGGCGGTAGTACCGCTCCAGGAGGAGCAGTAGTACCGCATGGAACTGCATCTCACGAAAACGGATCTAGGAACATCCGTAAAATAGACCGATACTACCGTTGATCAAAACTACATTGTTGCATCACACCAAATAGCACATCTACTGCACTAGCACTCTCCAACAATCTCCTCTTGCAAAGATTTGGCCAAAAATCACAAGAACTACACATGCATCTCCCAAAACCTAGAAGCACAACAACGGTGCAAAAAGAGAGGGCTAAGGGAGATACCGGGTTCCATGGCAAGCGGGCGAGGTGGGGATCGATCCCACCGTTTGGAATGCGACGAGAGCGGCCGGAGACGGAGATCCGGTGAGATCCTCCGGCACCGTTCTTGGGCAGGAGAGAGAGACAGACTGTGAGGGGAAGATATGAATGGGTATGGGGAGTTGGAACTCGCCTACCCGCTCTTAACCCCCACGCGCTCGCGACGGTGTGGTAGTACCATGGGTCATCGCAGTAGTACCGCCTGGGCGGAAGTACCGCACACAGGGCGGCAGTACCGCTCTTCCAGCGGCAGTAAAAAATTGCTGCCGCATTGGAAGCGGTAGTACTGTGCCATGGGTGCAGTTGTGCAAGCATAGGAGCAACCCATCTCCAGCAGTAGTACCGTGGCTTGCCACAATAGTACCGCAGAGCCAAGAAAGTGCATGTTTCCACAAAAACAGAAAAACACGGCCTTTGCAATGCAATCTTCAAGCAACCGGACACACAAACGAGCACACACGAGGCAACTCAAACACAAACACGGCTCAAAAGAAGGCAAAAGACAACAAGGACCAAACACGAACCAAAACCTCTCAAAGAGAGAGGGCGGTGGCCGGAGTCACCTATGTTTTAGTCAATTGGTATGGCACCGCGAAGAATTATCCTTGGGCCCATGACCAAAACTCGTCTTTTAAGCACAAGTACCATCAAAAATGGCTAATGTGAAAGAGTCGATCAATTTATGCATAATGGGGGGGGGAGGTAGAGTTCATTGAGAGAACAACACTCCCCCTATGTCCATGCCTACACCTAAACAAGACATCAAGATGAGTATGGTGGGGTGTGCAAAGGTTCAAGCCATATTGCTCAAATCAATGATATTTAGCTCATGCCTTAAATCGTGAAATCTTGCTTCATCCAAGGGCTTCGTGAAAATATCTGCAAGGTTATCATGTGTGTTGACATAGTTGAGCTCGATCTCCCGTCGCCTAATGTGATCACGGATGAAGGGATACCGAATCTCAATATGCTTCGTCTTGAAGTTCTGCATCGGGTTGAGAAAAATCTTGATGGCACTTTCATTGTCACACCAAAGAGGCACTTTGTCACAAATGACACTGTAATCCTTTAAAGTTTGCCTCATCCATAGAAGTTGAGCACAACAACTGCCGTCGGCCACATATTCCGTTTGGTGGATGATAGAGACACACAACATTGTTTCTTAGAAGACCAACTCACCAGAGAGCAACCAAGAAATTGGCACCCTTCAGAAGATGACTTCCTATCCACTTTTTCTCCCGCCCAATCCGAGTCTGAAAAGCCCACAAGGTTGATGTCGGTATTCTGGGACTGGGGGTGCCCAGACTTGCCTGCCCGCGGCCCGTGGCGTGGCTCCATCGACGACCCAGCTTCAGCAGCAACAACTCAAGACCCTCGTGACGGGCCAAGCATCGTGAGGCGGGTGACACCAAGACCTCCCTGGGGATAGCCTCGCTAGGTTGGCTCCCAAGGAGCAGAGATATCTATGCGAGGCGCACCTCACGAGGTTCACATGATGCAAGCCATGACGACCAAGGCCAGGCGGGCGCTAGCGGGCGTAGTGTACCAGTTTCCTCTTTGGTGCTAAGGAGGCAAGCACGGGCGTGGGGTCCTGAGGCATCAGGTAAAGGTTTCCATATCGGTGCAACAACACCAAGATCGCCAGGACGGCGGGACGGAGGTCATCACGGAGCCCACGGTAGCGTCACCACCATAGCCTTTTGCAGGCGGAGACTACTTTTGTCAGGATAGCTTGTACTAGTTGTCTCCCTTCAAAATTGGCAGTTGTGGGATCCCTTCCCACCTACATTTGGGAAGATGAACAAGGCCACTATAAGTAGGACTTAGCCACCACCGTAGAATGGAGGGATCATTCAGACCATCCTCACACCCACCAGCTCGTCGAGCTCAAGAACACCTCACCTCCCGAGGCTATTCATCCATTGTACTAGTTCATCCTCAGCCCCTCGAGGCAACCCACCACAAAGATGGAGTAGGGCATTAGAACGCAAGGTGGCCCGGACCAGGATAAATCTCTATGTCTCTCGTTCTTTGGGTTCGTCGAGCTAGGCCGTGGGATCGTTGGCGAGCGAGCTAGGGAGAGAGTGTTCTTCATGCACACCCCAGTGTTCGAACCTCTCAAGGTTCTTCGGAACCCGTAATCCAACATTTGGCGCACTAGGTAGGGGTGCGCTGAAACCTCTCTTCCATCAACCGACGCGCCACCGCTCCATCGCTTCCATGGCTGATGCTCGTCGGGCTCGTGCTAAGCGTCGAGCCGCTCTTGAAAGTGCAACAATCCCTGGGTGGTTTTGGTAATTCCTAACAACATATAGCTCATTGAAATAATGCTCTTTCAAGATGATCATTTCAAAAAGTTCAATGATTGGCAGCATGGACTAGGAATGTGGACCCCCCAAAATGCTAAGGACACATATTGGCAAAAACCTCAAAACTCTACATTTTAATTTTAGTGATCCAAGATCACATTGAGTCCATAGTAAAAGCCAATACTATTAAAAGGGGATGAGGTGTTCCTGAATGGCTTGCCTGCTCAAAATTCTTGATATGCTCCAAAAATCCTCAACCACTTTCTCATATCCACATATGTCCCAAACCAAAAGTCAAACTCAGCCACACAGATTTGATCTTTCCGGTGCCACTGAGTTCATTTGACATAGCCATAGCCAGAAACCCTAATTAGTTCGGTCTCACCGATAGGGATCTCGGTCTCATCGAGATGGGATTGCAAACTCTCTCTTTCCCTTCATAACGTTTCGGTCTAACCGAAATGAGCGATCGGTCCCACCGAGTTCGCAATGCAAACTATCTGTTTTCTTTTCATAACGTTTCGGTCTCACCAAAATTAGCGATCGGTCCCACCAAGTTTGCCTGACCAACTCTCTGTTTGCCTATTACAGAAATCGGTCTTACTGAGTTTATGTGATTGGTCTCACCGAGATTACGTTACGCCCTAACCCTAATGAAATCGGTCCCACCGAGTTGACATGTCGGTCCCACCGAAAAGCCTAACATTCACATTTTGAACTAAATCTGTCTCACCGAGTTTGAGTATTTGGTCTCACCGAGTTTGGTAATTTGTGCGTAACAATTAGATTTTTTGTGGCGGCTATATATACCCCTCCACGCACTCTTCATTCGTGGAGAGAGCCATCAGAACGTGCCTACACTTCCACTACTCATTTTCTGAGAGAGAACCACCTACTCATGTGTTGAGACCAAGATATTCCAATCCAACCACAAGAATCTTGATCTCTAGCCTTTTGTTAGATCATGGGTTCCGGAAAACCCTTGAGTTTTGAACACTAGGGTGTGCACGAAGATCTCTCTCTCTCTCTCTCTCTCGCCCACTCTCGCAACGATCTCTAGGCCTAGCACGCCGAACCCAAGGAACAAGAGACACAAGAGTTTATACTAGTTCGGGCCACCATTGTGGTGTAATACCCTACTCCAGTGTGGTGTGGTGGATTGCTTAGTAGGCTGAGGATGAACTAGTACAAGGGATGAACAACCTCCTGAGGAGAGGTGTTCTTTAGCTCGGTGAGCTTGTGTGTGGGGGTGGTCTGAATGATTCGTCCTCTGCTAAGGTGGTGGCTAGTCCTATTTATAGAGGCCCTGGTCCTCTTCCCAAATGTTTAGGCGGGAAGGGATCCCACAATGGCCAATTTTGAAGGGGGACAACTAGCACAAGTTATCCTGACAATAGGTGGTCTTCGCCTGCCAAAGGCTCTGGTGGTGACGCGGCCGTGGGCTCCGCGGTGACCTCCGTCCTGCTGTCCTGTTGGTTTTGGTCTTGTTACACCGATATGGAAACCTTTGCCTGATGCCTCGGGACTCCTTCCATGTGCTTGCCCCTTTAGCACCAAAGAGGAAACTGGCACCCTGCGCCCGCTGGCACCCTCCTTGCCTTGGTTATCATGGCTCACGTCACGTGGACCTCACGAGGTGCACCTTGCATAGATATCTCCGCTCCTCAGGAGCTAGCCTAGGGAGGTTGCCCCCAGGAGGTCTTGGCGTAGTCCGCCTCGCGAGGCTTGGCCCCTCACGAGGGTCTTGAGTTATTGTTGATGAAGATGGGTCGTACCAGGCCGTTGGTGGATCCACGCCTTGGGCCACATGCAGGCAAGTCTGGGTACCCCCAAGACACCGACAGTAGCCCCCGGCGCGCTCGGACTTGGCCTCGAGGCGAAGCCAAGGGTCAAGTGCGGAGTGCCGTGGGCCCCAATAGCCTACGGCCTCGATTGACGCGTGGCGACTGATAGGTCGTGGGCGTCTCCGCTTCCCCATGCTGCCTCGACAACTGCTCGACATGACGAGACCCTTCTGCATGCAGAAGAAAATCATCATTACCTTAGATCATGGAGGCCGGCGGTTGGCCTCCCTCTGGCTATAAATGAGGAGAGGGGCGGAGCCCCCGTTGCTCATCTCTTCCTCCGTCCCGCTTGCTTCCTCTTCTTCCTCTTTGCTTTGTCGTTTTGCAGCGATACCCATGGCATCGATGAAGAGATTCATGGCTGCGGAGAAGGGGAAGGCGCGCCAAGAGGGGCCTAACTCTCCGCCGCCCTAGCGAGGCCGTGGCCGTCCCAGCAAGAACATCACGACTCCTGCCGTGGCCGCTAGAGGGTGCGGGCGGACTTCCTCGCGGTCTGGCACCATTCCTGGTGGCCGCGGCGGCGTCCCCTCGTGCGGTGGGACCGCCCAAGATGCGGTAGTCCTGTCCACGAAGGGAGGCGCGCCATGGTCGCCCGACCCTCCCGGCCGCGCTTCCACTCGATGGAGGCACCGATAACGGCTCGCAGTTCACTAGCAATCTCTTAAAGACATATTGTGCTAACCTTGGAATGCAGATTTGCTACGCTTTGGTAGCACACCCCAGGAGCAACGGCCAAGCCGAGCGCGCCAACACGGAGGTCTTGAGAGGCCTCAAGACCAGGACCTTCAAGAAGAAGCTCGAGGCCTGCAGCAGGGGCTGGCATGACGAGCTCCAGTCCATGCTATGGTCCATTCGCACCACCGCCACCAAGCTAACAGGCGAGACCCCGGTCTTCCTCGTCTACAGAGTAGAAGCGGTTCTCCCACATGAGGTCAGGCATCGCTCCGCGCGGGTCCTGGTGTTTGATGAGACACAGCAGGACGCCATGCGGGGGATGTACCTTGTGTTGGGGGAGGAACGCCGATGTGAAGCCTCGCTCCGGGCGACAAGGTACCAGCAGGCGCTACGACTGTACCACTATGATACGTCTCCAACGTATCTATAATTTTTGATTGCTCCATGCTATATTATCTACTGTTTTGGACATTATTGGGCTTTATTTTCCACTTTTATATTATTTTTGGGACAAACCTATTAACCGGAGGCCCAACCCAGAATTGATGTTTTTTGCCTGTTTTAGGGTTTCGAAGAAAAGGAATATCAAATGGAGTCCAAACGGAATGAAACCTTCGGGAACGTGATTTTCTCAATGAACATGATCCAGGAGACTTGGACCCTATGTCAAGAAACAAAGGAGGAGGCCACGAGGTAGGGGGCGCCTACCCCCCCCCTAGGCGCGCCCTCCACCCTCGTGGGCCCCCTGTTGCTCCACCGACATACTCCTTCCTCCTATATATACCTACGTACCCCCAAACGATCAGATACGGAGCCAAAACCCTAATTGCACCGCCATAACTTCCTGTATCCATGAGATCCCATCTTGGGGCCTGTTTCGGAGCTCCGCCGGAGGGGGCATCCATCACAGAGGGCTTCTACATCAACACCATAGCCTCTCTGATGAAGTGTGAGTAGTTTACCTCAGACCTTCAGGTCCATAGTTATTAGCTAGATGGCTTCTTCTCTATTTTTGGATCTCAATACAATGTTCCCCCCTCTCTTGTGGAGAACTATTCGATGTAATCTTCTTCTTGCGGTGTGTTTGTTGAGACCGATGAATTGTGGGTTTATGATCAAGTCTATCGATGAACAATATTTGAATCTTCTCTGAATTCTTTTATGTATGATTGGTTATCTTTGCAAGTCTCTTCGAATTATCAGTTTGGTTTGGCCTACTAGATTGATCTTTCTTGCTGAGGGAGTCCTGGATTAGGGGGTCTCCGGACAACCAGACTATATCCTTTGGCCGGACTGTTTGGCTATGAAGATACGAGATTGGAGACTTCGTCCCATGTCCGGATGGGACTCTACTTGGCGTGGAAGGCAAGCTAGGCAATACGGATATGCATAGCTCCTCCTTTGTAACCGACCTTGTGTAACCCTAGCCTCCTCCGGTGTCTATATAAGCCGGAGGGTTTTAGTCCGTAGGACAACATACAATCATACCATAGGCTAGCTTCTAGGGTTTAGCCTCTCTGATCTCGTGGTAGATCAACTCTTGTACTACTCATATTATCAAGAATAATCAAGCAGGACGTAGGGTTTACCTCCATCTAGAGGGCCCGAACCTGGGTAAAACATCGTGTCCCCTGGCTCCTGTTACCATCCGCCTTAGACGCACAGTTCGGGAACCCCTACCCGAGATCTGCCGGTTTTGACACCGGCACTTGCAATGGGGGCAGCCAGGCACGTATTGTATTGTTGCCATCGAGGATAACAAGATGGTTTTTTTATCATATTGCATGAATTTATCCCTCTACATCATGTTATCTTGCTTAAGGCGTTACTCTGTTTTCATTAACTTAATACTCTAGATGCATGCTGGATAGCGGTCGATGAGTGGAGTAATAGTAGTAGATGCAGGGAGGAGTCGGTCTACTTGTCTCGGACGTGATGCCTATATACATGATCATACCTAGATATTCTCATAACTATGCTCAATTCTGTCAATTGCTCAACAGTAATTCGTTCACCCACCATAGAATACTTATGCTCTTGAGAGAAGCCACTAGTGAAACCTATGGCCCCCGGGTCTATCTTCATCATATTAATCTTCCAATACTTAGTTATTTCCTTTGCTTTTTTACTTTGCCTTTATTTTACTTTGCATCTTTATCATAAAAATACCAAAAATATTATCTTATCATATCTATCAGATCTCACTCTCGTAAGTGACCGTGAAGGGATTGACAACCCCTTATCGCGTTGGTTGCGAGGAGTTATTTGCTTTGTGCAGGTACTAGGGGACGTGCGCACAACCTCCTATTGGATTGATACCTTGGTTCTCAAAAACTGAGGGAAATACTTACGCTACTTTGCTGCATCATCCTTTCCTCTTCGGGGAAATCCAACGCAGTGCTCAAGAGGTAGCAAGAAGAATTGCTGGCGCTGTTGCCGGGGAGGTTCGTGCAAGTCAAGATTTGACTTCCAACAACGAGCCACTTCTAGCGTCTACGCAAAAGTCAACATACCAAGTACCCATCACAATCCTTATCTCCTGCATTACATTATTTGCCATTTGCCTCTCGTTTTCCTCTCCCCCACTTCACCCTTGCCGCTTTATTTGTCCACTGTTCTCACTCACCTTTCTTCCACCATGTCTGAATCAAAAAGGGTTGGTGGTTCTCTCCAAAGTTTTAGTACTTTAGACAACCCTTCTATCCTCGCTAAGCTCATAAATAAGGATACTATGGAAAAACCTACCGGAGTTATCGATGAGAATCTTAATAATTTTTATGAAGATGATTCTGGATTTTTTCATTATTTACTTGATGAATCTTTGAAAGATGCTTGGTATAGACTATTAATGATCAAGGCTAGCTATGTGCCTCAATACCAAATTGAAGTCTACTTAAAAAGCTTTTATATTGCCCTTCCTTCTTCTTTTAAGCATGTCTTAGATTCTATATTTGAAGAAGGTTTTCTTGAAGGGGATGTCGTAGACACTTATGAAAAAATGAAAGCCATATTTGGGCACCTCATGAATGAGAAAGTTGAATCTACATCTCTTTTGCTCTCTTACCAAAACGAATATATTAAAGAGATAAAGGCTAGCCTAGATACAAATTTCCGTAACGTACTTAATCTTTCCTCTACCATTAATAGCCATGTGCTTTATCAAAATAGAAGGATTAATTATATAGATATCAAGTTTGTTCTTTTCTTTCCTAATACCAAAGATGGCAATACCTAGGTCTATCCTTGCTTTTTATGCCTAGCTAGGGGCGTTAAACGACATCGCTTGTTGGGAGGCAAATCAATTTTATTTTTATTCCTTGCTTTTTGCTCCTGTTTAGTAATAAATAATTTATCTAGCCTCTGTTTTGGTTGTGTTTTTTGTGTTTAATTAGTACCTGTGCCAAGTAGAACCGTTGGGAAGACTTGGGGAAAGTCTTGATATCTTGCTGTAAAAAACAGAAACTTTAGCGCTCACGAGAACTGCTGCCATTTTTATTTGGAAAGTGCTATTTAGTTAATTCTTTTTGAAGATGATTAATAGATAACTTACTCGCGTCCAGAAATTTATTTTAGAATTTTTGGGGTTCCAGATCTTGGGCTAGCTACAGATTACTACAGACTATTCTGTTTTTGACAGATTCTGTTTTTCGTGTGTTGTTTGCTTATTTTGATGAATCTATGGCTAGTAAAATAGTTTATAAACCATAGAGAAGTTGGAATACAGTAGGTTTAACACCAATATAAATAAATAATGAGTTCATTACAGTACCTTGAAGTGGTCTTTTGTTTTCTTTCGCTAACGGAGCTCACGAGATTTTCTACTTTAAGTTTTGTGTTGTGAAGTTTTCATGTTTTGGGTAAAGATTTGATGGATTATGGAACAAGGAGTTGCAAGAGCCTAAGCTTGGGTATGCCCATGGCACCCCCAAGATAATCTAAGGACACCTAAAAGACAAAGCTTGGGGATGCCCCGGAAGGCGTCCCCTCTTTCGTCTACTTCTATCGGTAACTTTACTTGTAGCTATATTTTTATTCACCACATGATATGTGTTTTGCTTGGAGCGTCCTGTATTATTTGAGTCTTTATTTGTTAGTTTATCACAATCATCCTTGCTGTACACACCTTTTGAGATAGCCATACATGATTTGGAATTTGTCAGAATACTCTATGTGCTTCGCTTATATCTTTTGAGTTATATAGTTTTGCTCTAGTACTTCACTTATATCTTTTAGAGCACGGTGGTGGATTTGTTTTATAGAAACTATTGATCTCACATGCTTCACTTAGATTATTTTGAGAGTCTTAAATAGCATGGTAATTTTCTTAAATAATCCTAATATGCTTGGTATTCAAGAATAGTAAAAACTTTCTTATGAGTGTGTTGAATACTATGAGAAGTTTGATGCTTGATAATTGTTTTGAGATATGAAGATGGTGATATTAAAGTTGTGCTAGTTGAGTAGTTGTGAATTTGAGAAATACTTGTGTTAAAGTTTGTGATTCCCGTAGCATGCACGTATGGTGAACCGTTATGTGATGAAGTCGAAGCATGATTTATTTACTGATTGTCTTCCTTAAGAGTGGCGGTCGGGGATGAGCGATGGTATTTTCCTACCAATCTATCCCCCTGGGAGCATGCACGTAATACTTTGCTTTGATAACTTGTAGATTTTTGCAATAAGTATATGGGTTCTTTATGACTAATGACGAGTCCATGGATTATACGCACTCTCACCCTTCCACCATTGCTAGCCTCTCTAATACCGCGCACCTTTCGCCGGTATCATACACCCGCCATATACCTTCCTCAAAACAGCCACCATACCTACCTATTATGGCATTTCCATAGCCATTCTAAGATATATTGCCATGCAACTTTCCACAGTTCCGTTTATTATGACACACTCCATCATTGTCATATTGCTTAGCATGATCATGTAGTTGACATCGTATTTGTGGCAAAGCCACCATTCATAATTCTTTCATACATGTCACTCATGAGTCATTGCATATCCTGGTACACCGCCGGAGACATTCATATAGTCATATTTTGTTCTAAGTATCGAGTTGTAATTGTTGAGTTGTAAGAAAACAAAAGTGTGATCATCATTATTAGAGCATTGTCCCAAGTGAGGAAAGGATGATGGAGACTATGATTCCCCCACAAGTCGGGATGATACTCCAGACGAAAAAAAGAAAAGAGGCCATAAAAAAAGAGAAAAGGCCAAAAAAAAGAGAGAAAAGAGAGAAGGGGCAATGCTACTATCCTTTTACCACACTTGTGCTTCAAAGTAGCACCATGATATTCATAGTAGAGAGTCTCTCATTTCGTCCCTTTGATATACTAGTGGGAATTTTTCATTATAGAACTTGGCTTGTATATTCCAATGATGGGCTTCCTCAAATTGCCCTAGGTCTTCGTGAGCAACAAGTAGGATGCACACCCACTTAGTTTCTTTTGTTGAGCTTTCATATACTTATAGCTCTAGTGCATCCGTTGCATGGCAATCCCTACTCACTCACATTGATATCCATTGATGGGCATCTCCATAGCCCGTTGATACACCTAGTCAAGGTGAGACTATCTTCTCCCTTTTTGTCTTCTCCACAACCATCATTCTATTCCACCTATAGTGCTATATCCATGGCTCACGCTCATATATTGCGTGAAGATTGAAAAAGTTTTGAGAATGTCAAAAGTATGAAACAATTGCTTGGCTTGTCATCGGGGTTGTGCATGATTTAAATACTTTGTGTGGTGAAGATAGAGCATAGCCAGACTATATGATTTTGTAGGGATAACTTTCTTTGGCCATGTTATTTTGAGAAGACATAATTGCTTTGTTATTATGCTTGAAGTATTATTAATTTTATGTCAATATGAACTTTTATCTTGAATATTTTGGATATGAATATTCATACCACAATTAAGAAGAATTACATTAAAATTATGCCAAGTAGCATTCCACATCAAAAATTCTGTTTTTATCATTTACCTACTCGAGGACGAGCAGGAATTAAGCTTGGGGATGCTTGATACGTCTCCAACATATCTATAATTTTTGATTGCTCCATGCTATATTATCTACTGTTTTGGACATTATTGGGCTTTATTTTCCACTTTTATATTATTTTTGGGACTAACCTATTAACTGGAGGCCCAGCCTAGAATTGCTATTTTTGGCCTGTTTTAGGGTTTCGAAGAAAAGGAATATCAAACAGAGTCCAAACGGAATGAAAACTTCGGGAACGTGATTTTCTCACCGAACATGATCCAGGAGACTTGGACCCTACGTCAAGAAACAAAGGAGGAGGCCACGAGGTAGGGGGGCGCGCCTACCCCCCCCAGGCGCGCGCTCCACCCTCGTGGGCCCCCTGTTGCTCCACCGACATACTTCTTCCTCCTATATATACCTACGTACCCCCAAACGATCAGATACGGAGCGAAAACCCTAATTCCACTGCCGTATCTTTCTGTATCCACAAGATCCCATCTTGGGGCCTGATCCGGAGCTCCGCCGGAGGGGGCATCCATCACGGAGGGCTTCTACATCAACACCATAGCCTCTCCTGTGAAGTGTGAGTAGTTTACCTCAGACCTTCGGGTCCATAGTTATTAGCTAGATGGCTTCTTCTCTCTTTTTGGATCTCAATACAATGTTCTCCCCTCTCTTGTGGAGAACTATTCGATGTAATCTTCTTTTTGCGGTGTGTTTGTTGAGACCGATGAATTGTGGGTTTATGATCAAGGCTATGTATGAACAATATTTGAATCTTCTCTGAATTCTTTTATGTATGATTTGTAATCTTTGCAAGTCTCTTCGAATTATCAGTTTGGTTTGGCCTACTAGATTGATATTTCTTGCAATGGGAGAAGTGCTTAGCATTGTGTAACATCCCAAATTTTCAATTTGGAATGTTATACACTAGATCATCATTGCATATCATATTTATTGCATTTTGGTTGATCCTAGAAATTTCACGCAACTCAAGGACCCTCGGAGAGAGTTGGGGATTTCGTTATTTTCATATTTGAGTTGTCTCAAATTTTGAAAATAGGATCATTTGATTATATTTATTTTATCTTCAATTATTTCTATTACAAAAATATGAGAGAGGGAATTAATAAAAAAATCAGATAAGATTTTATTTTGGTTTTATTTGCTATTTTATTTGAATTTAGGAAAAATGCGCGTTTTTCAAAATTGCATTTAGGCCCCAAATAAATGTTCATCTTGTGCGGCTTGATTTTACAAGCCGAGGAAAATTTATTTCAGGATTTTTGGAGTCCGTTTAGTTTTCCTTTTGCTTTTATTTCTTTTCTGAGCGTAACTATTAAAAAAATGCAACTGACCTACGGGCCGTGTCCGACCCGGACACTAGGCCGTCCAGGCTTTATAAGCCAGGGAGCCCAGCCCGGGACCGCCCAAACCCTAGCGCCCAGCCCCGCCGCCCTAGCGCCGCTGCCGCCGCGCTGCGCCGCCGCCCCGTGCCACCGCCAACCGCCGCCGCCGACCGCCAACGCCGTCGCCGCCGGAGCACCGCCGCCGCCGGTTTTTCCGACGGTTTTGTTCGTTTATTTTTAGTTTTGGATTTTTTAAATAGATCGGTTTTTCCGGTTTATTTAATTAGCGAGAATTCGTCCGTTTGTTCGTTTTAACAAATGTTTGTCGTTTTTCTTTTTCTTAGATTAAATCCGCGATTTTTCTGATCGCGATTTCTGATCCGATTTTCGTTTTAGTCTAACTTTTCGCTCGTTTATCGGAATCAGGCGATTCAAGCGCCTGGAGTTTCGTATCGAAACCCTCTTTACGATTAACCAACTCAAACAAGTTTTTGCCACTGTAAAAATTGCCTTAGATCCAGAATAGTAAATGAAGCTTGTTTCTTTTGTCGTTTGTCTTTTGTTGCTTCGTTCGATTTGACTATTTTTGCCAACCAGAGTTCTTAAGTTGAACTTTCTGGTTAGATCTCTTATTTGAGTTTTACCTGTGCATTAGTTGAGTACTTATTGTATGCTTGTTTGTTTGCGATAGAGTACCCGGAGTGCGCCGCTTGCTACTTCGAATCGCTAGGTTTCCCGGATCATCAGCAAGGCAAGTAACACTTTGATCATGCTTTCCCACTACCCAGTTTTATTGCATTAGATCAATCCTCACACATTGCATGATTAGGATCTAATTAAATTGTGGGTTTGGGAAGTAGTTGAGGTAGTACCTATTACCTGTTTATTATCAAACCTTTGGGATTTACTTCCACGTTTGCTTATTATGTCATGCTATGCTAGTAGACGTGGATTGGGTGAGTGTATCCATGACAGATGTGAGACTGTTAATTAATGGTTTACTTAAGGTGGCAACTTAAACACACATCTGGGTGGATTGAGGTACCTGGGTATTCCAGGATTGCCTGTTTTCTTTATGGACCGCCACCCAGGCTCAAAGGGATCATGAGATTATTCATGCTAGAAACTTCCGTGTGCAGCCACAAGCTATTATGGGCTCTAGCATAGTTGATTAAGTTGTGCGAACTCTTACAGTGGTAGACTAGCAGATGTAGGGGAAAGTAGGTGTAACGGTCTACCCGATCGTAAGGTGCTAGCGCTTCTGAAAGACTATGTCTCGGTCATCCGTCTTCTCAAACACCATGTAGTGCGAGAAACCAAACGTAGGTGATCGAGTCTTGTGGGGAAAAGTGTGCAAACCTCTGCAGAGTGTATAAACTAATCATGATTAGCCATGTCCCTGGTTATGGACATCTTGAGTATCTAGTACCTGGATTATCATGTGCATCTCAACATGTTACTCTAAAATTAATTTTGCTGGGTTTGTTTAATGATGATGCTTAATTGGGATTGAGAATGCTGTCAACCATTCTCAATGTTTAACAACTACCAAGATAGTTAAATAAAATTTATTCCTTTGCAGTAGGGAAAAGTTGGCTTTACGCAAAACTGTAACCATAGAGCTTTCCACCAGCCAAACATGCATATAGAATAGCTGTCTCATTCCATTACTCTCTATTTGTTACTTTTCCAGCATATTCCATGTGCTGACTCGTTTCGGGCTGCAACGTTTATGTTGCGGACTTTCCAGATGACGATTAAGGAGTTTTTAGGTCGTGGTTCTATACTCAGTGATGCCGTTGGAGTTGATGGACTCACTTATCTTCCAAGCCTTCCGTTGTTATCGTTATTAGATGGCCTTAAGCCATATTTATTGTTCTCTTTTGAGATACTCGATGTAATAAGTGTGTGATTGCTACTCTGTTATAAATCCTTCAAGTACTATGTGGTGTCAGCATTACCGATCCAGGGATGACACCGGAGCACAGAGATTGGACTGTGTGAGGTCTGGTCTCTACACATTGGGTTCAATCTTGCGGTGTCCTTTCCCAGTGACAGTAGGGCAGCAAGGCACGTATTGTATTGTTGCCATCGAGGATAACAAGATGGTTTTTTTTATCATATTGCATGAATTTATCCCTCTACATCATGTCATCTTGCTTAAGTCGTTACTTTGTTTTCATTAAATTAATACTCTAGATGCATGCTGGATAGCGGTCGATGAGTGGAGTAATAGAAGTACATGCAGGCCGGAGTCAGTCTACTTGTCTCGGATGTGATGCCTATATACATGATCATACCTAGATATTCTCATAACTATGCTCAATTCTGTCAATTGCTCAACCGTAATTCGTTCACCCACCGTAGAATACTTATGCTCTTTAGAGAAGCCACTAGTGAAACCTATGGCCCCCGGGTCTATCTTCATCATATTAATCTTCCAGTACTTAGTTATTTCCTTTGCTTTTTTACTTTGCCTTTATTTTACTTTGCATCTTTATCATAAAAATACCAAAAATATTATCTTATCATATCTATCATATCTCACTCTCGTAAGTGACCGTGAAGGGACTGACAACCCCTTATCGCGTTGGTTGCGAGGAGTTATTTGCTTTGTGCAGGTACTAGGGCATGCGCGTGCAACCTCCTACTAGATTGATACCTTGGTTCTAAAAAACTGAGGGAAATACTTACGCTACTTTGCTGCATCATCCTTTCCTCTTCGGGGAAATCCAACGCAGTGCTCAAGAGGTAGCACACTATCGCAGTGTCCGCTCCAGGACGCTTGAGGTGGGCGATCTCGTCCTGAGGCGGGTGCTCTCCAGGGAAGGGCTGCACAAGCTCTCACCCATGTGGGAGGGCCCATTTAGGATTGCCCGTGTCTCCAGGCCTGGCGTCGCGCGCCTGGAGAGACAGGACGGGATCCCCATCCAGAACGCCTGGAACATCCAACACCTCTAGAAGTTCTACCCATGAAGCAAGGCCCAGTTCCTGTGAAGGTCTCCGCTCATGACACTCTCACGTAATAAATGAGTGGGGATGTACATGCCCCGGAGTCTCCGAAGTGCCGCCCTCGGGCCTCGGGGGCTCCCTCCCACGTCCTAGTGGCAGCACTTAGCTCCGCACTGGTGAGAAGACTAGATTAGGTGCCGGACGCGGCTGTTCATTTGCTTTCTGTAGTTGGTTTGCCCCTTTTTTTATGGAATTTGGAGTTTTGGCATTGCTCGATTGCTCGGTTGAACACTTTCTTTGCCCTACTTCCTCGCTTGGTTCTTTGGTTTGTGCCGGGAAGGGCGGCAGTTGCCCGACACTCTCCCTCGCGTGTCTCGCGCGGGGGCTGGGCAGGTGTGTGCGCTCGCCAGGCCACGAACACGCCTCGCCAAAACCCTGTCACTCCAGAGTTCCGGCTCCCCTGACCTTTCCAAGGCACTCTTGATTGAGCTCGCGGTTGGCGCACCCTCCATTAAGTTTGTGCCCAATGGGTACCGTGACGTGGTGCGCTAGGCCACGGTCATGAAGCCTCACGCAAGGAAGGGCAAGGCACCTGACAGACGTCTTAGTGATTTCTGCAGCTCTGTGACGCCTCTCGAGGACAACGACCCCCGAGCCAGCAACAAGGAGGGCTGACCAGGTGCCAGAGGGCGTACCCTCACGAGACAGGAGACTACCCTGGGCGCATACAGCTAAGTTACCCTTCTAAGTCTACACAGAGCACGAACGTCATATCACAACACAAGAGCGATAAACATGGCACCAAGCATCATAAGCACTACAGTTCATTAAACGCCCCCGCGGGGCCCCATACTTGTTCTTGCAATACAGGAGGAAATGAAAGGAGGGGCAAAAGCGGCTCCCACGGCGTGGATGCTCGCGAGGATCGGCCCCCAGGACTCAGCCGGAGCCCTCCTCGCGCTTCACTGGGGCGCGGTGACGGGACGACCCGCCACCATCCTCGAAGCGAGCCCGACGACGTGGCGGCTGGTCGTAGATGCCACTGGTGGAGCTCTCGTCGAAGGAGGGGCTGCCGTCACCGAACGAGTCGCGGCCGTCGCTGGGGGCGAGGCCGCCCTCGTCCTCGTCACGGCCGTCTCTAAGGCCGAGTACTTCGTCTCCCTCACCGTCTTCAAGGCAGCACCCGGCGCGACGACCATCTTCCTCGAACACCCTCACGAAGAGGGTCGCGGCCCCATCGTATTTGAAGTGGAGGGTGCACCGCCTGCCCAGGCCGTGTGCGCGGGAAAACGTCTGTCAGCCACGGGCTAGGGATACGTTGCCCGTGGTGGAGAGCTCCACCGCGACCCATGAAGCCTTGCTGCAGCAGCCGTTGGCCTGCAGCCAGAGGCCGTCGGGAGCCGAGGCTGGCAGCTCGATGGCAAAGGAGCGCGAAAGCTGAAGCAAGGTGCCGGCTGGGTTCTCCGATGCGGTTAGGGACCCCCAAACCGGCTCACTAGGCCCTTGATGAACTTAACTGCCGACCCAGCTGGGATGGTGCGGACTGCTTCCACGTCCGCCCATTTGGTGATCTTATCGATGGCGACTTAGAGGTAGCGGTAGCCCCCTGGCGCCCGAGGGAATGGACCCAGGATATCCAGCCCCCAGACCACAAATGGCCACATGAGTGGGATGGTCTAGAGGCCCTGAGCAGGCTAGTGGATTTTCTTGGCATGGAACTGGCAAGCCTCGCAAGATTTCACCAACTCGGTTGCATTGGTGAGTGCCGTGGGCTAGTAGAATCCGATGCGGAATGCCCTGCCAACCAGGGTGTGTGGCGACGAGTGATGCCCGCAATCCCCGCTGTGTATGTCAGCTAGCAGCGTGCCCCCTGCTTCCTGGAGATGCATCGCAAATAAACATCATTTGGTCGTTTCCTGTATAACTCACCATCCTGGATGCAATACGTCGTAGCTTGCCGGGCCACGCGCTCCACTTCCTCTTCTTTCTCCGGCAGCGTCCCTCACAGCAGGTACGCCTAGAAATCTTCAGTCCAGCACCCCTCTTGAGTTTCAAGCGCAAGGAGCAGGCGTGCTCCTGAGGTTGGGCCACATGCGGGAGCTCCTGAGGTTGGTGGTGGTGGGAGCTCCTCTCAAGATGGCGTAGGCTCTGCAACCGGAGGGGCCGCTGAAGGCTTAAGGAGCCACTCCTCGAGGACGCCAGGCTCTTAGGTCTGTCCCCTTGATGCCTGCTTGGCGATATCATCCGCTTCCTTGTTTGTGCCACGGTGCACATGCTGCAGTTCTAGGCCCAGGAATTGCCTCTCCATTTTGCATACCTCCGCGAGGTATGCCTCCATGTGCTCGTCCTTTGGTTTGTATACCTTGTTGGAGAAGTTGATGAGGAGGTGAGAGTCACCCTTGACGGTGAGGCGCTTCACCCCCAAGGCTACCGCAGCCTTGAGGCTGGCGATCATACCTTCGTGCTCCGCGATGTTGTTGGAGACCTTCTCACCCTGCTGGAAGCATAGTTGCATGGCGTACTAGAGTTTGCCTTGAGGGCAAGATGAGCACGGCTCCAGCCCCCGCACCCTGGCGTGCAAAAGCGCCGTCGAAGTACATGACCCAGCCGTCTAGTGCTTCACTTCCTGGCGAAAGGGATTGGTTCTCGCCCACTTCGGGTTCCAGAGCGTCGGTCCATTTTGCCACGAAGTCGGCGAGTGCAGCTCCCTTGATGACCCTGGTTGTGCTAAACTCCAGCTGAAACGCTTGCAGCTCGATGTTCCACTCGGCGACTCTTCCTGCTGTGTTGGAGCTCCGGAGCACCCTCTCTAGTGGGTAGGATGAGACGACCTTAATTGGGTGGCCTTGGAAGTAATGGCGCAACTTGCGTGAGGCCAACAGGAGCGCGAGTAGGAGCTTCTGTGGCATGGGGTACTGTGCCCTTGCGTCCCATAGTACCGTGCTGACGAAGTAGACTGGGTGGTCGACGACGGCGGGTATGTTGATGGAGCTTGCGGCCTCCGGAGGTTGTGGCGCCTCCTGAGGTATGGGGACCTGACGATCTTGGTTGTTCACCACGGCCTTCGCAGGCCCAGAGATGCCATCTTGCGGGGTCCGATCGTCCGCAGGCATCATCGTGGCTTTAGCAGCGCCGTCCTGATGCCACTCCGTCCCGGCTGGAGGTTCAGCGTTACGCAACGTTTCTTTGGCCTAGCGCTCCTCCCGGATTGCCACCAACGCCACACTGGCTAAGTGGGGCGTGGCGTCCAGGTAGAGCACTAGGGGCTCGAGGGGTCGAGCCGCGACCATCACCGGAGGGCTGGCCAAATATCTCTTGAGGTCTTGAAATGCTAGGCCGGCCTCTGGGGTCCACTCGAACGAGCCCTTCTTCTTCATCAGCTTGAAGAACGGCAGGGCACGTTCTCCCAACTTGGAAATGAAGTGCCCCAACAAGGTCACGCAACCCGCAAGCTTCTGCATTTCCTTGAGAGTTTGGGGCGGGCTCATGTCTTATATTGCCTTGACCTTCTCCGGGTTTGCCTTGACCCCCCTGTGCGACACGAGGAAACCCAGCAGCTTGCCCAAAGGGACGCCGAACACGCACTTTTCTGGATTGAGTCGTAGGTCCACCTGTCACAGGCTGGCGAAGGTTTCCTCCAAGTCTTGTATGAGGGTCCTCGCCTCCCGAGATTTCACCATGATGCCATTGATGTAGGCCTCAGCGTTCCTCCCAAGGTGTTGGCCCAGGGCAATGTGGATCAGCCGCTGGAAGGTTGCCCCAGCATTGCGCAGTCCGAACGGCATGCATGTGTAGCAGTACACCCCAGACGTGGTCAGGAAGGCCGTCTTCTCTATGTCCTCCACCACCATCTTGATCTGGTGATAACCTGAGAAGGCATCTAGAAAACACAGCAGGTCGCATTCGGCGGTGGAGTCGATGATCTGGTCGATGCGCGGAGCTGGGAACGGGTCTTTAGGGTAGGCTTTGTTGAGGTTGGTGAAGTCGACGCACATACGTTCCTTCCCACCTTTCTTGGGCACAACGACGGGGTTCGCCAGCCATTCTGGGTATCAGACCTCGCGGATGACGCCCGCAGCTTGTAGCTTGCGGGTTTCCTGGATGATGAAAGACTACTTCTCCGTGGACTGCCGTCGCGCCTTCTGCTTCACAGGGCGCACATTGGGGCACACCCTCAAGTGATGCTTGATTACTCCCCTTGGGACTCCCACTAGCTGCTTGGGTTCCCAGGCGAATACCTCCTTGTTCGCATGCAAGAATCTCACCAGCGCCTCTTCTTGGTCGGGGTCAAGGTTGGCGCCTATGGTGAAAGTGGCTCCCGAGGCCCTGTCTTCCTTGACCGGCACTTGCTTGGTTTCAGCCCGATCTTGAGCGAACAGCTGCTTCTTTTTTGCTGGTATGGCCCCCTTAGCCCCTGGGGCGGCCTCATCGGCTGGACGTGTCGTGGCGGTGGCTCTGAAAGCGAGCTTGAGAGCCGTTCGGGCTTCCTTGGTGTCCCCTGCCACGGTGAGAACGCTGCTGCTCCCCGGCATCTTCATGTGGTTGTAGGCTGGATGGGTTGCTACCATGATCTGAGCCAGGACAGGGTACCCGTGGATGGCGTTGTACGGGAGGCCGATGTGGGCGATGTCGAAGTCGACCAGCTCGATGCGGTAGTTGTCGCGGGTACCAAAGGTGACCGGGAGGCATATTTGCCCCAAGGGGCTGGTGGAACCGATGCCGACCCTAGAGAAAGGCTTGGTGGGGCGGAGCCCGCCGTATGGTACATGAAGCAAGCCGATGGCTTCCACAGAGAGCACGTTGAGGCCTTCTCCGCCGTTGATGAGGGTCTTGGTCACCGCCATGTTGCAGATGGTGGGTGTGCACAACATCGGGAGCGCGCCTGAGCCCGCCATAATAGCTGGCTGGTCCTCCGAGCTGAAGGTGAGGTCGGCCTGGGGCGCCACCCATCCCGGAAGAGCCCCGGCTGCACGCGGGCAGCGCCCACCTGGCGGAAGAACTGCTTGACATGGCGATCCGTGGGTGGCGCCCGCGAGCCACCAAGGAGGGATGCAACGGCGAGAGGCGCCTGTGCTGCGAAGCGCACGATGAAGAGGCGGCACAGCTCCTCCCAAGAGGCCACCGAAGATCCTGGCAGGCTGAGCAGCCAGGCGCATGGCACGCCGGCCAGGGCTAGGTGGAACCTATTGGCCATGACCTGGTCGTCTCCTCCGGCTTCGAGGACGGCCTCCTCATACGCCTACAGGAAAGCCGCCCGATCCACCGCACCGTCGTAGCGGGACGACATCACCGGCTTGAACTTGAGCGGCCACCGCGCCTGCCGCAACGCGTGGGTGAAGGCCTGGATGCCCGTGGCGCATCCGCAGGCGCCCACCGGCCTGATTGGGGGGATGCATCGGCCATGGAGCTAGACGAAGCAAGCAGAGAGATGAAGCTTCGGCGCACCCCTACCAGGCGCGCCAAATGTCGGATCGTGGGTTCCGGCAAACCCTTGAGGTTCGGACACCGGGGTGCGCATGATCTCTAGGCCTAGCTCGCCGAACCCAAGTAACAAGACACACAAGAGTTTATGTTGGCTCGGGCCATCGTTGTGGTGTAATACCCTACTCCAGTGTGGTGTGGTGGATTGCCTAGTAGGCTGAGGATGAACTAGTACAAGGGATGAACAACCTCCTGAGGAGAGGTGTTCTTTAGCTCGGTGAGCTTGTGTTTGTGGGGATGGTCTGAATGATCCGTCCTCTGGTAAGGTAGTGGCTAGTCCCACAATGGCCAATTTCGAAGGGGGACAACTAGTACAAGTTATCCTGACAAAAGGTGGTCTTCGCCTGCCAAAGGCTCTGGTGGTGACACCGCCGTGGGCTCCGCAGTGACCTCCGTCCTGTCATCCTGATGGTCTTGGTCTTGTTGCGCCGATATGGAAACCTTTTCCTGATGCCTCGGGACTCCTCGTCTGCGCTTTCCCCTTCACTACCAAAGAGGAAACTGGCACCCTGCACCTGCTCGCGCTCGCCTGGCCTTGGTCGTCATGGCTCACGTCACGTGGACCTCACGAGGTGCACCTTGCATAGATATCTCCACTCCTTAGGAGCCAGCCTAGGGAGGCTGCCTCCAGGAGGTCTTGGCATCGTCCTCCTCGCGAGGTCTGGCCCCTCGCGTTGGTCTTGAGTGGTTGTTAATGAAGATGGGTCATACGAGGCTGTTGGTGGAGCCACGCCCTGGGCCGCAGGCAGGCAAGTCTAGGTACCCCCATTCTCAGAACGCTGACACCTTCCCCAAGTTTCTTTCCACTCAAATCATCTTTCCACCAAATCGAAATCTGTGAGACAGAGTTGAGTGTTGGGGAGACTATCATTTGAAGCACAAGAGCAAGGAGTTCATCATCAACACGCCATCTATTATCTTTTGGAGAGTGGTGTCTCCTAGATTGGTTACGTCTCACTTGGGTGCCTCCGTCAAGATTGTGGAGTTGAACCAAGGAGTTTGTAAGGGCAAGGAGATCACCTACTTCGTGAAGATCAACCCAAGTGAGGTAAGTCCTTCGTGGGCGATGGCCATGGTGGGATAGACAAGGTTGCTTCTTCGTGGACCCTTCATGGGTGGAGCCCTCCGTGGACTCGCGCAGCCGTTACCCTTCGTGGGTTGAAGTCTCCATCAACGTGGATGTACGATATCACCACCTATCCGAACCACGCCAAAAATCTCCGTGTCTACATTGTGTTTGCTTCCTCCAAACTTCTCCCTTTACCTTCATATGCAATGTTTTACATTGCGCTGCTATACTCTTAGATTTGCATGTGTAGGTTGATTGCTTGAATTGTGATAAGTTGCTAAAATCTGCCAAGACTTAAAATTGGGAAAAGGCTAGACTTTTATTTAGTCAAGTAGTCTAATCACCCCCTCTAGACATACTTTCGATCCTACAAGTGGTATCAGAGCTTTGGTCTCCATTTTCCTTGCTTTCCATAGCCTTGGTGATCATAGCCTTGGTTTCACAACCTAGGAGAGTATGGCGTCTAGCGAGGGAAATTACCACCGTAGAGGTCCTTACTTTGATGGTACCAATTTTTCTAGTTAATGCATATATATTCTTGGACATAACCCTGCCGTTTGGGCTATTGTGTGTATTGGCTTGCAAGGTGAATTCTTTGATGGGAGAGAACCGAACCGTGAAGCTACCGTGGAAGAGTTGAAGATGCTGCAATATAACGCTCAAGCTTGCGATATCCTCTTCAACGGATTGTGCCCCAAAGAATTCAACAAAATCAGCCGTCTTGAGAATGCAAAGGAAATTTGGGATACATTGATTGATATGCACGAAGGTACCGACTCTGTCAAGGAATCCAAATTGGATGTGCTTCAAAGTCAGCTTGACAAGTTCAAAATGAAGGATGATGAAGGTGTCGCTGAAATGTACTCTAGGCTTGCTCTCATCACAAATGAGATTGCCGGCATAGGAAGTGAAGAGATGACCGACAGATTCATCATCAAGAAAATCCTAAGAGCCTTGGATGGAAAATATAATACCATGTGTACATTGATCCAAATGATGCCCAACTACAAAGATCTCAAGCCAATGGAAGTAATTGGAAGAATTGTTGCTCATGAGATGTCACTCAAGGATAAGGAAGAGCTTCACAACAAGTCAAGTGGTGCTTACAAAGCCTCATGTGATGCTCCTACATCATCAAGTGAGAAACAAGCCTTCAATGAGGAATTGAGCCCAATGGTGAAGAATTTCAACAAGTTCTACAAGAGTAGAAGAAAAGAAAGGAGTTCCAAGTCAAGGTCCTACAATGACAAAAGATCTTCTAGTTGTGAGCGTAATTGCTACAATTGTGGAAGACCCGGACACTACTCCAATGAGTGTACGGCTCCCTACAAAATAAGAGAAGATTCACGCAAAAGGAGAAGTAGAAGAGAAGAATGACCTCCAGGAGAGAGAAGGAGTAGAGATGATCGTTACGAACGAAGAACCTCTCGCAGAAGCAAGGATTCGGAAAGGAAGGACAAGTCATCGAGGACCTACACAAAATGAATACATCAAGCTCACATTGGTGAATGGGTATCCAACTCCGACTCCGACCATCACTCGAGAGAAGTTATCGCTCCGACTCCGAATATACTCAAGATGAAGGTGTTGCCGGTCTAGCACTTGTGTCAACCAACTCCTATGACATATTTGACTCACCAAATGAAGGAATTGGAAGATGCTTCATGGCTAAAGGCCCAAAGGTATCACACCCCAAGTATGTTGATTTCAATAGTAATGAAGATGATTTGCTAGGTGATGATGATTTACTTGTTGATAACTCTAGTGATGAAAACTATGATGAAATTGCTATTAATCATGCTAATCAAGATAAAACGAATGACGATGATAAGAAGGAGATTGAGCGTCTAACTAAAGAACTAAACACTTTAACTTAGCTCATGAAACTACCTTGGAAGATCATCGAAAGCTTTTAAAGACTCATGAGAAGCTACGCTCTGAAAAACTCAACCTTGAGCAGGAGCATGGGTTCTTAAAAGCAATCAATGTTGATCTTTGCAAGAAAAGTTCTTCTTACATTCCCAAGCGTTTACTCTTGTCTACTTACATGCCACAAGTAAATTCTATCAACAAGAGTAAGAAAGATTCTTCTTCTAGTAGTAACAATAATCGTGTTAAACCCAATGTTGTTGCTTCTAGTAGTTCTCTTGATTCCACTAATGATTCTCTTAGCCAAGTTACACTTGAGCAAGAAAATAGCTTATTGAAGGGAATTATAGAGAAAGGTGTTTACAAGAGCCTTGCCAGAAGTAAGCAATTTGAGGAAATTGTACGCAAGCAAGGAAGGCACCGAAAGAATCAAGGTGTTGGTTTTGAACAAAAGTTCAATGCTAATGGATTTGAGTGGGAAGAAGATCAATACCCCAAGAAGAAGTTTGTTCCTCAACAAGAGAAGTATGATCCTACTTCTTTCAAGGGCACACAAGCTCATGATGATCTTCCACCACAAGACCACAAGCAAAAAGGAAAGGGCAAGCTTCAAGAGGAGATTGATGCATTTGAAGAAGCTCCCAAGGCCTTGGTCAAGTGGGTTCCCAAGACCACATCAAGTTCTAATTCATCAAGTATGACTACAACTCCAAGGATTCCCATCAAGTTGATGTGGATCCCGAAGAAGAAGAACTAGAGAGTTCTTGAGAGTGACTCCGCCAACATACTTCACTCATATCATTTTGGCAAGAACAAGTGCAAACAACTTTCACATCTTGCACTAGTTCAAGGAGTCACAAACCCTCTTGTTGGTAAGACAAGGGACAAGGTAACCTAATGCTTTCATGGACATCATCTTGTGTGAACTTCACTCTATGTCTATGGATATCCTTGTTTGTTCCTTGTGGGACTAAATCGTGTAGGTATGGAAAGTGCAACTCACTCCAATGGATTGCTCCGAATGATCTACAACAACATTGAGCATCCACATCTTCAACATCTACATGAAGTCATCATCGTCGAAACCCAAGGTTAGTTCATCCCTCTTAGGGGGGTATCTCATCTAGGGGGAGCTTTACTCTAAGAATTGAGCTAAAGCAATTCTAATGATGTGAACTCAACAATGCTTTATGTAAAAGTGGTAACCCCATTGGTGCTTAAATGATGAGTATGACCTATGATCAAATGTTCTCATTTGACTCCTAAGTCAATATACTCATATATAGATGACCTAGTCATTGTCAATTGCTTGATAGATGCTAGAGTGTTTGTGCATGCTTTGCCACATATTTAATTTGCCATTTTATTGTGTGAGCATGTTGATTGCATATTTTTCTCATTCGAGGACATCCATTTGTTGCCTTGATTGTTTGGCTTTTGTTTCCTTTTGCCAAATGGATGGACAATAATGCCTAAGAACTTCCTCTAGCTATCTATGCTTTTCTCGTCTCAAACTCTATTCATGCTACATCGCAAAGTTTGATCAAGTAAGATTCGAACCCTCTGTGTGAGGAGCACTCGGAGTCACCGATTCGTCATAGGCTTAAACTTCCAAAACCTCTCTGTGCATCTCGGTCTGACCGATTCATCTGTTTTGGTCACACCGAGTTCACTGAGTTGATCTAGGTTTTCAATCTCGGTGCAACCGATTAGAACTTTTCGGTCACACCGAGTTGCAGTAACTGCTTGTGATTCTGCATCTCAGTGGCACCGAGTTGTTCCACTTGGTCACACCGACAGGGTCAGGATATATATACCGACGGGTCAAAATTTGGAAATTCCTCCAAAACCCTTTCGCTCGCGCGTGTCTTGCTCTGCCATCTCAGGTCTCCGGATCATCCTCTCATCACCAGCGACCTCCAGCCGCTGGTGTCTGTCGCCATCAACAGAAATCTGCTCCGCTATAGCGAGCTCATCGCCGAACTAGGGTGTGAGTTCGAATCTTTATGTTGTTCTTACCTTTGATTGTTAGCACAAAGAAAATGCCATGTTTCTTGCCACATATGAGATCATCCTGTCTAGCAAAAACATCCTTTAGATTAGATGTGATTTGAAAATTTAGGGTTAGGTTTCCGCCGAACTCATCTCGGACCGACCGAGTTGTGGAAATCGGTCTCACTGATTTGGCTTAGGCCATTGCACTTGCACTTTTTGGTCTGACCGAAACTTGCAAATCAGTGTGACCGAGTTCAAATCTTTATGAAACCCTAGAAATCTTGGAGTCACTGAACTTTGTCTCGGTCTGACCGATTTCACTAGTTTGGACTCCAAAAGTTTCTTCGGTGTCACCGAGTTTAACAAATTGGTAGCTCCGAAATGCTTTCGGTGGAAAACTAAAACTAAGTTTTTGACTCATTTGTTTTGCAAAATCTCTGCACTTTGTTATGGTCATCCACTCTATCTCATCTATAAGTATCCACAGGGTCAGCTGTTAGTTTGCTTTGCCAGAATGTCATATGAGAGTGATAGCTAGAATAAGTCAGAAGAGCAGGTGAACCTAAGTGAGGGCACCAGTCCCTCAGGCAGTTATGATGAGGGTAGCGGGAGCACCCTAAGAAACTTGCCCAAAGAAGCTACAAGGACAAGGAAGAAGAGAAATTTTGACTCAGAAGATGAAGATTATGTTCCTGCTGAGGAGGAGGTCAACTCCAAGAAAAAGAAGGTTATCAAAAAGGAGTTTGGCACAGCTGCATCCACCAAGCCTAGTCTGAACAAGAAGGCACCTCCAAAGAGAGTGCCCATGTCAAAGGACAGAACCTCAACTCTTGAAATTTCTAAGTCAAATGTTGAAGAGACTGCTGGTGAGGGGAAGAAAAGAAAGGAAAGGGTCAAGAAGACTATGGCCAAAGTCATTGGGAGATCCTCTATGATGGTAGATCCAGCTGAGGATGAAGATGAAGAGGAAGAGGATGCTGCACCAGCATCTAAAGCTGCAAAGCTGATGGGGGTGCCATCAAGTCTGGGCCTGCCCCTTCTAAGCCCAGGATAGCTCCCAAAGCTTCTGCTTGTGCTCCTAAGACTGCACCAAAGTGGATCACAAGGAATATATCAGCTGCTGAGAAGAACAAGGCCCCAGTGCCTGAGATTGAAGAATAAGAAGATGATGATGAAGCCCATGTGCTTAGAAAGTTAAAGCCCAAGATTCCCGATCATGATGACACCCATCCAGTGGCTGAAAACATGAACATCAAAAAGGATGCAGGTCTCAGACTATGGAGACAATCTGATCCATATGATGTGAGAAGAAGGACTACTGTGGATTACAGGTTCCACACCAAAGAGCAGCAAGACTTCTACGAAACCATTCTGCTTGATAAGAATCCCGTTGTCTGTGATATGAAGTGGGTGGATTGGAAATATATTGACAGCAATCACTACAAAAAAAAGACACATCCGTGACATTTTGGGCCGAACGAATTTTTTTCTGTCATACATATGACACTTCTATGACGACAATTGTGACAAAACCCGGTATCATCATAAATGTGGTGGGCTCCTACTTCTATGACAAAAAATCATGACAGAAAATGGGCGTTTCGTCCTGGGCGGGCCGGAGACGCAGCTGCATGACATTCTTTGGGCCGGCCATGACGGAAAAAAACATGGTAGAAGCGAGGGCGAGGAAAATTTCAGGGAGTTCCCGGTTATGGTGGGAGGCCGGGGGCCGAGTTATGCGCGTTTCTCTCGTACACGTACGTGCGTGTGTGCGAGGCGTTGGCTCTAACTGAACCCGAGCGAGGCGTTGGGCTCTAACTGAACCTGAGCGATTGTACTGCAGGCTACGCGTTACTGAACCCGAGCGATCGATCGATGGCTGTTAACTGAACCTGATCGAGCTATTCCTTCGCTACTGCTGCTACCTGAAGCCGATCGATGCTGCCTCTGCATGAACAGTGAGTGTTGCCTCTGGATGAACAGGACCCCGATCGATCGAGCCGGTTGGGGCTGGATGAACAGGACCCCGTGGAGGGCTGGATGAACAGGACCACCCCATGGAGGGAAGGATGAACAGTAGACGGTGGAGGGCAGGATGAACAGTAACCCGTGGAGGGGTGGTTGAACATGAGCCCGTGGAGAGGGATGGTTGAACAGTAGCCGGTGGAGTAGCGCGCGGTGGAGGCTGGATGAACAGGAGCCCGTGGATGAACAGTCGTAGGTGGAGGCTGGAAGAGGTCGACGGTGGATGAACAGTAGCTCGTGGAGGCTGGAGGGGGTCGACGGTGGAGATGAACAGTATCCCGTGGAGTCCCGTTTTGCCATACGCCACACCCCTCCCAATGAACAGGACCCCCGTTTCGACCGTAGCGCTCCAACACAAGTTTGTTTCGTCCGTTTTGCGGTACGCCACACCCATCCCGATCAACAGGACCCCCGTTTCGACCGTAGGAGGTCCATTTCCTCTGTTTTGCGGTATGCCAGACCCCTCCCGGTGAACAGGATCCTGTTTGGAACGTGGCTGGTCGAACACAAGGCCGTTTCCTCCGTTCTGCGGTACGCCAGGCCTCGTTTCCATCGCCTGTTCCGTCCAAGCCCTCCCGATGAACACGATGCATTCCATTGCCTCCGCATGAACACGACGCATTCCGTTGCCTCCCCATGAACACGACGCATTCCGTTGCCTCCCCATGAACATGACGACGACGCTGTTTCTCCGTTCCGACCCAGCCATGTCCACGAGCCTTGGCCATACGTATGCGCGAGTAGGCGTTTGAGACCCCGCCAGTATGTACACATACATGGCCGTATTTTCTTTCTTGCACCCTGGCCGCCTCTACTACGACACATGCGTGCCTCTACATCGACCAGTATATATGTACGTACACGTTCGCGACCAGAATGACAACGCTACGTACGCTTCGACCAGGTGGGTCCCGACTATCAGACACTTCCTTGCGTGCGAATATGTAGCTGGTGGGTCCCAGCAGTCAGGGGGCGAAATACGGTGGCCCGTCCGGTGGGTCCTGTTGTCAGGTGGAGGAATAATTATTTTGCACGTAATAAGGAGGCACTTCCTTGCTGCGGCCGTGGACCCAGCTGTCAGCCTCTCCACGTATAGTCCACGTCCGATGGAAGCCGTTCCTTGACCACGTTGACCACGCCGCGCCGAGAGCACCAGGGCAGTGGATGATGGCGAGGCCTAGGAAGGGGACGACGCGGAGCCAGGGAAGACGCGACAGTGGATGCCCACGCGTAGAGGAGTACGAGGGTTCACTGGTTCGCTGCGGTGTGAGGCTGTCGTCGCCGCAGAATAACAGGGGGTGTGGGTGAGTAGAGGGATGGCCTAGCCAGCGGTGGGAGTAGTAGGGGGCGGTGAGGCCTCCGTCGCATCGCACCCGGCCACGGGAGGCAGGAGTATGAGGCACGACCGGCGCTGGTTTTGGCGGCTGGAGCAAGAAGACCAGAGGTTGAAGAAGCACTACGGCCGTTGGATGGACATTGTATGGTCACTGGAGCTAGAATCGTGCACATTGATTAAGTTGACAAAGCCCTCCGTCCCCGTCATCTTAGTAGGCCCACAAGTCAGCCTGCCACTATACTGGGTCCCAACTAACAGGGGGAGTATTCATTTTTTGTGCGTAATAAGGAGGCACTTCCTTGCGTGCGAAGATATAGCTGGTGGGTTCGAGCTATCAGTGGCGGTAACATTTTTTTTCGTGAAATACAGAGGCCCTTTCGGTGGGTCCCTGATGTCAGGTGCAGGAATCATTATTTTGCGCGTAAGAAGGAGGCATTTCCTTGCGTGCGGCCGTGGACCCAGCTGTCGGCCTCTCCACGTAAAGTCCACTTCAGACGCATGTCGGTCGTTGACCACGTTGACCAGGCCGCGCCGAGAGCACCAGGGCGGTGGACGACGGTGAAGCTTAGGAAGGGGACGACACGGAGGCAGGGAAGACTCGGCAATTGTTTCCCACGCGGAGGGGAGTACGACTGTGCGAGGGTTTACTGGTTCGTCTGCCGTCGCCGGAGAATAATAGTAGGTGTGGGTGAGTAGAGCGATGGCTAGGCCAGCGATGGGAGTACGGTTGGGTGGTGAGGCCTGCGCGGTAGCACAGCCAGCCGCGAGGAGGAGGGAGCAGGCAGTCCCGCCGGCGCTTGTTTGAGCGGCTGGAGCAGGAAGAGTAGAGGTTGAAGAAGCACGACGGCCGTTGGATGGACATCCAACAGTCAGTGCTTGTGTGTCAACCTTTTTTTAGGAAAGCCTCAAATATGTGGAAAACAGCATACAGCCCATCCACCATTATTTCTAATAATTTACAGCCCATTTGCTAATTCTTAAGGGTTTTTTGGAGCCCATATTCTTTTTGTTAGCATTACAGCCCATATTGTGGCAACGGTTAAAAAATTATACGAAATTTTGCATATTTCGGTGCGGTTCGAACTGTTTTTAATCCCGAAATTTCGACTCACATTCAAACTAATTTAAAAAATAAATGTATATCAATATAAAATCCAACAAATTCTCCACGCATAAAAATTAATGTAATTTAAAATCTTGAAATGAAAAAAAAGATATTTGAAACTAATTGCTGGTTTGATGTGTTTTAAAAATGCACAACCCATTTCTCATTACTGATGGGCCATTTTCTCGGCCAGCCGAATGAAAGCTCTCCTCGTCTTGAAAGATTTGCAGCCCAACAGGCCTGACAAAGCGACTTACTTGGCAAATCACAAAAAAACTGGGCTGTGGCTGTGGACCCTGCTGTCAGCCTCTCCACGTACAGTACTCTTCCGATGGGGTCGTTCCTTGACCACGTTGACCACGCCGCGCGGAGAGCACCACGGCGGTGGATGACGGCGAGGCCTAGGAAGGGGACGACGTGGCAGTGGAAGCCCGCGCGGAGAGGACTACGAGGGTTCACTGGTTCGGCTGCGGTGTGAGGCTGCCGTCGCCGTAGGGCCTGGCCAGCGGTGGGAATAGTAGGGGGCGGTGAGGCCTCTGCGGCAGCACAGCCGGCCACGGGAGGCAGGAGCATGCGGCACGACCGTCGCTGCTTTGGGCGGCTGGAGCAAGAAGACCAGAGGTTGAAGTAGCACTACGGCCATTGGATGGACATCGTACGGTCACTTGAGCTAGAATCGTTCATATTGACTAAGTTGACAAAGCCCTTCATCCCCGTCAACTTAGTAGGCCCACAAGTCAGCCTCCCAGCAAGGTGGGTCCCAGCTAGCCGGGGGAGTATTCATTTTTTTGTGCGTAATAAGGAGGCACTTCCGGTGGGTCCAAGCTGACAGCAGGGGGAATGTTTTTTCACGAAATACGGTGGCCCGTCCGGTGGGTCCCAACAGTCAGGGGGAAACGATTTTTTTCGCAAAATACTGGTGGCCCGTCTGGTGGGTCCCTGTTGTCAGGTGGAGGAATAATTATTTTCCGCGTAATAAGGAGGCACTTCCTTGCGGCTCCCGTGGACCCAACTGTCAGCCTCTCCACGTACAGTACTCTTCCGATGGAAGTCAGTCATTGACCACATTGACCACGCCGCGCCGAGAGCACCACGGCGGTGGACGATGGCGAGGCCTAGGAAGGGGACGACACGGAGCTGTGCAATACGCGGCAGTGGATGCCCACGCGGAGAGGAGTACGAGCGTTCACTGGTTCGGCTGCGGTGTGAGGCTGCCGTCGCTGTAGAATAACAGGTGGTGTGGGTGAGTGGAGGGATGGCCTGGCCAGTGGTGGGAGTAGTATGGGGGCGGTGAGGCCTCCGCGGTAGCACAGCCGGCCACGGGAGGCAGGAGCAGGCAGCACGACGGGCGCTGCTTTGGGCGGCTGGAGCAAGAAGACCAGAGGTTGAAGAAGCACTATGGCCATTGAATGGACATTATACGGTCACTGGAGTATTGACTAAGTTGACAAAGCTCTCCGTCCCTGTCAACTTAGTAGGCCCACAAGTCAGCCCAACAATATGGTGGGTCGCAGCTAGCAGGGGGGTATTCATTTTTTGGGCGTAATAAGGAGGCACTTCCTTGCGTGCGAAGATATATTTGGTGGGTCCGACCTGTCAGCGGGGGGAACATTTTTTTCGTGAAATACAGAGGCCCTTACTATGGGTCCTAGCTGTCAGGTGGAGGAATCATTATTTTGCGCATAATAAGGAGGCATTTCCTTGCGTGCAGCCGTGGACCCAGCTGTCAGCCTCTCCAAGTACAATCCACTTCCGATGGATGTCGTTCATTGACCATGTTGACCAGGCCGCACCGAGAGCACCAGGGCGGTGGGACGACGGCAAGGCCTAGGAAGGGAACGACATGGAGCCAGGGAATACTCGGCAGTTGTTTCCCACGCGGAGGAGTACGAGGGTTTACTGGTTCGTCTGCCGTCGCCGGAGAATAACAGCATGTGTGGGTGAGTAGAGGGATGGCTAGGCCAGCGATGGGAGTACAGTGGGGCCGTGAGGCCTGCACGGCAGCATAGCCGGCCGCGGGAGGAGGGAGCAGGCAGTCCCTTCGGCGCTTGTTTGAGCGGCTTGAGCATGAAGAGCAGAGATTTAAGAAGCACGACAGCCGTTGGATGGACATCCAACAGTCACTGCTTTCGTGTGTTGACTAGGTTGACAGGGCGTTGCGTGTGCGTCAACCTTTTTTTATGAAAGCATACGCGTCAACCTGTAGTAGGTGCAAAAGTCAGCCTCAAATATGTGGAAAACAACATACAACCCATCTCCATTATTTCTAATAATGTACAGCCCATTTGCTAATTCTTAAGAAATTTTTTGGAGCCCATCTTCTTTTTGTTAACATCAAACCCCATATTGTGCCCACGGTTAAAAAGTATACGAAATTTTGCAAATTTCGGTGCGGTCAACTATTTTTAATCCAGAAATATCGATTCACATTCAAACTATTTTGAAAAATAATATATATAAATATAAAATCCAAATAATTGTCCATGGATAAAAATCAATGGAATTTAAGATCTCGTAATGAAAAAAATTGAAACTAATTCCCGGTTTGATGTGTTTTAAAAATGTACAGCCCATTTCTGGGCAAACTGAATGAAACTCTCCTCTTCTTGAAAGATTTGCAGCCCAGCAGGGTCGATAAAGCAAGTAGGCCATGTTTGGGAATTTCTTTAAAAAAACTAGAACTGGGCTAGCCATTTTCAGCAAGAAAAAAACACAACTGGGCTCATGATGTGGTAAACATAAATAAAACCCTGGCTAGACGAGCCACAGCCCCTGCACAGCCCCGTTGTTACCCTGATCCGTCGCTAAAACTAGTATAAATAACAACTGCTTGTTCCTAAAAAAACTGCGCGACTTGCTGGGTCCCTGGTGTCAGCCGCTCGTAGTGTAATTCTCTCGTTTATTGACTACGTTGACAATGGCGTGAGCCCCAGATGTCCAACCATTAGGAGGAACCATATTTTTGGGCTTGTAATATAGAGGCACTTGCTTGCGTACTACCATGACGCTGGTGGGTCCCTACTGTCATCCTCTCCACGTACAGTCATCTCCTTGTTCCTCTCGGTTGTTGACGACGTTGACAACGCAAGAGGGCGGCGCACCGCACACGGCGAGCGAACCAAGGCCGCAAGGCGGAGGATGACAGCGAGGCCTCGGACGGAATGAACAGGAGCCGTTGAAGATGCGCCGGTCCAGTCGCAGGCGGAGGGGAGTACGAGGGTTGACTGGTTCGGGCGCGGGTGCGTGTTGGGGCTGACATCGCTGGAGAATAACAGGACGTGTGGGGGAATAGAGGGAGGGACTGGCCAACGTTGGAGGGTACGTACAGTAGGGCGGCGGAGGCGCAGCCAGCCATGGGAGGCGGGAGCAGGCGGATCCGACGGGGTGGTTTGGTTTGGGCGATTGGAGGAAGAATAAGACAAGAGATAGAAGATACATGACAGATGTTGGATGTCAATCCAACGGCTGGTAGGCAGAATCGTTTGTTGACTGGGTAGTAAGTCGACACCACCTTGGATAGGCTATTTCCTCGTGGGTCCCAAATGTCAGAATCCAAATCTGTCACAGTCATGCAGCCTTTCCTATGAAAATTTACAGCCTATTTGATGTGCTAGTTCGAAATAAGTTTGTGGGTGCTGGTGGGGGCTAATCACTTGGCTTCTGTAATGCACAGTGAGCTCAAGCAGCCAGCGAGAGTGATGTTATTTCCCTTGGTTTGGATTTGTTACAATATTTCACTCTAAATTAAACGAATGGCAAGCCATTTGCCTTGTTTCAAAGAAAATATGACAGTCACAGCCGAGTTGAAAAGGGCAGGAACATCTAACTCCAGCTTACAAACTGTACAAAAGCACGAGGGTTAATTGTTCATCAGGTTTACAAAAAAACCAGATTGAAAAGGGCAACAACATCTAACTCCAGCACTGTTTTCGGCAGTCACAGTCAAATGGATCGGTCAGGTCCATAGAATGAACATCCTGGGTCGTAAAATTTACTGGATTATGACCACAATATGTTGTAAATAGAAGCCCGACACGTTTAGAAGCTCTTTTGCCCACCTGAAACTCCTTTTTTTGCTCTTCGACATACCCATCTATCAAAACCATGCTGCTGATAAACTTAAGCCAGATGGACAATAGTAACCTCGTATTTAGCAGGAAGAATGTGACAAATCTTGTGTTTGCACGGTTGGCTACATATCGTTCTAGCGTTATTGTCTTCAATCGAATCTCATGAGAAGTGAGAAAATCCCGATGCTTACGAATCTACCGATTGGTTATAACTTTCTTACCCCGTCCTGTTGCCTAAATAGACATGAAGATTGAAAACAGTTAAGGTCTAAAAGAAGAGTGTCGAAAGAGCAACAGCTGAACGGTCAATTCTAGTACACTATATACGGGCTTCCAATGTGCGTGAAATTATCACCTTTATATACAACTTCTCCAGACATGGAAAGCATTGCAACAAACCAATAATCTTGTTCAGATCAAAACTATTCATTTGGATATATAAGATCTTGACAGAATCCAGCACCATTGATAGGCCATCCATGGAGAAACTCTTCATTGAGCATAGAACATAATATTAGTACAAAATGTGTACACCAAGATGATATATAAATTATGCGCAAAAATTTAAAATGCAGCTTGTGGTTACAAGTGTAGGTGATAATATAAAGTACCTGAAGAACTATGGAGCCAAACACTATATTGAAATGAGCACAGAGATCATGTATTACACCCAAGGTCTCCAGTTTAGGCGCAGAGAGGACGGTTATTTGCAATGGTGAATAACTAGAATCAAGGATCAACCTTTGAAGTGAAGGGCATCTTGGATGATGAGCTGCCTTCCATCAAAAGAAATTCCAATTCTTACAAGGTTTGGCGACATTATTTGGAGACAACCGATTCTAACTGTGAAAACAAGCACCAAGCACTCTAGCGCAGGGCAACTATAGTGGATGATGATGTGCAATGAAGCCTCAGATATACGAACCCACACAAGTGAAAGTTTCTTGAGAAATGGGAGTCGAAGGTTTAGTACCAGATTGTTTGGTAGGTAGCACGGCGCAAAGCTGGCGGTGTGGAGAGAGGACGAAAACCCCGAGATGGACATCGGTGGTGAGGGCACAAGTTCATGGCGTTCGGTATGTGGTATGTGATTTCCAGGGGAATAGTAGAACTCAAGCAGCTGTAGTTCTGTGAATTCAGGGGATTCCAACTAGACGTCCACCGTGTAGGGCATGGTATGCTTGCTTAGGTAGCATGACGGGATGCAGAGGCTTTGAACGGAGCCCTGGTGGGAGGAGATGATGGCTCTGGGGATTTCAAAATCATTGAAGAGAGATAGCTGACGACAGTCGAGATTAAGGGGAACGGCGCGCCATGGAGGGCGCCACCAAATTGAGAGGACTTGGGTGCGGCAGCAATCCTTGGTGGGGAGAAGCGAGATGATCTCCCCAAGGATGGTGTCCGGGAGATCGCTGATGCGGTCCACCCGAGATTCTACGGGTTCCTGGGATCCGGCGGGGGCGGGGTCGCCGCTTCTCCCCGCGCTGCCGGGTGCGGGATCAACAACAGGCGTCGCCGCTGGCGGGAGCCTCATCTTCTTGGCGCTGGGGTCAGCCGACTCCATTTTTCTCGAGGGTGTCGCGTCGCACTCACGGATTTGAGCAGAGTAACGAATGACAAGCCTAGTTGTAGTGTGAGCGAAGAAGAAGGGGAGCTGGGGGTTTTCTGTAGGAGTGAGGAAGAAGGGGAGCTGGGGTTTTCTGAAGGAGTGAGGTGAGGAATTTGGGGGTACGAGTGGAGCGAGCTGACGTGAGGTGGGTGGGAGCAAGGAGGAAGAAGAGCACCCAGGTTTTTGAATTGATTTTACTATTTACTAGTGTGGATGGGCTTTTTTGTCTTGGGACCCGAGAAACAATTACTACTAGTACAGTGGAGACACTCTACAGCTACCCAGAAAAACAATTACTACTAGTACAGTGGAGACACTCTACAGCTACCCAGAAAAACAATTACTACTAGTACAGTGGAGACACTACCGCTTCTGGCTCCTCCTAGGTCATTGAAACGTCTCCCTCTACTGAATGCCGTTATACTTTTTTTCACCGACATGCGGGCCATGCAGCGCGCAGGCCCAAATGCCATCCACCAAATTAGAAGGCAGTATGCAGGCGGAGAGTC
This sequence comes from Triticum urartu, assembly GCF_003073215.2. Lineage (NCBI taxonomy): Eukaryota > Viridiplantae > Streptophyta > Magnoliopsida > Poales > Poaceae > Triticum > Triticum urartu. The sequence goes on along the minus strand of NC_053022.1, from coordinate 258,446,257 downwards.
ACCCCGGTCGTAGCGTGGCAGTAACGAGCCGTCGTATCACAAAACCCCACCTCGCCGAAGTCTAAGTTTGACGGACGAAGCAGCCATCATTTCACTCTTTGCTGAATCCCCTTCTCCCTCACCGTCTTCAAGAAAGGCAACACTTGCATCTGCCACTGTTCTTCTCTCCGAACGAAGGGAAGGTAAGCGGATCCGTGATGTTGGTATATTTTCGTTCAGAGGAAAAAAAAGAACTTTTGCAAAGTAGTAACCGATCCTCACTCTCTTTTTTGTTTCATTGTCATTGCGATTGTGTTTTCCTTTCAGTGGACTCCTAGTATTCGTCAGTTTCATGATGGACCAAGGAGAACCAGGCAAAGATCTGCTGATATTGGAGCAGACGCGGGAGGCTGATCCCCACGAGACAGAGAGCTCCAAGAAGATGGAGGCAACCACCTAGGCGACCCCAGATACTGAGATGGTCAACGCCCCATTTGAGGTTACAGCCCCCGTGGTACTGCAAGAGCAGTTTTCCCCCTTTGAGGATGTGTCCCCCCCCCCACTGAGCTGCCCAAGGTGATTTCCTTCTTTGCCGATCTCGATTGTGGTTTTTCATCTAAGTTTGTGGTGATTTTTTTAGAAAAGGAACTATGTGGTGATTAATAATGCAAAATTTTATTAGCTTCGATGCCATGGTATACGTAGTGGTTTAAATAACTTGTGTTTCTTATACTGAAAAGTAATTCAGAATTTGTTTCTGTGTCAATTAGAGCCCTGATAAAAACAAGGATTGTGTGGTTGTACATGTCACTCGCTATGAGGCGGACGACCTGAATATACGCACTGGGAAAACATAGTTCTTAGGCTGTTGGATTCTGGAAGCCATTTGCGGTTATACCAATGAAGAGTTGTATTCCAGCCTCACTGTTGTCAGGCGTGTTGTCCAGGGTGTACTGAAGCACAAGAAGTTCAAAGCTACTCCTTCATTTGTGAGGAATACTGTTCTTGTCAAGCTTACGCAGGAAGATGATGTGGCATGCCTCCACAAACAAGTTTATAAGTGGCAAGGCCACAAGGTTGTCTTCATGAAGGTTCACATGATTGAGCTGCTACGGGATGTCCTCGATGATGTTCATGGCAAGGTCCGTCTTGTCTCCAGCCCAAATTAGAGCGAGGCATGAAATAGTTGCCCCAGCTAGTGTTTCATAGTAGTTTGGATTGTGTCTAATTATCCAAACCTTGCCTGTTATCGACCCCTCTGGGGCTAGTACTCTGTTTGAATCCATCTATGGGAACTACTGCCACTTTTGTGTGCCCATGAATCATGTGAGAACCATCGTAATTGTTGCCGAAACAGATGCATCCTCACTAGTTTTTTCATGAATATGGCATGGTAAGACATAAGTTGTCACAGTTTATCATACGAGAAGTGTGTGTTTTGATGAAATAGAGCACTCGTTCGAGAACCATGCGCCGACGTATACATAAGTACTTGTAAACACTGTTGGTGCTACCCCACTTGTAAGCAGTTGTGCAAAACACGGCACATTGGCTCAGCTCGCTTCAACACTAGGCTATCGACCAGCTAACAATCAACAATCTGTTGTCTGACATATAAGCAACTATGTATCTTGTTACAGTGGTTCATGCAGTTAATTGAGGCCACAATGTAATAATTTCCAAACGTTCACACGCTAGTCCAACGCTCATGTGGAACACTCACATTAAACTCGTCTTCATAAAAAACTTGAAAAGCATAAGTTACGCAATTTTATACATCTCAATGATTCATAGAACATAACAAACATATACTAGTTCATAGCAAAAGACAAAGTTGTGAGAAGGTTTACAAATCAGGAAAAAACAAGCAAGGCTTCTCTCTGAGCAAAGGGCCTCTCGACAGGCTTAAATTTCCTGGAGTTCACTCTGGTTTTTTCTTGTCGCCACCATTTAGGGTTAGGTTCTCTCGTTCCAGAATAACCAATTATAATTGTGGTATCAGCTGGAATGCTGAACTGAACCATGCAGTGTATTGACCAGCTGAAATGCTTGTGCATTCCACTAAATTTAAGCACTGCTATTTGCAGAAATAAGCAGACCACAATGCCTCTTGTTCGCGCACCTGTCCAAAAAACCGCCATGTAGCCGTGCCAGCTAGTCCTTGGACCATGGATGAACTGGTAGAAAGTGCATTCCGGACTAGGATGCAGTTGTTTTCGCTCGTCCCTGCACTGCAATCAGGAAGTAAAACGTACAAATCAGCTTCTTTTAGATTGCGTTGGTCATCCTACCTTAGTTACTACCAATGTAGGGATACCTTGAAGACGGGAGGTTAGACGACGGCAGCGAGGGATAGCCATCTCATTTTGCGTGGTTGTACTAAAACTGAGGTGTGTGCTTTTGATTGCGCGGATAGAAACGATACGGAGACATACATCCCGAAATGATATGGAGACAGACATCCCTGTTTGCTCAAATAAGATATACGGTTATTTAAACATTGACATATATTACTACTTTCCCCGTTTCCTCTTAGAACCAAGTCCTAGATTCATGCTACAGCTTTCCCACTTTCTTCCCTGTTTGAACCAACGCTTTGAGTCGACTGTATGAAATAGCTTTACTTCTAATCTACTACTACTATAATGCGGCAGTTTTGAAATTGGATTTACCACTCCATCTTCGGTTCTCCCGCCCAAACAAGCATTGTCTCAAAATCCACCATTCATTTCCCCTCTCATGCATATCACTACCGTCCATCAAACAAAGGATGACATGATCTGACGGCTATGAGCTGCCGGATTCGCTCCCGCTCCTTGTGCACATGGCCGACTCTGCTCTCCAAGTAAACAAAATAAAGAAGTCCCCGTTGAATCTGGATTGCACCTACTGAAGTTGAGAAATGTCTAGAAACTGCTGCAACCTCCTCACATACAAGTATGACAAGTTGGCAAATAGCTAGCACATTTTGGTTCCCCGTTGTCACCTGGGAAATAAACACTCTACTACTAACTTATTTTTTTAGATTACTATAAAAATGGATTATTAGATGCCGGTATACTGCAAAGTTTACACTGTTCACATAACATAACATTGCATGACTGATGCTAGCTAAAGTTTTATTCTGCTTCATCAAGAAATGTAATATTTTTATTATTCGTAGAAAAAATGTAATATTTTATTTCAGTCATACATAAGCTATACCTCAAGCTAATACAGGACATGAGTGTCTGTCAGACCAAAATGACTTATTTAGTTGCACAAAATGGTCCATAAACATGGATGTAAACCGTCAAAAACTCTGGAACTGTACATCAGTGGAACCCAGGAAACAACATATAATAAAAATACAACTTTTATCTTGTAATCAAATTCTTACTTGGAACTCAGTTTGATTTGTGCAAGTGATTTGCTTCTTATTTCAGAATAGTCCTTAGATCATGCAAACAAACACACTATGATATCTACTCAAGATACGAGTACCCATTTCTCTCTCTAAAAAGAAGGTATATGAGTATCTATCATAAAGAACATACGTGCAAAGCACGTGCCTTAGTAGAAGTCTAGGTGGCTTTGGAACAGCGGACGGAAGTAGAAAAGGATCCACATGAAGGGAGCTGGGGCAGTAGAGCAAGGTAGGTTTCGAAGGAATATATACCTGAGGGTCGTCGGCATGTCGCAAAGACGGCGTCGGGAGGCCGCATCTTGGACACAATACCGCAAGGAGGAAGAAGGGGTCGGATGCCCTCCCGAGCCGGCGCTCTCTCGGAGAGAACGGCACAGCCGCTGATCGGGACGCGCGGGCAGCCGTTGGTCTCCTCCCTCGCTGCGGACGACAGGGTGAATGATGCACCTACACCCCTGCCCTGGTCGAGGTTGTCCGGCCGGATTTGTGACCAGCCGTGAGCTGAGAGAGAGTGTGGCCACCTATGCGTTGCTTAGATCTGGAGAGCATGAGAGAGTGAACGAGAGGAACCCTAGTAAAGCAAGTGCTAAGGATCCTGCTTTTATATATAGTGGAGTGATTTTGTTGTACCAGCTTCAAAAAAATGCGCTCCTACGTGTACCCGCGAGTGGGTGTGAGAGAACTAGTGCGTGCATGCACCGCTTCTCTTCATGAGAGTACAATATACTATGCCCAAAGAACGTTCGCCGCAAGAGTAATAGTACAAGTGTGTGATGTGTGAGCTAAAATAAAATGTGCGCGTCGTCTTTTGTTTTTTAGAAGTTCTAAGGGTAGGGTGTGAAGAGCACATATGTGCGTGATGTCTACCTGCAGATAGACGGTGGGTGCGACGTGCGAGTCTGCGAGAGGACTCGGGAGAGTCGTGACTCGTGAGGGTGCATGTGCGTGAGAGAGAGGGGGGCACGTATCAATGCAATGCATGTGTCCGTAAATCATTATCCGACAAACGTTCGCCACAAGCCTTTTCCTGACGAACGCCGTAAGGACCGTTAGATCGGCATCCGACAGTGACAGTTTTGCCATGTCATTTAACAGAACAGCCACTCCTCCTACACACAAATCTTCCACGTGAGTGTTAGCAACTGCCGTATGCTCCCTCCATTCCGAAATGTGGTGCATATAGCTTTATTGAAAATTCGAACCTCGCAAACTTTTACCGAGTTTTCGTGTACCAAATTGCACATGTAGAATACCATGTATATATCATTTCATTCATCTTCGAGAGGTAACTATAAAGATGGGTGAGGAGTCTACAAAGAAAGACCATCATATCACCCGCAGCAATTTCAAGCATCCTTTAGTGTCGAGGAACATCATAGGAACTCTATATGATATGATTTTTATAGGATTTTTTTCCTTTAGAGCCAATTGGTTCACAGGAATAGATTCATATACTCCACATTTCAAAGGAAATAAACATGATATCATTTCTATAGCTTTAGAGCCACTTGGTTCATATGAATGGATTCCTATACTCCCTTAATTTCAAAGGAAAATAAACATTAGCGTATATTCAATAGAAAAGTTTCTATGATATGAACCAAATTACATCTCTTTTCTAATCCCTCCTCATAGGAATTGAGAAACATGTCATCTCTATATTCAATAGAAAAGTTCCTATGATGTGAACCAAATGACATCTCTTTTCCAATCCCTACTCATAGGAATTGAGATGCTCCATGTCATCTCTTTCCCTACAACTTCCATGTATACATCTTCTATTCCTAAATAGATAGTACAACCCACTAGTAGCTTTTTTCCAAAACATGCAACTATGGCACAAGAACTATATAGTGTGCCAATAACTTTGAAAGATGGTCGCTGGATGAAGCTAACCCGACAGTGCAGAGATAGGCAAATCCGAGCACTACTGGCCATTGGATATCATCAACATTCCACCAGATCTTTTGCAACATTGCTTTCAATGCGGTTATGCCTCTAAGTCGTGCTTCAACACGTGGGAGATATAGCCGCATCGAGGGCGTTACAAGTTGGTATCAGAGCCTTCCCCGACCTTAGGAGCCCCCTTCTTGATCGAATCACTGGCGTTATTGAGTCTAGAAATGTTTTGAGTCATTTAGGAATTATATATATCGGAGAGTTAGGACTTCTTTTTACTCCTCAGTCCCTTCATCGCTCTGGTGAGGCATCCTGACATAGAGTTTTGACTCTTCTCTTCTCAAATTTCACTAAATTTTTTTTAGGATCACGCGGGTATCTTGGAATCGTTCCGATGGTTTTGTGACGAGAACATTGTTCTTGGTGCCTCCTGTCATTTAGGGGTTGTGGCAGTGTCCCGAGGAGTTGAGCTCCGAGGTGTTGTCGTCACAATTTTATCGTTGCAGTTCTGGAATACCTGAGTTTAGTTTCGCAGACATCGAAAATCTCTTTTATATAGTTGTTGGTGAGATAACCTCGACGGCACCCAGTACTGGGGTGGGAGTTCGGGAGTATTGCCATAACTCATATAACTGATGCTTTTCGAAGGTTGAGGTAGACGATTTCCGAAGGTTTCTTGGTTATGTGTTGAAGGATGGATACAGCTGGATGTAGGATTTGCTAGTTTGGGTGAGATATTATGCTTCCCCTGTATCCCCAACACCTGATTGCATAACCAGAAAGTTTCGGGAGTTTATAAGTGGGAATTCAAGTAGCTCTTAGGATATCTTTCCGACAGATGTATGATATGAAATTGGGGTTCGACGTCTAGTGGTCCGCCTATCCACGGTTGGTTTTACAATGGCCTTGTTGTGTCTTAAAGAGTCCTTGGCTATGCCGACTCGGGGACGCTTCGTATGTCATGTGCACTGCCTTGTACATGATGGTGCTGTACAATCGAGCCCGTGTAGGCCCCACCACGAAAACTTCGGACAAAATTTCTATCATATGTTTGTTCCGGCTTATTCTGCTAGCCAATCCTTTGTTTTGTTTTTGAGTTGTGGTATTCGAGTTGCTTCAAAGTCAAATGTTGATTCCATACCTTTCTTAAGCGGTGTTCTCATATTTTTGTGGGAGTACTAATCCCTCTTGATCATCAAGTTTGTCATGTCAATCCTTTTCACAAGTGTATTTCTCTTCAAGTGGATCCGAACATTTCAATATCAGCAACATCATTTATCAGTTCTTCTCAACGGTGTTCGTTTCATCCATCCTAAGTTGCCTTTGTTTTTGCCGCCCTCCCACCCTGGTTTTCTTCAAGGACTCAGATTTCTAATCAAGTAACCATCTTATTCATGGAAGTCTCTTCACTCTTTTCCTTCAATGTTCTTATCTGGTGATTCTCAAGAAGATGCTAACGAAGCTTCTAGTTCATCATTCTTCATTCTCTTTCTTCTCTGGTGGTTTCAATTCGAGCTTTCGGTGTTTGATCACATTCTTTTCCTTGTTTCAAATGTTTTTCATGCCGGTGCACCTTATATTCAGTCATTTCTCGCTATCCAATTGTTCCGGAGTGCTCAAGATATCTCGAAGATTCATGTTTTCCACTCTGCATTTGTTCAAGATCTTTCGAGGTTGTTATCTCATTCAAGTCATTTAATTCAACCGGTGCAACCTCTCTTTTAAATCTTTTCAACGATGTTTCTTTTGAGTGGGCCCTAACCCACAGGTCTTTTCCCAGGATCTTACCAGACTCTTCTTATTTTGCCGGAGCTTCTCAAATTCTCTCCAAAGTTTGACGTAAGAATGAACTGTCACCAGTCAAATGTTTTTCTGCAAGATCTTTCAAATTCTTTTCATCGTTGGTTCAACCTTTATAATTTTCATCCCAGAGTATCTGAACAATTTGGTGGTGTTTGTCATCGTAATTCTCAGATTTGAAGATCGAAGAAGAGTTTTTTCCTCCTTATCTTATTCGTTCTCTCAGAGATGTGTGATTCTAGCTTGTTGCCATCCTCTCATAATTGTTTTGATTGTGAGAATTCCTTTCACCTATCTGGAGTCCATCAATTCAGGTTTATTCATTCTCAGCTTTCAGTTATCAGTCTCGGTCATACCGGTGCTTAGATCAAGGATCTTCTAATCAGCTCATAATCTCTTCGTTCTCATGGATCTAAATTCTCTCAAGCATCTTCGTTTATTTGCTGATCCTTCCCGGTGTTGTCTCATGTTTTATTCGTTCCTCTTCAGTTCTTACGGTGGTTCATCAAGATCTCTCTTCCATGGTTATCATATTAATTAATTCGTTGTTTCATCCTACCGGTGGTTCGTTGAAGACCTTCTGAAGTTTGCGCTATATCTATCTTAATCCTTACTACATGAATAAGTAGTGTGCCAAATCCATTCTTGGTCATCAATTTAATAGGTGAAGGATGCCCATAACGTAATTCTTATTCTTTGTTTCATCATGTAAATTCAATTCTTTATTCCGGAGGCGCATCAAATTCTCGGTGGAACTTGATTCATCTTTTCTTTTCCCGGAGTTCCGAGCTCTCTCAATTATATCACCAAGGAGATTCATCTAAATCATTACAAGGTTTCACCTTGTGTTTTCAACTCCTCTTTCTTTTTGTTTGATCATTCTTTTGTTTAACGGAGTTCCTCATGAAGGTTCTACATGATGGTTCATTAAGGATTTAATTTCCTTCTCGAAGTGTTCATCAACATTCTTTTCTAAGGAGCTCAAGTATTCTTCTTCGTGCAGTCCTGAGTGCAATTCTTTCTACCATATTTTTAGAGGTGGTATTATGTCATTCTTGATAATTTGAGTTCATGTTCCATGATTCACATGTTGTTAAGTATGAGTTATTTTAAATCCATCAATCTGTTCATTGGAGTTATCTTGGGTGATATTTCACCTAAAACCTTCCCTAAGGATCATTGTTATTTATGCTGCTCATATATGATCCAAGTTCTTCATCTACCCTCCCGGTGAAATAAGTTTCTCGTCTCCTCGTTCATATCAATCCAATTTTTTCCCGTGAGTGGCAGGTGGTCACCTCATAATTTGAGATGCATTCCATAAGTCCATATCAAGCTTACCCTTTTCGTTGTTGGTTTTCCAACAATTCCGTTCAACCCTTCTTTTAAGGATGCTTTTCAAATTCTATTGTGGTAGAAAATGTCTTTTTCCTCTCAATTCATTCATTTCCAAGATCCAACTTCTATTCTTTCTCCCCGAGGTCTAGTGATGTTGCTCTTTTCACTCCTCATCTCGGTTTGTCAAGATCATGTTCAATTTCTTCCATTTACAGTCAAAGTGATGTCCAAATTATATCAGTCTTTTTCCTTCTCTATCTTGTTTAACGGAGTGTTGTGCCCCTTTGCTCAAATCCTTTTCATCCTATCAAGTCTTGTATCTCTTTTTAACCAGAGTGCTATAAGAAATTGTTCTTCCTTGTTCCTCTTTTATAACGGGGTGTTTTCAACTTCGTTCATCTCCGTTGTATTCTTTCTTTCAATTTGTTCAACTTTTCAAGGTTTCTTGGTTTCACTCGTTTGTCAAAGAAGCAACTTAGTTTTACCTCTTCTCTTTCTCTTTCGTTCTCCCTCCGATGCCATTCTAGATCTCGGGACGAGATCCTCTCGTAGTGGTGGAGTGTTGTGACGCCCTGAGACCGTTGCGCCAGGTGTCTTCCAGTTATTCGCTGTTGTTGCCATGTATTTAGCTTGTGTGTTGCATCTTGCCATGTCATCATGTGCATTGCATCATCATGTTTTTTCAAAACATGCATCCGTCCCGGCCTCCCCATTCTTTCCGTTGTCCGTTTCGAGCCCAGACACACTTGCACGCGCCCGCGGCACGTCCGAAATATTATTTTATAAGTGGCTGAAAAATGTTCTCGGAATGGGATGAAAGTTGGCGTGTGGTCTTATTATAGTGTAGATAGACCGCCTGTCAAATTTCATCGCATTCGGAGTCCGTTTGATGCCCCAATGGATAACTATAGCGGCAGTATAGCCGGTCTAACGTTGGATGTTTTCGGTCTCCGGAAACAGTTGCCGGGTCTCTCTCTCTTCTCTTCTCTCAGCGCGAGCCTTTATGCACAGCCCACAAGTTCCAACCGACCCCTCGCATGCATGTCCGAAACTTCCCCGGACGCGACCCGGACAGTCACCACCGTTGGATCCGGATCATACCCAAACATCTACAAAACATCACCGTTTTCTTATTTGGGATCCCTAGCATATTTTTACCGACTGTCCAATTTTGATCGGAGGGATAAGATAGCCCCTAATCTAACCCACTCACTATATAAACTAGATGAACCCTAAATCCTAGGCAGTTTGTCCCTTCCATCCATCCCATCCGCCGCCACTCTCCTTGTTTTCAATGCTGGCCAATCCCCACTGTTTTGAATCGATCCATCCATCCTACTCCATCTCCCAGCGCCACCTCCTCGATCCCCTTGCCTGCGAGCCACACCACCTCCACCAGCACTCCCATCGGTCCACCTCCCCTGCGCACCCTGGCTCCTGCCTCCATCGCCTCCGGTTGTCTCGCCGGAGCAAGATCCACTGGAGACCAGAGCCACTTCGTGTCACGGCTTCCTCCTTTTCTTCTCGAGCCCGCAGCAACAGCAACCCCGAGCACCCCAGCGCCAGTAGCAGTCGACCCCGCGCCCAAGTCCCTCGTGCCCGGGTGTCTCCATCGACCCTGCCGTCGGCCGGCGACCTCGTCAGCCGGAGCTCGCCTTCGCCGGCAGTAGCAGCAGCAGATCACCGCGCCTCCTTCCCTTCCCTCTCTCTCTTTCTCTACATCTGATGCTCCTGACCCCGCCGTCTGTTTCCCTAGGAGATCGATCCTAGAGCCTATCCTCGAGGCCGTCGGCCCAGCTTATGACCAGGCTCCTCCTTCCGAGCCTCTTCACGCCGCGCCGGTGACCCTCTCCTCCCGTGCCTGTCCTTTTTCTTTCCTTTTTCCAATTCTTCTTTGAACCTCACCTCTCTTTATATCTTTCCTCCCGCTGACAGGAACCCCATGGCGGTCCCCGACCTCCTCTTCGCCGGGCCCCCACCCGAACCTGGCCTGGATCCATCACCGTGGGCATTTTCCTCACCATCTCCGTCCACCGCATTTCCCGCGCCCTGGCGGACCTCCCCTGCCTTGCCCCAAGCAGTCGCCGCGCCATGCCCCTCTGCCTTGCCTTTGTTTCTTTCGAAGGAGGTAGACGACGCGTCCAGCCGCCTCGCGTTGACCCGCCAGCGCCAAGGCCCAGCATCGCGCCCATGGCCCAGCGTGCCTCCTTGCCATCTCCACCGAGGCCGCGCCTGTCTTCCTCGTGGGCCACAAGCCACGGCCGGCCCAGTTTCCCTCCAAGGCTAGCACCTGCACCAGCTGGGCTTGGCCCATGGTGAGCCTCCAGGTTTCCTGTAGCTCCAATCTGGCCCAGTTCCAGCAGATTCGGCCCATCTCTGTTTTTCCTCTCTGTGATTTTAGCTAATAATCCACAGCTTACAGTTTTGCAGAAAAGACCTTCATGATCATGCATTTAATAAATCCACAACCGTGCATCAGAATTAAACAAACTTAATATGAAACTTGCTTAGAATTTCATCTAGTTTAATAATATGCAACTTTCATCTATGTTTAAAATGTTTAAGATGCTGTTTGTTTAAATTTTCTTAAATAACTTGTTAAAATGATTTAATTCATAACTAAATAACCGTAACTCGGAATGTAATAAACTTTATATGTAAATGGGGTGGAAAAATGCCTAGTTTAACGTGGTGACCTTACTTTGCATGTTAAACAACTCTAAAATTGTGTTTAGGGCAGAACAGTACCAAACCTAATAAATGCACATGAGGATTTTCTAGAATTGTTGTTTGTTTTTTCCGGCCTCATTTAAACTTGCCTAGATGGGTAGTTTCTTTATGCTTCACTCTTGCCATGCTAAAAACATTTAATATTGTTGAGTTCATAAACGAGAGAGAATTAAATAAGTCATGTGGTGTTTTCTTCAATATGCAACTCGGTTGCATATTGAGCTCCACTTAATTTGTAGGATTGTTTGTGCACTTTGCCATGCCATGCCATGTATCATTAAACCGGACATGCATCATACTTGGTTGTGCATCATGCCATGATTATGTGATGCTTGTTTACTATGTTGTTTGCTCCTTTCCGGTGTTGCTTGTTCGGGTTGGTTCCAATAACGTCGCGTTTGTGAGGACCCGTTCGACTACGTCCGTTTGTCTTCTTCATGGACTCATTCTTCTTCCTTGCGGGATCTCACGCAAGATGACCATACCCTCGAAATCACTTCTATCTTTGCTTGCTAGTTGCTCGCTCTTCTGCTATGCCTATGCTGCCATAGCTACCACTTTCTTATCATGCCTCCCATATTGTTGAACCAAGCCTCTAACCCACCTTGTCCTAGCAAACCGTTGTTTGGCTATGTTACCGCTTTGCTCAGCCCCTCTTATAGCGTTGTTAGTTGCAGGTAAAGATTGAAGTTTGTTCCTTGTTGGAACATGGAGATGTTGTTCCTTGTTGGAACATGTTTACTTGTTGGGATATCACAATACCTCTTATTTAATTAATGCATCTATATACTTGGTAAAGGGTGGAAGGCTCGGCCTTATGCCTGGTGCTTTGTTCCACTCTTGCCGCCCTAGTTTCCGTCATATCGGTGTTATGTTTCCAGATTTTGCGTTCCTTACGCGGTTGGGTTATAATGGGAACCCCTTGACAGTTCGCCTTGAATAAAACTCCTCCAGCAATGCCCAACCTTGGTTTTACCATTTGCCACCTAGCCTTTTCTTTCCCTTGGGTTCTGCAGACTCAAGGGTCATCATTATTTTAACCCCCCGGGCCAGTCCTCCTCTAAGTGTTGGTCCAAACTAGAGCCCCCTGCAGCGCCACCTCGGGGAAACTCGAGGGCTAGTTTTAGTTGTACGGACTGCTCATCTGAGTGTGCCCTGAGAACGAGATATGTGCAGCTCCTATCGGGATTTGTCGGCACATTCGGGCGATGTTGCTGAACTTGTTTTACCATTGTCGAGGATGTATTATAACCGGGATTCCGAGCCTGATCGTGTCTTCCCGCTAGAAGGAATATCCTTCGTTGACTGTGAGAGCTTGTGATGGGCTAAGTTGGGACACCCCTGCAGGGATTTGAACTTTTGAAAGCCGTGCCCGCGGTTATGGGCAGATGGGAATTTGTTAATGTCTGGTTGTAGAAAACGTGAAGTTGATCTTAATTAAAATACATCAACCGCGTGTGTAACCATGAGGGTCGCTTCTCGGCGGAGTCCGGGAAGTGAACACGGTGTTGGAGTTATGCTTGACGTAGGTTGTTTCTAGGATCACTTCTTGATCATAGCTGTTCGACCATGCTTTTTCCTTCTGTTCTCGCTCTCATTTGCGTATGTTAACCACCAAATATGCTAGTCGCTTGCTGCAGCTCCACCTCATACCTTTTACCTTACCCATAAGCTTAAATAGTCTTGATCGTGAGGGTGCGAGATTGCTGAGTCCCCGTGACTCACATATACTCCCAATACCAGCTTGCAGGTGATCACGAGGATACCAAGTAGTTGACGCAACCAAGCTCAAGGGGGAGCTCGATGAAGATCTTGTCCTTTGTGTTGTTTCGTTCTAGTTGATCAGTAGTGGAGCCCAGTTGGGGTCGATCGGGGATCTGCGTAGCATTTGGGGTAGTCTTCTTTTATTTTGGTTCCGTAGTTGGACCTTGAGTGTATCTGGATGATGTAATGTTTTTATTCATGTAATTGTGTGAAGTGGCGATTGTAAGCCAACTATGTATCTCTTTCCCTTATGTATTACATGGAATGTGTGAAGATTACCTCATTTGCAACATTGCTTTCTATGCGGTTATGCCTCTAAGTCATGCTTCGACACGTGGGAGATATAGCCGCATCGAGGGCGTTACAAGTTGGTATCAGAGCCTTCCCCGACCTTAGGAGCCCCCTTGTTGATCGAATCACTAGCGTTATTGAGTCTAGAAATGTTTTGAGTCATTTAGGAATTATATATATCGGAGAGTTAGGACTTCTTTTTACTCCTCAGTCCCTTCATCGCTCTGGTGAGGCATCCTGACATAGAGTTTTGACTCTTCTCTTCTCAAATTTCACTAAATTTTTTTAGGATCACGCCGGTATCTTGGAATCGTTCCGATGGTTTTGTGATGAGAACATTGTTCTTCGTGCCTCCTGTCATTTAGGGGTTGTGGCAGTGTCCCGGGGAGTTGAGCTCTGAGGTGTTGTCGTCACAATTTTATCGTTGCAGTTCTGGAATACCTGAGTTTAGTTTCGCCGACATCGAAAATCTCTTTTATACAGTTGTTGGTGAGATAACCTCGACGCCACCCAGTACTAGGGCGGGAGTTCGGGAGTATTGCCATAACTTGTATAACGGATGCTTTTCGAAGGTTGAGGTAGACGATTTCCGAAGGTTTCTTGGTTATGTGTTGAAGGATGGATACAGCTGGATGTAGGATTTGCTAGTTTGGGTGAGATATTATGCTTCCCCTGTATCCCCAATACCTGATTGCATAACCGGAAAGTTTCGGGAGTTTATAAGTGGGAATTCAAGTAGCTCTTAGGATATCTTTTCGACAGATGTATGATAAGAAATTGGGGTTCGACATCTAGTGGTCCGCCTATCCATGGTTGGTTTTACAGTGGTCTCGTTGTGTCTTAAAGAGTCCTTGGCTATGCCGACTCGGGGACGCTTCATATGTCATGTGAACTGCCTTGTACATGATGGTGTTGTACGATCGAGCCCGTGTAGGCCCCACCATGAAAACTTCGGATGAAATTTCTATCATATGTTTGTTCCGGCTTATTCTGCTAGCCAATCCTTTGTTTTGTTTTTGAGTTGTGGTATTCGAGTTTCTTCAAAGTCAAATGTTGATTCCATACCTTTCTTAAGCGGTGTACTCATATTTCTGTGGGAGTACTAATCCCTCTTGATCATCGAGTTTGTCATGTCAATCCTTTTCACCGGTGTATTTCTCTTCAAGTGGATTCGAACATTTCAATATCAGCAACATCATTTATCAGTTCTTCTCAACGGTGTTCGTTTCATCCATCCCAAGTTGCCTTTGTTTTTCCCCCCCTCCCCCCCTTTTTTTTTTCAAGGACTCAGATTTCTTTTCAAGTATCCATCTTATTCATGGAAGTTTCTTCACTCTTTTCCTTCAATGTTCTTATCTGGTGATTCTCAAGAAGATGCTAACGAAGCTTCTAGTTCATCATTCTTCGTTCTCTTTCTTCTCCGGTGGTTTCAATTCAAGCTTTCGGTGTTTGATCACATTCTTTTCCTTGTTTCAAATGTTTTTCATGCCGGTGCACCTTATATTCAGTCATTTCTCGCTATCCAATTGTTCCGGAGTACTCAAGATATCTCGAAGATTCGTGTTTTCCACTCTGCATTCGTTCAAGATCTTTCGAGGTTGTTATCTCATTCAAGTCATTTAATTCAACTGGTGCAACCTCTCTTTTAAATCTTTTCAACGGTGTTTCTTTTGAGTGGGCCCTAACCCACAGGTCTTTTCCCAGGATCATACGTGACTCTTCTTATTTTGCCGGAGCTTCTCAAATTCTCTCCATAGTTTGACGTAAGAATGAACTGTCATCAGTCAAATGTTTTTCTCCAAGATCTTTCAAATTCTTTTCATCGTTGGTTCAACCTTTATAATTTTCATCCGGGAGTATCTGAACAATTTGGTGGTGTTTCTCGTCATAATTCTCAGATTTGAAGACCGAAGAAGAGTTTTTTCCTCCTTATCTTATTCGTTCTCTTAGAGATGCGTGATTCTAGCTTGTTGCCATCCTCTCATAATTGTTTTTATTGTGAGAATTCCTTTCACCTATCTGGAGTCCATCAATTCAGGTTTATTCATTCTCAGCTTTCAGTTATCAGTCTCCGTCATACCGGTGCTTAGATCAAGGATCCTCTAATCAGCTCGTAATCTCTTCGTTCTCATGGATCTAAATTCTCTCAAGCATCTTCGTTTATTTGGTGATCCTACCCGGTGTTGTCTCATGTTTTATTCGTTCCTCTTCAGTTCTTACGGTGGTTCGTCAAGATCTCTCTTCCATGGTTATCATATTAATTAATTCGTTGTTTCATCCTACCGGTGGTTCGTTGAAGACCTTCTCAAGTTTGCGCTATATCTATCTTAATCCTTACTACATGAATAAGTAGTGTGCCAAATCCATTGTTGGTCATCAATTTAATTGGTGAAGGATGCCCATAACGTAATTCTTATTCTTTGTTTCATCGTGTAAATTCAATTCTTTATTCCGGAGGTGCATCAAATTCTCGGTCGAACTTGATTCATCTTTTCTTTTCCCGGAGTTCCAAGATCTCTCAATTATATCACCATGGAGATTCATCTAAATCATTACAAGGTTTCACCTTGTGTTTTCAACTCCTCTTTCTTTTCGTTTGATCATTCTTTTGTTTATCGGACTTCCTCATGAAGGTTCTACATGATGGTTCGTCAAGGATTTAATTTCCTTCTCGAAGTGTTCATCAACATTCTTTTCTAAGGAGCTCAAGTATTCTTCTTCGTGCAGTCCTGAGTGCAATTCTTTCTACCATATTTTTAGAGGTGGTATTATGTCATTCTTGATAATTTGAGTTCATGTTCCATGATTCACATGTTGTTAAGTATGAGTTATTTTAAATCCATCAATCTGTTCATTGGAGTTATCTTGGGTGATATTTCACCTAAAACCTTCCCTAAGGATCGTTGTTATTTATGCTGCTCATATATGATCCAAGTTCTTCATCTACCCTCCCGGTGAAATAAGTTTCTCGTCTCCTCGTTCATATCAA